>NC_090845.1:73729554-74357491 GCF_028021215.1 Eschrichtius robustus | reverse complement strand
TGTAGGCCATCTGTATATCTTCTTTGGAGAAATGTCTATTTAGGTCTTCTGCCCATTTTTGGATTGGGTTGTTGGTTTTTTTGTTATTGAGCTGCATGAGCTGCTTGTAAATCTTGGAGATTAATCCTTTGTCAGTTGCTTCATTTGCAAATATTTTCTCCCATTCTGATGGTTGTCTTTTGGTCTTGTTTATGGTTTCCTTTGCTGTGCAAAAGCTTTTAAGTTTCATTAGGTCCCATTTGTTTATTTGTGTTCTTATTTCCATTTCTCTGGGAGCTGGGTCAAAAAGAATCTTGCTGTGATGTATGTCATAGAGTGTTCTGCCTATGTTTTCCTCTAAGAGTTTGATAGTGTCTGCCCTTACACTTAGGTCTTTAATCCATTTTGAGTTTATTTTTGTGCATGGTGTCAGGGAGTGTTCTAATTTCATACTTTTACATGTACCTGTCCAATTTTCCCAGCACCACTTACTGAAGAGGCTGTCTTTTCTCCACTGTATATTCTTGCCACCTTTATCAAAGATAAGATGACCATATGTGTGTGGGTTTATCTCCGGGCTTTCTATCCTGTTCCATTGATCTATATTTCTGTTTTTGTGGCAGTACCAAACTGTCTTGATTACTGAAGCTTTGTAATAGAGTCTGAAGTCAGGGAGCCTGATTCCCCCAGCTCCATTTTTCGTTCTCAAGATTGCTTTGGCTATTCGGGGTCTTTTGTGTTTCCATACAAATTGTGAAATTTTTTGTTCTAGTTCTGTGAAAAATGCCAGTGGTAGTTTGATAGGGATTGCATTGAATCTGTAGATTGCTTTGGGTAGTAGAGTCATTTTCACAATGTTGATTCTTCCAATCCAGGAACATGGTATATCTCTCCATCTATTTGTATCATCTTTAATTTCTTTCATCAGTGTCTTATAATTTTCTGCATACAGGTCTTTTGTCTCCTTAGGTAGGTTTATTCCTAGATATTTTATTCTTTTTGTTGCAATGGTAAATGGGAGTGTTTTCTTAATTTCACTTTCAGATTTTTCGTCATTAGTGTATAGAAATGCAAGAGATTTCTGTGTATGTATTTTGTATCCTGCTACTTTACCAAATTCATTGATTAGCTCTAGGAGTTTTCTGGTAGCATCTTTAGGATTCTCTATGTATAGTATCATGTCATCTGCAAATAGTGACAGCTTTACTTCTTCTTTTCCGATTTGGATTCCTTTTATTTCTTTGTCTTCTCTGATTGCTGTGGCTAACACTTCCAAAACTATGTTGAATAATAGTGGTGAGAGTGGGCAACCTTGTCTTGTTCCTGATCTTAGTGGAAATGGTTTCAGTTTTTCACCATTGAGGACAATGTTGGCTGTGGGTTTGTCATATATGGCCTTTATTATGTTGAGGAAAGTTCCCTCTATGCCTACTTTCTGCAGGGCTTTTATCATAAATGGGTGTTGAATTTTGTCGAAAGCTTTCTCTGCATCTATTGAGATGATCATATGGTTTTTCTCCTTCAATTTGTTAATATGGTGTATCACATTGATTGATTTGCGTATATTGAAGAATCCTTGCATTCCTGGGATAAACCCCACTTGATCATGGTGTATGATCCTTTTAATGTGCTGTTGGATTCTGTTTGCTAGTATTTTGTTGAGGATTTTTGCATCTATGTTCATCAGTGATATTGGCCTGTAGTTTTCTTTCTTTGTGACATCTTTGTCTGGTTTTGGTATCAGGGTGATGGTGGCCTCGTAGAATGAGTTTGGGAGTGTTCCTCCCTCTGCAATATTTTGGAAGAGTTTGAGAAGGATAGGTGTTAGCTCGTCTCTAAATGTTTGATAGAATTCACCTGTGAAACCATCTGGTCCTGGGCTTTTGTTTGTTGGAAGGTTTTTAATCACAGTTTCAATTTCAGTGCTTGTGATTGGTCTGTTCATATTTTCTATTTCTTCCTGGTTCAGTCTCGGCAGTTTGTGCATTTCTAAGAATCTGTCCATTTCTTCCAGGTTGTCCATTTTATTGGCATAGAGTTGCTTGTAGTAATCTCTCATGATCTTTTGTATTTCTGCAGTGTCAGTGGTTACTTCTCCTTTTTCATTTCTAATTCTATTGATCTGAGTCTTCTCCCTTTTTCTCTTGATGAGTCTGGCTAATGGTTTATCAATTTTGTTTATCTTCTCAAAGAACCAGCTTTTAGTTTCATTGATTTTTGCTATTGTTTCCTTCATTTCTTTTTCATTTATTTCTGACCTGATCTTTATAATTTCTTTCCTTCTGCTGGCTTTGGGGTTTTTTTGTTCTTCTTTCTCTAATTGCTTCAGGTGCAAGGTTAGGTTGTTTATTCGAGATGTTTCCTGTTTCTTGAGGTAGGCTTGTATTGCTATAAACTTCCCTCTTAGCACTGCTTTTGCTGCGTCCCATAGGTTTTGGGTCGTCGTATCTCCATTGTCGTTTGTTTCTAGGTATTTTTTGATTTCCCCTTTGATTTCTTCAGTAATCACTTCGTTATTAAGTAGTGTATTGTGTAGCCTCCATGTGTTTGTATTTTTTACAGATCTTTTCCTGTAATTGATATCTAGTCTCATAGCGTTGTGGTCGGAAAAGATACTTGATACGATTTCAATTTTCTTAAATTTACCAAGGCTTGATTTATGACCCAAGATATGATCTATCCTGGAGAATGTTCCATGAGCACTTGAGAAAAATGTGTATTCTGTTGTTTTTGGGTAGAATGTCCTATAAATATCAATTAAGTCCATCTTGTTTAATGTATCATTTAAAGCTTGTGTTTCCTTATTTATTTTCATTTTGGATGATCTGTCCATTGGTGAAAGTGGGGTGTTAAAGTCCCCTACTATGATTGTGTTGCTGTCGATTTCCCCTTTTATGGCTGTTAGTATTTGCCTTATGTATTGAGGTGCTCCTATGTTGGGTGCATAAATATTTACAATTGTTATAGCTTCCTCTTGGATCGATCCCTTGATCATTATATAGTGTCCTTCTTTGTCTCTTGTAATAGTCTTTATTTTAAAGTCTATTTTGTCTGATATGAGAATTGCTACTCCAGCTTTCTTTTGATTTCCATTTGCATGGAATATCTTTTTCCATCCCCTCACTTTCAGTCTGTATGTGTCTCTAGGTCTGAAGTGGGTCTCTTGTAGACAGCATATATATGGGTCTTGTTTTTGTATCCATTCAGCCAGCCTGTGTCTTTTGGTGGGAGCATTTAATCCATTTACATTCAAGGTAATTATCGATATGTATGTTACTATTCCCATTTTCTTAAATGTTTTGGGTTTGTTATTGTAGGTGTTTTCCTTCTCTTGTGTTTCTTGCCTAGAGAAGTTCCTTTAGCATTTGTTGTAAAGCTGGTTTGGTGGTGCTGAACTCTCTCAGCTTTTGCTTGTCTGTAAAGGTTTTAATTTCTCCATCGAATCTCAATGAGATCCTTGCTGGGTAGAGTAATCTTGGTTGTAGGTTTTTCTCCTTCATCACTTTAAGTATATCCTGCCACTCCCTTCTGGCTTGCAGAGTTTCTGCTGAAAGATCAGATGTTAACCTTATGGGTATTCCCTTGTGTGTTATTTGTTTTTTTTCCCTTGCTGCCTTTAATATGTTTTCCTTATATTTAATTTTTGACAGTTTGATTAATATGTGTCTTGGTGTGTTTCTCCTTGGGTTTATCCTGTATGGGACTCTCTGTGCTTCCAGGACTTGATTAACTATTTCCTTTCCCATATTAGGGAAGTTTTCAACTATAATCTCTTCAAATATTTTCTCAGTCCCTTTCTTTTTCTCTTCTTCTTCTGGGACCCCTATAATTCGAATGTTGGTGCGTTTAATGTTGTCCCAGAGGTCTCTGAGACTGTCCTCAGTTCTTTTCATTCTTTTTTCTTTATCCTGCTCTGTAGTAGTTATTTCCACCATTTTATCTTCCAGGTCACTTATCCTTTCTTCTGCCTCAGTTATTCTGCTATTGATCCCATCTAGAGTATTTTTAATTTCATTTATTGTGTTTTTCATCATTGCTTGGTTCCTCTTTAGTTCTTCTACGTCCTTGTTAAATGTTTCTTGCATTTTGTCTATTCTATTTCCAAGATTTTGGATCATCCTTACTATCATTATTCTGAATTCTTTTTCAGGTAGACTACCTATTTCCTCTTCATTTGTTAAGTCTAGTGTGCTTTGACCCTGCTCCTTCATCTGCTGTGTGTTTTTCTGTCGTCTCATTTTGCTTATCTTACTGTGTTTGGGGTCTCCTTTTCACAGACTGCAGGTTTGTAGTTCCCGTTGTTTTTGGTATCTGTCCCCAGTGGCTAAGGTTGGTTCAGTGGGTTCTGTAGGCTTCCTGGTGTAGGGAACTAGTGCCTGAGCTCTGGTGGATGAGGCTGGATCTTGTCTTTCTGGTGGGCACATCCACGTCTGGTGGTGTATTTTGGGGTGTCTGTGGCCTTATTATGATTTTAGGCAGCCTCTCTGCTAATGGATGGGGCTGTGTTCCTGTCTTGCTAGTTGTTTGGCATAGGGTGTTCAGCACTGTAGCTTGCTGGTCATTGAGTGATGCTGGGTCTTGATGTTGAGATGGAGATCTCTGAGAGATTTTTGCCGTTTGGTATTACGTGGAGCTGGGAGGTCTCTTGTGGACCAGTTTCCTGAAGTTGGCTCTCCCACCTCAGAGGCACGGCCCTGATGCCTGGCTGGAGCACCAAGAGCCTTTCGTCCACACAGCTCAGAGTAAAAGGGAGAAAAAATAGAAAGAAAGAAAGAAAGAAAGAAAGAAAGAAAGAAAGAAAGAAAGAGGCTATAGTATAGTAAGCAAAATAAAGCTATTGTAAAGCAAAGCTATACAGACAAAATCTCACCCAGAAGCATATACATATACACTCACAAAAAAAAAAGGAACAGGGGAAAAATTAATATATCCTGCTCCCAAAGTCCACCTCCTGAATTTGGGATGATTCGTTGTCTATTCAGGTATTCAACAGATGTAGGCACATCAAGTTGTTTGTGGAGTTTTAATCCGCTGCTTCTGAGGCTGCTGGGAGAGATTTCCCCTTCTCCCTGTTCACACAGCTCCTGGGGTTCAGCTTTGGATTTGGACCCGCCTCTGCGTGTAGGTCGCCTGAGGGCGTCTATTCCCCGCCCAGACAGAACGGGGTTAAAGGAGCAGCTGCTTCGGGGGCGCTGGCTCACTCAGGCCGTGGGGAGGGAGGGGTACGGAGGAGGCGGGGCGAGCCTGTGGCAGCAGAGGCCGGCGTGACGTTGCACCAGCCTGACGTTGCACCAGCTGGCGTGATGTTGCACCAGACGGCGCACAGTGCGTTCTCCTGGGGAATTTGTCCGGGGATCACGGGACCCTGGCAGTGGCGGGCTGCACCGGCTCCCGGGAGGGGCGGTGTGGAGAGTGACCTGTGCTCACACACTGGCTTTTTGGAGGCGGCAGCAGCAGCCCCAGCGTCTCACGCCCGTCTCTGGGGTCCGCGCTGATCGCCGCGGCTCGCGCCTTTCTCTGGAGTTCGTTTAGGCGGCGCTCTGAATCCCCTCTCCTTGCGCACAGTGAAACAAAGAGGCAAGAAAAAGCCTCTTGCCTCTTCGGCAGCTGCAGACCTTTTCCCTGTCTCCCTCCTAGTCAGCTGTGGTGCGCTAAGCCCTTCAGGCTGTGTTCACGCCGCCAGCCCCAGTCCTCTCCCTGCGATCCGACCGAAGCTGAGCCTCAGCTCCCAGCCCCGCCCGCCCCGGCGGGGGAGCAGACAAGCCTCTCGGGCTGGTGAGCGCTGCTCGGCGCCGAGCCTCTGTGCGGGAGTCTCTCCATTTTTCCCTCTGCGCCCCTGTTGCTGTGGGGTCTGCGCTGATAGCCGCGGCTCGTGCCCTTCTCTGGAGTTCGTTTAGGCGGCGCTCTGAATCCCCTCTCCTTGCGCGCAGCGAAACAAAGAGGCAAGAAAAAGTCTCTTGCCTCTTCGGCAGCTGCAGACTTTTTCCCGGTCTCCCTCCCAGCCAGCTGTGGTGCGCTAACCCCTTCAGGCTGTGTTCACGCCGCCAGCCCCAGTCCTCTCCCTGCGATCCGACCGAAGCCCGAGCCTCAGCTCCCAGCCCCGCCTGCCCCGGCGGGGGAGCAGACAAGCCTCTCGGGCTGGTGAGCGCTGCTCGGCGCCGAGCCTCTGTGCGGGAGTCTCTCCGCTTTTTCCTCTGCGCCCCTGTTGCTGTGGGATCCGCGCTGTTAGCTGCGGCTCGCGCCCGTCTCTGAAGTTCGTTTAGGCGGCGCTCTGAATCCCCTCTCCTCGCGCACCAGGAAACAAAGAGGGAAGAAAAAGTCTCTTGCCTCTTTGGCAGCTGCAGAATTTTTCTCGGACTCCCTCCCAGCTAGCTGTGGTGCGCTAACCCCTTCAGGCTGTGTTCACGCCGCCAATCCCAGTCCTCTCCCTGCGATCCGACCGAAGCCCGAGCCTCAGCTCCCAGCCCCCGCCCGCCCCGGCGGGGGAGCAGAGAAGCCTCTCGGGCTGGTGAGTGCTGATCGGCACCGCTTCTCCGTGCGGGAACCTCTCCGCTTTGCCCTCCGCACCCCTGTGGCTGCGCTCTCCTCCGTGGCTCCGAAGCTTCCCCCCTCTGCCACCCGCAGTCTCTGCCCGCGAAGGGGCTTCCTAGTGCGTGGAAATCTTTCCTCCTTCACAGCTCCTTCCCACTGGTGCAGGTGCCGTCCCTATTCTTTTGTCTCTGTTATTTCTTTTTTCTCTTTTGCCCTACCCAAGTACAGGGGGAGTTTCTTGCCTTTTTGGAGGTCGGACGTTTTCTGCCAGCATTCAGTGGGTGTTCTGTAGGAGCAGTTCCACGTGTAGATGTATTTCTACTGTATCTGTGGGAAGGAAGGTGATCTCCGCGTCTTACTCTTCCGCCATCTTCTCTCCTCCCCCTGTAGATGTATTCTTGATGTACTTGTGAGGAGCAATGAATTTCATGTCCTCCTATTCTGCCATCTTGATTTCTCCTCAATTTTAACTTTAAAAGAGGATCTTTGATAAAAGGAATGCTTAACTCAAATGAATGACCTGTCAGTGGTAGAATTTCAGGTATTAATGGCTAAGATTTTAGGGTAGGGCCTCTTGCTTTGAAGACCACACCTACATGTAGAAGGTAATGATTGACTGCCCAGGAAACAATATTTGTCCACAACAAATTTTCCATATAATTTCAGACTGTTCTTTGACTCCTGAAGCCCATCCACAGATAGCCTCCCAGAAGTCCAAGGAGCAGGGTTAAAAATTTCTGATTTAAAATTCATTTAAATGATTTTCCTGGAAATCATCCCAGTGCAGTAAAGGTGATAAACTATTAGCCATACTTCAGCTACTGTGCTGAAGTTCTGTGGCACTCAAGGAAATCATGTATGTAATGCACAACCTAAACAATTCCATATAAAAGTCCATATAAAAGCAGTAGCCTAGATTTTTTAAAGGAGTAAATATGTGGCTGGAACAAGGCACAGGTTATAGGTAAGGAAAACTTGGAAAAGAGTTTTGTAATGGAACTGTTTCCACATATATATGTATATAATTTAAATTAGGCCAAGTTTCTGTTCCCTTTGATCAGAGCATGTATTTTAATGGACAAAATAAAATACCAGAAGTTTTCTACTGAAATCTATCTGTTGAAATGATGCTAGGCCTGGTTACAGATCTGTAAGAACTGGGTTATCTATCTTCCCATGCCTTCCATTCTATTCTATCCCCAAAAGCTCCCACATCATTTCTCTAACTGGCATTAATCCGCATGACTAGGTCATCAATCAAAATACTATGCCCGACATGTTAGTTATTCTAGAAGCACATTTTTCCAGGTAGAAAATAATTTTAAAGGTTTTTTTTTTTCTTAGCTTAGTATCTGACACCCAGTTGGCAATTAATAAATTTATTATTGAACAACAGTGAATCTTTCTATCCAGAAAACTTACCTTCCTTATCTTTCCAAACAGTGCCCATTGTTATCACCAAGGGAAAAATATATCACTAGATTCTCCGAGTTCAGTGAACCTGTATCTGTGAAGTTCCTAGCCACATTTACTTTTGAATTTGCCTCATGTACCTGAATATATACTAGATGTTTCTTGGAAATAATTCTAATGAATGTTCACTGTAGAAAAATAATAGAAAAGCTAAATTACTCTGTATCACAGACATGAATTTAATGATTAATTAGCTTTGGGATGTTATTCTCTGATACATACATGTCCATTCACCCTAACTCCTGTTCATTGATAAGTTTTCAAAGCATTCTCTCTTTGCTTTGCAAGGGATTTACGAGAGTTTGCCATCTACAAACTATTTCCATCTACATATATATGTGTAATATATATATATATATACATATATATATTACACACATATATATATATAACTCATATATATAAATACTCATTCCTTAACTGAGTATTTTGCAGGTTTTACTTACTGTCCTGCCACTAAAATTCTTCCAACCATCCTTTGTATGAATCTGTTTTATCCTATTCTTAATCACCACACCACAGCATTATTTGGGGATCTAGTCACTTTATGGCTAGGCAGCTATAACTTCTTGCTTACCAGACTTTCCATTTAAAGCCTTTTATTATGGTGGTTCTCAAACTGTGGTTTTTGGACCATTGGTGATCCATAAGAAGGACTGTGTACTATTAATATCTGATTTTTGTTCTTTATGCAAACATTGAGTGCATACTAGGGGAAGGCCATGTGCTAAGTACTATAAAGGATATCAGATTATTAAATTATAGCCCCTGCCCTCAAAGAGCATACAGTGTCTTAGGGAAGGTGCTCAAAACAGCAGCCAAGATGCTCAAATTCCATTGGGCTCTGGTTGTACTGAGAATAAATCCAAATTTATTAGCAATGCTGTACATAATCTGGCCCTTGCTGTCTTCCTTATATATTTTATACATTTTTTCCATTATAAATTTAATGCAATTCCAGTCAAAATCCCCAAATTTTCACATGGAAGATTAAACATGTGACTGTTTCTAGAAAAATTCCAAAAAGAAGAGTGATGAGGGGAGATGATCCCTATCAGATATTATAAAGCTGTAAGTAATTAAAATACTATGGTAATCTATTACCATAGATGCAGAGATAGATCATTGGAACAGAATGGAGAGTCCAGAAATTCTGTTCAGTATATATGAGAATGTAGTACATGATAAAATGGACACTTCAAGTCAGTTAATAAAAGATGGGTTATTAAATAAACAGTGTTGGGATAACTGGGAGAAAAAGATAAAGGTGAAATTCCACCTTACTTCTTACATACACACACACAAACAAAACTAAATTAATAAAATTAACATAAGGAATTTAAAACAGATTGGTGGTTGCTAGAGGGGGGAGGTAGGGGTGGGGGAAATGGGTAAAGGTAGTTAAAAGGTAAAGGTTTCCAGGTATAAGATAAATAAGCTCTGGGGATGTCATGTACAGTATGGTGACTATAGTTAACAAAACCATAGTGTATATTTGGAAGTTATTAAGAGAGTAGATCTTAAAAGTTCTCATCACAAGAAATAAATTGTAACTATGTGAGATCATTGATGTTAACTAACCTTATCGTGGTAATCATTTCACAATATATACATACATCAAATCATTACGTTGCCCACCTTGGACTAATACAATGTTACATGTCAGTTATATCTTAATAAAACTGGAAAAAATAAAAAAAAATTAAGAAGGGAACAAAAGTGACTATTTTTATAATCCCAAAGTGGGGATTGCCCTTCCAAGCTTGAGATCCAAACTATGAAGAATTGATTTGAATGTGTAGAATTATTTTAAAAAGCCAAATAGAGTCTAAAGTTAAATTGGGAAGAACACCTCACAAGCAAACACAACAGACTTCTCCGTAAAGTCTATGAGCTTTATAATACATAGACTTTGTGATATCTACCTTGAATGCTCAGAAAAACTTTTGGCTTTACTTCCTGATTTCTGGTTGTATTCAAGCTAGTTACCTAGACAGTTGACCTTCACAGGAATGATGTATTGACATAGTTAATCTTCTCTCTATATATTCTCTTGTTGCATATGCTGTTTTGGATTTTAAGTTTCTAGATGACTGGAGTTAAGTCTGACTCACTTTTAATACTACCCAGGACATCATATGTTAATAAATGCTCAATAAAAGCTTCATGCTTATCGCCTTTAGAATTTGTTACTAGGAATTCTCTGGTGGTCTACTGGTTAGGACTTGGCACTTTCACTGCCGTGGCCCAGGTTCAATCCCTGGTCAGGGAACTAAGATCCCACAAGGCGCTCAGTACAGCCAAAAAATAAAAAAAAAAAATTTTAATAATTAAAAAAAATTTGTTACTAAACCATAAACTGAAAGTTTTCTCTACTTTGACAGGAATTGGCTGCCTGTGAAAACATGCTAGATGCAATGAAGTTAACAGCAAAGGGTAAGATGTTTTATGGTATTTTCAGAGCTAGAAAAAAAAGAAGCATGGCATAATGTATGCACAAAGCACTACTTGTACCTAGATATGTGGACACTGCTGTCCTTGGTACACAAAGAAGTTGTCATTAATAGTATTTAGATATACAGGGCAAAAGTTTGTATAAAAAGCTATTGTTTAATAGCTTTGTCAGTGCACCACTATTTTATATTTTCCTCATTTTTAAAGTATGAAATTGATAGTTAAGAGCTTTTACATCTTTACAGTGGCAACAAATTTCAACTAATTTTGGAAATGTAAAATGAGAAGTGTAGTTGGTCAAATACAATATAATTTAATGCCCAATGTTAGTAGTAGCTTGATAGGATGAAATGGATAAAAGCAAAATGACTTAAAACTATTTTCAAGATATTTACTACATTTTGAGAGCCAGCAATATTAATACCCAATGCTAGTGTTTTATGATGAATTGCAACATTTTAGGCAGGAAATGTGAACACTGAGAGAAGAGATGATTAAAGTGTACAGACGGTCCCTGACTTACTTATGTACGACTTTGAACAATTTTTCGACTTTATAAAGCAATACACATTCAGTAGAAACTGTACCTCAAATTTTGAATTTTGTCTTTTTCCTGGGCTAGCTATATGCAATAGGATACTCTCTTATGATGCTGGGTAGCAGCAGTGAGCCACAGCTCCTAGTCAGCCATGTGATCATGAGGGTAAATAACTGATACACTTACAACCATTCTGTACCCATACAACCATTCTGTTTTCACTTAGTATTCAATAAATTACATGAGATATTTGACACTTTATTATAAAATAGGCTTTGTGTTAGATGATTTTGCCCAACTCTAGGCTAATGCAAGTGCTCTGAGCAGGTTTAAGGTAGGTTAGGCTAAGCTATGATGTTTGATAGGTTAGGTGTACTAAATGCATTTTTGACTTTTATGACATTTTCACCTTATGATGGGTTTATCAGGATGTAACCCTATTGTAGGTCAAGGAAAGTCTGTATAAAATTATACACTTGGAATTCTAAATGAATTTGAGGATCAGCTTTACCACTCTTGTAAAAAAGGATGTTAGAATTTTGATAGGGACGACATTGAATCTTTAGATCACTTTGGGTACTATTGACATCTTAACAATGTTAAGTCTTATCTATGAACACGGGATATCTTTTAATTTATTTAGGTCTTTAACTTCTTTCAGCAATGTTTTATAGTTTTTAGTATGCAAGTGTTTCACCTCCTTGTGTAGATTCGTTCCTAGGTATTTAATTATTTTAGAGGCGATTGTAAATGGAATTGCTTTTTAAATGTACTTTTTGGTTTGTTCTTTGCTGGTGTATAGAAATAAAACTGATTTTTGTTTGTTGATCTTGTAGCCTGCAACTTTAATGAATTAATTTATTAGTGTTAATAGCTTTCTTTTGGATTCTTTGGGATTGTCAATCAGTAGGATCATGTCATCTGCAAATAGAATTTTACCTCTTCCTTTCTAATTTGGATGGCTTTTACTTCTTTTTCTTGTCTAACAGCTCTAGCTATAACTTCCAGTACAATGTTGAATAGCAGTGGTGAGAGTGGGCATCCTTGTCTTGTTCCTAATCTTAGGGGGAATGCTTTCAGTCACTCACCATTAAAGTAAACTTTTTTTAAAAATAGGTACCCATTATCATGTTGAGGAATTTCCCTCTATTCCTAGTTTTCTAAGGGCTTTCATCATAAAAGGGTGTTGGATTTTGTCAATTGCCTTTTCTGCACCAATTGAGATGGTCATGTGTTTTTTCTCCCCTTTGATTGATTTCCTTATGTTGAACCATCCTTTCGTTCCTAGGATGAATCACACGGTCATAGTGAATGATCCTTTTAATATGCTGTTGAGTTCAATTTGCTATTTTGTTGAGT
Source organism: Eschrichtius robustus (assembly GCF_028021215.1). Classification (NCBI taxonomy): domain Eukaryota; kingdom Metazoa; phylum Chordata; class Mammalia; order Artiodactyla; family Eschrichtiidae; genus Eschrichtius; species Eschrichtius robustus. Next base: position 74,345,157 of record NC_090845.1, on the reverse strand, counting down.
ATTTTTGCATCTGTATTAATAAGAGATATTTATTTGCCTTTTTTTCTGCTAGCTTTGAGCTTAGCTTACTCCTTTTTCTAGTTTTTAATGTGTAAGGTTAGGTCACGGCTTGATCTTTCTTCCTCCCTCCTTCCCTTCCTTCCCTTTCTTCCCTTCTTTCTTTCCTTCCTTCCTTCCGTTCTTTTTCTTTCTTTCTTTCCTTTATTTCTTCCTTTCCTTTCCTTTCTTTCTTTCCCTCCCTCCCTCCCTTCCTTTTTTAATGTTGGAATTTACAACTATAAGTTCCCTTCTGAGCACTTCTTTCACTGCATCCCATAAGTTTTATATATTGCTTTCATTCTCATTTATCTCTGTTTTATAATTTCTCTTGTTATTTCTACTTTGAGCCAAAGTTGTTTGAGTGCATTGTTTAATTTCCACATATTTGTGAATTTCCTAGTTTCCTTCTATCAGTTTCTAGTTTCAATCCATTGTGATTGGAAAAGGTACTTTGTATGGTTTCAATCTTTCAAAATGTATTAAGACTTGCTTTTTGGCCTAACATATGGTCTATCCTAGAGAAAGTTCAAGAAAAAATGTGTATTATGTTGTTGGGTGGGATGCACTGTATATTTCTGTTAGGTCCAATTGATCTATAGTTTTGTTCAAATAATCTATTAACATATTTATCATTGGTCTGTTTGTTCAGTACATTATTGAAATTGATGTAATGAAGTTTCCTAGTATTATTTTAGAGCTGTCTCTTTCTATCTTCAATTCTGTCAATATTTGCTCCATATATTTTGGAGCTCTGATGTTTGGTGCATAAATGTTTATATATGTTATATCTTCTTGGAAAATTGAACCTTCTATCACTATATAATATCCTTCTCTGCAGTAAGAGTTTTTTACTTAAAGTCTATTTTGTCTTATATTAGTACAGCCATCCCAGCTTTCTTTTGATTACTATTTTCATGAAATGTCTTTTTCCATCATTTCACTATCAACCTTCTTGTACGTTTTTTTTTTTCTTAATCTAAAGTAAGTCTCTTACAGACAGCATATAGTTGGATCATTTTTTAAAAATTTTTTTTAACATCTTTATTGAAGTATAATTGCTTTACAATGGTGTGTTAGTTTCTGCTTTAAAACAAAGTGAATCAGTTATACATATACATATGTTCCCATATCTCTTCCCTCTTGCATCTCCCTCCCTCCCACCCTCCCTATCCCACGCTTCTAGGTGGTCACAAAGCACCGAGCTGATCTCCCTGTGCTATGCGGCTGCTTCCCACTAGCTATCTATTTTACATTTGGTAGTGTATATATGTCCATGACACTCTCTCACCCTGTCACATCTCACCCCTCCCCCACTCCATATCCTCAAGTCCATTCTTTAGTAGGTCTGTGTCTTTATTCCCATCTTGCCACTAGGTTCTTCATGTCCTTTTTTTTTTCCCCTTAGATTCCATATATATGTGTTAGCATACTGTATTTGTTTTTCTCTTTCTGACTTACTTCACTCTGTATGACAGACTCTAACTCCATCCACCTCATTACAAATACCTCCATTTCATTTCTTTTTATGGCTGAGTAATATTCCATTGTATATGTGTGCCACACCTTCTTTATCCATTCATCGTATGATGGACACTTTGGTTGCTTCCATGTCCTGGCTATTGTAAATAGAGCTGCAATGAACATTTTGGTACATGACTCTTTTTGAATTATGGTTTTCTCAGGGTATATGCCCAGTAGTGGGATTGCTGGGTCGTATGGTACTTCTATTTTTAGTTTTTTAAGGAACCTCCATACTGTTCTCCATAGTGGCTGTATCAATTTACATTCCCACCAACAGTGCAAGAGTGTTCCCTTTTCTCCACACCCTCTCCAGCATTTATTGTTTCTAGATTTTTTGATGATGGCCATTCTGACTGGTGTGAGATGATACCTCATTGTAGTTTTGATTTGCATTTCTCTAATGATTAAGGATGTTGAGCATTCTTTCATGTGTTTGTTGGCAATCTGTATGGGTTGGGTTGTTTGTTTTTTTGATATTGAGCTGCATGAGCTGCTTGTATGTTTTGGAGATTAATCCTTTGTCAGTTGCTTCATTTGCAAATATTTTCTCCGATTCTGAGGGTTGTCTTTTGGTCTTGTTTATGGTTTCTTTTGTTGTGCAAAAGCTTTTAAGTTTCATTAGGTCCCATTTGTTTATTTTTGTTTTTACTTCCATTTCTCTAGGAGGTGGGTCAAAAGGGATCTTGCTGTGATTTATGTCATAGAATGTCCTGCCTATGTTTTCCTCTAAGAGTTTGATAGTGTCTGGCCTTAAGATCTAAATTAAGATTTAGATCTTTAATCCATTTTGAGTTTATTTTTGTGCATGGTGTCAGGGAGTGTTCTAATTTCATACTTTTACATGTACCTGTCCAATTTTCCCAGCACCACTTATTGAAGAGGCTGTCTTTTCTCCACTGTATATTCTTGCCTCCTTTATCAAAGATAAGGTGACCTGGCAGCACTTTTTTCTTGGATTTGATGAAATATCAGTGTATTTGATCATAAACAGATCTGAGGTAGAAAAATTTATTTAAAATACTGAAGCTAAATTTTGAAAAGCTTACCTACAAAAAACTAGCAAGTGAACTGCTTCCCCACCTTGAGCAGATCAAGGACCACTGCCTCCTTAACTTCATCTCAGAACTACATTCCATCTCTGAGCATCCATAGTTCTTTTGTAGTACCTATCTTAGGGAAGATACTACATAGAACACTGTATTTGTGTATGTTTCTATCCTTTCTAGTAGAATGTAAGCCTTTTGATAGGTGCCAAAATAATTATAATTCTATGTTACAACTAGCATGGTAGAACATGTGAATTTCTACTACATACCAGGTATTCATGGGCATAAAAGCTACACAAATATGATTCAGTCATACCCACAAGGAGCCTTGTAAGTGAAAAAATACTAACCTAGTTTTAGTTTTATAATAAATTGTATGGGCTATCACAGCTATAAATACCAAATGTAAGGGAATGTACAGGAGAGAGCATCTAAATCCTACCTTGGAGAACTGAGAAAGGATGGGTTTGAAGGATGCGTAGGAAGTCGGAATGAAGCAGGATGACAAAGAAAAAATCCTAAGAGAAAACACCAACATAGGCAGAGAAAAAGAGACATAAAATAGCAAAGCATGTTCAAGAACCAAGTGGTAAGTTATAGATAAAATATAACATACATTGGCAGTAGGGTGGGTGGGGAGAGGGAAGGAAGGATTAAAGTTTAGTTGGGATCATATATGAAGGGCCTTGTATGTCATACTAAGGGGTCTTGATTTGATTCTGTAGGCAATGATTAGCCACTGAAGACTTCAGGAAGAAGTCTAACCCATAACAGTTGTTAGAAAGATAACTATGTCGTAATAATATGACAGATGGGTTAGAAGAACAGGGTGGCAGATACTGTGTGTTAGCTTAAACTCAACACCCATTCCAAATCCCTTACCCCTTGCCTTTCTCTCCATAGACAAAAATGTGATTTGCCAATCTTCCTTGAGCTAAGTGTGGCTTACATGACAAATTCTGGTCAAGATATAGACATAAGTCTTTTGAGAAGGGTTTTGAGAAAGCACTTACTTCTCTGATAAAAGGGGGTCAGAAGCATCTGGTACAGTTTCTGTAACCCTTCTTCCTACTCTGAATGTGTATGTGTTCCCCAGAGGTATAGGAGCCATTTTGTGATCATGAGGTGACAAATCAACATGCTAAAAAGCAGAGTGGAAAGAGAAAATGTCTAGATCCTTGATGATACCAATGAGCCACTATACCAACCCTGTACTGACCAATTCCCAGACTTTAAATAGACTCTCATTTATTTAAGCTACAGTTAACTTGTTTACTGTTACTTATAAGCAGAATGCATTGTTAAGTGACAAAAAGCAAGATTGATAGCAGGCAGATTAACCAGAGGCTACTGTAATAATCCAGGAAAGTGATGAAGAAGACTTGAATGAGAGCAAGGATTAGAGAAGTTAGAAAAGATTTGAGAAACACAGAAATGAGAGAGATGTAGAGACAATTTAGTTTTAAGTCTATTGACATTGAGGATATCTATGGGATATAAGGTGGATATGACTAACAAATAATTAGAAAGATAGGTATACACTTCTGAAGAAATACAGGAGCTGGAAATATAAATAATAAGGACATATAAATGGTGGCTGAAGTCAGTAAAGTATGTTGAATGGAAATGAGAGAGCACAGAATGAGAAAAGACTAGAAATGCAACCTGAGAAGCCTCAGCATTTAAGGGATTCAGAGCAAGAGAAGAATGAAGAATAACAAGAGGAGCAGGAATGACACCAAAGGGAGGACTGAATTTCAGGAGGGAGTGGTCAAGAGTCAAACATTACAGAATATTCAAGTAGGTATAGAGGCCAAGGTGTCACAAGTTAGAGAGGAATTGAAAGAGAGGAAGTAAGAAAGTGACATTAATTACTGTTTTATGAAGTCTGAAAATCATAGGAAAGAGAAAGAAAAGATAGCTCAAGAGGAAGAGGCAGAATTGGGGAAAGGTTTTTGCTACTGTTGTCTTTGGATAAAGAAGATCTGAAGCTATTTAGAGATTGAGGAAACGAAGTGAATGAAAAGAGAAACCAAAGACTGAAGATTAAACGGGATGGAATATGGTACTGGAAAAGACAGGAAAGGAGGAGATCAGGAACACAAATAGAAGCATTAGCTTTAGAAAAGGGGGATGCATGGTTGAAAGGAGGTAAGTCTTGAAGGTAGATGGGAAGAAGTTGGGAAAAACTATGTCTAATAACTTATTTTTTTCTCTATGTAATAGGAGACACAGTCATCTTTGGCAGGTATAGGAGGCTTGAGAATAAAAGGTCTGTAATGCCTCTCCTGGAGAACAGAATAGGAAACCACCCAGGAACCAGTAGAAGGAATGCTAAGCAGCATTGGGGGTCCCATGTAGCATATGTTCCTCTCAACTAGTTAGAGGTATTCTGGGACATTTAAGAGGAGTTAACATTAATAAAACAAAGAGACAAAGCCAAGCCCAAGTGTCATAAAATATGGATATTTTATTCTAGCTCTGGGAAATGAAAAACAGAGAGGGAGGGAACACATCCTTCCACACACAATTCTAATTTAGCTGATATTAATTCTTAAAAGCTAAAGCAAATATATATGTGCATATGTATACATAATTATATACACACATACGTATTTTTTCAGATTTTAGTCTCATCAGTGTTCATATATTTATTTTTATTTTTTTATAAATACCCTTAAAAATCACAAATGCATCCTAATACTTCTATCTCTGCCTCCTCATCGATCATTTAATATTGTTCGGATTGTATTCAATTTGAGTTTTAATCACTTATGTGATTTGTCTAACTGTACATTAGAAGATGTAAGGGAAAAACTTGGCTTAAATTATACTCCATGCATCACAGTTACCCATTACATGTTTTTTTTCATTGTTATTCGCAACTTCACACATCTTGTAGTTCTCTATGCAGACTATTTCAGCTTCTAGTGCTGTACATATCTACATCTTCTGGATGGGACTGCCCGTGATCCATGAGCTTGGGGTCAGGCATAAACTGTGTAGCACCTGATAAAGTATTAAAATGAAAAAAATTAGTCATTCATTTAACAAATTTCTTGTTGATACGGGGCACACATCAGTGAACAAAACAGATAAAAATGTCTGCCAACATGGACGTAACATTCAAGTTGGGTGAGAGAGACAATAAACTAAATGACATATCAGAAGGTGGTAAATGCTATGCAAAAAAAAAAAAAATCAGGAAGGAGGGGCATATGGAGTGCTTGGGTGATTTGCAGTTTTAAATAGGGTGGCCAGGGAAAGACTTCTATATTTGAGCAAAGAACTGAAGGAAGTGAAGGTGTGAGCCCTGTAGATATCTGAGGGAAATGCCTTACAGGAAGAGCAGGCAGCAAGTGTAATAGAACTTAGGCATGTCTGAGGAGCCATAAAATGGCCAATATGGCTAGAACAGAGTTGGCAAGATATGCTAATGGAGGGTACAATGAGAGTGGTAGGAGGCATGATCAGAAAACAATGGAAGGCCAGGCCACATAGGGCCATGGCAAAGTTTTTCTCCTTATTCTAAGAGATGAGAAGTCTCTGGACAGTTTTGAGCAGAGTGACATGATGTTATGTTTCTTAAAAGATTACTCTTGGCTATGGGGAGAAGAGAGTATAGGGAAACAAACATGGAAGTAGGGAGAGCAGTTAGGAAGCTATTGCAGTACCCCAGGAGGGAGATGCTGATGGCTTTTATTAGGGCAGTAGCAGTGGAGGTGGTGAAAAGGTATTGGATTCTGGATAACTTCTTAAGGTAGAATGGACAAGATTTCCTAAATGGACTCAATATGTTGTGTGAGTGAGACTCTTTAACTTGAGAAACTAGAAGAGTGGAGTTGACATTTACTGAGATAGGGGAAAGTGTAGAACCATGTTTGGGAGAAGGCAAATGAAGTGTTAAGTTTTGAATGTACTATATTTGAATTGCTAACTAGACATTTGAATACAAATATTGAGTAAGCAGTTAGAAATGTGAATCTAGAGTTCAGCACAGGAGTAGCCTGTGCTGGTTTATAAATTTTACGTTCCTAGCCTATATATGGCATTTAAAACTATGAGACCATATGAGGTCTTCCAGAACATCAGAAAAGAGGTCCAAGAAATGAGCCCTTTGGATACTCCAACTTTTTGAGGTTAAGAACATTAGGAGAGGAGATTCAAGATGGTGGTGGAGTAGGTGTACGTGGAGTTCACCTCTCTCCACGGGTGCAGCAGGACTACATCTATAGATGCAACAACTCTCATGGAACACCAGCTGAAAACTAGCATAAGACCTTGGACATTGGAAAGGACTATAAAGATCCCTGCATAACTAGGTAGGACGGAAAAAAGAAGGGAGAAGGAGGAGAGAGGAGGCGGGATGGGACCAGCACCCCGGGGTTGGGGAGCTGAAGCACAGATTCCTGAATTTGGGGAAACCCCCTCTCTGATGGGGAAATCAATTGGGACAGAGGGAAGCATTTGAGACTGTCGGAAGAGGGTGACGCAGCCAATCTGTGGCAGACAGGACAGAGTAAGAAATACAGATGGTCCATACCATGGCCCTACGTACCCCAGACTGGGACATATGTTCACAGGTGTGCAAGGGGGCTGGGAGTTGGTGCGTGGGGACTGGAGAACAGGCCCAGAGCGAGAACTGCTGTTGGCTGTGCAGAGATGGACTGAGGAGACAGGAGGGAGGAAATCCACAGCAGGGAATGCCTATGGAGGAAGACCAGACTACCATGGAAGCAGGGCGCTATTGCTGAGTCACACGCAAGGGGAGGAGCCAGTATTGTAGCCTCTCTCTCCCAACATGCCAAAGCCTGCCAATGACAATAAAAGAAGCCTGCTCAGGGATGGCTCCTGTGCACTGGCTGCTGAGCAATAAAAAAAGCCCCCTTAGAGCTGGCCCTCACGCACTGGCTGCAGGGTAATAAAAAAAAAGCCTTCTCAGGGCTGGCCCTCACACACATGCTGCCAGGTGCCAGAAAAACCCCAGTGAGGGCTGGCCCTCATACATCTTACACTGGGTGCCAGAAAAGGCCCTCACTAGGGCCATATCTCTTTTGCCTGTAGCCGCTGGCTTCCCTGCGCATTTGGTGCCGCCAGGGCTCCTGCGACCCAAGCAGTCATACCACCTCTGTGCCTGGTCCTCCCAGGGATGACCCAAGAGCTCCAAGGCAGCCTCAGGACCAGACATCTGTGGGTGGACCACACGTAGAGGTGGGGATAAAACCAAAGCTGAAACTCAGGGATGGGGTGACTAAGGAAGAAGACTGAAAATCTTTCCATTAGCTGTACAAGCTGCAGATTAAATCCCCACAATCAGCTAGGTAGACCCTGCATCTATGGAATATCTGAGTACACAGTGAGTGTTCCCACAAAAGAAAATGGTCTAGCTCTGGCAGCTGTGGAATTTGGGGGCAAGTGCACACAGGAATTGGGCCAGATCAGAGTCAGAGTGGTACCCACAGGGCCCACAGCAGGTCCAGAGACCAGTCCAGAGGCAGAGGAGAGCCTCTTGGGCTGTGGTTCACAGCATGTGCAAGGACAATTACCGTGGAGACCCCAGGGAAACATAATTATTACTATTAATTTTATTATGTTTTGATTCCTTCTGTTGTTGGTTCTAGCTTTTTTTTTGGTTTTTCTGTTTTTGTTTGTTGTTGTTTCTTTTTTTTAGTCTTTTGGGATCTCTGTGTTTTATAACATATTTTTTAATATATTTCTATTTTTACTTTGCTTTTCTGTTGTGTTCTTTTCCCTTCTTTTCCTCTTTTTCTTTAATGTGTTTTTCTTTTTTTTTTTTAAATATATTTCCATTTCTACTTTGCTTTTCTGTTGTCCTGTGTTTTTTCCCTTTTTATTTTATTTTATTATTATTATTTTTTAAAATCATTTTTATCGGTTTGTTCTGTTTCCTTCCTTTATTCTTCAGTTGGCTGGCACACTGCTTTGGTTTGTGTTTTTGTTAGTTTTAATCCTAATTGTTTGATTTCATTTTTGAGTTCTTCTATTTGTCTGGTTGTTCTCTTGCTTTTTGTTGTATTTGGCTCTGTTTTTGTTTCTTTTACGTGTGTGTGTTTCCTTGTTTCTGTTTTTGTTTGTTTGATTTTGCCTTTACTATTTCTCCGGGGTTTTGTTTGTCCCTTTTTTTTTCTTTAATATATTTTCTATTTTATTTTTTTTTATATTTCTGTTTCTACATTGTTTTTCTGTTGTTCTGTCTTCTTTCCCCTTTCTCTTTTTCAAATATCATTTTTGTCAGTTTGTTTTGTTTCTTTGCTTCATCCTTCAGTTGGCACTCTGCTTTGGTTTTGTTTTTTGGTTTTGAATTTTTGTCAGCTTTCTTCTTAATTCTCTGATTTTGTTCTTGGGTTCTTTGGTTTGTCTGGTCTCTTGCTATTTGATTTATCTGGCTCTGTTTTTGTTTCTTTTGTGTGTGTGTGTGTGTGTTTGTGTGTTTCCTTGTTTCTGTTTCTGTTTGTTCGATTTTACTCTTTACCATTTGTCTGGGGTTTTGTTAGTGTTTTTTTTTAATCCCCTTTATCGCTGGGACGAGCGACTTGTGGGGTCTTGGTCCGTCGACCGGAAGTCAGGCCTGAGGCTCCGGAGTGGGAGCACCGAGCCGAGGATGCTGGACCACTAGAGAATTCCCAGCCACAGGGAAGATTAATCACCTAGAGCTCTCACGGAGGCCTCTATCTGAATCTAAGACCCGGCTCCACCCAACTGCCAGCAGCTCCCAGTGCTGGATGCCTCACACCAAACACAAACAAGATAGGAACACAAACCCACCTGTCAGCACACAGACTACCTAAAGTCATGCTAAGCTCACAGACACCCCAAAACACACCATCTGATATGGCCCTGCTCATCAGAGGGAAAAGACCCAGCTCCACCACCAGAACGCAGGCACCAGTCCCTCCCATCAGGAAGCCTACACAAGACATTGAACCAACCCCACCACCAGTGGCAGAGAACAGAAGCAAGAGGAACTACAACCCTGCAGCCTAGTGAAAGGAGACCTCAAATACTGTAAATTAGACAAAATGAGAAGACAGAGAAATACCTTACAGGCAAAAGAGCAAGATAAAAACCCACAAGACCAAATAAAGGAAGAGGAAATAGGCAAACTACCTGAAAAAGAATTCAGAGTAATGATAGTAAAGGTGATTTAAATCTTGGAAATAGAATAAAGACAAGAACGTTTAACAAGGACCTAGAAGAACTAAACAGCAAACAAACAGTGATGAACAACACAATAACTGTAATTAAAAATACTCTAGAAGGAATCAATAGCAGAATAACTGAGGCAGAAGAACGGATAAGTGAGTTGGAAGATAGAATGGTGGAAATAACTGCCCCAGAGCAGAATAGAGAAAAAAGAATGAAAAGAATGGAGGCCAGTCTCAGAGACCTTTGGGACAACATTAAGCACACCAACATTCGAATTATAGGCGTCCCAGAAGAAGAAGAAAAAAAGAAAAGGTCTGAGAAAACATCTGAAGAGATTATAGTTGAAACCTTCCCCAACATGGGAAAGGAAATAGTCAATCAAGTCCAGGGAGCACAGAGAGTCCCATACAGGATAAACCCAAGGAGAAACACACCGAGACACATATTAATTAAACTAGCAAAAATTAAACACAAAGAAAAAATATTAAAAGCAGCAAGGGAAAAGCAACAAAAAACATACAAGGGAATCCCCATAAGGTTAACAGCTGATCTTTCAGCAGAAACTCTACAGGCCAGAAGGGAGTGGCAGGACATATTTAAAGTGATGAAAGGGAAAAACCTACAACCAAGATTACTCTATCCAGCAAGGATCTCATTCAGATTCGACGGAGAAATCAAAAGAGAATTCAGCACCACCAAACCAGCTTTACAACAAATGCTAAAGGAACTTCTCTAGGCTGGAAACACAAGAGAAGGAAAAGACCTCCAAAAACAAACCCAAAACAATTAAGAAAATGGTAATAGGAACACACATATCAATAACTATCTTAAATGTAAATGGATTAAATGCTCCAACCAAAAGACACAGACTGGCTGAATGGATACAAAAACAAGGCCCGTATATATGCTGTCTACAAGAGACCCACTTCAGACTTAGGGACACACACCGACTGAAAGTGAGGGGATGGCAAAAAATATTCCATGCAAAGGTAAATGAAAAGAAAGCTGGAGTAGCAATTCTCATATCAGACAAAATAGACTTTAAAATAAAGACTATTACAAGAGACAAAGAAGGACACTACATAATGATCAAGGGATCAATCCAAAAAGAAGATATAACAATTGTAAATATCTATGCACCCAACATAGGAGCACCTCAATACATAAGGCAAATGCTAACAGCCATAAAAGGGGAAATCAACAGTAACACAATAATAGTAAGCAACTTTAACACCCGACTTATACCAATGGACAGACATCATCCAAACCAAAAATAAATAAGGAAACACAAGCTTTAAATGACACAACAGACCAGATGGACTTAATTGATATTTATAGGACATTCTATCCAAAAACAACAGAATACACTTTCTTCTCAAGTGCACATGGAACATTCTCCAGGATAGATTACATCTTTGGTCACAAATCAAGCCTTGGTAAATTTAAGAAAATTGAAATTGTATCAAGCATCTTTTCTGACCACAACACTATGAGACTAGATATCAATTACAGGAAAAAAACCTGTAAAAAATACAAATGGAGGGTAAACAATATGCTACTAAACAATCAAGAGATCACTGAAGAAATCAAAGAGGAAATCAAAAATTACCTAGAAATAAATGACAATGAAAACATGATGACCCAAAACCTACGGGATGCAGCAAAAGCAGTTCTAAGAGGGAAGTTTATAACAATACAATCCTACCTCAAGAAACAAGAAAAATCTGAAATAAACACAACAACCCTGGCTCTTCTGTAAAATGCGGCTTAGAGCAGTAACAATGTTAATTATTTACTTTTAGTATTCAACATAATGCACACAAAGTGGTACATACAATACCCGGTGCATGGTAAGTAGGTAAGAACAATTTTTATATTTACTTTGTGACTTATATAAGACTAAAAATATTTTTTTCACAAACTTGTTTTTATTTTAAATGTTTTTCAAACTCTGATTCATTTTGAAATGATTTTTTTTTTTTAACATTTGGGAGACACACCTTTTTTCCATAGAGGAATTTAATTTCCAGTTTTATGATGAAAATGAAGGGGAAAAATTTACATACAGTTATTTATTTTACACCTACCTTTTCAGAAACAGTTTCTGCTTTATAAACTGGGATAGACCTATATGTAATTTCACCACTAAGTATATTTTAAAAACAGCCAGATCTTAAATAATCACTATCTATGACATTAATACAGTTCTCCACAGACAGATTTTTAACCTGGGATCCCTTTGGGGGAGGGAGGTCTGTGGATAGAATTCATGTGATCTACGAACTTGAATGGGGGAAATTTGTCTTTATTTTCATTAACCTTTGACTGAAGATGAACGTTTTCTTCGATAATGAATGCAGGCAACAAACCACAATAATATTGACAGTACCTTAGACTTTGTCACTAATAGAAATCACAGATAATCACACTGCAGTTGCAGATATCTTGAAATATTTACACTTACTACTACTTCAAAATTATAGCCTTAATCAGATATGTTGTTAGATACTGTTGATTAACACAATTAAGGAAGCTCATACATTACTATGTATTTTAGTTTATGCATTTAAAACATTCTGAGAAGGGGTCTGTAGCACACAGAAAAGGTTAAGCTTAGTGGTTCTGTCTGCTTCTTTCCCAAATGCATCTTTACTGCCACCTGGTGGAAGCCTTTGCTCAGTACAAGTGAAAAGTATACTACGAAATAGTTTAATCAATGGTTTTTTTTTATCAAACAGACATACTATAGTAAGTATTGAGAAATAATTATTTTATATAAGTCTGAGTGTGTCTAATTTTCTTAACAATGTCCACCAATTGACTAAGTTCTCTAACACTTCTACTCACTACCTTAATTTATATTCTTGTCCAAAATCTGGTCAAAGGGTCAGATCACCTAAATTTGAAAGGCTCCTTTGCCTTTAGGGCTCCACCTCTCAAAATTTGTTGAAAGGCTTCAAATTTTTAGTTTATCCATAGCTTATGTCAGATATTATTAACTAGAGGAATATACATAGAGAATTCCCTGTGGAGCTTTTCCTACAATCCACCTGCTTGGAGGCCTCACCACTGGAGATTCTGCTTTATAATTCTTGTTAGAGTGAATTTTAGAAAAAACAAAAACAAAAACTCAAGAAATTGTGATGTGGATCCCTCTGGTTTAGAACCATTCAACCTAGGTCATTTGATTTCTGCCTTTTTTTTTTTTTAAGGGTCATCTCATGCTATTCTGAGTAATTAAGGATTATATCTTTCCTCTTAGAAATTTCCTCATCCCTTTTGATCCAGGGCTCTCTGTCCTCCCAAAGAATTACCAATCATAAAAACTCTTCTTGAATCTCAATCACCTAATCATTGTAATGATTTTCTTTGTACTTTATCATATTTTAAATCTCTAATAAAAAACAATTTATGCTTAGTTTTTTTTTAGTAGACTTTAAAAAAAGCTGGTGTTATACAAACAGGAAAGGAATAAAGATATTTAAAGTTATAAAACAGCAATGAATTATTATCTCAAATAGCCATTAGGTGTTATCTGTTCACTGATAATTTAGTTCACGCCTTATCTCATTTATATTTTAAGCAAGTTAGGTACAAAAAAAATAGGACAGATCACTAATAAATTGCTGAGTGAAGTTACGAATGTTAGAGATTCTATTTTTATTTCTTTTGTATAAAATTGGGATGATATTCAGTATTCAGCTTTTCAGTAACTGAAACACTAAAAGATATTAGTCATTGCAAAGTACTTTCACATGCTGTTCTATTCTTTCCATTCTTTTTTCTCTCTATACTTCAGTTTGGCTATTTTTTTATTGTCCTGTATTTGAGTTCATTATTTCTGTCCTCTTTTTTGTATACGATCTGCTATTAAACCCGTCCAATGAGTTCATAATTTCATGTACTGTATTTTTCACATCTAGAATATCCACTTGATTTTTTAATAGATTTCAACTTTCTGTGAAATTCTCCATCTTTCTATCCATTTTGTTCATCACGTTTTCCATTTGACATATTAGTCATAGTTAAAGTGCTTTTCTGCTAACTTCAATATTTAGATCACCTGTGGGTCTGCTGTTATTTTTTTTTTCTCTTTTGTTAGTCACATCTTCCTGCCTCTTTGCATGACTAGTATTTTATTTGTATGGTGGACACTGTGTAAAAAAGAACTGAAGAAGCTCCAGATGATATCATCGGCCAGAGGGGGGACCCTTTTCCTCTTTTAGGAAGGGTGAAGTACTTAACATATCACTCCAATCAGGCACTGAGCTGAGCTGCAGTTATAGTAAGAGTCAGTCAACCTCTGGTTCCTCCCTCCTCCTCAGGTATGATACTCTCTAGCTTCTGATTGACAGCCTGAGTTTCTGTCTCCCTCACACTAAAAGACTGTAGGAAATTTGGTTTTGCCTTTCAGGGTTTTGAGTTTGACTATTTAGTGTTATGACCCATAAAATAATCTGGGAAATATCAAGAGGGGAAGATGAGTCATGTATGTATGGCACACATCATCCCTCTAAAACAGAAATCAGCAGACTTTGTTTGCACAGGGCCAAAGTAAACATTTTCAACTTTGTAAACCATAAGGTCTCCATCACAACCACTCAACTCTGCCATTTTAGGGTGAAAGCAGCCACAGACAAGACAATACACAATGAGTGTGGCTGTGTTCCCATAAGACTTTATTTATTTATGGACACTGGAATTTGAATTTCATAGAATTTTAACTTGTCATGAAATATTTTTCTTTTGATTTTTTAACTATTTTAATCACATAGGAACCATTTGTGGAATGTACAAAAATAGTCCATGAGCCAGATTTGGCACAGGGTCCATAGTTTGCCAACCTCTGAGAAGGACATTAATCTTGTGAGACTGTGAGAGATTTAATTCTGCTCTCATCAGATTTTGAAGAGGTCCATGTCACCAAATTACCAAATTTGTGATTCCCAAAATAAGTTATTGGCATAAATGTATATGGATGATAGAGAACAACCAAACTCATATTCAGAGCCATGATATATAGTTGGACAGTACACCCAATGTATTCTGTATGGTGAGAAGTGGTGGCCATGGCTAGGTTCCCTAGCTAAGTAATGTGCTCCCAAAGCGTGCTCAGTGACAATAAATTTGTTTATCGGCAAAATGGCTAATTACTCTAGGCCAATGATAATGATATCTTCTAACACTTACTGAGAACTTAGTATGTGCTTGACATTGTACTTTTTGCTTTACATGCAATATCTCATTTAATCCTCACAACAAGCATGTCAGAAAAACACTATTATTGTCCTCCTTTTACAGATGAGGAGACTGAGGCTTGAGGTATTAGATAATTTTCCCCAGGCAATAAAACTAGTAAATGTTGGATTTAGGATTCAGATCCAGGTTCTATTCTAAAACCTGTACTCATAACCACTACTGTTTTCTGTGTCTTGGACCTTTGGGATTGCATGTGAAATGTGGAAATAGTGAGTCTCAAGGGTCTCAAGTATAATCAACTCTGAATACTATATGATAAGGATGAATAGTACTGGGTATCTCTCTCCTCTACATGTCTCCTTAGAATGCTTTTCATATACCACATTACCCGTGACAGGCAGGCAAAATGTTCCAGAATCCAGATGTGTGAAGAAAAGACATTGGCTGGGGATGGTTTGGTCCCATTGTGAAGTTGCAACATCTCCACAAAGATCTCTGGAGTTGACAGGCATGTAGAGAAATGACCAGATATATTATATGCCTGTGGGAATACGATCAACTGGGGATTACTCAGAGAGAGTCTAAAAACTGTATAACTTATCTTGATTAGAAAGGAGACGTGACAGGGAATAGTAAAACTCAAATCAGGTTTGTTACTCAGTGACAGCTTTTATAAAGATTAAGTAAGAGAGGAGGAGGCTGAAATTAGAGACTAAACTCTGGCTTTGAATTAGATAATCTATATGCAATGGAAAGAGCTGGGACTTTGGTGTCAGGAATATCTAGACTATAAACACAACTCTATTCATAAACTATAATTTTGGGCAAGTTACTTAAGCTCCCTGAGTCTCAGTCTCTTTATCATAAAACAATTATAATTACATATATACCAGAGTTCTTTTGTTTTGCTTTTTGGGAGAGAATTGAATAACATAACATACTAACAGCTCTTTGCACCACTGTAGTTGCTCAGTAAAGGGGAGATATTTTCATTATTCCCTAATTCTCTACCTCTGAGTTGGTCCTATTTCCTTTGTAATAAGACAACTTAATGCATAGTACCATTTACTTGGTACAGATAAACAAACCTACATAAACCAGTGACTGGTGAGTTTATGTGAATACACTACTGAAATGGTATTAAACACTCTGTTACTTTCTTTTTTTTTTTTTTTTTTGTTACTTTCTTTTTGATCACAGTAAAACCATGGTAGTATTTGCCTAGGAAGTATAATTGTCACTATTTGGTCCCATAAAGTATTAATTGCCTGAATCTAATACTAGCAAAGATATTAGTATTATATAACTTGTGTTATTTTTACTATTTGATGCTGAAAGTTCTCCTAGTATCTAAACTAAATAAAACTGATGGTAGAAGAGAAGACTGATAGGGGTATATAGCACAAGAAATGGAAACCTGATATTTCTTCTATGTAGATGTGACTCGTTATAGCATGTAAACTGGTAGAATCCAGAAAGACACATTTTCCTCCACCTGATTAAAAATCTCACATCTATAAATTGATTAAATGCTTCACTCACCCAACCAGCCAGTGCTATTCTCTACTCCCATATGCCAAGAACTATGTTATGAGCTATGTGGCAATTAGAAAAAGTTCCACGTACCTGAGTACCTCATAACCTAAAAAGATACACAGACTACAGATGAGAAAGGCAAAACATTTATGAGGAAAACACATAAATAAGTTCAAACTATTAATTATAATACTATAAAATTATTTAAGAAAAGAATGAAAACAAAATTGAATTATTCCAAACAAACCTGAGGTGGATTCTGATTTGGTCTTTGTTTCAGAGCTGAGTTCTGCTGACAAAGGCACTGCATGTTTCAGGTTGTGAGTTGTTTTTGCAGGTATTTCTATTTCATCAGAGCTTCCTAGCTGTTTACCAAAAAGGATTTTTCCTTCATAAGTAAATTATTTTACTAAAAGAATAAAATATCCCAAAAACATTATAGCATGCAAAGGTAGTATATTCCTTCATCTCTTTTCAATCCATCCTTGACGTCTGTCTAGGACTCTCATTACAAGCTAAAACCCACCCAAACAAAACTCAAAATCTACCTTTTTGGTCCATTTAAACTCTACCTTAGTTTTTTCTTTAGGTTCAGGAAGTGACTCTTTTTTGTTGTTTTTTGTCCACAATGATTTAACTGCTTCATAAATTTGCTGGCTTGTAGCATATGCCTTTTTCCCAGTTACCTAATTAAAACAAAAAGTGAGTCAAATAATATACACATTTAAAAGTTAAAATAACAAATACTAAAAAATTTACATCTGGTATTTTATATGAACACTCAGGTCAGAATCAATAATAAAGATATAAATCTCTAGATCATGATAACACAAAGCCTCATTTTCTATATCTTATATGAAAAATTATTTGCCTCATGTAAAAGGCTAAAATATATATAGTTAGTACAACACCAAGAGTGAATTCTAATGTAAACTGTGGACTTTGGGTGATAAGAATGTGTCAGTGTAGGCTCATCAATGGTAAAAAATCACGTGACTCATTAGTGCAGTAGGTAGTGTACAGCCTCATAATTGTAAAAAGTGTATCCCTCTGGTGAGGATGTTGATAACGGAGGAGGCTATGCATGTGTGGGTGCAGGGGTGTACCAGAAATCTCTGTACTTTCTCCTTAATTTTGTCGTGAATCTAAAAGTACTCTAAAAAAAATAATAAAGTCTTAAAAATGTATAGTTTGCATTCACACTGTAACGTGAATTTAAAACTATGTCTGTTTAACAGGAGTTTGGGAAAGACAGTTTGAGATAACAAACAGCTGACTGAGAAAATGAGTTTGCTTAAATTTTTATGTTGCTTTCTCCAATCATAAAGAAAAATAATTAATGTATTTCTCTAGAGAATAAGACTTTTTTGGTAGAAACGTGAAATAAACAATGAACTACAAACACACTAAAGCAGAGGCTAGGATGCTGACTGAATTCCTGAAGCTGCTATTATTTTCATTCATATCTCTTTTCCTTTGGAAAAAATCTCTGATTCCTCCTTTCTATTCTTTTCCCACCCTTTTCTTTCTTATAGTTAAAGTAATGTTAATAGCTATTGATTTTTCAAACTTTAAAGAGGTTTTGAGGCGCTTTCTAGTTTTACACTTTCTATAAACATAAATTTTTAAAAACTATGTTTTTCTTCCTTAAATAGAAATATTTTTATTATTTTTGCTAAGTATATATCTATACTTAAGAAAAATCAGTCAATCCACTAGTAATGAAAGTCCTCTTCCTCCTCTCAGTGTAAACTTTGTTAACAACTGTATGGATATTCTTCTTGAATTTTTACTCTTTTATGTTCATTATATATGCACACACATAGCATTTTAAAACAAACAGAATGTTGATACTTATACATCTACCAAAGGGATGACGTAGATCTATATGCACTGACATGGATAGAAATCCATGATGAACCACTGAATTGCAAAAAAGAGAACAAAGAATAGATTATAAACTACAATCTCAATTATGTTTTAAATTAACATTTAAAATAAACTGCCCACACATACACTTTTTTTCCTTTTTAAACACAAATGGAATCACGCGATACATATTATTTTGAGGTGTGATTTTTTAAAAGCTTAACAATATGTCACAGAGATGTTTCCATATCAGTTTATATGCCAGTAGATCTGCTTCTAACAGCCGCACAGCTAGTATTCTATATGGATACATCACAATTCGTTTAACAAATCCCTTGTTGATGGGCATATGGAATACTTCCTTTTTTATCCTGGCAATTATAATCCTGCTGTAATTAGCACCCTTACACAAATAACTGGGAACATATACCGTTGTGGTATTTCCTTGGAAAAATTTCTACATGTGAAATATCTGGATTAAAGATTATATACATTTTAATTTTTGATAATACTGCCACATTGCCTCTAGAAAGTCAGCTCTATACTGTAGCAATTTACGCTCCCAGCAAGAGTATATATGTTTTCCAACCCCATTTACCAGCAGAAGTGTTATGATTTTTAAAAATCTTTGTCAAATGGAAAGGCTAAAAACCAGTATCTAAAAGATTATTTAAATTTTCATTTATTTGATTGCTGATGAAGTTAAGCATTTTTCATGTATTAGGCCATTTATGTTTCTTATTTTGTGGACTGCTTGTTCATATACTTTATTTTCTTAGAGGGCATTCATCTTTTTCCTATCGATTTATAGAAGCTTTTAATATACGGAAGGATATTATTTAATCCTTTGTTAATATGTTGCAAATAGTTCTTCCAGTTTTTCATTTATCAATTAACTTCGTATATGGTATACTGTGGTCAACAGAAATGTATGACTTTGATGTAGTAAAATATATTCATTTTTTTTTTTCTTTGATGGCTTCTGGATTGTCTTTTGCTTAAGAAAGCCTTTCCTATCTCAAGATTACACAAAAATTCCTCTTTTCTCTTCTAGCATTTTATAGCATTATATTTTATCATTAGATCTTTATTCCACCTGCAATTTATTTTGCATGATTTTTAGTAAAGGTCTAAGTTTTTTTCTGAAAAGCCAATTATTCCAACACATTTCTCGAATAGTCCATCTTTTCTTTACACATTGATCTGAAATGCCACTTGTACCATACCCTCCCCCTCCCTCCACAACGTATACGAAGACATACTCCACATATTTGTTCTTGGACATTCTCTTTGTTCTCTTGGTATATTTTATTATCTATGCTATAGCTTAGTATCGTTCCCAATACATGGTACATGGACAACAAATACTGGTTGAATGAATGTCACGTTTCCTCCAAATCCAGGAATTTTGTAAGAACCAAATTAAATATATAAATTTGAGAACATCTGCCATATTCTAATATTGAGTCCTTTCATCCAGAAAACAACACATATCACTAAACTTATTGAATTAAAAAAAAACGCCCTACAGTAAAGTTTAACAGTTTTTAAAAAATATGTTTTAAAACACTATTTAATAAGTTTATTCCTAGATATTTTATAGTTTTCAAATAAAGATTTTTTGTTACTCTTTACATAAGTTAATAATGAAAATATTGTGAAGAAAAAAATATAAAAAGCAAAGAGTAATTCCATTCTGAAGTGTATTTCCACAATAGTGAATAACTGGAGTGTGACTTTCATTTTTCGAAGAACCTTCTGGACTATCATTTTGTAACCTTTTTAACATCATAGACCCCCTTGGACAATCTCTTGAAATGTATGAGCCATTTCCTTCCGAAAAATACACATATACCTGACATTATTTTAAGAGACTTGTCTGATTAACTAAAGCTGTTTTAAAAATGTATAATAGGAGGAGCTTCAAGATGGCAGAAGAGTAAGACGCGGAGATCACCTTCCTCTCCACAAATACATCAGAAATACATCTACATGTGGAACAACTCCTACAGAACACCTACGGAACGCTGGCAGAAGACCTCAGACCTCCCAAAAGGCAAGAAACTCCCCACGTACCTGGGTAGGGTAAAAGAAAAAAGAAAAACCAGACACAAAGAATAGGGACGGGACCTGCACCAGTGGGAGGGAGCCGTGAAGGAGGAAAGGTTTCCACATACTAGAAGCCCCTTTGCGGGCGGAGACTGTGGGTGAGGGAGGGGGTAAGCTTCGGAGCAACGGAGGAGAGCGCAGCAACAGGGGTGTGGAGGGCAAAGCAGAGAGATTCCCGCATGGAGGATTGGTGCCGACCAGCACTCACCAGCCCGAGAGGCTTGTCTGCTCACCCACCAGGGCGGGCGGGGGCTGGGAGCTGAGGCTTGGGCTTCGGAGGTCGGATCCCAGGGAGAGGACTGGGATTGGCTGCGTGAACACAGCCTGAAGGGGGCTAGTGTGCCACAGCTAGCCGGGAGGGAGTCCGGAAAGAAGTCTGGAGCTGCCGAAGAGGAAAGAGACTTTTTCTTGCCTCTTTGTTTCCTGGTGCGCAAGGAGAGGGGATTAAGAGGACCACCTAAACGACCTCCAGAGACGGGAGGGAGCCACAGCTATCAGCTCGAATCCCAGAGTCAGGAATGAGGCGCTAAGGCTGCTGCTGCAGCCACCAAGAAGCCTGTGTGCAAGGACAGGTCACTATCCACACCGCCCCTCCCGGGAGCCTGTGCAGGCCACCACTGCCAGGGTCCCATGATCCAGGGACAATTTCCCTGGGAGAACACACGGCGTGCCTCAGGCTGGTGCAACGTCACGCTGGCCTCTGCCACCGCAGGCTAAGCCCCCACTCCATACCCCTCCCTCCCACCGCCCTGAGTGAGCCAGAGCCCCCGAATCAGCTGTTCCTTTAACCCCGTCCTGTCTGAGCGAAGAACAGACGCCCTCAGGCGACCTACATGCATAGGCGTGTCCAAATCCAAAGCTGAACACCAGGAGCTGTGCAAACAAAGAAGAGAAAGGGAAATCTCTCCCAGAAGCCTCAGGAGCACCGGATTAAATCTCCACAGTCAACCTGATGTACCCTGCATCTGTGGAATACCTGAATAGACAACGAATCATCCCAAATTGAGGAGGTGGACTTTGGGAGCAATGAAATATATATATTTTTGCCCTTTTTCTCTTTTTGTGAGTGTGTATGTGTATGTTTCTGTGTGTGATTTTGTCTGTATAGCTTTACTTTCACTATTTGTCCTAGGGTTCTGTCTGTCCATTTTTTTTTTCTTAAAAAATTGTTTTTGTTAATAATTATTTTTTAATTTTTACTTTAATAACTTTATTTTATTTTACTTTACTTACTTTTATTTTATTTTATCTTCTTCTTTCATTCTTTCTATTTTTTCTCCCTTTTATTCTGAGCCGTGTGGAGGACAGGCTCTTGGTGCTCCAGACAGGCGTCAGGGCTGTGCCACTGAGGTGGGAGAGCCAAGTTCAGGACACTGGTCCACAAGAGACCTCCCAGCTCCACGTAATATCAAATGGCGAAAAACTCCCAGAGACCTCCATCTCAATGCCAAGACCCAGCTTCACTCAACGACCAGCAAGCTACAGTGCTGGACACCCTATACCAAACAACTAGCAAGACAGGAACACAACCCCATCCATTAGCAGAGAGGCTGCCTAAGATCATAATAAGGCCACAGACACCCCAAAACACACGACCAGACGTGGACCTGCCCACCAGAAGGACAAGATCCAGCCTCATCCACCAGAACACAGGCACTAGTCCCCTCCACCAGGAAGCCTATACAACCCACTGAACCAACCTTGGCCACTGGGGACAGACACCAAAAACAACAGAAACTATGAACTTGCAGCCTGCAAAAAGGAGACCCCAAACACAGAAAGTTAAGCAAAATGAGAAGACAGAGAAACACACAGCAGATGAAGGAGCAAGGCAAAAACCCACCAGACCAAACAAATGAAGAGGAAATAGGCAGTCTACCTGAAAAAGAATTCAGAATAATGATAGTAAAGATGATCCAAAACCTTGGAAATAGAATGGAAAAAATAGAAGAAACACTTAACAAGGACCTAGAAGAACTAAAGCGCAAACAAAATGTGATGAACAACACAATAAATGAAATTAAAAATTCTCTAGAAGGGATCAATAGAAGAATAACTGAGGCAGAAGAACGGATAAGTGACCTGGAAGATAAAATAGTGGAAATAACTACTGCAGAGCAGAATAAAGAAAAAAGAAGGAAAAGAATTGAGGACAGTCACAGAGACCTCTGGGACAACATTAAACGCACATTTGAATGATAGGGGTCCAGAAGAAGAAGAGAAAAAGAAAGGGACTGAGAAAATATTTGAAGAGATTTTAGTTGAAAACTTCCCTAATATGGGAAAGGAAATAGTTAATCAAGTCCAGGAAGCACAGCGAGTACCATACAGGATAAATCCAAGGAGAAACATGCCAAGACACGGATTAATCAAACTCTCAAAAATTAAATACCAAGAAAACATATTAAAAGCAGCAAGGGAAAAACAACAAGTAACACATAAGGGAATCCCCCATAAGGTTAACAGCTGATCTTTCAGCAGAAACTCTGCAAGCCAGAAGGGAGTGGCAGGACATATTTAAAGTGATGAAGGAGAAAAACCTACAACCAAGATTACTCTACCCAGCAAGGATCTCATTCAGATTTGATGGAGAAATTAAAACCTTTACAGACAAGCAAAAGCTGAGAGAGTTCAGCACCACCAAACCAGCTTTACAACAAATGCTAAAGGAACTTCTCTAGGCAAGAAACACAAGAGAAGGAAAAGACCTACAATAATAAACCCAAAACAATTAAGAAAATGGTACTAGGAACATACATATCGATAATTACCTTAAATGTAAATGGATTAAATGCTCCCACCAAAAGACATAGACTGGCTGAATGGACACAAAAACAAGACCCGTATATATGCTGTCTACAAGAGACCCACTTCAGACCTAGGGACACATACAGACTGAAAGTGAGGGGATGGAAAAAGATATTCCATGCAAATGGAAATCAAAAGAAAGCTGGAGTAGCAATTCTCACAGACAAAATAGACTTTAAAACAAAGACTATCACAAGAGACAAAGAAGGACACTACATAATTATCAAGGGATCAATCCAAGAAGAAGATATAACAATTGTAAATATATATGCACCCAACATAGGAGCACCTCAATACATAAGGCAAATACTAACAGCCATAAAAGGGGAAATCGGCAGTAACACAGTCATAGTAGCGGACTTTAACACCCCACTTTCACCAATGGACAGATCATCCAAAATGAAAATAAATAAGGAAACACAAGCTTTAATGATACATTAAACATGATGGAATTAATTGATATTTATAGGACATTCCATCCAAAAACAACAGAATACACACTCTTCCCAAGTGCTCAAGGAACATTCTCCAGGATAGATCATATCTTGGGTCACAAATCAAGCCTTGGTAAATTTAAAAAATGAAATTGTATCAAGTATCTTTTCCAACCACAACGCTATGAGACTAGATATCAATTACAGGAAAAAATCTGTAAGAAATACAAACACATGGAGGCTAAACAATACACTACTTAATAACCAAGAGATCAGTGAAGAAATCAAAGAGGAAATCAAAAAATACCTAGAAAAAAATGACAATGAAAACAGAACGACCCAAAATCTATGGGATGCAGCAAAAGCAGTTCTAAGAGGGAAGTTTATAGCTATACAAGCCTACCTTACAAAACAAGAAACATCTCAAATAAACAGCCTAACCTTACACCTAAAGCAATTAGAGAAAGAAGAACCAAAAAACCCCAAAGTTAGCAGAAGGAAAGAAATCATAAAGATCAGACCAGAAATAAATGAAAAAGAAATGAAGGAAACAATAGCAAAAATCAATGAAACTAAAAGCTGGTTCTTTGAGAAGATAAACAAAATTGATAAACCATTAGCCAGACTTATCAAGAAAAAAAGGGAGAAGATTCAAATCAATAGAATTAGAAATGAAAAAGGAGAAGTAACAACTGACACTGCAGAAATACAAAGGATCATGAGAGATTACTACAAGCAACTCTATGCCAATAAAATGGACAACCTGAAAGAAATGGACAAATTCTTAGAAATGTACAACCTTCCGATACTGAACCAGGAAGGAATAGAAAATATGAACAGACCAATCAAAAGCACTGAAATTGAAACTGTGATTAAAAATCTTCCAGCAAATAAAAGCCCTGGACCAGATAGCTTCACAGGCGAATTCTATCAAACATTTAGAGGAGAGCTAACACCTATCCTTCTCAATTTCTTCCAAAATATAGCAGAGGGAGGAACACTCCCAAACTCTTTCTACGAGGCCACCATCACTCTGTTACCAAAACCAGACAAAGATGTCACAAATAAAGAAAACTACAGGCCAATATCACTGATGAACATAGATGCAAGGATCCTCAACAAAATACTAGCAAACAGAATCAAACAGCACATTAAAAGGATCATACACCATGATCAAGTGGGGTTTATTCCAGGATTGCAAGGATTCTTCAGTATATGCAAATAAATCAATGTGATACACCATATCAATAAACTGAAGTAGACAAACCATATGATTATCTCAATAGATGCAGAGAAAGCTTTCGAGAAAATTCAACACCCATTTATGATAAAAACCCTCCAGAAAGTAGGCATAGAGGGAACTTTCCTCAACATAATAAAGGCCATATATGACAAACCCACAGCCAACATCGTCCTCAATGGTGAAATACTGAAACCATTTCCCCTAAGATCAGGAACAAGACAAGGTTGCCTACTCTCACCACTATTATTCAACATAGTTTTGCAAGTTTTAGCCACATCAATCAGAGAAGAAGAAGAAATAAAAGGAATCTGAATTGGAAAAGAAGAAGTAAAGCTGTCACTGTTGGCAGGTGACATTATACTATACATAGAGAATCGTAAAGATGCTACCAGTAAACTCCTAGAGCTAATCAATGAATTTGGTAAAGTAGCAGGATACAAAATTAATGCACAGAAATCTCTTGCATTCCTATATACTAATGATGAAAAATCTGAAAGTGAAATTAAGAAAACACTCCCATTTACCATGGCAACAAAAAGAATAAAATATCTAGGAATACACCTACCTAAGGAGACAAAAGACCTGTATGCAGAAAATTATGACTCTGATGAAAGAAATTAAAGATGATACAAATAGATGGAGAGATATACCATGTTCTTGGATTGGAAGAATCAAAGTTGTGAAAATGACTATACTACCCAAAGCAAGCTACAGATTCAATGCAATCCCTATAAAACAATCACTGGCATTTTTCACAGAAGTAGAACAAAAAATTTCACAATTTGTATGGAAACACAAAAGACCCTGAATAGCCAAAGCAATCTTGAGAAAGAAAAACGGAGCTGGAGGATCAGGCTCCCTGACTTCAGACTATACTACAAAGCTACAGTCATCAAGACAGTATGGTACTGGCACAAAAACAGAAATATAGATCAATGGAACAGGATAGAAAGCCCAGAGATAAACCCACGCACATATGGTCACCTTATCTTTGATAAAGGAGGCAAGAATATACAGTGGAGAAAAGACAGCCTCTTCAATAAGTGGTGCTGGGAAAACTCGACAGGTACATGTAAAAGAATGAAATTAGAACACTCCCTACCACCATACACAAAAATAAACTCAAAATGGATTAAAGACCTAAATGTAAGGCCAGACACCATCAAACTCTTAGAGGAAAACATACGCAGAACACTCTATGACATAAATTACAGCAGGATCCTTTTTGACCCACCTCCTAGAGAAATGGAAATAAAAACAAAAATAAACAAATGGGACCTAATGAAACTTAAAAGCTTTTGCACAGCAAAGGAAACCATAAACAAGACCAAAAGACAACCCTCAGAATGGGAGAAAATATTTGCAAATGAAGCAACTGACAAAGGATTAATCTCCAAAACATACAAGCAACTCATGCAGCTCAATATCTAAGAAACAAACAACCCAATATAAAAATGGACAGAAGACCTAAATAGATATTTTTTCAAAGAAGATATACAGGTTGCCAACAAACACATGAAAGAATGCTGAACATCATTAATCATTAGAGAAATACAAATCAAAAGTACAATGAGATATCATCTCACACTGGTCAGAATGGCCATCATCAAAAAATCTACAAACAGTGAATGCTGGAGAGGGTGTGGAGAAAAGGGAATCCTCTTGCACTGTTGGTGGGAATGTAAATTGATAGAGCCACTATGGAGAACAGTATGGAGGTTCCTTAAAAAACTAAAAATAGAACTACCATACGACCCAGCAATCCCACTACTGGGCATATATCCTGAGAAATCCATAATTCTAAAAGAGTCATGTACCAAAATGTTCATTGCAGCTCTATTTACAATAGCTAGGACATGGAAGCAACCTAAGTGTCCATCAACAGATGAATCGATAAAGAAGATATGGGACATATATACAACAGAATATTACTCAGCCATAAAAAGGAACGAAACTGAGTTATTTGTAGTGAGGTGGATGGACCTAGAGACTGTCATAGAGAGTGAAGTAAGTCAGGCAGAGAAAAACAAATACCGTATCTTAACACATATATATGGAATCTAAAAAAAGAAAGAAAGAAAAAAAAAAGGTCAGAAGAACCTAGGGGCAAGACGGGAATACAGATGCAGACCTACTTGAGAATGGACTTGAGGATACAGGGAGGGGAATGGTAAGCTGGGACAAAGTGAGAGAGTGGCATGGACATATATACACTACTAAATATAAAATAGATAGGTAGAGGGGGGTAGCCACATGGCACAGGGAGATCAGCTCGGTGCTTTGTGACCACCTGGAGGGGTGGGATGGGGAGGGTGGGAGGGAGGGAGATGCAAGAGGGAAGAGATATGGGGACATGTGTGTATGTGTAACTGATTCACTTTGTTGTAGAGCAGAAACTGACACACCATTGTAAAGCAGGTATACTCTAATAAAGATGTTAAAAAAAAGGTATAATAAATGATGGTCATAGAATGCTGAATATTCATCATTAGTAGGTACTCTACAATATACGCAACTACTGTCTTTCACAAGTGATTTGTATGCTTATCAAGAATAAGTTGTATTTGTTTCCAGACCTCTAATCAGCTTTACTATAATTAAATAGTTTAAATGTAACATAACAGGATGAAATGTAAGTGTAAAGAGAATTGTTCTGTTTACAAAAATTAAGTGGTTTGTAAAGACTCAAAAGTGAATTACTAAAAACTTCATACTTTATTTTTAAAATTAAAAATAAGATGCATACTATACTATGATCCTGTTCTTACGAAACTGTATCTATTCATCCATCTATCTTTCTATGTCTATGTATGCATGAAGAAATGTCTAGAATAACATTCTATCAAATTTTAACACTTATTTTTCTGGATGGAAAAATTTCAGGTGGTTAGTTGGTTTTTTTCTTATACTCTTTTGTAATGCTAAATTATTTAAGAATAAGTAGGTACCAATTTTATTAAAAAAAACCCCACAGGGCTTCCCTGGTGGCGCACTGGTTGAGAATCTGCCTGCTAATGCAGGGCACACGGGTTCAAGCCCTGGTCTGGGAGGATCCCACATGCCACGGAGCAACTGGGCCTGTGAGCCACAACTAATGAGCCTGCGCGTCTGGAGCCTGTGCCCCGCAACAAGAGAGGCCACGACAGTGAGAGGCCCGCGCACCGTGATGAAGAGTGGCCCCCGCTTGCCGCAACTAGAGAAAGCCCTCGCACAGAAACGAAGACACAACACAGCCAAAAATAGATATAAATTAATTAATTAATTAAAAAAAAAACCCACAAAGTCATTATTCTAAACAAACAAAAACAATCAGTGGCAGCATCATGCACTGGGAAGAGAAATGGACAGGGAAGCAAGATGTCTGAAGCTGAATAGAACCCTGGAGAAATCAGTCACAGAAACTTCTCTGGGCCAGTTTCCAAATTGGCAAATGAGAAAATGAGGAAGTTGAACGTAATGAGCTCAAAGGTTTCTTTTAGTACTAACATTATATGAACTTAAGTGGCTAATTCCTATGTAAATTCTTAGAAAATATTAAAAAAAATAAGTTTATCATTTTATCCATCAATTACCTCAAGTTTAACTAGATTTAGTGAATAATGCTCTCTTCCTTTGCTGTAAGCTTTTATAGCTTGATCATATTAGAAACTACATAGGGCACTATATCCTTGACATTCTCAAAATACTAAATAGGCAGCTTTATCTACATCAATAATTAAAGAGACGAAGTAATGAGAATACAAGTACAGAAAGTCCTGGTAACACCACACAATACTTCAAGTGTGAGGGGGAAATGTTAAATGTTGGTAATTAAAGGAAGAAGGAATGGAAGAAAAAACCATATCTCAAAGCTCTCCTTCTCAATCCAAATATGTATTAAAAATAAAATAAAAATACTGACACAAACTCTTCAAATCATTAGGAGAATCTTTGGATTTGTAGGGTAAACTCACAAGAAAATGACAAAACAACTATAATATGGATTTCAAAATTGAGTGTGCATATGTGTATGTATTTTTTTTAATCCTCAGAAGCCTCCGTTTTCTATCAGTTGGTTATTTCTTGCATTATGTTAAACTGCTGAACTGACAACTGCCAGCAGGTATAATTTTCTGTTAATTAAAAACTGAATTTTACACAGCTCAACAATGGAGCAGTATTTCTCCCCATAAATTCCAATTCACTGTCTCTGAACTTAAACCTCAAATCAGCATTTACTTCCTTGAATTACATTTAAACAAATTCATCCTATTTATTTGTGATAATCATGTAATCAACCATGGCATTTACCACGCTGAGATGTTAATGGGATTTTGCCAACATAAGAGAATACCAACTATATTTCTCTGAAAATTAAATGTTGCAGGTGCTGTATGACATTTAAACATTGTCACACTGAGAGTTTAAACAAGTACTGAAATGAAGCTATCGCTTAAAAAGAACTTACCTTTGCAATTATTACTGATTGAACAGGGTAGCAAACAGTTGCTCCTAAAGTGGCCAGTCCCAGTGGATAAGCAATTCTCTTAAACCTAGAACCTATGACATTCAAACAAACTATTAAACTCCAAACAGATGCTACCAGAGACTTGATGCTTTTATAACTTTCATGCTTTCTTGGTTCCTCTTTAAGCCATCACCCTATGTTAAATTTTCTTTAGGTAATAATACCAATCAAGATGATAGGTAAAATGTCCTTAAGTATTACAGTTCAATTAATACCCCTTAGTTGTCATGTCCAATTTAAGAAAAGTATTCTCAATCTAACATTGATAATTACCTACACAAAGGGGGTTGATGATTTTCTTCTTTTTAAAAACTAGGTATTTTTTCATGTCCTAAGAAACCCAGAGTTGTAACCACATTTTTTTCAAGTATCTAATAAAGCATGATGATATAGAGAATTAATCGACTACCATGTTTGTGACACCATGTTAAACTGAAATGGACTCTTCAGAGATCCTTTTTTGATTAAGTCCTTAGATAGCTAAAGGATCCAACTAACTAATCAGCTAAGGATTTTAAAAGGGACATAACTCCTTCGTGTCACTGATTTCGAATACTAAAGTAATAATTTAATAGAGAAGGAGAAATATCATAAGATGTCGCTTATATGCAGAATCTAAAAAAAATGACACAAATGAGCTTATTTACAAAACAGAAACAGACTCACAGACTTGGAGAACAAACTTATGGTTACTGGGCGGGGATGGGTAGTGGGGAGAGATAGGGAGCTTGGGATTGACTTGTACACATCAACACTGTATTTAAAATGGATAACCAACAAGGACTT
Organism: Eschrichtius robustus; assembly: GCF_028021215.1. Taxonomy (NCBI): domain Eukaryota; kingdom Metazoa; phylum Chordata; class Mammalia; order Artiodactyla; family Eschrichtiidae; genus Eschrichtius; species Eschrichtius robustus. Next base: position 74,314,893 of record NC_090845.1, on the reverse strand, counting down.
ACTGTATAGCAGAAGGAACTCTGCTCAATATTCTGTTAACAACCTAATTGAGAAAAGAAATTGAAAAATAATAGATACATGTATATGTAAAACTGAAACACTTTGTTGTACACCTAAAACTAACACAACATTGTTAATCAACTGTACTCCAATATAAAATAAAAAGTTAAAAAAATTGCAAATAACTTGCAATAATTCATTCATTTCCAAAAGTGCCTTAACTAAGCATCTGAGTCATTTTCAAACTTTTTTTTTTAAATAGCAAAATCCTTTAAAAAAGTCTTTCAAATAGAATCTCACCTGGAACTTCATATATAAAACTTCATATATAAAACCTTCAAGTAGACTTGAAGCTACTCTGGTTAGCCTGAGGGAGTGAAGCTCATTATCAAGCCCTACCTACACGGCTTTTCCTTTATCCCTATACAACCCCTAAACACTTCCATGGAACCCTAGGTTCTACAGAATAGTGTGAAACCCACCACTCTAAGCCATAGCTTAGTTCCAACAGACTGTTGGTTGAAAACAATATGTATTTTAAATGCTTATCTGGGTACCCTGGACTGTAAATGTGATCTGGACAATTAGATGATGGGATTTCTAATTAGGGTAAGTACTTTTATTTTCTGGAACAGCTCTTACAACCTTTAATTTAAAAATGAGACACCCTATCTGGTATATCAGTAAAGACTATGGTGAAAAATACCTGGCAATGTTTGCAGGCAACTTTACAGTTTAGGGTAGGTAAAAACAAGATGTATTTCTCTGTCTGGTTTAACTATTAGTAAGGAGGCCTTCTACAGTCATGTCTACAACAGACTGAGCATTGAGGGAGGTGGGTAGATAGGCTGCTTCAACCTTTACTGTAGCTTTCCTTTAGATATTGACAGGTTTTTGTGATACTGGGAAAGAGGGTCTAGCTATATTAAAATATGTCTTGCTCACTATTATTCTAGTATCTGTAGTTTGGTTCTTGATTTTACTGACCTAGCATCCCTTAATGTAGGTTTCCTTGACTCAGCCAAATTCCCCTAATTGTGCTGCTCCTAAACTTGGAAAGTGTCAGTTTTTCCTTGATGTGTCATCTTATTTTATTTTTTATTTACTTTTTTTGTAGTTGCTATACTTTTTTGAACCATTTTAACACATTTTTGACCAGAGATGTATTATGGCCACAGGCATCAGTTTCTGCGAAAATCCCCCAGTCAATAATGTGTTAAAATTGAAGTATAGTTAATTTACAATGCTGTGTTAGTTTCAGGTGTACAGCAAAGTGATTCAGTTATATATATTCTCTTTCAGATTCTTTTCCATTATAGGTTATTACAAGATATTGAATATAGTTCTCTGTGTTATATAGTAGGTCCTTATTGTTTATTTTACATATAGTAGTATGTATCTGTTAATCCCAAACTCCTAATTTACCTCCCTACACCCCCACCTCTGCCATCCCCTTTGGTAACCGTAAGTTTGTTTTCTATGTCTGTAAGTCTATTTCTGTTTTGTAAATAAGTTCATTTACATATTTTTTTTAGATTCCACATATAAGTGATATCATATGATATTTGTCTTTCTCCGTCTGACTTACTTCACTTAGTATGATAATCTCTAGGTCCATCCATGTTGCTGCAAATGGCATTATTTCATTCTTTTTTATGGCTAATATTCCATTGCATACATATATATATATATATACACACACACAATGGAATATTTCTCACACACACCACGTCTTTGTTATTATTTTCAATATTAAAAAGACTTACATTCATCCTCTCTTTACTTGATATGAAAGGCCAGTTTACAAGAAAATAAATTTCATTTGGGTTCAATAGCCCTACTCCCATAAGTAGAAGGGGACTCTAGACATAGACACTAACTAGCTATGTAATATGTACTATGAAATCATTGAATGATTTCCTTTCTCTGGACCTCTAGCTGTAGCATTATAGGATTAGACTAAACCAACATCTTTCATACATTTTTGACCATGACTCATACTAAAGAACAAATTTTACATTATGACCTCTCTCTCTCTCTCTGTTTCTGTCTCTGTCTGTTTCTCTCTTTCACACACACACATACACACTCCACTGAAACAGAAGTTTCACAATATTTATCCATACTGAGTACAAAACACTCTGATATTTGCTATTGTCCTCTATTTTATTTTTTAATAAAATGCTTCCTGAGAGTCACCATATTTATTTCACTACCTACTTATAAACTGAGCTCTGTAATTTGAAAAATACTGGGTTAGATTATTCTAGCTCTGACACTTGGGGTCATTGTGAATGACCTAAGGAACATTTTCTCTTACAAGTGGATTATGAGTTTCTCACTGAGAACTGAGTAATATGCTTTGGCCAGTTTCATTCAAAATTTAATTCTTTCTCTTATTGTTACATGTGGTGATCCTGATTTTCAATGTCTTTCCTAATGAATAATTTATAACATGTATTCAATTAGAAGTTGCATATAGTGTTAGAATAAAAAATATAATACAAGCTATGATTAATACTAGCTATAGGGAAGGTCTATTGGGATAAGATATATGGGCTAGAGTTAGAATGCTGGAATGTTCTTATAATTCAGAGGTTTTGTATCTGATTAGGTGTACTTGGGTTAAGGCTACTTTAAGGACTAAAGCTGGGCAAACCAACCATAATGTATCTGATGTCAGATTCCAGGTTGGTTCAGAGCTGTGACTTGCAACAACATGTAATTTAATTTGGGGACAATGACTGCCACTGGGGACAGAGGATGAATGGAAGGTGCCCCAAATGGCTACTGACCAGAGAACTGCACCAGCTTAGTAAGGGCTTAGGTGAGGAGGGGAGGCAGTAATCCTACTGAGAGAGATTTCTATACCCAGAGATGGAAGATGGGCAAATACAAAATTCACCATGTGCTTATGAAAGAGTTATTTAGTGATGTGCAGAAAAGAGTTAACATATGCCCAAGACTGCCATTGTTAGAAAGGCATGCTTACAAGACTGGCCATTGGCTGGCATCTGGGAACCTGACTGGTAAGCAGTTCACTACACTAATAGAAAATGTTCCCTGAATCAGAAGAGTGGTACAGTAAGTCCCCTACATACAAACAAGTTCCATTCCAAGAGCATGTTCATAAGTCCAATTTGTTTGTAAGTCCAACAAAGTTAGTCCTAGGTACCCAACTAACACAATCAGCTATATAGTACTGTACTGTAATAGGTTTATAATACTTTTCACACAAATAATACATAAAAAACAAACACAAAGAATTTTTTAAAATTTTAATCTTACAGTACCTTGAAAAGTACAGTAGTACAGTACAACAGCTGGCATACAGGGGCTGGCATCGAGTGAATAAGCAAGAAGAGTCACTGACTGGAGGAGGGAGAGGAAATGGGAGATGTAGAGCTGAAGGATCATCAGCAATAGGAGATGGAGGGCAAGCTGCAATTTCACTCATGCCTGACGTTGATGGCACAGGTTCTGGTTCCTTGCTGGATTCATTTCTATCTACCCTCTAAAAGAAACGATCCAGTGATGTCTGGGCAGTAGCTCTTTTTTTCTCGTCACAGATGACACTGTAGCACTGGATTGCATTCTGAACGGCTGCTGCAACCTTTGTGTACCATTCTACGTTAGGGTCCTGTGCCTCAAAAACTAAGAAAATCCCCTTGCCATTTCCTGTGTCGTGAATCTCTTCAGTTCTTCAGTTACTTCTTCCTCTTGTCTCTCTCTTCATCCTTTCTCTGGGCCTCCAATTCCATCAGGTCTTCATTACTAAGCTCCTCATGTTGCACAGAAAGGAGTTCAATGATGTCGTCCTCTTGCAGATCTAGCTCCAGCTTCTCGCTGAGGGTCAATAAGTTGCTGAAGACCTCTTTGGACTCCTCATCCACCTTCTCAAATCCACGAAAATCATGAACAAACTGCGGGCAAAGGTTCTTCCAAACCCCATTCATGGTGATGGCCGTAACCTCACGCCAAGCAAAGTCAATGTTTTTTATGGTTTTGTAGATGTTATAGTCCTCCCAAAATTGTCGCAAGGTTGTTCCTGATTCGTCACTTGCCTTTACTTCCTGACGAAAAGTGTGACGTAAATAATATTTCTTGAAAGTCGCTATAACTCCCTGGTCCATAGGTTGGATGAGCGATGTAGTATTCGGTGGCAGATGCACTACTTTGACATTGGGATGAAAGTCGTCCATGAATGGAGCGTGGCCTGGAGCACTGTCGAGCAGCAAAAGAATGTTGAATGGGACGTCCTTCTCCAAGCAATGTTTCCCTACCTCCAGAATAAAGTGGTGGAAAAAGCAGTCCTGGAAAATGGCCTCTGTAACCCAGGCTTTGGGGTTACTCTTCCACACAATAGGAAGAGAGCCCTTGGCTGTTTTAAAGGGCTCTTGGGTTCTCTGAATGATAAACTAAGAGAGGCTTCAGCTTCATCCTGCCAGAGGCACTGCCACCAAACAACAGAGTTAGCCTATCCTTTGCTGCTTTATAGCCTGGCATCAACTTTTCTTCCTTGCTGATATAACTTTGGTCTGGCATCCTCTTCCAGTACAGTCCTGTCTCATCCACATTAAAAACCTGCTCGGGTAAATACACGTCTTCATCAATAATTTCCCGAAGCATTTTAGGAAATTCCCAGGCAGCTACCATATCTGCACTCACGGCCTCGCCACTTACTTTTACATTGTAAATGTTGGCTCTAGCCTTGAACTGATGAAGCCAGCCATGGCTGGCATTAAAAGATGGGCCCTGATTCTTTGCTGTGTTTCTTCTTCAAGTCTTTATAAAGGCTGTTACCTTCCCCTTGAACCAGCATTAAGCTGAGTGGGACTTAACGCTGATGCTGATCCTGCATCCACACACTGAGAAGTTTCACCATGTCCTCCATCACTTTTCCACGTTTCTTTGATATTATTGTCCACATCACTGGCACAGCAGACTTCACATGTTCCATGATCTTGTTCTTTAGAATCTTGTTGATGGTTGAATGATTCATGTTATAAGAACGAGTGACGTCTACCATCTTTTCGCCTCACTCCACTCTCTCAATTATTTTCACTATTATTTCCATCGTAATCACTTGGTGCTTCTTAGCAACGCCAGACACGTGAACTAACTTACATGATTGGACATGCGAATGCACGTTCGCATCTCTGAAAGTTTGCAACTTGAAGTTTCATATGTAGGGGACTTACTGTACACTGTGCTTAAACTGTTTATATAAATAAATTCAGAAATTAATATAATGGCATTAAAAGAGAGAATATATATTTTTAACCCTACCTTTTCTTGCTGAAATGAAGCCTGCCAATCCTGAAACTGTAATCACTCCAATTTTCGGAAGAAAATCTCGAGGTGGATTCTTCAAATAGACATATGCATCTCAAGAAATCATTTAAAAATTAATATAAATAACTTACTATAATTAAGCATTCTATATAGGTATGATGAAGAAAAGTTAGAGATTTGCTAAGATAATAGCAGATGGTTTAAACATTCTTCAAAAGAACTACACAAAATAATGATTTGAGCAGCAACTTAAAAAGCCAGTTGTTAATAGTTACTTGTTACAAAATAAAATCTTCCTTCCACAGCTGATTTAATGGTATTTGTTTTCTTAATACAGGCGATTATTATACTTTAATGAAATATAATGCTAGAGTGTACACTAGCATTATATGGATTAAGATGGATTACTATAAAGCAAATTCCTCATTGTGTATGTATTATATTCTTATAATGGAAATGCTTCTGGCCTTATCTGTTCAAACATTGGTAGGATCTAGTAAGAATTGAAATAGATACTTTAGCAGGAAACTTTGAATAACAGTCTAGGGAAACATGCAGCTATCACTCTGCTTGCCACTACTCCCCAGTAAACTCAGAGAAGCCGTTGCTCTTGGTTAAAACCAATGATCAGAATGAGAAGTGAGTCTAGACAAAAAATAGATGGAAATGGAGCAGAGGTCCAAATTTCTTGGCTTTTTATAAATTTAAATGGTTTCTGGTTCCATGCAATCCAAAAAACACACTCTTCTATCATAATTATTTATTTAATTATTAATTATTTATTTAATGGAATTTAATCATATTCCTCAAGGTTGATGAGGAATATAATTTGGAATTAATTGGAATTAATTCTTACACACATTAAATAATGATAATACATACAGGTCATCAACATCACAGAGGCATTTAAAATTTTAGGTGTTCTTTCTGTCCCCCAATACACATTTATTTTGACAACTGGCTTAGGCTAAAAAATATTAGGGAGCTATACCTGATGCCAAACACCATTATCAAACTAACGAGTCAAATACAATTGTTTTCCAACATTAGCTCAAATATTCTAGGGTGACTAATTGATATCGTGTTTCCTAGCAACCAATAGCAAAATACTACGTATTTTAACAGCAAATAGTACTTATTTAAACTAATTAATAACAATGGAGATATATGTTTAATTTATGCTGTATGAGTATACAATATGAGTTTTGTACCTAAAACAGCCAGTTTGAGTCCAGGTGTTGCCACTTACACCTTGGTAATCTACTTAACCCTTCTAAACCCCAGTTTCCTCATCTGTAGAATGGGAGTCATTATAATACCAACATCCAGAAATTTGCTACAAAATAAAATTAGATGCTCATCATAATGCCTCAACATATAATAATTGCTAAATAAATAATGGATACTATTGCTTTGTTATTATTATCATAAACTGCTATATAGAGTATCTTCTGAGTTGGTAAAACATGATAATGGTAACATACCAAGTTTATTTTTCTCACATTTAAACCTTGCAAGTTAAAAAGACAATAGAACATTTCTAATTATAGACAGTTCACTCAACCTACCTTTTCCAAATTGTACTGTATCCATTATCCCATATTTCACGAAGACATAAACACCCTAAGTAAAAAGGGGGAAAAAAGGACATCTGCATTTTTGAAGATGTTGATAATTAGGTCAAATAGCCCACATCTTTGAGATTATATGAAATTGCACCAAAATCTAAATCTAGTTTTCCTGTTTATTCTCTATGTGGACACTTGTTGAACTTAGCTTCTCTTCACTTCTTGCTTTTCATTCTATTTAACATGGATAATACTTGTTTGCTATATTCCTCATATAAATGGGTAAAGTAATGCCAATAAAATAATCAGAGCAGCTCACAGAAAAGCTATTACAGAAGTACAAAGATTTATCATCTTATTTTATGATAGCGTAGAAAAATGAATGGAAATTTTTAGAAGCATGAAGAGAGGTATATTTCAGCTTAGAAGCAACATCTGATTAATAAAGATGTGGCAGCAACAACATAACGATTTGTGGAGAAAACAACAAAAAGCCTAAAGAAAAGTGCTTCATCTTCTCCCTTTTTCTTAGTGTTCATTAGAATAAGAAAAATAAATCTAAATAAGACATTTATCTTAGAATAGAAATCATCCTACACAGACTAGTGTCCATCTTGTTTTCAACAGGAACATAAATTATCTGCAAATCAAGATTATATTAGCCCACTGAAGGGATTAAAGCTTTAAATCAAATGATTCTTTTTACCTGTTTCTAACTATTTATTTTAATGCAAGAAACATTGTTAAGCATATTTTTTGATATGTACTATCTCAAGTACATCAGAAGAAAAATGAAGGCATGGAATAATTTACCCATAGTAATTGCCCATAGTCATGCTGTACTCTATTGATAAAACTAGAAAACACAGTCTAAATATGTGGTCTCCATCTCTGAACTAGCTGCTATGAAACCATGGGATAAAAACAACAAAAGAGATTTTCAAAGCAAAGACAATAGAAATGATTATATTAGATAGGAAAGACTTAAATTATTGCTATTGATATACCTTGGTATTAGTAACTTTATCTCAGACAGATACTTTCATGATGATCACATGCAGAAGTTCATCCTGTTCATCATGGTTTAAAGCTGTACAAACCAACACAGACCCTAACCGCCACTGAGCTACTTCTCCTTGGGGACTGTCTCTTGAGAAAATTTCACCTCAAAGTTATAATGCTTACTGATCAGTTGATTGGGAATAATGTAACTGTTGAGGAAGAAAACTTTGGGGAAATTTTCCTTAGCTGTGTTTAGGAATTCACTTTTACCACTGGAGGTCACTGCTACCTAAATTTCGAAACACTAAGGAGTAGGAATAGAAATTGAATTTGCCCTACATGATTCTAAGTTTAATGCAGAATGTAATTTGAGCCGGAGGTAATTTTTAAAGTATAGATTACATTTTAAGGAGAACATTAGAGAGGAAATGTTTACATTGAAGATGAAATGCATTTGGAAGCGCCCTTCTTCAATCTATTCATTTCAGCATATTAACAGAGTAAAAAGTCCTTTTAGTCTTAAATTGGGTGATAGTAACAATAGCAATTTAAAGATCTCACAGGAACAATTAACCTCACTGAAAACAACTTTGAGAACACTATGGAAAATTAGGTGTCAAGAGACTTCAGTCTGAATCATCCAGCTGTTGGCATACAGCCTCAGAGGCATGACTCAGACCCTAATTAGTTAAGCTATTTCCTGCTGAGACCAAACTATTAATAGTGTGTAGTACAACTAGTCAAACTATTAAAAGTGTATTATTAGAATTATAAAAGTCTATTAGAATTGTTTGACAGGCACAAATTTAAAAAAAATAACACCATGTATTCATCAGATGTTTGAAATATCTGAAATGACCAGAGTTCACAGATTTGATATTTCATAAGACCGTTAGAATTTTCTTTTTAAAAAGAATGGATTAGAAACAAAAAAAGCACAAGGGTTCACAATTGGATAGGTTAGATTTGAGGAAATGTTGTGTGGTTATTAGGTCAGAATGATGAAAACAATGGTACCACCATTATCATTATGACACTGACACTGGAGATGTTGATGTTAGCACACATCTATGTTGATGCTATGATTATGAAACAGCAGTATTGTACTAGCTTACTCCACCCCTCTGCTGCTGGATAATGCTGATTGAAGGCTAAGTATTAAAATAAGGTGAATTCTATTTTGCCCAATAGCTGACTATAGCCAAAATGGTCTTATGAACTAAACCTAACAAGTTAATATTTTACTCAGCCAAATAAGTAACAATGCAGAAGTAATATCAGAACTTCATATAAAAGGTCAAGCAATGTTTTGTACATGCCATGTGACATAAATGCTTGATGAACTACTTTAATCTATGCAGTAGTGGTAGAGTAGATTAAATATGGCCACAAATTCTTTGCTGCTACTCATATTGAGAGATGGTATCTAATTCCCCTCCCATAAAAACTGGGTTGGCCTTAATGACTTGATTTAACAACAGAATGCTGTAGAAGTAACCTTCCTGGACACCTGAAGACAGGTAAGAAGCTTGGCAAATTCTGACTAAGGCCTCTTGCAACATTTTCTCTAGGAGCCCTGAACTGTCCATGTAAGTTATCTGACTACCTGAGGCCAGGTGTAGATGCTTCAGTCAACATTCCCAGCTGAGCCCAGCCTTCTAGCCATCTGTGACAAGGTGCCAGCGAAGAGAATGAAGCTGTCTTGGACCCTCTTAATCAGCCCATTCACCGGATGAATACCACTGGGTGGCCTCTGTCAACACCACATGCAACAGAAGAATCAGCTGTCTGAAGTCTGATTAAATTTCTGACTCACAAAATCATGAGATAGAACAGTTGCTGTTTTAAACCACTAAGTTTTGGGGTAGTTTGTTACACATCAATGAATAACTGGAACAATTGTTATGTAATAAAATGAGAACCCTCTGATATGAAACCACTATCAGAATTCACTTACCTTGCACCAGCCAATATAACGAGCAGTTGTAGTGCGAATGGACGCAAAGCCCATTTGTAAATGACCAGGCTGCTCATCAACATATTTAGACTGGAGAGGTGGTGCAGTATATATGGGGAGCTAGAAGGAAAAAAATTCATGTCAAAAATATAAAATAGCTGAACTTCCTTTTCCAGCAGTATGGCAGAATAAGAATCCTCATCAACATTCCTACTGAAAACAACTAAAAATGCTGATAAAATATATTCTAAACCAGCTTTTACCTTGATGCCATTTGCTGTAAAACAGATGGTTCATGGAGTATGGGATCAGGAAACAAAACCCAGAATGAGCTTGAGGTGGGCAATCTTACTGGAGAGCCTATAAAATTGGCATCTCAAGGTGCTGCATCCTCAATTTAAGGTTGAACTAGAAATAAACAGTTCACTCCAAGGAACTGTTAGGAAAACTGATTGTCTCAAAGATTGGGCACTGAGTAGAGAGGAAAGAAATATTTCCTAAGAATTGGCAATCACAAGTGAGAACTCATAATGTGCAGCATAAAACTATCTTGATAATCTAAGAAATCTCAAATTAAGTATACATTTAAGGTGCTCCCAGGCTGGTATCCCCCACAGATGCTTGGCAGAAGCAAATGAACAGCTCCTCTCTGGAGGAAGCTGCCCAGACTTCAAAGATTTACAACAGATAAAGGCCCAAGAAATATGAGACCACAATTTCAAAAAATTAAAAAACACAAAGAAGCAAAATCAGAAAACACAAGGAAGCATCTGGACAAGAGCTAGCAGAAACAACAAAGAGCAGAGTCAGAGCCACAAAAAATGTATATACTAGAACATATGGTATCAAATACATATATTTTTATTTTTAGAGAAATAAAAGGGGAAATTTGAGTTAAGAGCAAGAGACTACAAAAATTACCAAAGCTAATGAAAATAAAGAGAAAGAGAACTTCTAGAACTGGAAATTAAAACAAATAAAGAACTCAATTGATAAGTTTTGATAGATTGGATACAGTTTACAGTTGCTGAGAGATTTTGTGAATTTGTAGACCTAAAGAAATTTTTATGCAAAGAAATGAAAAAAAATATGAAAGAGATACGTATAATAGAGTGAGAAATATTAATATATGTCTAATCAGAGTTCCAGAGGAAAGGAGAAAGATGGGGCAGAAGTAATATTTGAAGAGAATAGTCAAGATTTTTCCAGAACTTATGAACACTTGACAGGTTCAGAAATCTAACATATCCCAAACAGGATAAATAAAAAGTAATCCACAATTAGACAGTCATAGTAAAACTCTATAACACCAAGGACAAAGAGGGGATATTAAAAAAAAAAAAAGCCAGAGAGAAAAGACAGATTACTTTCAAAGGAATAAAAATTAGATAAACTTTGACTTCTCAAAAACAACACTGGAAGGCACAATATAATATCTTCAATGCGCTAAAAAAAGTAACTCAACTGAGAATTATATACTCAATAGAATATCTTTGTTTCAAAAATGAGGGGAGAAGTAAGGACACAGACAGACAAAACCCAAGATAGTGTGTAACCAAATGACCCTCAGTGGGAAATTTTAAAACATGTACTTAAGGCAGAAGAAAAATATTCCCATTGAGGAGGTCTGTGATGGAAGAAGGAATGATTAGCAAAGAAAGTGGTAAATATGTGGGTAAAACTAAAACAATGAATATATAACATAATAATTTTTATGCATGTGTTTAAAAAATAGAACTACATCCCTGAGTATCAATATAGTATAAGTTAGGAAGGGATGTCAGAAATTAAAATGTTCTCGGTTCTTAATATGGTTTGGACAGAGGGTAAATATACTGATGAGACTTGAAATAAATGCAGGTTAAAATTTCTAGGGTGCCCAATAAAAGAAAATAAAAAGAAGGCAGAATTAACAAACTCTGTTATAGAAAAAAAAAAAAAGAGTAAAAATAAAGCAAAGAAAGGAAATAAAAGAACAGAAGAGGTAAGAAAAACAAAAACCACAAAAACTTGGTAGAAATGATTCCAAAGGTGTCAAAAATTATAATAAATGCAAATGGATAAAATGATCTAGCTGAAAGCCAAAGATGACGAGATTGCATTTACAAAATACAGCCAACAGGTTGTTTATGAGACATTGTTAAAACAACTATTTAGAAAGGTTAGGGAAAAAAAAGGAATAAAAAACACATATTGGGCAAATAGCCACCAAAAGAAAGCTACTATAAGCTATATTAATATTAGACAAAACAGACTTTGAGACAAAAATCATTACTAGAGATCAAGTGCCTATATTAAGACAAAAAGTTTAAATAACACTCTTAAACTTGTATGCATCTATTAACTTATTCTCCATGATGCATCTTGTATGCATCTATTAACTTATTCTCCATGATGGTTGATCAAAAAGCAGATTAAAAATAAAAACTAATAGTAATGAGCAGAAGTGGGCAAACTATAGCCCATGGACTTGTCACCAGTTTATGTAAATCAAGTTTTACTGGGTCACCAGCTATACTCATTCATTAACGTATTGTCTACGGCTGCTTTTGTGCTGCAACAGCAGTTGAGATGATGTGACAGAGTTGCATATGTTTAAAATATTTACTATAGGGCTTTTTAAGAAAAAACTCTATTGACTCCTGGTACAGAAAAATATAATCAACAAGCTTGATCTCACGGACATATATAGCACAGTGCATTGAACAACTGCAAAATACATAATATTTTCAAGCACAAATGGAAATGTATAAAAAACTGACTGCACCCTGGTCCATTTCAGGAACTGAAAGTCTTAGGAAATTTCAAAGGACTAATATACAGAATATGTTCTCTTAACACAAAACTCCCACAGCTAAGTCATACTTACTAGTAACAGAATGAATGTTTTCTCCTTTACATCAGAAACATACAAAATGCCACTCTCACCACTTCTATTCAACATTTTACTGGAGGTTCTAGTCAGTGCATTCAGAAAAGAAAAAGAAATAGAAGACACTAAATTGGAAAGGAATAAATAAAACTATGTCTATTCACAGATGACATGACCTTGTATATAGAAAATCCTAAGGAACCCCCATAACCCCTACTACAACAAATAAACAAATTCTGTAAGGTTGCAGGGTAAAAGATCAATATACAAAAATCAATTGTATTTTTATACACTAGCAATAAGTGATCTGAAAATGAAATTAAGAAAGCAATTCCATCTAAAATAGCATCGAAAAATAAAATACTTAGGAATACATTCAACAAAGAAGTGTAAGACTTGTACACTGAAAACTACAAAAATGTTGAAAGAAAGAGAGAAGATGTAAATAAATGGAAAGACATCACAGACATCCCATGTTCTTGGATTAGAAGGCTAAATATTATTAGAATGGCAATATTTCCCAAATTGATCCACGGATTTGAAGGAAGCACTATGAAAATCCTGCTTGCCTTTTATTGCCCCATGAAATGAAAATTTGATGCTAAAATTCATACAGATGTGAAAGGGAAACAGAATAGCCAAAACAATCTCGAAAAAGAACAAAATTGGAGGACACATACTCCTCAATTTCAAAACTTTTTACAAAATAATAGTATGGTATTGTTATAAGGATAGATATATAGATAAATGGAATAGAATTTTGAGTCTAGAAATGAACCCATGCATTTATGGTCAACTGATTTTCAACAAGGTAACAAAGAAAATTCAATGGAGAAAGAATAGTATTTTCAACAAACAGTACATGGACAACTGGATATTCACATACAAAAGAAAGAAGCTGGACCCCTACCTCATGCCACATACAAAATATTAACTCAAAATGGATCTCAGAACTAAATATAAGAGCTAAAATTATACAACTCTTAGAAGAAAACATAAAGGTAAATCTTCATGACTTTGGGTTAAGCGATGATTTCTTATATACAACACCAGAAGCACTAGCAACAAAAGCAAAAAAATAAAAATAAATTGGCTTCATCAAAATTAAAAATTTGTGCTGCAAATGATACCATCAATATAGTAAAAGGACAACCCATGGACAATACTTACAAATCATGTATCTCATAAAGAACTTGTATCTGGAATATATAAAGAACACTTGCAATTCAACAATAAAAAGACGAATTACCCAATTTAAAAAATGACAAATAATTTGAATAGACATTTCTCCAAAGACGTACAAATTACCAGTAAGCACATGAAAAAATGCTTGATATCATTACTTATTAGGGAAATGCAAATCAAAACTCCAATGAAGTATCATTTCACACCTACTAGGATTGCTATAATCAGAAAAGAGAGACAATAACAAGGGTTGGTAAAGATGTGGAGAAACTGGAACCTTCATACACTGCTGGTGAGACTGCAAATGGTGTAGTTGTTTTGGAAACAGCCTGGCAGTTCCTCAAAAGGTTAAAGATACAGTTGCCATATGGACCAGAAGTTCCACTCCTAGGTTTATACCCAAGAGAAATGAAAACATATGTTGACACAAAACTTACACAACAAAGTTCATAGAAGTATCAGCCATAATAGCCCCAAAGTGGAAATAACCCTAATGTCCATCAGTTGATACATGGATAAACACCTACTATATTTACAGAATGAACTATTATTCAGCAATAAAAGGAAATGACATACAAATACATTCTATAATATGGATGAAACTTGAAAACATTTTGGTAATTGAAAGAAGTCAGTCACAAAAGGCCACATATTATATGATTCTACTTATATGCAATGTCTAGCATAGGCATATCCACAGAGAAAGAAAGCAGATTAGTGGTTATCAGGGGCTTAGGAGAGACTGAAATCGAAGTGATGACAATGGGTATAGGCTTTCTTTCTTTCTTTCTTTCTTTTTTCTCTTGGAGGGGCTTTCTTTTTGTAGTGATGAATTTTTTTCTAAAATTAGCAGTAATGGGCTTTCCAAGATGGCAGAAGAGTAGGAGGACGTGAAGTTCATCTCTACCCACAAACACATCAAGAATACATCTACAAATGGAACAATTCTCACAGAGCACCTGCTGAACACTAGCAGAGGACCTCGGACACATAAAAGGAGAAGAAAGATCCCACGTAACCAGGTAGGATGAAAGAAAGAAGAAAGGAAAAGGAAGAGGAGAGGAAGCAGGTTGTGACCTGCACCCTTGGTGGGGAGCTGAAGATGAGGAGAGGTTCTCGTGTCTGTGGAAGCCCCCTCATGAGCGAGGAGATCAGCTGGGACAGAAGGGGAGCTTCAGGAGCTTGGAAGGGAGCCCAGCAACTGGTTGGTGGCAGGCAAGACAGTGAGACCTACACAGAGGGTCCGTGCCAGAGCACTGCACTCCCCAGCCTGAGACAGATGTCTGCTGGTGCACACAGGGGCTGTGTGTTGGAACATGGGATTTGGAGAGCAGACCAGGGGAGGGGGCTGCGGCTGGCTGTGAGGAGACAGCCTGAGGGGACAGGAGTGAGGAGCTCCACAATCAGGAATGCTCATGGAGGAAGCCAGGACCACCACAGAAGCAATGTGCCCATGTTGAGTGATGCGCAGTGGGTGGGGCCCCCATTGCAGCCTTTCTCCTCAAGTGCCAGCCCATGCCTCCATGAGCACTTGGGAGGGCTCCCGCTGGAGCCGGCACATGTGGCCCTGCAATCGTCTTCCCTGCCCCCCCACCTCCCTGCCTGGGCAACCTGCTCGCCCCGGTCACTGCCTGACGGGCTAGCGCGTTCCAATTGCTACCCCAGCGTCCTGCCACCAGGGTGGCCTGCTCACCCCAATTGCTGCCTTGGCTCCTTCCTGCCTGATGGGCTCGTGTACTCTAGCAACCTCTGGAGCAGACTCCAGTGGGAGGAACACATGCAGAGGTGGGGCTGAAACCATAGCTGAGCCCCAGGGGTCGTGGGACTAAGGAAGAAGAGCTGAAATCTCTCCTCACACTGTGTGAACCACGGAGTTACACCTCCACTGACAGCTTCCTAAATTCAGTGCCTGCGAAACATCCAAAAGGACAAGTGCTCCTGTAGCTGGGACAGGTCTGGCTTTAGCAGCTGTGGGCTTTGTGGGCACGTACACGTGGGGATTGGGCCAGGTCAGAGTCTGAGCTGCCTCCATAGCTCCCACAGCAGGTCCAGGTGCACGACTACTGCAGTCCTGGGACCTGACCTCAGTGGATCTGTGCGAGTGACCAGGTGAAAACAATGCTTGAGAGTCACTACGGCCAAGTGCTCGCACACCCACAGTTAAGGTGGGACCAAGAGCAGTGCCAACAACAGTGTACTTTGTGAGCCCACACAATGGACGAAAGGGGACACAACAGAGCACATTCACAGGCGAACAGCTCCAGAGAAGGAATACACATTGGCTTCTCTCCCAGTGGGAGTGCTCCAATCCCACCCACTTTGCACCGCAGATGAGAAACATAGCTAAGATCTGGAGACATCTACTCCAACAATTAGGGAGCAGACCCTGCCCCTGACAGGGCAGTGACAACCACAGAACAAAGGGGAGGCCCTCTCAATATCCAGGGCAGGCTCTGGTCACCATACCACCAGTCAAATCACGTATCAAGGGGATAAGAGCACAAGCCTCAGGACCAAGCTCACCCACTAGGGGGCAGACACCAGAAGCAACAGGAACTACAATCCTGCAGCCTGCAGAAAGGAGACCACAAACACAGTAAGTTTGACAAAATGAGATGACAAATATGTTGCAGATAAAGGAGCAAGATAAAAACCTACAGGAACAACTAAATGGAGAGGTGATAGGCAATCTATCTAAAAAAGAATTCAGAGTAATGATACTAAATATGATCCAAGATCTCAGAAAAAGAATGAAGGCACAGATTAAGAAGATACAAAAATGTTTAAGAAAGACCTAGAAGAACTAAAGAACAAACAGAAATGAAAAATACAATTACTGAAATGAAAAATACACTAGAAGGAATCAATAGCAGAATAACTGAGGCAAAAGAAGGGAAAGGGCGCTGGAAGGCAGAATGGTGGAAATCACTGCCGCAGAACACAATAAAGAAAAAAGAACAAAAAGAAATGAGGACAGTCTCAGAGACTTCTGGGACAACATTAAATGCACCAACGTTCGAATTATAGGGGCCCCAGAAGAAGAAGAAGAAGAAAAAGGGCCAGAGAAAATATTTGAAGAGATTCTAGTCAAAAACTTCCCTAACATGAGAAAGGAAATACTCACCCAAGTCCAGGAAGTGCAGAGTCCCATACCGGATAAACCCAAGGAGTACCATAAAGAGGCACATATTATTCAAACTAACAAAAATTAAATACAAAGAAAAAATATTAAAAGCAGCAAGGAAAAAGCAAAAAATAACACACAAGGGAATCCCCAGAAGGTTATCAGCTGATTTTTCAGCAGAAGCTCTGTAGGCCAGAAGAGAGGGGCAGGATATATTTCAAGTGATGAAAGGGAAAAACCTACAACCAAGAATACTCTACCCAGCAAGGCTCTTGGTCAGATTTGAAGGAGAAATCAAAAGCTTTACAGACAAGCAAAAGCTAAGAGAGTTCAGCACCACCAAACCAGCTATACAACAAATGCAAAAGGAACTTCTCTAGGCAGAGTAAAAAAAAAAGAGGCCACAACTAGAAACAGGGAAATTACAAACGGGAAAGCTCACTGGTAAAGGCAAACATACAGTAAAAGCAGGAAATGATCTGTACACAAATATGATATCAAAATGAGCAACTGTGAGAAGAGAATACAAATGCAGGAAATGGGAATTGTATTTGAAATTAAGAGACCACCAACTTAAAACAACCTTCTCTATATAGGCTGCTTTATCAAAACCTCATGGGAAATGTAAATCAAAAATCTACAATAGATATACACACAAAAAAGATAAGTAACCCAAACACAACACTAAAGATGGTCATCAAACCACAAGAGAAGAGAACAAAAGAGGAAGGGAAGAAAAAAGACCAAAAAAACAAACCCAAAACAATTTAAAAAATGGCAGTAGGAACATACATATCGATAATTACCTTAAATGTAAATGGATTAAAAGCTTCAACCAAAGGACACCGACTGGCTGAATGGATACACAAACAAGACCCGTATACAGGCTGTCTACAAGACACCCACTTCAAACCTAGGGACACATACAGACTAAAAGTGAGGGGATGAAAAAAGATATTCCATGCAAATGGAAATCAAAAGAAAGCTAGGGTAGCAATACTCATATCAGACAATACAGACTTTAAAATAAAGACTATTACAAGGGACAAGGAAGGACACTACATAATGATCAAGGGATCAATCCAAGAAGAAGATATAACAATTGTAAATATATATGCACCCAACATAGGAGCACCTCAATACATAGGGCAAAGGCTAACAGCCATAAAAGGGGAAATCGACAGTAAAACAATAATAGTGGGGGACTTTAGCACCCCACTTACATGAATGGACAGATCATCCAGACAGAAAATAAATAAGGAAACACAAGCCTTAAATGACACATTGGACCAGATAGACTTAACTGATATTTATAAGACATTCCATCCAAAAGCAGCAGAATACACTTTCTTCCCAAGTGCACAGGAACGTTCTCCGGGATAGATCACATCATGGGTCACAAATTGAGCCTTGGTAAATTTAAGAAAACTGAAATCATATCAAGCATCTTTTCTGACCACAACGCTATGAGATTAGAAATCAATTACAGGAAAAAGTGTAAAAAACACAAACACGTGGAGGCTAAACAATATGTTACTAAATAACCAATGGATGACTGAAGAAATCAAAGAGGAAATAAAAAAAATACCTAGAAAAAGATGACAATGAAAACATGACGACCCAAAACCTATGGGATGCAGCAAAAGCAGTTCTAAGAGGGAAGTTTATAGCAATACAATCTTATCTCAAGAAACAAGATAAACAAAAATCTCAAATAAACAATCTGTCCTTACACCTAAAGCAACTAAAGAAAGGAGAAGAAACAAAACCTGAAGTTAGTAGAAGGAAAGAAATCATAAAGATCAGAGGAGAAATAAATGAAATAGAGATGAAGAAAACAAAGATCAATGAAACTAAAGGCTTGTTCTTTGAAGAGATAAACAAAATTGATAAACCTTTAGCCAGACTAATCAAGAAAAAAAGAGAGAGGACTCAAATCAATAAAATTAGAAATGAAAAAGGAGAAGTTACAACTGACAGCACAGAAATACAAAGGACCATGAGACTACTACAAGAAACTATATGCCAATAAAATGGACAACCTAGAAGAAATGGACAAATTCTTAGAAAGGTACAACCTTCCAAGACTGAACAAGGAAGAAATAGAAAATATGAAAAGACCAATCACAAGTACTGAAATTGAAACTGTGATTAATTAAGTATCTTCCAACAAACAAAAGTCCAGGACCTGATAGCTTCACAGGTGAATTCTATCAAACATCTAGAGAAGACTTAACACCTACTCCTCTGAAACTCTTCCAAAAAATTAGAGGAAGGAACATACCCAAGCTCCTTCTACAAGGCCACCACCACCCTGATACCAAAACCAAAAACGGCATCACAAAAAAAGAAAATTACAGGCCAATATCACTGATGAACATAGATGCAAAAATCCTCAAGAAAATACTACCAAACCGAATCCAACCACACATTAAAAAGATTATACACCATGATCAAGTCGGATTTATCCCAGGGATGCAAGGATTCTTCAACACACGCAAATCAATCAACGTGATGCACCCTATTAACAAATTGAAGAAGAAAAAACATATGATCAACTCAATAGATGCAGAAAAAGCTTTTGACAAAATTTAACACCCATTTATGATAAAAACTCTCCAGAAAGTGGGCATAGAGGGAACCTACCTCAAAATAATAAAGGCCATACATGACAAACTCACAGCAAACATCATTCTCAATGGTGAAAAACTGAAAGCATTTCCTCTAAGATCAGGAACAAGACAGGATGTCCACTCTCGCTTTCATTCAACATAGTTTTGGAAGACCTAGCCATGGCAATCAGAGAAGAAAAAGAAACAAAAAGAATCTGAATTGTAAAAGAAGAAGTAAAACTATCTCTGGAGATGATAGGATTTTATACATAGAAAACCCTAAAGATGCTACCAGAAAACTACTAGAGTTCATCAATGAATGTGGTAAAGTTGCAGGATACAAAATTAATATACAGAAATCTCTTGCATTCCTACACACTAACAATGAAAGTTCAGAAAGAGAAATTAAAGAAACAATCCCATTTATCATTGCATCAGAAAAAATAAAATACCTAGGAATAAACCTACCTAAGGAGGCAAAAGACCTGTACTTAGAAAACTATAAGATACTGATGAAAGAAATAAAAGATGACACAAACTGATGGAGAGATAGACCATGTTCCTGGAATGGAGGAATGAATATTGGGAAACGACTATACTACCCAAAGCAATCTACAGATTCAATGCAATCCTTATCAAATTACCAAGGGCATTTTTCACAGAACTAGAACGAAAAATTTTGCAATTTGTATGGAAACACAAAAGACCCCGAATAGCAAAAGCAATCTTGAGAACGAAAAATGGAGCTGGAGGAATCAGGCTCCCTGACTTCAGACTATACTACAAAGCTACAGTAATCAAGACAATATGGTACTGGCACAAAAACAGAAGTATAGATCAGTGGAACAGGATAGAAAGCTGCGAGATAAACCCACGCACCTATCGTCACCTAATCTATGATAAAGGAGGCAAGAATACACAATGGAGGAAAGACAGTCTCTTCAATAAGTGGTGCTGGGAAGACTGGACAGCTACATGTAAACAAATGAAATTAGAACACTCCCTAACACCATACACAAAAATAAACTCAGAATGTATTAAAGACCTAAATGTAAGGCTAGATACTATAAAACTCTTAGACAAAAATATAGGCAGAACACTCTGACATAAATCACAGCAGTATCATTTTGGTTCCACCTCCTAGAGTAATGAAAATAAAAACAAAAGTAAACAAATGGGACCTAATTAAACTTAAAAGCTTTTGCATAGCAAAGGAAACCATAAACAAAACAAAAAGACAACCCTCAGAATGGGAGAAAATATTTGCAAACGAAGCAACCAACAAGGGATTAATCTCCAAAATATACAAACAGTTCATGGAGCTCAATATCAAAAAGACAAACACCCTAATCAAAAAATGGGTGGAAGATATAAATCGGTATTTTTCCAAAGAAGACATACATATGGAAAAGCACATGAAAAGATGCTCAACATCACTAATTATTAGAGAAATGGAAATCAAAACTACAATGAGGTATCACCTCACAGTGGTTATAATGGCCATCATCATGAAACCTACAAATAATAAATGCTGGAGAGGGTGTGGAGCAAAGGGAACCATCCTACACTATTGGTGGGAATGTAAATTGGTATAGCCACTCTGGAGAACAGTAGGGAGATTCTTTAAAAAACTAAAATAGAGCTACCATATGATCCAGCGACCTCACTCCTGGGTGTATATCTGAAGAAAAACATAATTCAAAATGATACCTGCACCCCAATGTTCATTGCAGCACTATTTACAATAGCCAGGACATGGAAGCAACCTAAATGTCCATCAACAGAGGAATGGATAAAGAAGATTTGGTGCATATATACAATGGAATATTAGTCAGCCATTAAAAAGAATGAAATAATGCCATTTGCAACAACATGGATGGACCTGGAGATTGTCATACTGAGTGAAGTAAGTCAGACAAAGAAAGACAAGTATCATATGATATCACTTATATGTGGAATCTAGAAAAAGGTATAAATGAACTTATCTACAAAACAGAAATAGAGTTACAGATGTAGAAATCAATTTTATGGTTACCAGCGGGCGAGGGGTGGGGGAGGGATAAATTGGGAGATTGGGATTGACATATACACACTACTATATATAAAATAGGTAACCAATAAGGACCTACTGTACAGCACAGAGAACTCTACTCAATAGTCTGTAATGGCCTATATGGGAAAGGAATCTAAAAAAGAGTGGATGTATGTATCTGTATAACTGATTCACTTTGCTGTACACTTGAAAGTAACACAACATGGTAAATCAACCATACTCCAATAAAATTAAAAAAAAATAAAATTAGCAGTAATGATCGCACAACTCTAAATATACTAAAACCCAACTAATTGTAAGAAAAGAAAAACAACTAAAACATGAATAAATGCTTGTGACTTTTCATCAGGCAAAAATGTCTTAGACATGACAGCAAAATAATAATCCATAAATTCAAAAATGGATAAATTGGAATTTATAAAATTAAAATTTTCTGTTCCTCAAAAGACACTTTTAAAAGGAGGTAATGTGTGCAGAACAATGATTCCCCACCCAAAGACATTTATGTCTTAATCTATGGAAGCCATGAATATGTTATGTTACAATGGCAAAGTGGAGTTAAGGTTGCATATGTAATTAACATTAATCAGGTGACCTTAAGATAGGAAGATTTTCCTGGATTATCTGGGTGGGTTCAAAGTAATCATAAGACATTAAAAGTAGAAGAGGGAGGTGGAATGGTAATGCCAGGAGAAGATGTGACTATAGAAGCATGGTCAGAGTGATGTGACATGAGAATGACTTACACTACTTTTCCTGGCTTTGAAAATGGAGGAATTGGGCCACAAACCAAGGAAAGTGGGCCAGTCTCTACAAGCTGATAAAATGAAGGAAATGTATTTTCTCAACAGCCTTCAGAAAGAAATGCAACCCTGCCAACATCTTGACTTCAGCCCAGTGTACCTGTGTTAGAATTCTAACTTAACAGAAACTATAATAAAATTTTGCTGTTTAAAATCACTGATTTCATGGTAGTTTGTTACAGAAGCAATGAAAAAGTAATACAGAAGGAAGAGATAAGCCACAGTTTGGGAGAAAATATTTGCAAAACACATGCCTGATATAGGGCTGAAAATCCAGAATATATAAAAAACTTTCAAAGCTCAATAATAACAAAACAAACAACCTAATAAAAATGGGCCAAACATTTTAACTGACTCTTCACCAAAGAAGAATGGCAAATAAACACATGAAAAGATGCTCAACATAATTAGTCATTAGAAAAATACAAGTTAAATGTACAATGTTATACCTATACATAACCACTAGAATGACTAATATATAAAATGATGTTCAACTTCATTAATAACATGGAAATGCAAATGAAAACCACAATGAGATAGCATTTCAACTCCAACTGTTTGGCAAATTAAAGTCTGACAGTATCAAGTGTTGGCAAGAATGTGGAGCAACCTCAACATCTATATACTGCTTGTGGGAATGTAAATTGGTAGACATACTTTGAAAAACAATTTGGCATACTATAGCAAATTTGAAAATCATACATATTGTATGACTCAGTGGTTCCACTCCTAGGTATATTTAGAGAAACGATTGTAATTGTGTACCTAGAGATATGTACAATAATGTTCACAGCAACATTTTAATTGCAAAAATCTGGAAACATCTCAAATGTCTGTCAGCAGTAGAATGGATAATTAAACTGGGATCTATCCACAAGATGAAATACTATAAATTAGGGGAAAATATATAAATTACAGCTACATGGAAAAATCTCGATGGATTTCAGGAATTTGAGCATAAAAAAATATTTGTAGAGCAAAAAAGGTAAAATGTAGAAAATTATGCAGGTATATTTCTATCAATATATAGCTCAAAAATTTACAAAACCAAAAACATTGTTTAGTAATACAGACATATAAGGTGAAGTTAAAAAATTAAGAAAGGGAACAATAATCAAAATTCAGGGTAGGGTAGTGGTTATCTCTGAATGGATAGGGAATGGGATGAGAACCAGGGGATTTTATTTTGTTTTTCCTTTAAACTGGGTGGTAGGTAGGTATATGGTTGTTCATCATGTTATTATTTTTATACCTTTCATAAACTGATTAAACAGCCTCTTGGTTCTAATCCATATTTAATAAAAACAAATATAAAACATAAAAGAATTATGAAAAATTTAATGAGGTAAAGACTTATTTCCTTCAAAAATACTTATTTTTTACTTTATGTTCAGGGTATAGCACCTTTCTATAAGGTTTGGTAAAGACATATTTGGGGAGAATCAAGTTTACAAATCAACAGCAAGGGAACTAGATTATTAATAGCTTCAGATTTGATCTTCTACCAGCAACAAATATGAAACAGTGTAGGTTTGGTAAAACTTTAACAGTAATGGGTCACAAAAGTCTTGTTTTTACCATTAGATAGATGACCCTTTGCTACCTGTACCAGGATTAAAGTGCTTATCTTTCCAGACTAATACTTGAAATTTAAATTCACCACATTGGCAACTATGTGTAGTTAGGAAGGTCAGAGGTGCAATTTTATATTAAAGGTGCACTACATGCATAAAAAGCAGGCACACAGTAAGTAAGGAAGTTCCCCAACTCCTCAAGGAAGAATGCATGTGGATGCATGGGTGTTAAAGTAGATAACAGTTGTCCATTATGTCCCCATCCTCTCTATTCTTCATGCTCCTCAATTCCAAACTTTATGAGTCATTAAGTGTTCTTGTTCTCTCTTCTATCCTAGTCAAAACCTACTGATTCTTCATTTATACCCTAGTATAAATTAGATTAACAGTTTAAAGAACAGGTTTGTTATTTGTGGTCTACTGTAAGCAAAATTTTGTATATGTACTTTTCTAGGAAGAGCATCCAAAGTTTTCGTCAGATTCTCAAAGGGGTCAAAATGGTTAAGAACCAGTGCTTTAAAGTATTTTCCTTCTTAGATATGGGCATTCAAGCACACTTGAAAGGTTTATGATAAAAGTATTTATTGAAATGGTAAACAAAATTGACAAACTCTTAGCTAGACTAATAAAAAAAAGAGTAGATTCAAATAAATAAAATTAGAAAGGAAAGATAAGACATTACAGTGGATGCCTCAGAAACAAAAAGGATAATAAAGGATTATTATGAATAAGTATATGACAACAATTGGATAACTTAGAAGAAATTGACAAATTCCTAGAAACTAACAACTTACCAAGACTGAATCACGAAGAAATAGAAAGCCTGAACAGACCAATAACCAATAAGGAGATTGAATCAGTAATCAAAAACCCCTCAACAAAGAAGAACCCAAGGTCAGATAGCTTCATGGGTGAATTAGACATTCAAAGAATACCAATTCTTCTTAAACTCTCCCAAAAAATAGAAGAGGGAACACTTCCAAATTCATTTGATGGTATCACTCTGATATTAAAGCCAGACAAAGGCACTACAGGAAAAGAAAACTACAAGCCAATATCCCTAACGAACACAGATGCAAAAATCCTCAATAAAGTAATAATAGCAAACTAAATTCAACAGAATATTAACAGGATTATACAACAGGAACAAGTGGACTGTATCCCTCAGATGCAAGGATGATTCACCATATGTGTATCAATGTGACACACCACATTAACAGAATAAAAGATGAAAACCACATTTGTGATCACCTCAATAGATACAGAAAAAGCATTTTACAAAATTCAAAATCCATTCATGAGAAAAAGCTCTCGGTATAGAAGGAACTTAACTCAATAAACATCATATATGAAAAGCCCACAGCTAACATCATAATCAGTTGGGAAAAACTGAAAACTTATTCTCTAAATCCAGTACAAGTCAAGGATGTCCACATCTGAAACTTCCGTTTAACATAGTATTGGAAGTCCTAGCCAGAGCAACTAGACAAGAAAAAGAAATATAAGGAATTCAAATCAGAAAGGAAGAAGTTAAATATCTGCAGAAGACACAATCATATATGTAGAAAACTCTAACAACAACCACAAACTATTAGAATTAATAAACAAATTCAGTAAAGCTGCAGGATATAAAATCAACATACAAAAAATCAGTTGTGTTTCTATACACTAACAATGAACTATCCGAAAAAAATTAAGAAAACAATTCCATTTCCAATAGCAATAAAAAGAATGAAACAGTTGAGAATAAACTCAACCAGAGGTGAAAGACTTGTGCACTGAAAATTATAAAAAACTAATGAAGGAAATTAAAGACACAAAAATGTAAAGACACCCCATTTTCATGGATTGGAAGAATTAATATTGTTAAAATGTCCATTCTACTCAAAGTGATCTACACATTAAATGCAATTCCTATTAAAATCCCAATAGCATTCTTTACAGAAACAGAAGAAAAATCCTAAATTTTATATGGAAACAAAAAAGACCCTGAATAGCCAAAGCAAGTCTTGAGCAAGAACAAAGCTGGAGGTATCACACATCCTGATTTCAAAATATATTACAAAGTTACAGTAATCCAAACAGTATTGTATTGGCATAAAAACACACATAGACCAATGTAACAGAACAGATTACAGAGAAATAAACCCATGCATTTATGGCCAACTGATCTTTGACAAGGGTGCCAAGAACACAGTAGGGAAAGGATAGTCATTTCAATAAATGGTGCTGGGAGAACTGGGTATCTAGATGCAGAAGAATGAAATTGGATCTTAATTTCGCATCTCACACCATATAAAATATCAACTCAATATAGATTAAAGACTTAAATGTAAAAACTGAAATGTAAAACTACTAAAAGAAAGCACAGTGTAAAAACTTATTGACATTGGTCTTAGCAATGACCCCAAAAGCACAGACAACAAAAGCAAAAATAAACAAGGGGGACAACATCATAAAAAGCTTCTGTACAGCAAAGGAAACAATTAACAGAGGCAACCTATAGAATGGTAGAAAATATTTGCAAACCATTTATCTGATAAGGGTTAACATCCAAAACATATAAGGAACTCATACAACTCAACAGCAAAAAAATAACTGACTAAAAAATGGGCAAAGAACAGTAATAGACATTTCTCAAAAGAAGACATAAAAATGGCCAACAGGTATATGAAAAGGTGCTCAGCATCACTAATCATCAGGGAAGTGCAAATCAAAACCACAATGATATATCACCTCACAACTGTTGGATGGCAAAAAGTCAAGAGATTAGTGTTGGCAAGGATGTGGAGAAAAGAGAACCCTTAAACACTGTTGGTAGGAATGTAAATTGGTATAGCTATTATGGAAAACAGTATGGAGGTTCCTCAAAAACTCAAAAATAGAACTACCATATGATCCAGTAATCCCACTTCTGGGAATATATCCAAAGAAAATGAAATCTGGATCTTGAAGAGATACTTGCACCTCCCATGTTCATTGCAGCATTATTCAAATAGCCAAGATATGGAAACAACCTAAATGTCCATCAACAGATGAATGGATAAAGAAAATATGGTGTATGTATGTATGTGTGTATATGTGTGTGTGCATGTTAATACTGAATACTGCAAATTTCATGGTTTAAAAATGTATATACATATATGTGTGCATGTGTGTGTATACAAACACATGCATACACATACATACAATGGAATAAAAAGGATATCCTCCCATTTTTGACAACATGGCTGAACCTGGAGGACATTATACTAAGTGAAATAAGGCAGACTCAGAAGAGAAATACTGTATGATCTCACTTATATGTATAATCTAAAATAGACTCAAAAGCAGAGAGAAGAATACTGGTTACCGGTGTGGGGTAAGGTAGAGGGGAAAATGGGGAGGTGTTTGCCAAAGACTACAAAGTTTCAGTTATGCAAGAAGAGTAAATTCCAGAGATCTAATGTATATCATGGTGACTATGGTTAATAATGTTGTATTGTATACTTAAAATTTGCTAAGAGGGTGGATCTTAAGTGTTCTCACCACATACACACACATACACAAAAAAATGGTAACTATATGAGGTGACAGATATGTTAATTAGCTTGATTGTGGTGATCATTTCACAATGTATACGTATGTCAAAACATCAAGCTGTACACTTTAAATGAATATTCTCATCCTGGATTGGAGGCCCTGGGCTTAAATGCCATTTATTGTATTGTATAAATACAACTTGTTTGTACTCAATTAGAAATTAAGATTAGATTTAGTAAACTATAAAACAACATTTAAATTAAATTGAACGAAAGTAACTAGAACTCTCAAATCAATATTTCTTCTCTGTTATTTTTTGCCGAAAACAAGCAAATGACAAGAAAATAAGTCAAACTCCCATTATAGAAATACTTTAAAAAGAAACATCCGGTAATGTCTATGGCTGACTGTATACACACAGCCCAACCTCCAGTCATTTTAGTCTGAATACTGCGAATTTTATGGTTTAAGAAAAGGGTCACCCCACAGCTCTGCAGAGTTTTCAAATAAAGAGAGATTTAATTACATTCATGACATCATAATTAATAAGGCAGGAGTATATTGGTACAGTTGAAAAAGATGTTTAACAAGAGAGTTAAACTGAAAAAGGATCTTCTCATTAGCCACAAGTTTACCAGAAGAGTCAATTAACCAGAACACCTCATTCATAAAGCATTTTGGCTTAGTACAGACTTATTGTAAATAGATTTAAACAAAGGCATAACTCACTTTACACAATAAAAGTACCTGGGAATAGTTCATGCAAATCACATTTTCATTCCTTCAGCAGTTCTAAGTTTCTCAAGGACTGAATCCTGATTATGTGAATAGCCCCTAGCACTCAGCTGGCAAGTTTATTTAATAAGTAATTCAATTGAATTCTATTTAAAATGTACTGGGGAATACAATAAATACCAAGAAATCCTGTTTATTCCATAATATAGTAAAGAGCAAACATTTATTTTAAAATTCAGAAATATGTAAATTCAGCTATTAGGGAAAAATGCTAGTTACTTATTATCCAATCTAGATTTTGAGCTTTCCAAAGATAGGAGTGTCAAGGTAGGCTTAAAAACATCATCTCTCTAAGACTAATAAAAAGGAGAAAAAATACTGAGAGTCAGCAAGTATATAAGAGAGTGAAGCTATTCTAGACTGCTAATGAAAATTAATAAAACTTTACCCAGTGCTTCGTATATGCCTCAAACATATATAAGAAAAGTTCAGGAAATATTTTTTTGTTTAATAAATGAATAAATACCACCTTTATGTATGTCAGTTTGGCAATACATTGATATTTTTCATGCCTTCTGACTTACAATTCCATTTCTAGAAATTTATTCTAAGGAAACAGTTATAGATGTACATAAAGATTTATGTACAAGGTGTTTCGACAAAGCATTGATTACATTAGCAAAATAATTGGAAATATGTTAAATTTCCAAAAATTTATGAAAATTGTACATTTGAAAATGGTATATTCATACACAGAATATTTATGCCACTGTTAAGAATTCTGTCCAATGCCATCCAACTAGTCAGTGGTGGGGTCAGGATTCAGTTTCAGGCCTGTTTGACTCGAGTATATATTTCTAAGCATGTAGGTAAATTCAAGAATAACTTGAGGCTAGAAAAGATGAAAAGTACAACGGTGAATAGAATCAGTTACTACAATGAGATACCAATAGGCTGGCGTGATAGATTAGATCAACAAGATAAAAGTTAAAAAGACATAAATGTACCTGTAACTAAGTCCAAGAAGTCTATATGCCTAAGTACAGACTGAGAAAAGACATAGCTTACCAGTGGCCCATGTAAAAAAGTTTAATGAATTTTAGAGAACTGCACAATCACTATATCATGGTCAAAGGCTGATTATAAGCAAGGTTGATTGTGATGACTCAAAACAAAAATAAATATAAAAACAAATGTGATCTTTGGCAGCTTTAACAGAAATATATTATCTAGAACAAGAGAAGTCAGAGTCTGACTCTATCCTGCAGTAGTCAAAATACTTACACCCGAAGAAAACACTAACCATCCTGAACATGTTTGGCAGAGAATGATCATGAAAGTGAAGGAACTCAAAGCTATGACATATGAGGAATGGTTAAACTACTAATACACTTATCCAGGAAGCAAAACTACTTAAAGTGTAACTGACATCTGAAGAGTTGTTTTGTGGAAGAGAGATGAGAATTGTTCTGTATGGCACCAATGCAAGAGATACAGGGCCAATGGGTAGAACTTATAATTATGAGACAGGTTTGTGTTTGACATAAGAAAGGACCTTAAGTTGAATGAGAGCTGCCAGAATATGGAATGGACTGCCTTAGGTTCCTTTATCCAGAGTTTTATTCATGTAGAAGAAAACAGTCAGTTAGCCTACCTACTGTAGAGGGGACTACAGTACCACAGTGAAGACTGAACTATAAAACATCTAAGATTACTTTCAAAACTGAGATCTTAATGAATTTCTTAAACTAAGGCTTTCAAATATCAGGTGTACCTGTATAAACTTTTTAAGAAAGAGAAGTCAGACTGCTTAGAAGAACTAAAACCCTGTACTACTCATCGATTATTTGTTAAGAAAAATCACCAATTGTTTTTCATTGGAGTTAGGATTTTAGATGTTTGGGTTAAATATAATAGTGTTTACTTTGAGACACCTTGTAACTATTTCTCACAACTTAAAAAACGTGCCTAACAAATACTTCAAAGACGTTTTTGATGAATAGAGCTAACAATCAAACCAACCTCACAGCTTTTACATCATATTTCTGTTATACAAAATTCAAACTTTTGTAGGCAAGTTACCTGCTCTGGTTTCACTAGACGCTTTCTGGACTCCTCTTCTTTGGCCGCATGCACACTTATAGATGCACATATTAGAGCTGCTGGCATGGTTGTCAGCTTTCCCATCTGAGAAAGATATAACAAAAAGGTATTTTTAATTGAGAGCTTCCCACCCTCTATTTCCTGATAAATTTTGGGGGGCATCTGAGGAACACTATTGGTTTCATTTAAATTTATTAAAAACTCAAGCACTCCAAATTATTCATACATTTTTAGGATATAATTCATAAAATTCTTTTCTCATGGTAGATGGTAGAGTCTTATTTTTACCAATTTGTTAACTATCTACTTCATATGTAATATAGCAATATGATAATTACCAGTTAGAAGTGAATATAAATTTTGAGGGATGAAGTGAGATATAGATTATGATATTCACTCAGTCCACAAATATTTATTGAGCAATTACTATATGCCAGACCCATCAGGGAACAAAACAAAGATCCTTGCTCTCATGGAGCTGACATTCTAGTGGAGAAGAGGCAGGAGATAAGCACAATACATATATTATACGGTATCTTACAATCGATAAATGCTATAGAGAAAGTAAAGGATAAGGGTGATCTGGAGTACTGGGTGATTCAGGTTGTATCTTGAAATAAATTTTATAATTACATTATTTATAAAAATAACTTCCTACCATTACAAATCTTATGCCCCTAACTAACATATTCCTTTTTACCTATTTCATGCTTGATCTAAAGCCAAAAGTGACCTTAGTTTTAGATATAACTTGATTTGAATTAAGAATGCAGGAAAATTACTGGCTCTAAGAACAAGGCGTTCCAGTGTTTATCCAGGTACCAGAATAATTCCTAAAGATTATTCATTCAACAAGGCCAAATGAAAAGCTTTCCAGGGAATGACTATTTTAAGAGCTTGATTCTTTAGACTCAGAAGGAGGCCTGCTGAAATTGACCAAAGACATCCAGAGGGAAGAGGTCTCTCTGGCTTACACATAAGTGGAATTGTTCAAGAACTGGAAGAAACACTGGCCAAAGGATTTCAAATGTTATCGGATAACAGTGATAGTGTCTGCACTTCATTTCTGACATATTTTTCAATATTTTCTGGGCAGAATACGGGAAGCTACAGGCACTAGTTAAGCAATTTCCTGTTTAAACTAGGCATGATTCTGATTTAGATTGAGACTCCAGAAATATAGGGTAAAATGAAGACTCAACACTAATAAAAGAAATTGTGTTCACTGTTTTTCCCCCTTCAAGCCTCCCTCTAGTACATATGTCAGCATCACAGAACAATTTATCTAGGCCTGCATTCCAAAAGGCATCACTTCTGATTTCTTACACACAGTTGGTATTCACTAATGAAATAAGATTTCCACTCAGTATCTAATGTCGGGTATCAATAAAAAACATATTAAAATGGATGCCAGCAATGGATGTTCTCCCGTGTACCTGAAAATAATTTTCAATAAAGCTCTGAAGTGATTATTTGAAGCATGTCAATTCTTACAATATTTAAAACCTATTTTAAAAATACCAGAGTAGACCTTACTCCCTAGATAGAACTTTTGAAGTATGCTAATATCTGAAAAAATTTCAATACCCTATGTTCTTAGTATAGTCATTTTATTTCACATAATGGAAAAATAATAGTATGTAGACTATAAAATAAATTCATAGGTATTATTTAATAATTATGATCGATTGCTCCAGAGTGTGGACCGACTAATTGAACTAGTGGCCTAAAAAGTTAATACAGTATACCTTGAAAAATGCTTAAGTATCTTTGCTACATTTTCTACTCTGTAGGGCAGGGTCCATCCACCTTGACTTTTATTAATAAGGCAGTGTGGCATAATGGTAAAAACATAAGCTTAGGAGTTGCACAGACCTGGTTTTGAACTCAAGTTGTGGAACTTACTATCTAAATCTGGGCAAGTTACCTAAGCTCTTAAGAATTATGCTGCCCAATATGGTAATTACTAGATGCATATGGTTATTTAAATTTAAATTTATTAAAAATAAATAAAATTTAAAATTTAGTTCCTTAGTCACATTAGCCCCATTTCAAGTGCTCAACAGCCATAATGTAGGGCACAGATATACAATATTTCCATCACTGAAGAAATTTCTACTGGACAGCGCTATCTTAAGAGTCTCAGGTTATATATCTGAAAAGAAATGGGAATGCCTTCCTTTTTATGATTATCTTGAGGATTAAAGAATTACATAAAAATGGCTTGCACTTGGTAAATGGGCAATTAATTCTAGCTCCCCATTCTTTCTGATTGCTGAATAAAGATGTTAAGTGGTGGTGCTTACTCCCCATTTTTCTTCTCACATGTATTTGATGTTAATCAGGCTCTAGTGAGGGCCATAATAACAATAAAAAACATAGAATACTTATTGCCTCTAAACAAAAAAGGCCAAGACTTTGATCAAAAGAAAAGAGGCAGATTGGCACACTCAGGTCTTTTCAAAACACAGGTTATACTGATGAAAAAGGCATCACTACCCAGAGAGACAGCTGATTATATACCACACTGAAAAAATTAGAATATGGATTGGTAAACTACAGATCTGGGATACATCTGGTCTGGACTCTGAGCTAAAAATGTTTTTTTTTTAAACATATTTAAAAATTTATAAAAACAAAATAAACAAACAGAAAACAAAGAAGAATATGTGACCTTTTGTGTCCTACAAGTCTAACATATTTACTATCTGCCCCTTTATAGAAAAAACAGTTGCTAATGCCTAATTTAGAAAATAAAATAAGGTATTTAAAGAACATCAGAGCTTGGGGGTATTATAAAATTTACAGGCTCATAGGCTGTTAGTTAAATAGTATTAAAATTGGGCAGAGGCAATCCTAGTTTTAACAAGGTAAGACCTTGAGTTAAAATTATTTGTAACTTCAAAATAATGACTTGTCAATTCAAAATTATGTGTCTTGTTTAAAATCAATTACCTTCCTATTAAAGATAACAAACAGGCCCTAGAACAGAATTCTATCATATAGAGATTTACAAATAGCAAGACTGAAGATGAGCGTCAGTTAACTCCCCCATGAGACTCAACCCTTCCAAGTACTTCTGTAATCAAAATATAGTTGATTCGCATTATTTGCAGTAGTTATAGTCCATAAAGTAGCCATGAACACTGATTTAGGGAATAATGAACACTACTCCTAGGGAAAACACAGGGTTAATTTCTTGTGAACCTCTGGTTACATTTTCATCAACTGATCAATACATAACCTTGTTTTATATGTGTTTCTGTTTAAAGACACCTTGTTTACTATATATTGTTGATTCAGTAACATTGAACTCACAGCCAATAGCACTATAACTCATGCCACGATGAAGTTTATCCAACATACATATTTTCTCCCTAAGGCGTATCACAGCTTTCTTGCACTTAAGAACACTAGATAGCACTTCTGTACTATGCATGGAGCCATTTCAAATAGCAGCATTTCCAAAAAAAAAAAAAAGTGAAAACACTTAGCACTATTTACCACAAAAGGGACACTTGTTCACAGTATGAGAGCTGGAAAAATAAGGCAGAGAATTAACTGGTCCAACTTTACTTGGGAGTATAAACATATCTGTTTTCTCTTCTTTACTAACAGAATTGAAATTTAAAGTTCTCTTCTATAAGAATTTTTGTTACTTATTTTGTAAGAAGGAGCATATAATTATTATAGGCTAATCTAAAATCAGTCCTAATCATTAATTCTGCTTTAGAGATATATTATCATGTAGTAAATGCTATTTTATTAAATCAAGAGTCCTGTGATAAGTATAAAACAAAACTGAAATTTAGAAAGGTAAGCCCTAAAAACTAAGAGGAAAATGAAATAAACAATGTTGAGGCAATGATCACACAGACAGGAACAATTCAAAATGAACTTACAACCAGTAATTGGGCTACACCCAAAGGACAAAGAGAACATCAACAAAGAAACAAACCTTAAAACTTAATAATCATATTGTTAGTGGCAGTTTTGGTATTTTATTATGAACCTGCTCTGTGTATGTTATACAAGGAGACATTTAAATATGCTGGCATTTTAAAGATTGGGATTTTCAGTGTGGGAGAAAGATGTAAGATTAATGAAGTTAAAGCAAGATGCTGTAGTTCTGAATTAGAATAAGATTTATCAGTTGATTATCTTATATTATCATGATACAGGAAATATAGAAGATGGAGAAATACATTAAAAGACACCATGGTGTATTGGAATATAGCTATGCAACAAAGTACCCCACACAAACAGCCAGATAGACCTTCAAGTTGAGATTTGTAAGAAAATTCAATTGTGCTTGCAATATTGCAAGTGTAAACTGCTTTAAAATATTTGGCTCAAGAACTTGGTGAGTCTATTTCCAGCACCCAATGAGTTGTGACAAGTTGAGATTAGTCATCAAAGTTCAGTACAGCCATCAGCAGCTTAACAGAACTTTGTATGCTGTAGTGCCTTTTGAGTTGTTTACGTGTGAAGATCTGAGAGGAAGTAGTGATACAGTGGAAAGAACACCAGGCTGTGAATTGGAAAAGCTGTGTTCTAGTCTGCGCTCTGCTAATAATTCACTATGTCACCTTTTACAAGTTAATTCCCCCTCACTGTGTGTCAGATTGCCCATTTGTGAAAGGAAGCTGCACTACAAAATGTCTACACTTCCTTCTAATTTTGACAATGCATGATTCTAAAGTTCAGTGATAATTTCCAAGTATATAATTTACTACAGATAAGATATTGCCATTTTGTTTCTCTAAAAACCAGAAGGAAAGTCACCAACAAATAATTACCTTATATTAAAATAATACTCTAGATTATATAATCAGAATCACACTTCTACTCACATCGAACATCTTAAATGTGAAGACCACAGAGGGAATTTCAAGAATTTAAAAGTCATTTAAAAACATACACAACTAAAAATTACCTCCTACTTAATAAATGAATTTTAAAACTTCTTCCTAAAAAAAATAAAAAACAAAAACTTCTTCCTAAAGACACCATTTTTTTTTCTTAACATCTTTATTGGAGTATAATTGCTTTACAATGGTGTGTTAGTTTCTGCTTTATAACAAAGTGAATCAGTTATACATATACATATGTCCCCATATCTCTTCCCTCTTGCATCTCCCTCCCTCCCACCCTTCCTATCCCACCCCTCTAGGTGGTCACAAAGCACCGAGCTGAAAAAGACACCATTTTTTTAATGGAAATAATGTAAGTGTGTGTGAAGGAGAGGAAGCAGTAGAAAGGATAGGAAAAATGGGTAATTATTACTAAACACAATAAATGGAATAAAAGTAATAATTCCAATTTGATTAGCAACTTAAAATTTCAAAGTGATTTAGTAATACCACTGACTTGGCCATCAAGACACCTGTATTTAGTCCCAGCTCTGTTCTTGAACAACTATGTAATCTCTAGTTAGTCATGTCATCTCTCTGGGCCAAAGCGTCTTTATTTGTAAAATGAAAGACCTTGAGCAGATAATCTCTTAGGGCCTTAGAACTGCACTATCCAATAAGGTAGACGATAGCTACATGTGTTATTTAAATTTATGTTTCAATTAATGAAAATTTAAAAATTAAAAATGCAGTTTTTCCAAAAAAAAAAAAGTGAAAACACTTAGCACTATTTACCACAAAAGGGACACTTGTTCACAGTATGAGAGCTGGAAAAATAAGGCCACTTCATTCCCTTAGCCACATTTCAAGGCCTCAGTAGATACATGTGACTCCAGTGGGTACCATACTGGACGGCATAGAAATAGAACATTTTCACCATTGAAGAAAGTTTTACTGGACAGCACTGCCTTAGAGCTCCAACCTTTAGGATTTTCTTATGATTCTATCAAAAAGAAGAGATTAAGATTTTGATGAGGGGACTTCCCTGGTGGTCCAGTAGTAAAGAATCTGCCCTCCAATGCAGGGGACGCAGGTTTGATCCCTGGTCGGGGAACTAAGATCTCACATGTCACAGGGCAACTAAGCCCGCACGCCACAACTACTGAACTCGCGGACATCAACTAGACAGCCCACGTGCCGCAAACTACAGAGCCCACGCTCCACAACTAGAGAGAGAAAACCCGCACGCCACAACTAGAGAGAAGCCCACACGCCACAACAAAGATCTCCCATGCCTCAAAGAAGATCCTGCATGCCACAACGAAGACCCAATGCAGCCAAAAATTAAAAAAATTAATTAATTAATAAAAAAAAGATTTTGATGAGATATATACACTCTTATGTTTATCACAGCATTATTCACAACAGCCAAGATATGGAAACAATCCAAAAACCCACCAATGGATGAATGGATAAAAAAGATGTGGTACATGTACAAAATAGAATATTATTCATCCATGAGAAAGGAGGATATCATACCATTTGCAACAACATGGATGGACTTTGAGCACATTCTACTAAGCCAGATAAGTCAGAGAAGCAAAAGTACAGGATGATGTCACTTATATATGAAATCTAAAAAAGTCAAACCTGTAAAAACCAGAGAGTAAAATGATGGTTACTAAGGGAAGTGGGGGAGGGGAATAAGATTGATGGGGTTTAAGGGTACAAACTTATAAGTAGTAAATAAGCCACAGAGATCTAATGCACAATATAGACAATATTGTACTGTAATTATGTAATTTGATAAATATTATTATAATAGCAGTCATATTATAACATATAAATGTATAAAAGTAACACACTGTACACCTTAAACTTACACAACATTACATGTCAAATTTATTCAATAAGAAAAGAAAATGATTTATATGATTTTTGCTTTCAAACATACCAGTTTTAACTCTATATCCAGCCATTCAGGGCATATATGCTAACCTGAAAACAGCAGAAGAAAGAACTGGACACTGTTTATACCACTGTAGAAGAATATAATGGCATTACATTTTCAAGAAAGTAAAAGGAAAATAGGAAAATGAGAAATTTTATCCTTTTTTAGGAATGGTTCTAAAAGATGGTCTAAATGTATAAATCAGAAAACAGTCTCATAAAATCATGAAAACAAACCTATAATACTGTGTCTCCTGTACTACTTCCAAGGGCATTTTCCTTAAAGACAAGGACTAAATCTTAGCAGTGTTGTAGCTACTTTACTCCAGCCTTGTATCAAGTACATGTTTTAGTATAAATTAATGATAGCAAATCATCAGGTCAAAGTAACCTATCCTTGTACAAATGTAAGATGTAAGGTTTAAAATATGAAGTAATCATATCATCTTTATCCATTCTTTAGATTTTCATTTGGCCTACAGATCATTACCACTTTCCTGAAGTGTTAAAACTTAGAGCTGGGGATAATAATTAGTATATCCAAGATAACCTCTCTGAAAGGGAACCCTTGTACACTGTTGGTGGAAATGTAAAATGGTGCAGCCACTGTGGAAATCAGTACAGAGCCTTCCCAAAAAAACTAAAAATAGAATTACCATATGACCCAACAATTCCACTCCTGGGTATATACCTGAAAAAAATAAAAACACTAATTTGAAAATATACATGCACCCAATGTTCATACAGCATCATTATTTACAATTGCCAAGATATGGGAGCAACCTAAGTGTCCATCAACAGATAGATGGATAAAGAAGATGTGGTATGTATACACACACACACACACACAATGGAATATTACTCAGCCATAAAAAAGAATGAAAATTTGCCATTTGCAGCAACATAGATAGACTTGGAGGACATTATGCTAAGTTAAATAAGTCAGAGAGAGAAAGACAAATATCACTTACATGTGGAATCTAAAAAATATAACAAACTAGTGAATATAACAAAAAAGAAGCAGACTCACGGATATAGAGAACAAACCAGTGGTTACCAGTGGGGAGAGGGAAGGGGGGAGGGGCAACACAGAGGTAGGGGATTAAGAGGTACAAACTAGT
The DNA here is from genome assembly GCF_028021215.1 of Eschrichtius robustus. Taxonomy (NCBI): domain Eukaryota; kingdom Metazoa; phylum Chordata; class Mammalia; order Artiodactyla; family Eschrichtiidae; genus Eschrichtius; species Eschrichtius robustus. Next base: position 74,276,564 of record NC_090845.1, on the reverse strand, counting down.
AGGTATAAAATAAGCTACAAGGATATATTGTACAACACAGGGAATATAGCATTTTATAACTATAAATGGGACATGACCTTTAAAAGTTGTGAATCACTATACTGTTCACCTGTAATTTATATAATATTATACATCAACTATACTTCAATAAAAAATAAAAGAGGATAACCTCTCTGTTTATACATTATTATATATTATTCCATAGGTTTACTCTTGGAATAAGCCAGATTTATGCCTTAAACAGGTCTCTCACCTGAAATTTGTTATGGTATGAAACACAAGGCTTATGAAATACAAACATGGTTTAATTTATTAATGGTCATCAAAAGTCTACAAATAAACCCAAAATCTATTAGAGAAACATTTGTTGGCTTATTTGACATGAAAACTGTCAAATCATGAAATTGCTTATTTTCCCCTTAGCCCTGAACTGACATTTTTGCTAAAAACAAAACCAAAAAAGTACCACCTGGGAAAAATTATGAAACCTGTTACTTGTACTATAAACACAAGGCTGCTTTCTATGATAGTTGTCCACTATCACCCAGTGTTTTTCTAAAATAATATTTATAAAATATTTGAATAGCAGTTTTATTACTTCTAGTCTAACAACACTATGTGGACACATGATGATCAAATGCAATCCCAAACTGAAATAACGGGGTGCTGGGGAGACATTCTGCAAGAAAATATATTTTTTTCCCAATGACATCAAACTTACCTAATGTTAAGATGTAAAAATATACATGGTACTATGGATTGAATGTTTGTAGTATCCCACCAGTTTCCTATGTTGATGTACTAACCCCTAATGTGGTGGTATTAGGAGGTGGGGCTTTTGGGAAGTGATTAAGTTCAGAAGAAGTCACAAGGGTGGAGCCCCCCCATAATGAGATTAGTGTCTTTATACGAAAAGGAAGAGACATGAGAACTCTCCCCACCTCCCCTGCAGCATGCACAAAGATGTCATGAGAGCACACAGCTTGATGGTGGCAGTATGCAACCCAGGAAGAGAGCCCTCATCAACAACCAAATCTGCTGGCACCATGATCTTGGACTTCCCAGCCTCCAGAACTGTGAGAAATAAATACCTGTTGTTTAAACCAGCCAGTCTGGGGTATTTTGTTATAGCAGCTGGAGCTGACTAAGAAAAATGGTGTGACTCCAAAGTAAGATTAATTTTCCTGAGGCTTTTAGAAATCTGTCTCTTTCATAAACCATGCTTATTATTAGGTACAGTATGACCTTTGCTACCTAAAACTTTTAGGTACCTAGAGGAGTTCTAAAACGTGGGTAGGGGGAAAAGAAACAAGACCTCATGTTGTAGAAACTCTTGTGGCCAAAAAGCTGTCCCTGAACATCCAGTAACCGACAAAAGGGAAAAGAACCAAAGAGCTGAGTATTATAGGCAAGGGTATTCCAATTGGCTAGTTGTGTTTACAAAAGGCTAGATTTATTATAGAAAAGCCAAAAAGTGGAAGAAGTAACAAGAAATGTAAGAGATAAGAAAGAATAAAAGCAGAATAAAAGATAGTAGCAGAGGCACACACCATGGTTGGGAAAGAAAGAGAATCAGCAATGAAGTTAAAAATGCAACAGCTCTACAACCTGGTAGTGGTACCTGTTCTATGCCTTAATATAATGTCCCTGAAAATATAATCGATCCCTGAAGACAGGGTGTTCTGTGTTTAAGGAGCACTTACTATGTGCCAGGTGCTTTACATCCATTGAGTTTTATAATCTTTACAAAAATTCAATATTGGGGATTTAGGATGGTTTTGGTTAAAGTTTTGGAATCCCCAACTTAAACAGGCTTCAACAATGACAAACATTATTCTCTCATGTAATAGGAAGTCTGGAAGTAGACAGAACTTTAGGATTGATTTGGTGACTTATCAAAAACCCAGGTTCTTCCACCTCTCTGTTCTGTTGCTTATATTTAAAATGCCATTTTAAATGGTACATAGGATCTGGTCTTTTCTTGGAAATTAAATATCAAGGAATACTAAGAGGAAGTAGTGACCTATAGCGCATCTGCAAAAGTGGAATAATCTGAAGATGAATGTGCTGACAAAATAATACTTCTACTCTAATACATTAGTAACAGGAAAGGGATAAATAATGTTTTTTGAATGCCTACTACTATGCATCAGAAAGTATCTTATGTTAATGGTGCAGGAAACATACAGAATATTTTCAATGGGGCAGACAAGGAAAAGGACACAAGTATCACCAGTGACCTTTGGAGGGCAGAAAAACACTTGGAAAAAGGCTGCCTTCAGTTTATTGAGCATGTGACACTGCCCACAAAGCTAAGAAGTTGCATATATTTTATTTCAAAAAAAGAAAATGACACCAGAAATGTTTTCAAGATAGCATATCCTAAGGCTATTTCCGCATTCAATACCATTCACTATCTATATAGTATCTTCATTAAGAATAACAGCTATAGCATATTAAAATTGGCAAAGTTAAACAACGAACATACCGAATGATGATGAATAGGTTTAAGATGGATGGGAAGTACATGGTACACTTGAGCTCTGATCTTCATCAAAATTAAAGTTCCAACACTTAAAAGGCCAGTCTTAAATTAGACAAAATAAATAACTGCCCGCCTCAGTGTGGCTTGGATAGGTATGGTTTTTACTGTATTATTAAATTATAGAACATTAATAAATGTTAAAGCATTTCAAGCACCTAGTGCTTTAATTATGATGTATGAAAGAACAAAATTATTTTGGAATTTATGAACACTCAATAATTGTGATGTAATTGTTACTGAGTAACACTTGAAAGTGTCAAAAGTTTACCTTAGATAAATAAAAATTTAAGTAGAAAATTAAAAATAAAAACAGGGAATGTAGCAGTTATGTAAACATTTTTTAAAAATCCTCCAGAAACAGTAACACAGATTGGCATAATTCAATTTTAGTCAGTTTATGGTAATCAGGGTCAGACAAATACTAACTTATTGTCAAAATCAGTAACTAAATTTTAAAAAACACCTAACAGCTCCCTTTCACGATACATATTTACAAACATGTGTGCTATCTATAGCAAAGAAATTAGGCTATATCTACCTTGTAGTGATGTGGGAAAGGAATATTGAGAGCATTCTATTTACTTGAGAAGACAGTAATACTCCAGTAAGAGTTGATTTTCAAGATGTTGTCCATTTAGAATTCAGTTGCTGCTAAATTTCAAAATAGGATTAAGTAAACTATACAGGAAATGAAATGAATCTTTCTAAAATACTGCTTTATTCTCCTGGTTCAACAAACAAATAAACCATCTTAGTTTATCCTTCTCTATATACCCTCTGGGGTTAGCAGATATTTGGTGTTGTGCAAAATGTCCAAAAGACATGCCAAAAGGTCCTTGATATTTGGTCCTGTCCAAAACCACTTGGCACAGACCAAATATGCTCATGGACGTTTTAGATAGGACCAAATTTCAAGGACCTTTTGGTGTTGTCCAAATGTCTTATAAACCAAATGTCTTATGGACCAATGTCCTGTTAGGCTCTCTGGCTCTAGCCAAATTAATCTTCCTAGGCCGAAACATGTCAAGTACATTCCTTCCTCAGTGCCTTCACTCATTTCATTTTCCCTGCTAGAATGTCTTCACCTCTCCTGCACCTAACAGTGCCTGGCACGTAGCAGGTACTCAAAAACTATTTGTTGAATGAATACACTGCCTAAACTCTGTCCTTCCTTGAAGGTTTAGCTCAAGTCCTACTAGATCACTCATAGTCATCTCTCTGAGTTCATAAAGTTATTTGTATGAAACACTAACCTGGAATTAAACAAACATAATGTTACATTATTATTTACCCACTGAAATATATATAGCCTATTTTTCTACTAAAATGCAGGTTCCTTGTGAGTAGTCTTATGCCTCTTTGTATTCAAAGGGCTTTGCAGGACTAAGGATCTCAAAAAAAGTAATAAAATCATTCACAGGTTTAAATAAGGCAGTATACATAGGTAATCTAGCAAGTTCTTCTATGTAACATTTACTGACTACCTATGTGCCAAGTATTTGTGAAGGCAAATGATAACTAAAAGTCCTAAAGCTGATCTGAAATTGTAAGACTGATTTAATGATCTTAATTTTTTGAGAATCCAATGAAAATTATGCATTATGGTCCCCCAAAATGTAGTTATTCTCAAAATTTTGCATATGCTTGCAGGCTCCACCACACTCTCTGAAGCATTTGGGGACCCAATTAAATCCAGGCCCACCACAACTAAAATTTATCACAAATGCATCCTATCCTGATACAAGTATAAATGCAACAGAGAATATTTCTCTTCTTACTAAAAATTCTCACAAGAATGTTCCAAGAATCAAACACTATAATACATGAAAATTTTATAAACTGTTTAGTGCTAGATAAATGGAATGTAGTATTCTTATAACACATTTCTTGACTAAATTTCAAACTTCGGAAGACTATATCTAAGTGGACAACAGAGCAAGCGTGATTATTTCTTACTAGAAACAACATTCTACTTTCAATGTGCCATGACAAAACTTTTTGGTCAAATTAATGTGGTGATTATTATACTAAATCAAATAAATACCTTAAAATATAATACTTTCTAACTAAATTGATACATTTTTAGATAGAATGGTCAATAATACCTTGCTTAAGGAATCCCTTAGGAAAAAATATTCCTTTATACTATAATTGCTTAAATATAGTTTTAAAAAGGCTTCATTTTTTGGAGGTCAAAAGATTCAGAAATGGGGGGAGTTGGAAAGGCATGAAAAGAAGTATTCCTTTCAGTGTGGGGCTGGTGCCTGAGGAGCTGTTCACAAGGAAAATCTCATCACCACAGGGCTGTTTCTGATTTGAGACCACTAGACTTGGGTAGGGAAGAGAGGAAAGTTACAGTCTTCCATCCCTGGTAGAAAAAGTAGCTTACCCATCTCCAATTGCTCCCACTTTTTGCTCTTTCTTGTCCTCACCTCTTTCCCCCACCCTTTTATTTTTTTCAGCGACTATTTGTTCCAATTATTTTTCAATACTTATTTTACCTCCATTTCCTACTTTTCCTTCTTTCTCGCTTTCCTTTGCTTGGTAGATCTGAAGGGCTAATAGCTTGCCTTATCAGCAGGGGAGAGAAGACTGTGACTTACTGGGTGATTCTGGGTGATTTCCTTTGTCCACCGAGCTAAACTACAAATACTCCAGAGGAAACCAAACACAGGGGCATAACTATACAACTAATAAAGTTTAGCCTCTTCTGAAATATTAGGTAGAAGATGGGAAGAACAAAAATTGGCCTGAAAGATCAAGTACTGCTCCTGAGTAAACTAATGATTATTGAAACCAACATAAAATGGTAAAAGAGAGACTGGTTTCAAAATATAGTGCTGAGTTTCAGGCATACTACCTTCTTTGTACTAGAGTTTTAGTCTCAGAATGCAAAGGGACCTTAAAGGTGTTCTGGTCCAACCATTCCTCTGATGATAGAATCCCTTCTGTAACACACTATCAAGTGACCCTCAAGTTTATGTATGACCCCCTTTAGTAATGGGAAACTCCGCTAATAGATCATTCCATCTTTTTACAGCTCTTTAAGCAAGTTCCTCCATAGACTGAACTGAAACACATATCCATATAATTTTCACGGCTCCTAGTTCCACTCCTTTGGGTCACGCAGCACAGGTCCAGCCACTCCTGCCAATGAAAGCATATTTTAATTCCCCATTATTAACTTCTGGAATGCACTCCTGTGTCTCCTTGTACTACTTCCAAGGGTAATAAATTTCTGACAATGGCAAGTGCTACTGAACTCATCTTCTGCTTTAACAGAGATATTACCATATCTTTTTTTCTGAGTAAAACTGCAACAAGAAAAGGTGCTAATGCTTCATTTTGTAGCTATCGCGTAACAGCTAATATTTCTCGACAGCAACATAAAACTCTTACACAAGGATGCCTTGTTTTAAAGTAATCACCAGTGAGTCACTAACAAGTCTGTATATATCATGGTGCTTATTTTCTTCAGAAAATGAGTGGGTGAATCATCTTTAAGAGAATAAACTATCATTAAATCTACTGAGAACAGAGTCTATAAGCTACAGCATTATTTATTATACTGGTACATGAAAAGCAGATACTTTGCTGAAATAGGGAATTTTAAAACTTTCCCTGTATTTTTTCATAAAACTCTTGAAAAAGATAGTGGTACTGAAGAACAAATAATCAAACTATGAAAATGTATCTGTACAATTTGGGCCTTCCATGTCAGCATTTCAAACAGTCTATTTCAAAGGACTGAAATACTGAGATCAAAAATAAAGAACCTGTGAAAAAGCTATAGGGGTAAAACAGCCACAAACTATAAAGCCTTTAGCATCTCAATCCTTGAAGGTTCGAGACTCTAGTATGCCTTAATTTACACTCTTATCAGTTAGGCTTTTATAGATGATCAATGAAAATGGTAATCTCATTCCCACTCTACTAGAATTTTACCAATGGAATCCTTAAATCTGGGTTATTCTTAAAAGAAACTTAAGTCATGTTTCACAGGTTAGTTTTTTAGTAAACAATCTCTGCAACAATCTCTGCATTCAAATTACATATAAATGGTATAGTAACCAAATAAACAGATTATATTTTATACTTTTAAAGATGATTTCTGTTATTAAAAACATCATGAATAACCATCAAGGGTCTGAAAGAAATCAAAATAAGTCTAAGAAGAAACAAGGCTATAAATATATACTCATTTTTTTTTCAGGAGTTTTGTTTTGTTTTGTTTTTTATTTATGGCTGTGTTGGGTCTTCGTTTCTGTGCAAGGGCTTTCTCTAGTTGTGGCAAGCGGGGGCCACCCTTCATCGCGGTGCACGGGCCTCTCACTATTGTTGCGGAGCACAGGCTCCAGATGTGCAGGCTCAGTAATTGTGGCTCACGGGCCCAGCTGCTCCACGGCATGTGGGATCTTCCCAGACCAGGGCTCGAACCCGTGTCCTCTGCATTGGCAGGCAGATTCTCAACCACTGTGCCACCAGGGAAGCCCTATACTCATTTTAATAAAAATTGATAATATAACACAACAAATTCCTATTCTACTTGCTTGAGACTACTGATGTTCACTGTCATGAGAAACAGGTTATCAGCCCACTGGCATGAAGGAGGTGTGACTTAAATTGGGATCTGAAGGTCAAAAGAAATGTAGCATTATTCTAGGTGCTGGGAATATAAAGATTCTTTTAAATACTGATAAAAACAGCAGCTAGAAATTACTGGGCATTTGCTATAGCCCGGGCATAGCATTGTGCACAGCATATATTATCTTTTAATATTTCCTAGTATAAAATGCTACAGAATAAGGTTTAGACAGGTTAAGTGATTTGACCAAAGTCATACAGCAGGTAGAGCAGGGAAACTCTCACACGAGCCCAAGGAGACTTGCATATGATTGTTCATAACGGTCTCATCTGTAACAGAAAAAGGTGTGGGGGAAGTCATCACAACATCCATTAATAGAGAAGTAAATGTGTTATATTCTTAGAGCAGAATACTACGCACAATGGAAAGGAATGAACTACAGCTACACATGCAAACGTGAGTAAATATCACAAACAATGCTTTGATAAAAACAAGATGCAGGAGAACATAAGCAGCAAAAATAAAATTCATATAACGCTTAAAAACAGGCATAGCAATGTTAAATACAAAAGTGAGGAGAGTGGCTATGGGGAGTTCAGGGAGCAAGGGGAATGCAATCAGAGTTGGAAGGATACACAGGAGGCTTCAACTGCATTTGCAGTGTTCACTAATACGTCTTTGTACATCTGTAATATTTTACATTAAATTTAAAAAATCATAAAGTATTTTGGATCTGTTTCAATGGCTTTTGCTGACTTCAAAACAAAATTCCAACTTATCCTAGCATTCAAACACTTCACCATTTTCCTATTTCTAATCCAATTGTATCTTCTATAAGTAAACCCAAATTAACCTTTCTGACTTAGTCAGCCTAACTGCCTTAAGTTCCTAGAACATATAACAATGTTAACCCAAAGCCGTTGCTGACAAGCTAACTGCTTCATTCTTAGTAAACTAAATGCTATCATTCAAGGTCTGAGAGGCCTTAAACTATCATAATATATGTTGGTTACTTCTTGAATTGCTAAGGATTTTTATATATATTACATGTTTTAATATTTAAATATATGCTCTCTTATATTATCCATTGCATGTGGATATGTCTTCCGTCAACAAAACAGTAAGCTCCTTTAGAGCAGAAATGACGTCATAGAATTTGTGCACATCTGTACTGTACTTGGTGTGTAATCAATACTATTTCAGCGGTCGAATAGAACTTGAAGCATTTTGTAGAGCTAGAATCCTCAGATAATTCAGGCTTTAACGCAATAAGAAATTCCTAAATACAAGTTCATAACAGAGGTTCAGGACAAATCAAACACCCCACCATGGAATGATGTTAAAGATACAGTCCTAAAAAAAGTAACTACATACCTCTATTTGATAAGGAAGCTGAAGTGTGATTACCATGATATAAAATCTGGTATAGGGCACAATTAAATATTTCCTTTACCAGTATAAGGTGCAGATTTTGGAGTTGGGGGTTATTTTTGCTTTTAAAGATGAGAAGTCTCAATTGTTCAAAAGAAAAGCAAGTAAGAAGTATAATTTAACAACTCTGAGTCACAGGCACAATCACAAAGAATACTCTCCTTAAGAAATATTATTTAGTTTATGTACTTTCTGAGAAATATACTGTAATTCTCATCTCTTTTACTCTTTATGTAATGCAGTCTTTCTTCTCTGGCTAGATTTTCTCTTTTTTTCAGAAGTATGGAAGTGATGTGTACCGGGGAGTGGGATGTGTGTGTGTGTGTGTGTGTGTGTGTGTGTGTGTGTGTTCTATTTATTTTACATGAGGTTTTTTTCTGATTCTTAGATCTGTGATTTGATGTATGTCATTATTTTTGGAAAATTCTGTCATTATTTCTTCAAATATTTCTTCTGGACTGCAGAAATATTATCAAAAATATCAATAAAGGTTAAAACTTCAAATCACTAGAAGAGTCATTTTTTAAAGAAATTTTTTTCAAATGAAGTTTTGAAAAAAATGCATAAGTATAGCTCATGTTAACATTACCCTTTTTATCAATTATTTTAAAATCTATAGTTATGATAAATTTCCCTCTAAATATATTTAAATATAAATACCTAAACATAAAAATTTTAGTCTTATATTTGCTTATATGGGTGTCACAGAATGCACTCATTCATTCATTCAACAACGATTCAAGTGTCTACCGTATACTATATCTCAAGAGCCTGAGAGACTTGAGATACAAATATGAATAAGACATGGTCCCTGTTTTTAAGGAAACTCTCAGCTTAACGTGGGAGAAAAACACAAAAATAAATGCAATACATGGTTTTAAGCAGTATAACAGAAGTGTGTACAGTGGGGACACAGAGAAGGAGTTGATCTATTCTATTTAGGGGCCAGAGATAAGGAACATATCCTCATTTTCAAGTATTTCAAAGAGATGGAAAATTTTACCTACAAAGGACATAAACTGCCCAGTCTATGAAGGCCTGGGATAATTTAGGATTTAACCATGTACTATTATGAACTATTACTTAATTAATATTTCTCCAACCAGGATACTTTGTTCTTAAGGGCAAGAAGTCTAAAAGTTATTCAAAGTTTTAACTCAGTCAACAAATCTTCCTGAAGAAACACTATGCTCCAGGCAGGTGCCCTCTTAGGCCATGAGGGGCATAAATATGCAAAGACATTGTTCTTGTCCTCAAGTATTGTATAATCTCTATTGTGGGAGTCAGACAAATATATCACCAGTAAAGGATGATAAAAGTATATGATGGAGGACTTCCACTTATGGAAAGATGAAGTAGATATACTTTTTCCAATTCCGTCCACTGAGTACAGCTCAAAACCCTGGATATTATATAGAAAATAAGTACAGGAAGACTCTGGATGGTGCAGAGAAGATGGCAGACCAGCTAGAGATGACAGGACCTGAGGAATGACATGGCAGTGAGGTCCCTGGATTTTCTTTTTGCCTCATATGTCTTAGACTGGGTGCTGGAGAAGCTAGCAACACAGAAATGGCAACCACTGAAGACAAAGACCCAAGAAAAGCCTGCTCTCTCTAGCCAAAACACCAGGAAAGGGGCGGCCTAGCAAGACACAAAACTTTTACACAACAGCCACTCTACTATAGCCAAACACCACAGACAAAACTGAGGCCATAACCCCACCCACACAAGCAAAGCCTGAGGGGAGAGCCTATACGTCCCCTCTGGCTCGGCTGAAATAAGGCATTCTAACACTCCCCATCCCACCAAGGCAGTGTTAAAGAAGGTGGAACTTTCATCTCTGCCAGGTGGTAATGAGCCCTGGCCCTCAAGATATTAGTGGAGACCATATAGGGAACATGAATATCCATCACCACCTGATGTTAATGAGGCAGGCCCTCCCCTTCCCTGCTAAGGTGGTATCTGAGAAGGCCTAGTGGAGAGTCAGGATTTTCATTATCATCAAATGGTAACAAGGTCACTCCCCCCCACCGCCCCAACAGTGGTCATTAGTGGGGAGCACTAATGAGGTACTCCTACCTCTCCCAGCCAGGGTTGTAAGAGCAGAAGCCTATGGGAGACCTAAACTCCCACTCTTGCCCAGGAATAGCAAAGGGGCCCTCCTCTCCTTGGGTGTCAAGAGACTGAGCAGGGAACCTTGACTTCTACCCTCCACCTGGTAGTAACAAAGCAGCACTGCCCTTTCCTTTGCCAGAGTAGTGTTAGAGGAAGCCAACTGAAACAGAAGTTTTGAATAATATTATATCATAATATCAAAACATACAGATATTAATTGAAAACTACTCATTATAACAAGAACCAGGAAAATCTCAACTTGAGTTTAAAAGGACAATAGACAAATACAAACAATAAGATGACAAGGATGTTAGAATTATCTAACAAATATTTTAAAGCAACCATCATAAAAATGCTTCAACAAGCAATTATAAACATATTTGAAGCAAGTTAAAAAATAGAAAGTCTCAGCAAAGAAACACAAAGTCTTGGCAGAGAAATACAAGATATAAAGAAAAACCAAGTGGGTAATTTAGAACTGAACAATACAATGACTGAAATAAAAACTCAATGGATGAACTCAAAGAACCCAAAGAAGTTCATACCAAGACACATCATAGTTGAACCCCTGAAAACTAAAGAAAAAGAGAAACTATTGAAAACAGTGAAAGAGAAACAACATCTAAACTATAGGGGGAAAATGATTTGAATAACAGCAGATTTCTCATCAGAAATCACAGAGTCCAGAAGGAAATGGCACAACATTTCTCAAGTGATGAAAGAAATGGACTGTTAACCTGTACTTCTATATCCAGACAAGATTTCCATTAGGAATGAAGAGGAAAGAAAACTAAAAGAATTTTTCACCAGCAGACCAACCCTAAAAGAATGGTTAAAGTAAGTTCTCTAAAGAGAAAAAAAATGATAAAAGAAGGAACCTTGGGACATCAGGAGGGAAAAAATAACAGTGGAAAGAGTAAAATTATGGATAACTACAAATAAAATAGCTATTCCTAGAAAAATCACTAAAGAGTTATACAGGAGATACAGCCAAAGTACTACAGATAAATCAAAATGGAGTTATAAAACAAGTACAAAAAACCCATAGAAAAGCAGGAAAAAGAAAACACAGTAATCAAAAGAAAGCAGGCTATATTAATATCAGGTAAAGACCAACTCAGGACAAAGAAAATTACCAGTGTCAGAGACATTTAAAACGATAAGAGGACTGTGATAGACTGAATAATACTCTACCCTCCTGCAAAGATTTAGATGTCTGAATGCCCAGAAGTTGTGAATATGTTCCCTTAGATAGTAAAAGGAACTCTGCAGATGTGATTAAGTTATAGATTTTGAGATAAAGAGATTATGGTAGCTTATCAGGGTGGTCCCGATGTAATCATGACTGCCCTTATAAGGATGTTGAGGGAGTTTTGACTACAGAAGAGGAGTATTGAAGTAATGCATCATGTGAAAGACTTGAGCAGCCATTGATGGGTTTCAATATGGAAGAAGAGGTCATGAGACATGGAATGCAGGTGGTGTCTAGAAACTAGAAAAGGCAAGGAAATGGATTCCCCCCTAGAACCTCCGGAAGGAATTCAGGCTTGCCAACACCTTGATTTTAGCACAGTGAAATTGATTTTGGACTTCTGACCCCCAGAACTGTAGGGTAATAAATTTGAGTCTGTGGTAATTTGCTACATCAGCAATAGGAAACTAATACAGGGGTCAATCCACTAAGAACCCGTTTTTCAAAAAACTAGACGTAATTACCAAAGAACACAGAAATCACACTTTTGGGCATTTATTCCAGTGAAATGAAAGTTTATATCCACACAAAATCATGTACATGCTTCTTCATAGTAGCTTTATTTGTAACAGACCCAAACTGGAAACCTGCATTTGGTTCTTGTATGTAGTGTGAGGAGCTTGGTGAAACCTCTCCCTCAAAGAGACATCTATTAAACTAGTCAAATTAGCAAATTCTCTGGATATGGATCAAAGGGCTTACAACAAATTGAGATGCTTCTTTCCACAAAATCTACAGAACATGGTAAGAAGAGTGGGAGACAGTTGCATTCAGCTTAGAGCCTGTAACCCTCCCCCCCAACCAGTGCTGTGTTATAGAAGAGCTATTCTAGAAAGCTCTCCAGCAGAGTGGTAACTCTCATCTTCCCCTGAGCTAAAAAGAGGTATTCCAGGTGGATTTGGCAATTGGTGAAAACTGGCAGATACCATACACACTGATTCCTCATCCCCATATCCTGCTCCATGGAGAGGATTCAGGAAAGCAGCTGGTGAAAATTCCAGTCCCCTATTCCCTCGTATCTCTATGCTGCTAAAGAGCTGTTCTGATACTCACAGTACCTGATTGGCACAGCATAAAATATCCACTGAATACATGAAAAGGCAGTAAAGAAGGAAGAGAAGAACAAAAAAGACATGAGGCATAGAAAATGAAAGCAAAATGGCAAAAATAAATCCAATCACACTAATAATTACATTAAATCTGAATGAGTTAAACAATTCAATCAAAAGACAAAGATTGTCAGATTTTATTAAAAAAACAAAATCCTGTCCAAAGGAAACACGTTTTAGATTTAAAGATATATTTAGGTTAAAAGTAAAAGCATGGAAAAAGATATACCAGGAAAACAGCCACCATAATTTGACTTTGAGTCAAAAATTGTTACTAGAGTTAAAGAGACATATTATAATGATAAGAGGGTAAATCTATCAGAAACATATAACAATTATAAACATATATGCACCTAACAACAGAGCCACAAAATACCTGAAACAAAAACTGACAGAAAACACAGAAAGGAAAAGCAGAACAAACAGAAAACAAAGAACAAAGAAAACAGAGGGAAAAAACAGACAATGTAATAATAATAGTTAGAAAATTCAATACCTCATTTTAATAATGAATTCAACTAGGCAGAAAGTCAGCAATATAGAAGATTTGAACAACAATATAAACTAAGTAGACCTGACAGACTTCCACAGCACGCTTCCACCCAACAACAGCAGAATATACATTCTTATTAAGTGCATATGGAACATTCTTCAGGATAGACCATACAGTAGGCCATAGGACAGGTCTCAAAAGATTTAAAATTGTACAAACAAAGCATGGTCTCTGACCACAAAAAATTAAATTAGAAATGAACAATAAAAAGATCTGGAAAATGCACAAGTATGTGAAAAATAATTAAAAAACAAAATACTCCTAAATACCAATAGGCCAAAGAAAAAAAGTCACAAGTAAAATTAGAAAATACTTTTGAGTTGAATGAAATGAAACAAAATGAAAACAAAAGACACCAAAACTTATGGTGTAGTGAAAGCAGGGCTGAAAGGGAAATTTATATATAGCTGTAAATGCTAAAAAAAAAAATACCTCAAATCAATAATTTAATAATTTACCTTAGGAAAACAGAAAAGCAAACTTAACCCCAAAGCCAGCACAAGGAAGGAAAGAGTGAGGATTAGAGTGGAAATAAGTGAAATAGAGGAAAGAAAATCAACCCAGAAAATCAACACACCCAAAAGTCATTTCTTTGAAATGATCAACAAAATTGACAACCCTTTTGATAAGGTAACAAAGAAAAAATAGAAAGAAAAGGCTCAAATTACGAAAATTAGTAATGAAAGAGAGGACATCACATACTGACCTTACAGAAATAAAAAACATTTTAAGTTAATACTATGGACAACTATACAGCAACAAATTAGATAACTTGGAAGAAATGAACAAATTCCTAGAAAGACACAAATTACCAAAAGGATGAAAGAAGAATGGAAAATCTGAATATGTAACCAGTAAAGAGACTTAATTAATAATCAAAAATCTTCCTATAAGGAAAGCCCAGGCACAGACTGCTTCATGGGTAAATTCTAGCTAAAGTTTAAAGAAGAATTAACACTAATCTTTCAAAAACTTTTCCAAAAAATAGCAGAGGAGGCAACACTTCCCCTCTCATTCTATAAGGCTAGTACTGCCCTGGCACCAAAACCAAAGTCGTCATAAGAAAACTACATTAATTTTGTATCCTGCTACTTTACCAAATTCATTGATTAGCTCCAGTAGTTTTCTGGTAGCATCTTTCGGATTCTCTATGTATAGTATCATGTCATCTGCAAACAGTGACAGCTTTACTTCTTTTCTGATTTGGATTCCTTTTATTTCTTTTTCTTCCCTGATTGCTGTGGCTAACACTTCCAAAACTATGTTGAATAATAGTGGTGAGAGTGGGCAACCTTGTCTTGTTCCTGATCTTAGTGGACATGGTTTCAGTTTTTCACCATTGAGGACGATGTTGGCTGTGGGTTTGTCATATATGGTCTTTATTATGTTGAGGAAAGTTCCCTCTATGCCTACTTTCTGCAGGGCTTTTATCATAAATGGGTGTTGAATTTTGTCGAAAGCTTTCTTTGCATCTATTGAGATGATCATATGGATTTTCTCCTTCAATTTGTTAATATGGTGTATCACATTGATTGATTTGCGTATATTGAAGAATCCTTGCATTCCTGGGATAAACCCCACTTGATCATGGTGTATGATCCTTTTAATGTGCTGTTGGATTCTGTTTGCTAGTATTTTGTTGAGGATTTTTGCATCTATGTTCATCAGTGATATTGGCCTGTAGTTTTCTTTCTTTGTGACATCTTTGTCTGGTTTTGGTATCAGGGTGATGGTGGCCTCGTAGAATGAGTTTGGGAGTGTTCCTCCCTCTGCAATATTTTGGAAGAGTTTGAGAAGGATAGGTGTTAGCTCTTCTCTAAATGTTTGATAGAATTCGTCTGTGAAGCCATCTGGTCCTGGGATTTTGTTTGTTGGAAGATTTTTAATCACAGTACCAGAAAACTACTAGAGCTAACCAATGAATTTGGTAAAGTAGCAGGATACAAAATTAATGCACAGAAATCTCTTGCATTCCTATACAATAATGATGAAAAATCTGAAAGTGAAATTAAGAAAACACTCTCATCTACCATTGCAACAAAAAGAATAAAATATCTAGGAATAAACCTACCTAAGAAGACAAAAAACCCGTATGCAGAAAATTATAAGACACTGATAAAAGAAATTAAAGATGATACAAATAGATGGAGAGGTATATCATGTTCTTGGATTGGAAGAATCAACATTGTGAAAATGACTCTACTACCCAAAGCAATCTACAGATTCAATGCAATCCCTATCAAACTACCACTGGCATTTTTCACAGAACTAGAACAAAAAATTTCACAATTTGTATGGAAACACAAAAGACCCCGAATAGCCAAAGCAATCTTGAGAACGAAAAATGGAGCTGGAGGAATCAGGCTCCCTGACTTCAGACTATATTACAAAGCTACAGTAATCAAGACAGTTTGGTACTGGCACAAAAACAGAAATATAGATCAATGGAACAGGATAGAAAGCCCAGAGATAAACCCACATGCATATGGTCACCTTATCTTTGACAAAGGAGGCAAGCATATACAGTGGAGAAAAGACAGCCTCTTCAATAAGTGGTGCTGGGAAAACTGGACAGGTACATGTAAAAGTATGAAATTAGAACACTCCCTAACACCATACACAAAAATAAACTCAAAATGGATTAAAGACCTAAATGTAAGGCCAGACACTATCAAACTCTTAGAGGAAAACATAGACAGAACACTCTATGACATAAATCACAGCAAGATCCTTTTTGACCCACCTCCTAGAGAAATGGAAATAAAAACAAAAATAAACAAATGGGACCTAATGAAACTTAAGAGCTTTTGCACAGCAAAGGAAACCATAAACAGGACCAAAAGACAATCCTCAGAATGGGAGAAAATATTTGCAAATGAAGCAACTGACAAAGGATTAATCTCCAAGATTTACAAGCAGCTCATGAAGCTCAATAACAAAATAACAAACAACCCAATCCAAAAATGGGCAGAAGACCTAAATAGACATTTCTCCAAAGAAGATATACAGATTGCCAACAAACACATGAAAGAATGCTCAACATCATTAATCATTAGAGAAATGCAAATCAAAACTACAATGAGATATCATCTCACACTGGTCAGAATGGCCATCATCAAAAAATCTACAAACAATAAATGCTGGAGAGGGTGTGGAGAAAAGGGAACACTCTTGCACTGTTGGTGGGAATGTAAATTGATAAAGCCACTATGGAGAACCATATGGAGGTTCCTTAAAAAACTAAAAATAGAACTACCATACGGCCCAGCAATCCCACTACTGGGCATGTACCCTGAGAAAACCATAATTCAAAAAGAGTCATGTACCAAAATGTTCGTTGCAGCTCTATTTACAATAGCCAGGACATGGAAGCAACCTAAATGTCCATCATCGGATGAGTGGATAAAGAAGATGTGGTACATATATACCATGGAATATTACTCAGCCATAAAAAGAAACGAAATGGAGTTATTTGTAGTGAGGTGGATGGAGTTAGAGTCTGTCATACAGAGTGAAGTAAGTCAGAAAGAGAAAAACAAATACAGTATGCTAACACATATATATGGAATCTAAGGGGGAAAAAAAAAAGAAGGTCATGAAGAACCTAGTGGCAAGATGGGAATAAAGACACAGACCTACTAGAGAATGGACTTGAGGATATGGGGAGGGGGAAGGGTTAGATGTGACCATGTGAGAGAGTGGCATGGACATATATACACTACCAAACGTAAAATAGATAGCTAGTGGGAAGCAAACACATAGCACAGGGAGATCAGCTCTGTGCTTTGTGACCACCTAGAGGGGTGGGATAGGGAGGGTGGGAGGGAGGGAGATGCAAGATGGATGAGATATGGGAACATATGTATATGTATAACTGATTCACTTTGTTATAAAGCAGAAATTAACACACCATTGTAAAGCAATTATACTCCAATAAAGATGTTAAAAAAAAAGAAAACTATAGACCAATATTGTTTATAGATATAGATTAAAAATCCTCAATGAAATAATAGAAACTGAATAGAGACACATATAAAAATAACTAAGCATTTGATCAAGTGGGATATATTAACATATCAAGAATGCAAGGTTAGTCCAACATACGAAAATTAATCAATGTAATATACCATATTAATAAAATAATGGACAATACGTACATGTCCATATCAGTAGACATAGAAAAAGCATTTGACAAATACTAGTACTCTTCCATGTTTTAAAAAAAAAAAAACACTCAAGAAACTAGGAATAGAAAAGAACTTCCTTAACTTGGTGAAGGGGGTCTATAAAAAATCCCACAGCTAACATATTTCATGATGAATAGCTGAAAGCTTTCCCCCTATGATTAGGAACAAGAACAGAATGTCTGTTGTCACTACTTCTATTCAACATTGTACTGGACGTTCCAGTCAGGGCAATTAGACAATAAAAAGAAATAAAAGGCATGCAGTTTAGAAAAGAAGTAAAACTACCCCTATTTACATATGACATGATCTTGTATGTAGAAAATCCTAAGGAATACACTCACTCACACACACGTACATGCATGCACTCAACTATTCAAGCTAATAAACGAATTCAGCAATGTTGCAAGGTACACAGGAAATAAATCAATACACCAAAATATATTTTATTCCTATTTGCCATTAAGGAATAATCTGAAAATGAAATTACAAAAAACAATTTCATTAACAAGAACATTAAGAAGAATAAAATAGGAATAAATTTAATGCAAGCCTAAATTTGAAAGTCTTGCAAGACTTGCAAAATAAGTGCAAGACTTTTAGACTGAAAACCACAAAATATTGTCGAAAAAAATCAAAGACCTAAATCAACTGAAAGACATTCCAAGTTCATGGATTGTCAGACTTAGCATTGTCAAGATAGCAATACTCCCCAAAGTGATCTACTGATTCAAGACAGTTACTATCAAAATTCCAGATGCCCTTTTTTTAAATTGACAAGCTGTTTCTAATATTCATATGGAAATGCAAGGAACCTAGAAAAGTCAAACATCTTGAGAAAAAAGATCAAAATTGGAATTCTCATCAAAGGAAAAAATTTTTTTCTATTTCTTTAATTTTGTATCTAAATGAGATGATAGATGTTCACTAAACTTACTGTGATAATCATTTCATGATGTAAGTCAAATCATTCTGTACAACTTAAACTTATGCAGTGCTGTATGTCAATTATATCTCAATAAAACTGGAAGAAAAAAACTGTCAAGGTCACTCATGAAAGATAGGAAAGAGTACGGAAATATTCCAGATTAAAGCAGATCAAAGAGATATGATAAGGAAACATAATGCATGATCCTAGATTTGGATCCTGGCCTAGAAAGGAAGAGGAGACATTGTGCAGTGGGTGAAATTTGAATGGCATCTGTGGATTGGATGATAGTGTTGTATCAGTATTAACATCCCGATTGGGAGGCTTGCACAAAGGTTATAGAACAGTATACTTCTTTTTGAGGAAATATACAGTGAAATATTTAGGGGTGAAATAGCAACATGTCTGCAACTTGCTCTCAGATTGATCAGAAAAGGACTAATTATAATAGAGGAGAAAGGGAGAAAATGTCAAAAGTTAACAACTGTAGAATCTGATTTAAGAAGATGAGTTCTTTGTACTCTTCTTGCAACTTTTCTGTAAATTTGAAATTATTTCACCATAAATTATACTAAAAAAAGGACCAAGTTAGAGCACTCACATTTTCCCATTTCAAACTTAATAAAAAGCTACAGCAATGAAGACAGTGTAATACTGGCATAAAGACAGAAATATAGATCAGTGGAATAGAGTTAATTGAGAGTCCAAAAATACATTTAGGGTCAATTAGTTCTCGACAAATGTGCCAAGACAATTCAATGGGAGGATGAATTGTCCCTGCCAGTTACATGGCTCTGTGAATTTTTGTCACAAGAGCTCTATTGTGAATTTTGTCACAGGGGCCCAAAATTTCAGCTTTTGCTATAGGCAGAAATATAAGTATAAAAATACATCCCAAAGTTAAGTGCAGATATTGGTTTTCAATTATTTTTGCTGTTCCTTTCCTTCCATTAGTCCAGATGAGTGAATGGATATAACGGTATTTTCTCCGCTTACAAAATTAAGTTCTGTTTAACTCTACTGGCTTTTTCATGATAAACAGAAGGACTTGTGTTTCAATTAGACTAAGGTAGAGTAAATATTTTGCTTTAACCATATTTTGATCAGTACCAAAATATGCCAAAAACAAATTATAAAATTATTTACCTAGTAAAGTAATACTAGTCATTCTTGAGGTAGAGGGAAAGAATAAGAAATCTAGGCAGGGGTGTATAATCCTCTCACAGGAAGAGAAAGCAAATATTTGAAATCAAAAATACAACCTACCACCACATGGCAAGTAGCAGTTCTTAACCCATGGTAGGTGCTTAATACATACTTGTTGAAGAACTAAATGAATGAACTAAAATGAACAAATATTATGAAGCAGCCTTATGTTCTGTAGGCATTTAAACTACTTCTTCCTCTTTTCTCCCATAGTAGCTTTTAGATATCTTTTATTTTGAATACAACTTGTGTTTACTTATCAGTTTCGCCCACTAGAGTCCATTCCTTGAGGACAGTACTTTGGTCTTGTTCTTCTTTGCCCTCCCTCCTTTAAAATTGATTAATACATTCATTTCCTTTAATCGCCAAATTTCACTCTAATTCATCCACCATAGGTAGCTATTTTCATATATTTAATGATTATCTTTTTGTTTGAATGTTTACAAAATGCATATTGTAGTAATGTGTACATGTATTTTTAATTTTGTTACACATCTCATTTTTTCTGTTTTCACAAAGTAAATGGTGTATTACAGTTGTTTTGTTTCTTATCCTTTTTCATAAAACATAGCCTTTTATATCCATCTGTGTTCCTATGTGTACATATAACCCATTTCTTCTAGCTGCTATATAGTACTATATGATGTACATCCACCACATTTCCCCTATCCCTGTCAGTGTTGGACACCTATATTGCCTCAAACTCCCCATCACCATAAAAAAACACTGTGATGAATATCCTCCTATAAGTGCCCTCATGAACTTGTATATCTTTGTGATATACACTCAAGAACAGAATTGCCATGCCATAGAACATGTGTATATACTTAATTTCACTAAATAATATCAGATTGATCTCCACAGTGGCTGTACCAGTCAATACTCCCACCAGTACATGGGGGCGCTTACATTCCAATATCCCTAACAACATTTGGACTTAACCAGCATTCTATTTTCCTCTAGTTTAATAAAATGTTATCTCATTGTTCTAATATGTAGTTATCTGTTAATTATTTTGAGCATCTCTTCATGTGCTTATTAGTTTTAGTGTTTTCTCTTCTATATACCTCTTGTTCCTATCTTGTTGATCTTTGTATCCCCAGTGTTTATCACCATCTCCTGCACATTATGGGCATTAAGATTTTTTTTTTGAAAGAATGTATAAAAGAATAAGAATGTATGAAAGTAAAAAGTATTCACAAGACTTGTTAACAGTATGGATGTAGAGGATTCTTTAAAATGATGGAATACAGCAGAAAAATCAAATGTGGTAAAGATAAAGGAATTTTGCACATGTTGAATTTGATGCACCTAAAGATATCAAGTAGGAATTTGGATGTATGAATGAATGAGGTGAACTATAGAGCCAGGCTGAGGAGGGGGTATGGCAGTAGCAGTTAGCCTAGTGATATGAGAAGTCCCTAGTAAGTTTCAGAATGACTGAGAGAAAAGATCCAAAAACAGCCAGGCCAAATCTACATTAAGTATGCAACTCATGCTTTAGCTTAAGAGTATTAATATCCATCAAGTCTATATAACTCAGGAGAGATTACAGAAATGGGTTACATTTTCCCTGAATATGTTCAAATTATACTAAGCAAATTATATTATCCACCACAGATTGCTACTTACTGGTTGTCTCGGTGTTTTTTTATCCTTGGGCAACCAATTTCCCAATTTAAATTACAAGATCTTAATAAGTTAGCTTTTAATAACAACTCTAAATATATCCTACCATATTTTCAACAACTTTATCACTTCTGGAAAGTATTCAAAAGTAAATTGTACCAGACCATGAACCCCAAAAGTATCCATCCATTGCCTTGCCCCTTCTAAGAAGTCCTAGAGCATCTGACAACTATATTGCTCCCTTCTGTGATTTCTAACATAGGTCACTATGCTGTTAACTACAGGACTGATGCACTGGCCAAAACTGACTGGACCAGGGATTGGTATCTGAGCCAAAGGCAGCCAACAAGAGACTGCCTTACAAAGGGGCCCGATGTGCAATTTCTGCCTAAGAAGGGTATTTTGCAGTGGTTAGTGACTAGCCAACCTGATCAGATCTTCTCTCTAGGGAAGTCTGGATGTGAAACACATAGAGTTAGCAGAAGCAGAACAGTCATGAGAATGGTAACTACTAGAGTTGCTATGGTATCCTGAACGGTTCTTCTTGAGATTTGTTTAGCTGATGAGACAGTTTCCTAGGCTTTCTTCCTAACCTATGCAACTTTCCAATAAACTACCACTTAAGATGACTTGAACTTGCCTCTGTTCTTCATAACCTGAAAAGCCTAATACCCTTTCTTCTCTAACCTGTATAAAAGCCACAAATTCTCCCCTAAATCAGTGGTTCTCAAACCTAGCAACACATCAGAATCACTGGTGGGCTTTTAAAATATTAAAATGCCCCATCTGGGGTGGGGCTCAGGCAACAGTACCTTTTCTAAGCTGCCCAGATGATTCTAATGCACAGCTAAGATCAGGAAATATTGACTTACATGCGCCTGTTATGCAAACATTTTAGGGTCCATGTCAAGCAATTTTTAATTTCCATATTAAGTGAGGTTCACAGAACACCTAACAGCCACCTGTGAGGATGGCATCACAGGGAATAGCTCAGTCATATAGGTGTGGTAGGAGGCAAGGCACAGATCATTTTCACTCTATGGCATAAAGCAACATCCTGGAACCTATACCAAGTATGGTTAAGGGTTTCAAAGCATACTTTCAAAGTTGCACTGAAAATACAGATGCTCAACAATGCTGAGTGGAAAGTGAAAAACTGATTTTGCTGGAGATAACCAACCGTCTTCCCAAGAATGAACTTCACTTTGTTAGGTTCCAACTACTTTCTGATATCAGTCACATGAAACAAAAGAGGAAAGAGACAAAGACTAAAGTTGACACGAAGGCTGGTATTATCAAGGATTTTGAAACCTTTAGGTCTATGGCATCCATGTTCCTTCCCATCCCCATCATCCTTGACTCAAGCCCCAAAACACAATTCCAGAGTTATGTATCATCTCCTGTATTCTAATTTCTACAGCGATCTGTATTTTCTCTTCACCGACCAAAGTTCCTGCTACTCTACCAAACTCCAAAAGCCCTTCCATTGTGTCTACCCTCTTCTCTCCTTGCCTGAAATGAAACATGACTGTCCCCTGAGGTCACTGCTTCCCTTGTAACTCTCAAGTGGAGGCTATTCAAAGTGTCTCAGGTATAGGAGGTAGAGTTTGTCTTCTTCTGATTGCCAATGCTGCTTCTAAGCCATTACTTCCCCAGCCTTAGGTAAAAATCTCTGTTCTTGTTAGTGAGAAAGTGGAACAACTGGAACCCTCATGAATGGGAATGTAAATTGGTACAACCACTTTGGAAAACTATTTGGCAGTAGCTACCAAAGCTGCATGCCCTATGACCTGGCGATCCCACTCCTAGGTATATACTCAACAGCAATGTGCACTTATGTGCGCCAAAAGACATATACAAGAATGTTGATGGGAGCATTATTTGTAATAGCTTAAAACTGAAAATGATTCAAATGTCCATTAACAGTAGAATGGATAAATAAATCATGATATATTCACCCTCTAGAATATCATAGAGCAATAAGAATGAATGAACTAGCATACATGTGTAATGGCTGAATCTCAAAAACAATATTGGGTGAAAGAAGCCAGACATAGAGTAAATACTGCCTTATTCCATTTACTTAAAGTTAAAACTAGGCTAATTAATCTATGGTGGAGAAGGAGCAAAGGGGAGGGCTTCGGGGCTGCTGGTAATTTTTTTTTTTTTAATTTGGCTGCTGGGTGAACAAGTATGATCATTTTTTGAAACTTTACCAAGCTGCTTATGATTTGTGTACTTAACTGTATGTATGCTATACTTCAACTGAAGAAAGTTTTCATAAAGGAAAGAAAAGTAATTCTCGTCTGAGACTCATACCACCCATCTATTCATCCTTAGCACCTGCCTCCTGGTCACTTCATCTCATTGAAGATTTAGGATCCTGGTTAATAGTCTTCTTCTATACTCTAAAGCCTGCCATAACTCTGAGTGACTTTAACATCCATATGGCTGAACCACTCAAAAGCCTCACCTCACTCTTCTTTGACCTCACCTTTTTAGACCTTCATATTCACTCCACTGCAGTTACCCACTCCATGAGTACACCCTGAATTTACCATTTCCCAGAACTTGTTAATAGCTAAAATCATAAACTCAACAAGCTTTTCTCTGACTACAACCTCCTATTTCAGCCTTGTTTTCCTTACTGCTTTACTCCTGTTCTTTAAGCCAATAAAGCTATCTACCACAGAAAACTTTTTGTGAGAATTAAATAAAATAATGTGCATCAACAGCATAATACAGCGTCTGACACATAGGAAATACTCAATACATGGTAGCCATATTTCAATATTAAGTATTCTATTAGAAACAAATATCTTTCAGGATGAAAATTTTCCTCAAATTCACTCAATCTCTGGCATTAATGAAATCTAGCTTTTGACACTACATTCCTTCCAATCCTTTTAAATGAAGGCCAGTCCTCCAGCCATTCTCTCTGATTCAAGAGGTCAGGAGGAGAGATCAGTACAGTACTTGTTCTCAAGGCTAATTCCACATCAGTGTTCCACCATCACATCTGCTCAAAAAGTTCTTATCTCTCAAAATGTACGTAAACTATTTTCAGAGTTATCTACCAACTTTCAGGACTCCTTTCTACCTTATTCCTTGTTATTAATCTCTGGGGCTTCAAAATTAACACAGATCAGCATTTTTGTACCTTGGCCTCACAGATGCTTCCTCAAGCTTAAGCCTCACGATCTGAACACAGACCATAGCGATTTCAGATCCAGATCTACCACTTCTGACTGAGTGACTGTGGGAAAGTTACTCAACCTTTCTAAGCTTCAGTTTCTTTACCTGTAAAATGCTGGTAATAACAGTACCTAGATATAGGGCCACTGTGAAGCATAAATGCGAAAATTCACATAACGTGCTTAGCAAAATGCCTAACACAGTAAATGTTCAATAGCATAATAGCTGTGATCACTATTATTAATTCTTACCAGTTCTTGGCACATTTCCACTTGTCTCCAAACCTGCTCAGGTCTCCTGACATTTTTTTTTTCACCAGTTTTATTGAGATTTAATTGGCATATATTCTCCTACTTTTTTAAATGAAAAGAAACCTTCCCGGAATTTGCTACCCCCATCTCAAGATTTCTTCCCTACCTTTTGCTGCAACATTTCTCTAAAGAGTAATGTACACTTCCCTTCCAGAGGAGG
Source organism: Eschrichtius robustus (assembly GCF_028021215.1). Classification (NCBI taxonomy): domain Eukaryota; kingdom Metazoa; phylum Chordata; class Mammalia; order Artiodactyla; family Eschrichtiidae; genus Eschrichtius; species Eschrichtius robustus. Next base: position 74,251,358 of record NC_090845.1, on the reverse strand, counting down.
CAAGGAGTAGTGGAAATATCAGGGACTCTGAAGCCAAATATACCTGTGTTTGAACCTGGTTCTTCCACTTGGATAACCCGAAGCAAGCACTTTTTCTAAACCTCAGTTTTTTCATATGTAAAATGGGGATACTACCCATTTCTTAGGGTCATCAAGAAGATTAAACTGAAATAATACATGTAAAGCAGCTGGTCAAAGTAGGTGCTAAATGAATGCCAGTTTCCCACCCCTTATCCTTTCCCTAACCCCTTACAATCTAGGTTCTCACTCTACCACTTTACCTCACTTCAGCTCTTATTAGCATTGTGACTTTGGACAATTTAATTGAATTTTCTAAACCTTAGTTTTCCATTTGTAAAATGGTGATCATTAACATCTACAACATAAAGTTATCTTGAGAATTAAGTGAAATAACATATGCAAAGTATTTTAGCATGGTGCCTGGCCTTGCAGTAAGCACTTAATAAATGGCAGCTACCAGTGACTTATTAATAGCCAAATCAAAAGACTGTTCAACTCGCTCCTTCTCTAGGCTTCAGTGACAACACACTATTCAGGTCTGCTTTTTAACCACTGACCATTCCTTCTCTCTCTGTACTCCCTCCATGATGTCTTTCTTTATTCTCTTCAACCAGGTGTGAACTCTCTCTTCTGAACCCTCAGATCACTTTGTACTTCTCCTGAGACAAGGCACTTCCTCTACTCTGAATGACAATCATTTGTTATATGATACATCTCAACTACTTAATTTAATATCTTTTATGTCCATTGCCTGGCACTTATTTATTCATGTAGAATTTATTGAGTCCCTAATATAGCTCATACCTGTGCTAGGTACTAAAGATACAAAAATTAACATATTATAATTACCATCCTCAAATAGCTTATAGTTTAGGAGGATAGAATACACAAGTAAGTAGTCTACTATTTGCAGTATGATAAGTCCTATGGTAAAAGTATGCCCAGAATCCTCTCGAGCACAAAGAGGAGTTATTTAAATCAGACTGGGGAGATCTGGGACACTATCTTGGAAAAGGCCTTTTGTATTTAGCATACGGGGAGGCAGTACACAAATCCCTGTTAAATGAATGAGTGAAATATGAATAGGAACTAACTAGATGAGGATGGGAAAGGGCACTTCAGGCCCAGAGAAAGAGCAGGGAAAAAGGCTTGGAGTACAGATATTAGGAGAGTTTCTGAGAGACAGGAAATGAAGCTGGAAAGCCAAAGCAGAGTCGGCTGTTCCAGACATAGGAGTCTGACCTGACCCTAGAGGGCAGATGATAGAGTGCCAATAAAGATTTTTAAGTAGTGGAAGGGCATAATCAGATTTACATTTTAGTACTCTGGCAGTGCAGGGGGAAATTAATTCCATGAGAGCCAGGCTAGAGGCAGCGAGTCCAGTTAGAAGGGTGTTGTGATAATTCAAATAAATTCTGAAAGCAAAAATGGAGTGAGAATGGCGAATCAAGACGGATACTGAGCCTGAATTATTCATATTTGTATCTCCTGCAAGCAGTGCATTTTACACTTAAAACCCGTTACAAATATCTACCCATAGGTATTTGTCTACTCATATTTGTCGACTACTGTTACTGAAACCTACTTAGGGAACTGCAGCTAGCAGCCACTTGTGTCACTTCCTGTACACAGATTCCTAAGTAAAGGCACCTTTTCCCATTACAGAACTCAAAAGAAACTTAGGTTTGTCATTCAAACCCGTAAAGTAACAACAGTGAATACAAACCCAGGCACTGCAGAGAGACTTGAGACGCCTGTATCCTGGTCTATTTCACCCGAAATAATGTTTGAACAAAGTCCTTCAAAGGGTCGTGAGGCCCCGCCCTGTGCACCCAGGCAAATGCCCAGGATTCTTTTCTCTTTGTTTCATCTCAAGACCCAAGTCTGTTCGCTGCTCGTCGCCTGGCGGGCCATTTTCGCCCAGCTGTTTCCCAGTTTTAACCCTGCCGCTGTATAAACAGTCAACAGCAGGGGATTGAGGAGAGAGAACTGTCCCAGGCTGAGGAAACTCTAAAGAGGAGAAGCAGGTGTCTTGAGGCTTCAAACGTTAAAGATTCCCTGACCTTGCCAATTCTCTCGCAACCCCATCTCCACCTCGTCTCTTGCTGTGGGACTCCCTTCTGAAGTTGGGAGGATCCCTTCTACAGTTATCAGAGCACTACCAGCATCCAGAGAAACTAAGCAAAGTATTTTTTACTTACGCTAACGGCCGCCATAGCTGTAGCACTCTCCGCCCAGGTCTTCGCACGGAGAGCGGAAAGGGACAAAATAGCTCAACTAGGCACCGCTCAAAGTAGCCCCACCCAGTTCCGCCCCTCGTCGGTCGGCTCCGCCCTTTCTCCGCCTTCCTAGTGCCGCTCTAGGAAGCTGCAAAAGTTGGCCCTCTTTCTCCGGGGAAAACGGTTCAACCCTCTGGTTGACTGTCGCTATCCCTGATGACACCTTTCAGAATATTCTCCATAGTCCATTTGAAAATTACTTTGCTGGGTGCAGAACTTTTCATTATGTTCGTTTTTTCAGGCATATGTGATTTGTCTAGTTGAGGACTTAAAATCCAAGTCCGGCTGCCTTAATAAATAACTGTATAGTCACAAAAAGAACATGTTACCTCTGCAATACTTGGGCAAGTTCATACAGCCTAAGAGTATGTCACTAAGCGCCTACTACGTGCCAGGCACTTGTTCAAAGTACAGAACATAATGTAATGCCTTCCCTCACGGAGCTTGTGATTCCAGGAGGAAAAGAGAAACAAATAAATGTTACAAAGTGCCAAATGCTATGAAGGAAAATAAAACAGTATGGGGATGGGGTGGGAATTTATTGATTTAGATAGATTAGGGAAAGGCTTTCTGATAAAGTGACATTTGAGGAAAGTCCTGAAGGAATTTAGGGAAGAACCTTCCACGCAGAAGGAACAGCAATAAAAAAAGGCCAGTGTGTCAGAAGTGGCTACGTCTGATGGCACTGACTAATTTAACGTGAGAGGAAAAGTATGTGCAGCTTCTTAAATTTGCCCCTAGGCATATAATAAATCTCAGGGACCTCTGATGACCATACTAAAGAAAGTCCCTTTACTTCTCACGGTCAAAAAAAAGCTGAGATTTTTAAAAGCTAAACTCAAAGACTGATTCTTTTGGTTTCTAAAATTATTTCAGTTGAATTTATACCTAACCTTGATAGGTCACTTATGTAAAAATTTAGAGCTTTGAGCAGGAGAGAGTGGTAGTCTGACATTTTAAGGGGGCTATCTGGGAGGATCTGGAGGGCTAAGAGTATTCAAAATCCCTACACCTTTCTCTCTGAACTACTCTTTATTCCTGATACCAATTTCTGTATTGGTCAACATTCTTTGATTACAAGCAACAAAACCCGGGCCCCCTGCACTGGAAGCACGGAGTCTTAACCACTGTGCCACCAGGGAAGTCCCTCATTCAAGTTCTTATTTGCATTTCCCTGATGTCTAATGAAATTGATCACCATTTCATATTTCAATTGGCCATTTTGATGTTATCTTTCATAAAGTGCTTATTCGAGTTTTTAGCCCACTTTTTCTATTCTGTTGTCCATCTTTCTCATTTATTTGTAGGTGTTCCTTCAGAAGACTGTATACAAGCACTTTGCCAGATTTATGTGTTGTTAATATCTTCTCTCACACTGTGGCTTGCCTTTTTATCCCTTCAGTGGTGTCCAGAAACCAACCCTGCTGGACCTGGATCTGGGACTTCCAGCCTCCAGAACTTAGAAAATATATTTCTGTTGTTTAGGCCACCCAGTCTATAGTATTTGGCTATGGCAGCCTAAGCAGACTAATACATTATTCTTCTTATATATTGCTTAATTCCATTTGCTAATATTTTCATTAGGATTTTTACATCTATGGCCATGATGGTTATTGGTTTGTAATTTTCTTTTAAGACTTTGGTATCAGTGTTTTATTAGCTTCATAGACAAATTGGGAATTGTTTCCTCTTTATTTTCAGGAAAAGTTTGTTTAAGATTGGCATTATTACTTCCCTAAATATCTAAAAGATTTCACCAATGAAGCCATCCAGGCCTGGAGATTTCTTTGTAATAAGGTTTTTCATTATAAATCCAAACTATTTAACATGCTCTCAGATTTTCCATTCTTTCTTGTGGCTGCTTTGCTGAGTTGTGCACAGTCAGTTCTACAACAACACTTATTTAAAAAGGTGAATTTGTTCCAATATGGTGGATATATTAGGAAACAATTTGAAAATTACATAAATTTCACGTTCACTCATGCACTATTTCGTCCATAAGAAACACGATGTGAATGCAGAAAACAGCACCCAGCTCAGTCAGACTGTGTAAGAATGCACAAAACACACACACAGACTCCTCAAACATCTACCAGATACCTTGGTTCACTCAGGTGTTACCTACAAAATTGTGTTTTGTTACTATTTTTTATTTGTGAATTTTTCTATGTAAGTAAACAATATCCTAAACGTGTCTAAGCACTCTCGCCCCAAAACACCAAGCACTGCATGAGAAAGGAAAGCTTTAAATATTGAGGTGAAGTTTGAAGTAACCAAGAATTTTGAAAGATTTGTGAGAATATGTGATATCTCCTGAGCAGTAGGTATAAAGAAATATGCATTTTTGGACCTTCTGATACAATACAGTGAAAATAAAGGAAACATCTATGTCTGGAAAAACTTCAAGGAATACAAAATCAGTAATGAGACCTAAAGTAATAGAAGAAATGAAAAGATTGATGAATCTATGGATTGAAGACTAGACAGTAAAAAAAATTAGGAACAACCTTTCTCACATTTGATGAGAAGGCACTATCTATACACAAAGGCCTTAAATGAAAATTGTCAGGCCCTGCAGAAGTGGCTCCTTCAATGATGGTTTGGTGATTTAAAACACTGTTGCAATTTCCAAAGCTTTCAGCCTTGGGTGAAGATGTGATTGCAGATTTAAAACTTGCAGAAGAACTTCTAGCAATGAAACACATAATAATTGAAGAAGAAGGATTACATTGGATTACATTTTCAATTTTAATGAAACAGTTATCTATTATATATGCATCTCTTGAAAGGCCTACATTTGAAAGAAAGAATAATATGACCTAAGATTTAAGGCTGTGAAAGACTGCAAATTTTGATAACCCTGCTTAAAACTACTTCACAATGACTCACAAGCTGCAACCCTTCCTACATCCATTTCCATAAGCAAACTTCAGTTGACTTTCCTATGTATTGTATGTAGTATTTATATATTTCTTAACTGTTTAACATGCATAAAAGTGTGCTACCATGTTTATTAAGTTCCTATCTTTTTGTAATGTGTCACTGATGAAGTGTTTGGGTGCTGCACCTCTAATCTCATTTCCCCCGTAAGATCTTCAGTTTTTATTACATGATTTCATGGTGCATTGATTTTTAGGGATTCATATGTTGAGCTATAGTAGTACTGACATCTCATTTCATCTTAGTTGTCAAATATGTTGGCACAAAATTATTCATAATCTGTTAACCTAAATGAGTGAAGAAATATATAGCTTTTTTTGGTCTACCTTTTATTTTCCCATTTTTGGAAAAAAGGATACAAAGAAAACAACACTAGTGCAATGATCAGTGGCCCCTGGTACTCAGCCTCAGCGTCAGGAAGACAATAGAAAGAGAGAGATATTCTGACAAATATTACAGCAGTCCCTTCTACTCAGTTCCAAGTTTTCAAGACAAAATATTATGATATTTAAATATTTAGACCACACTCATAGTCTGCAACCTAAATCCTGGACGTTATGAGTAGTAGGAAGTGGCAGGAAGTCCCTAGTCCTGTGCTCATTTTGTATTGTTACCGACCAGGGTTCCTGGACTCTTTAATCAATAGAAATTGAGAAAAGGCCAGACAAGAAAATTCAGGCAAGGCTTTATTGGGGTTCATGCTGCTGCATGAGGGAGTGAGAACAGGAAACATGTTCCCTTGCTCGCTCCCTGAGGGGGGGCAAGCTGGTCCCTTAAATGGGGTGAGGGTGGGGGCAGACTCGTGGGTTAGGCAAGAAGGGTGGCTTAGGTGGTCTGCTCACTCCTTTGGTGGTGTTATCTGCAGGGATCTTGTGAAGTATCCTGCTTTTGTCCCAACACCTCAGAAGTGGCAGTTGGATTTCGGTCTTTTTGTATCTTGTTGCTCATAATTTGCCTCAACTGCGCATGTGTGCAGTTATTTTTAGTCCCTTACAGTTTCTTTGTATTCTGTTGCTCGAGGAGATATTTGTCTAGGTGCAAGCACTGCAGCAAAGGGTCCCAGGTCCCAGCCTGTCTCATTGCAATACCTTGAGGCACAATATGGCAAGGTTTCCACTCAGGTTGAGTGGCCTAACCAGGTGAGTCATCTCCAAGCTATGGTTCTGGTATGAATTCTCCATTTAATAAGAGATTCTGGGCACTTGCACAGTGCCCTTCATAGCAACCCACTAGCTGCAGCACCTTCCAGACTACAGTTTATGGGACTCAAGGATATGGCCAGGCAAATGAACTTCAGGACACAGAGCCTCTTCTATCTGTCTTTTGCCCTTCTCTTTCTACTCACTTTTTCTTTAGAATCTTATTCATAAAAGCCTTCATTCTAAAATGTCTCCCCCATAATAGGGTATGATGATCATGAGAAAGAGCCTGATGTCCCCAGTCCTTCACAACACATTAACTTTTAATTTTTTACATCTTTTCCCAAGTCCTTGGAAATAGAATTTTCCTTCACTGGAAGAGAGGAATAAATACTCCACACTTTGTACAATTAGTGTCCCTCAATCTAGGATAGAAGAGAAGCTCATCGTTAAAGCAGAAAACCAAATCCTATAACTGTTATGCCCTGCAACAGTTGGGTTTCATGAGATGAAAAAAAGAAATGTGATCAACCTTGAGTAAATTTCTGTTTATTACAATCAAATGTGCCCAAGGACAGTTGTATAGTGGAGCAAAGGAGGATGTGAGTTGATGATGAGTTCAGTTTTGGATGTGCCAAATATGAGATATTTGTGGGACATTCAGTTGCATATTGGAGCTTGGATGAGAGGTCTGAACTGTCTACAAAGATTTTGGAATCTTGTATATAGGTGATCAATGGATGAGGTTGCTCAGAGTGAGCATAGAGTGGTCTTTCTCCTAGTTATCTCTTAAGGCTATTTGGAAGCTTTAGAGTAAAAATATGAGAAAATAATTTTGTTCACATATTCACAAATTTGAGATTTTAGATTAATATTTTCATAGAAATCTCTTTATAGTCTTAATAATAATTGTAGACTCAAAGGTTATGTGTGCACATCAAGGACATTTTATTTCATTTAATTTCTAGTTAATGGTTTATTTTCTCTTGCTTAGTATATTTTCCAGTATTTGCATTTTATCTTTAGATTTGTTAAATTTGCATTTTATTGTTACTAATTAGGTTGCTTTAGGTCTTCAATTAACAAAAGTTAATCATTGGTGGAAGAGTGTGTCAATAATATGTAAAAGAGTTGTTAAGATAGTCTAAGTACTACAATGAGTAACCTGAAAACCATAAGCCATAACAATATAAATATGGATAGTGAACATAACTTTTATGTTTTTCTCTATTTCTGTATCAGTTGAAATTTCTTCTGATGAGAGTGTATTCATGTATTACATATTTAATAAAAATAAAGATATAAAAAGGTGAAGAATTGGTGAAGAGTTAGAGAAAACAGTATAAACAACTCTTTTCCTATGGACAGAGGTAAGACATTATTAGTTAATTAATAATGAGACATTAATTATTAATAAGACATCCTTATTATCTAGAAGGAAAAAAAATAGTAGTATATTTTTAGTATACTTTTTGAGCAAATATAGACTATTGGTCATTATGCACTTAGACACATGAATCTGGAAATGTGATAATTTTGCATAAGTAGCATAAGTAGCTTTTAAAAAAAAGGAAAAAAAGGTACAAGGAACTATAATGGTAAATATAGTGATGTATACACTATATACAGTGATGCATTCACTCCGAATCCTTAGGATGTTGTCCATTATGAGAATTATGAAAATAATGGATTGATTTTATTCATGCTTTCGTGCCATGTTCAGAGTACATTCAATGTAAACTGAGTTTTTCTAAAACAAGTACAAAGTAATTATTTATGAAATAAAATTGATGACTTTTTTCTCTAAAAGTTGGGAAGAGACCAAAACAAAGAAGCATCATTCAAAGATGTACTTATCATAGGAAACAGAGGAAAAGACTTCCTTTTGCTAAGAACTGTGTAAATCTAGCTGCTAAGAACTGTGTAAAGCTAGCCACTAAGCATTTGTACAGAGAGAACAAACTGTTGGTAAAATTCCTCTATGAAACCATACTGTTACACATTGCATAATATCAAAGATATATACAAGACAGGAGAGAAATTATTATAGAGGATGTGCACAAGGCAAATCTTCATGACTGTGGGTTAGGTATTCTATATTTCCTGTTTTTAGTATTTCCCAGATATAATACCAAATATGAAAACACAAAAAGAGAAGATTAAGTTGGACTTATCAAAATTATAAACTTTTGTGCTTCAAAGGACACCATTGAGAAAGTGAAAAGAAAATGTATATAAAATATGGAGAGAGAGAGGATGGGAGAGAAAATTTTTGCAAATCATATAGCTGAAAAAGGGACTTTTATCTAGAATATGTAAAGAACTCTTACAACTCAATAGACAACCTAGTTAAAAATGAGAAAACAACCTGAATTGACATTTCTACAAAGGAGGTTTACAAATGGCCAACAAGTGCATAAACAATGTTCAACACCATTAGTCATCAGGGAAATGCAAAACCAAATTGCAATGAGACATCACTTCACACTCACTTTTTGATTAGCTATAATAAAAAAAATGGAGAATAACAATTGCTGGTGTGGATGTGGAGAGAACCCTCCTACACTGCTGATGGGGATATAAAATGGTATAGCCACTTCAGTAAATAGTTTGGCAGTTCCTCAAACTGTTAAACCTAGAAATAACTTATGACCCAGCAATTCCACCATTAGGTATCCAATCAAGAGAAATGAAAAGTATGTGCACACAAAAACTTGTGCACAAATGTTCACAGCAGCACTATTCATAGTAGCTAAAAAGTGGAAACAAGCCAAATGTCCACCAATTGATGAATGGATAAACAAAATATGGTATATACATTAAATAGAGTATTATTTGGCAATAAAAGGTAACAAAGTACTTATATACACTACAACATGGTTGAAACTTTAAAACTTTATGCTAAGTTAAAGAAGCCAGTCACACTAACTGGAATAAAATAAGAAGTGAATTTTTGTGAAGTCTAATATTCACTTGTATGTTTTCTAAATGATGATTTAAATTATTTGTGTAACTGGCAAGTTTTATATATATATATGAATTTTATATATATGTTAAATATATGTAAACATGAATTTATAAAATTCATGTTATCTAGTAGCCATCCATACTTATCACATAGGAAGAACTGCATACCATTCATTTTTAAATGTGTTACAAATAAATGCAGTTTTAAAAGTATAGGGATGAATGTAATCACATTTCCCCTAACTGCTCATCTCATGATTATTCATACTTTTTTTCCTTTAAACACACAGCCTAATTCCAAAATAATTGGTCACAATTATCTTTCCTCTCTCCATATGCCTGTGTATAATGAGGTCTTCAAAGGGAAATAACCATATTAATAAAATGTTTATTGTCATTGTTTTCTTATTATAGTCTTTCAATAAATATTTGTTGCCTAAATAATGTAATATCTTTTTAAAATAAAAGGGAAGCCAGTCACAAAATTCCACATATTATATGATTCCATTTATATGAAATATCCAGAATAGGGAAATCTCTAGAGACAGAAAGTACATTAGTGTTTTCCTAGGGCTGAAAAGTTGGGGGGAAATGGAAAGTGACTGCTAATGGGTAAGGGCTTTCCTTTGGGATTATGAAATGTTCTAAAACTAGATTGTGTCAATGTTTGCACAATTCTGTGAGTATACTAAAACCATTTTATAAGGGTGAATGTTTATATAACTTGTATCTTAATAAAACTGGTACAAAAGAGTATGTGCTAGCATACATTTTCTTTACAGTGGAGTGAAACCACACATATGCAGAACATGAACTATTTCTTGAAATAAGTCCAATTCTTATGAGAGAGAAATGTTCTACAACCTTGTTCGGCACATCACTGAAAGTGTATTACACAGAAGAGATCTTTTGATTAGTTAATTATATTGTGAGTTAATTATATATATAAACTTGAAAACAATCATAGAACTAGGACATCGGCGGCCATGTGAATCTAAATGTTTTCATATACCCTCCAACAAAGGAGTAAAATCAGCTAGGGGTGTAAACAGAACCACACATGACTCATGTCTTAAACATTACTAGGAGAGCATACCACAAATCACATTGATTGATTTGCATATGTTGATCATCCTTGCATCTTAAATAAAAATCCCATTTCATCATGGGGTTTAATCCTTTTAATTCACTGTTAAACTCATTTTGTTAGTATTTTATTGAAGATTTTTGCATCTATGTTCATTAGGAACATTGACTTGAAGTTTTCTTCTGGTGTCTTTGGCTTTGATATCAAGGTGATGCTGGCCTCATAAAATGTATTTGAAAGTGTTCTCTCTTCTATTTTGGAAGAATTCAAGAAGAATTGATATTAATTCTTCTTTGAATGTTTGGTAGAATTCACCTGTGAAACTATCTGGTCCTAGACTTTCCTTTGTTGGGAGGTTTTCAATTACCATTTTAATCTCCTAATTTGTTATTGGCCTGTTCTGGATTTCCAATTTTTCTTGTTTTAGTCTTGGAGGGTTGTATATTTCTAGGAATTTATCCATTTCTTCTAGGTTATCCCATTTGTTGACATAAAATTCATAATAGATTTTTATGATCCTTTTTGTTTCTGAGGCAGCCATTGTCATATGTCCTCTTTCATTTCGAATTTTATTTATTTGAGTCTTTTTTTTCCTTAGGTAATCTAGCTAAGAGTTTGTTTATCTTTTCAGAAAACCAACTCTCAGTTTTATAGACTGTTTCTTATTGCTTTTCTAATGTTTATTTATTTCTACTCTAATCTTATTGTTTCCTTCCTTTTGCCAACTTTGGGCTTAGTTTGTTCTTTTTCTAATTTCTTGAGGTGTAAAGGTAGGTTTTTTATTTGAGATTTTTCTTCTTTTTTAATGTAGGTATTTATTACTATGAACTTCTCATTTAGCACTGCTTTTACTACCTTTCATAAGTTTTGGTGTGTTGTGTTTTGTTTTTGTTTTTCTCAAGATATTTTTAAAATTCCCTTTTGATTTCTCTTTGACCCAATGGTTGTTCAAGTGTGTATTGTGTATTATCTATGTATTTGTCAATTTTCCTGTTTTCTTTCTGTTATTAATTTCTGATTTCATTTTACTGTGGTCAGAAAAAGTACTTGGTATGATTTTAGTCTTCTAAATTAGTTAAAACTTGTTTTGTGACTTAATATGTGATCAATCCTGGAGAATATCCCATGTACTGTTGAGAATAATGTGTTTTCTTCCACTCTTGAGTGAAAATTCTGTATATGTCTGTTAGGTTCATTTGGTCTATAATGTTATATAAGTCACCTGTTTCTTTATTGATTTTCTGTCTAGATGTTCTATCCATTATTAAAAGTGAGGGTATTGAAGTGTCCCACTATTATCGTATTGCTATCAATTTCGCCTTTCAGATCTGTCAATATTTGCTTTATATATTTAGGTGATGTAATGTTGGGTGCATATATATTTATAATTATTACATCTTCCTGGTGAACTGACCCAATTCCCATTATAATGACTTTGTTTCTAGAGACAGTTTTTTTTTAAAGAATTTTATTTTATTTTATTTTATTTTTAACATCTTTATTGGAGTATAATTGCTTTACATTGTTGTGTTAGTTTCTGCTGTAAAACAGAGTGAATCAGCTATATGTATACATATATCCCCATATCCCCTCCCTCTTGCATCTCCCTCCCACCCTCCCTATCCCACCCCTCTAGGTGATCACAAAGCACCGAGCTGATCTCCCTGTGCTATGCAGCTGCTTCCCAGTAGCTATCTATTTTACATTTGATAGTGTATATATGTCAACGTTACTCTCTCACTTCGTCCCAGCTTACCCTTCCCCCTCCTCGTGTCCTCAAGCCCATTCTCTACGTCTGCGTCTTTATTCCTCTCCTGCCCCTAGGTTCTTCAGAAGCATTTTTTTTAGAGATTCCATATATATGTGTTAGCATATGGTATTTGTTTTTCTGTTTCTGACTTACTTCACTCTGTATGACAGTCTCTGGGTCCATCCACCTCACTACAAATAATAGAGACAATTTTTGACCTAAAGTCTATTTTGCCTGATATAAGTGTAGCTACCCCAGTTTTCTTGTTACCATTTGTGTGGACTGTTTCCTACCCCTCCACTTTCAGTCTATGTGTGTCCTTGAATCTAAAGTGAGTTTCCTGTAGACAGCATAAAGTTGGATCTTATTTTTTATCCATTAAGCCACTGAATATCTTTTTTTTTTTGATTGAGGATTTAATCCATTTGCATTTAAATAATTATTGATAGGGAATGATTTACTATTGTCATTTTGTTAACTGTGTTCTCTTTGTGTTATAGGGGGTTTTTGGTCCCTCTTTTTCTCTCTTGCTATTTTCTTTGTGTTTCTTTCCTTTCCTTTTCTTTTCTTTTTGTATTGATAGGCTTTAATTCCTTTCTCTTTTTCTTTTGTATAACTTCTATAGGTATTTTTTGGGTGGTTATCATGGGGCTTACATAAAATATCATGTATTTATAACAGTTTTTTAAACTAATAACAAATTAACTTCACTTGCATACAAAAACTCTATGCGTCCAAACCACAATCTTTGTTCTTAGTGGTCCCCAGGAGGCTAGAGTATGCTAAGTCCCATCAGAGCCCTGAGACAGATGAGATAGATAGAAGCCAGTCCTTTGAGTAGTAGCAAGAAAAGCTGGGGCACTAGATGTTTGGTCCAATTCCTTCTCTCCCCAGGAGAAGATAGGAGCTGGATTTTATCTTCCATTCACTGTGCACTGAGCCAGAAAGAGGAGTTGTTGCAGATGTCTGCACACTTGTTCAGACCACATGCTGTTTTAAACTGTTTCTTGACTCTCTGTCATCCACAGGGACCTAGCTAATGCTGGACAGTATCAGCTCTCAGAGATTTGTGGATTAGAAGCCAGCCCTTTGGGTAGCAGCCAGAAAAGTTGGGGGACTAGACGTACAGTCCAACTAACTCCTAACATGCTGGAGGCAAACTGCCTTCTAGAGTGGCTGTATTATTTTGTATTCCCACCATTAGTGAATGAGAGTTCTTGTTGCTCCACATCATCCCCAGCATTTGGTGTTATCAATGTTTCAAATTTTGGCCATTCTAATATGTGTGCAGTGATATGTCATTGTTGTTTTAATTTTCAGTTCCCTAATGACACATGATGCTGAGCATCTTTTCATATACCTACTTGTCACCTGTATATTTTCTTTGGTGAGGCATCTGTTCAGGTTTTTTGCTCATTTTTAAATCAAGTTGTTCATTTTCTTATTGATTTTCAAAAATTATTTGTATATTTTTGATAATAGTCCTTTATCAGATGTGTCTTTTGCAAATATTTCCTGCCAGTGTGTGGCATGTCTTCTCATTCTCTTGTTGACTAATGATTTTTTTTTTACCAAGGTACAAAGTCAGTTGGGTGGCAAAAGGAGAGCCTTGTTAACAAATGTTGCTGGGACAATGATGGGATATCCAGATGCACAAAAAAAAAAAAAAAAGAAAAAGAAAAAAGGAAGGAAGAAAGAATTTTAACTTTAATCCATTTCTTGCACCATATACAAAAATTAACTGAAATGGAGAATAGACATAAATATAAATCCTAAAACTATAAACTTCTAGATGAAAAAGAGAGAAAAATTTTGTGACCTTAGGTTTGGCAAAGATTTCTCAGATATGACAAAAAAAGGAGTAGAGGTGACATTAGTGGTGGTGGTATGAAGTAAATATTTATGTATCTTAGCATGAAGTCAATAGATAATATCTAAAAATGTTTTTAAATAGTAGTATAAGCATATGATTTAAAATTAATTTTTGAATTTTATTTAAAGAAAAATGTTAAGTAATGACTATTAGAAGAAACAGCTAAAGTATTTAAAAAGTGGTTGCCTCTGAAGAACTGGACTGGTGATAGGAAGAACTATTACAAGAAACGGTCGGTTTGGAGCATGACAGATGTTTGGATGCTGTTTGTCACTTTAAGGACAGCATTCCTTGTGGAAATGTCAGCAAGGCTATTTCAGTTAGTTTCCAGAGAGTGAAGTTTAGAATGCCCCAGAATCTTAAGAATAGCTAAATGGTGGGTAAAAGTACTGTATCCAATAATTCCTGAACATAGGGGCTATTTAATATTTTATTTATGCTGGAAGTAAGGAAGTCACATGGTTTCTACAACATTCCCTCTGAAAGCATATCTACTATTAGTATAAATACTGGCAGATTTGCTCTTAGCTAAAGTGCAAGCTGATGTAAGAGTGTATAATTTGGCATGTTGGGCTGAAGCAGTTGTAGGCAGAGATGCTGCCTCAATAACATCAAACAGAGTTGGAATAGCATACGCAGCACAAGATTTGCTGTTATCACCTTTTAAATATGAACCATCAGTGAACCATGAGTGTTACTCAGAGGAATTTCCTGTAGATCATCACGAGGAGTCAGGAGGTGATCCGTCAATATTAAGCAGTTGTGAGGATCTCCATTGGTGACAGAGGGGAGAAGAGTAGCAGGATTAAGGTTATTACAACATAAAAGAGTTATGTGAGGGGTAGTTAACAAAAGGACATCATAGGAGGTGAGGTGGCTGGCTGAGAAATGTTGAGTGTGATAATAATTCAGGAGACCTTCTACCGCATGAAGTACACAAATGGTTAAAGGGGATCCCAGTGATTTTCTCAGTGGCCTTAACCAAAAATGGCAGTGGCTATAATGGCTCTAAGGCAAGAGGGGTATCCTTGTTCCACAGAGTCCAGTTGCTGGCTATAATACCCTAGGGGTTGATGGTGGTCCTCGTGTTTTTGGATGCATACCCCAAGGGCATTTTCTTTCTTTTCATATACAAAAGGGAAAAAGGGATCTGGGATGCTGAGGGGCAAGCACGTTCATCAAACTCTCCTTTGAGGCCTTAAAAGCTATGTCATCTGATTCTTCCCATAAAGTTTTTGGGTTGGGCAAGTTATTCTTTAGTAAAACATACAGGAGTTTGGTCATAAAAGAGAAATTTGAAATTCAATTACAGCAATAACCAACTAGCCCAAGAAGACCTCCCAGCTGACATTTAGTTTTGGGTTTTGGGAAACTTAGGACATCATGAAGTCTATCTGGATTTAGACGTAGCCCTTGTTCTGATATCTAATGCCCTAAATATCAAAACAGTTTGGGAAAACTGCAATTTTTTTGGTCAACCTTATGCCCCTTTAAGGCTGAAATCTTTAGCAAATGGATGCTGTCTTCTTCTGAGGAGTCTTGAGAAAGAGAGCAAAGAAGCAAATCATCCATATAGTGCAACAAAGTAGAACCTCTAGGGAATTTTATATCATACAGATCAGCTTTCAGGATTTGTGAGAAATAAGAAGGACTCTCAGTAGAACCCTGAGGCATTACAGTTCAGGTGAAATGTTTTTCTTCAGAAGTGAAGGCAAAAAGGTATTGACTAGCTTCATCAACTGTAATACTAAAGAATGCATTGCATAAATCAATTACAATAAATAATATATTTCTGGTGGGAATAGATGTTAGTAATATACAAGGGTTAGGAACAACAGGGTGTTGAGAGATAATGTTATATCAATATATTTTTAAGAGGTCCTAGACAAACTTCCATGCTTGACCCTTATGTTTTCTCATCAGTAAAGTAGGAGCATTACAGGGACTGATACAAGGGATAATGAGGCCTTGAGTCTTGTAATCTTCTAGTATGGACCTTCTACCTTGAAGAGCTTCTTTACTTTCATGGTATTGATTAATTCTGCGAAGAGATTTTGACGGGTATATTTGAATTTTGATGGATATGTGCTGTGAATTTTGCCAACATCAGTTGGAGATTTTGCCTATAAATAAAATGGTACCTGATTCAACAGGGGCAAATGATCAGTGTTTCCAGAATCCACTCTAGTACCGTCAGAGACAGAACAAATAAAAGGTGTCAAAGGGTCTTTTAATTCATCTGGTTGGTTACTTTGAATGACTACTGTTAAATTCTAGAATTATTTCTCCCTTTTGGGAGAAAGGAATTTTGTCATGATACTTCTTTAAGAAGTCTTGGCCTAATAAATTGATGGGGAAAAGGAACTAAGGAGAAAAGAATGTGTGTCTCTCAAAGAGTCTAAACAAAAGGGAATAGGTTCAGAGACAGGAATCTCTTGAGGTTCGTTAGGGATCCCCACTATTTGAACTATTTTAGTATTTTGAGGTAGGGGCTGCTTTATAGTAGTGGAGTTGAGCACCAAGAGTGTGGCTCTGGTGTCAATTAAGACTGGAAAAAATTCATCCCCATCTGGCAAAATGCTTCTCCAAGCTGATTAGAGGGAGGATTGGGAAGAACCCTTGTAGTTCCTCATAGCTCCATCATTGAGATTTGGGAGGATGTTGGAAAGGCTGGTTAGAAGGGTGAAAGTGCCTAAGACACTTAAATTTGTAACTATTTCTGTTCCATTGTCCTGGCTCTTTGCAGTAATAGCAGAAACCAGGAGAATTTTGGTTTTGTTTAGGGGCCTTCAACTGCTGTAGTTGAAGATTTTTTTTTTTATCATTTTTTAAATCATTTTTTTCTTTTATCTTTTTGATGGAGCTGACGATTGAGAATCTTATTGGTCTTTTTTAGATGACTCATCTAGAGTGTGAGAGAGCTGGTTTGCTAGATTAACTAAATCTGGAGTGGACATAATTTCCCATTCCATCCTGGTCTTTTTACTG
Organism: Eschrichtius robustus; assembly: GCF_028021215.1. Lineage (NCBI taxonomy): Eukaryota > Metazoa > Chordata > Mammalia > Artiodactyla > Eschrichtiidae > Eschrichtius > Eschrichtius robustus. The sequence goes on along the minus strand of NC_090845.1, from coordinate 74,234,314 downwards.
GAAGGGAAAGGCCTCAGTTCAGCTCATTAATAAAGCAGAATTAAAAGCTACCTGAGTGGAATCAACATTTGAAGGAAGACCAGAATTTTCTTAAAAATTATCTGAAGTCAATTGTAATAGTCATGAACAGGTTCATCAGATTTTTGTGTGTAAGTCTGATTTTTTTTTCTAATCAACAAGCCTTGGAAAAGCCCTAGGAATTGCTTAATAAATTTACCCAGTGATTGCTTGAACCTAATCATATAGTAAGTTAGTGGGCTGGTATCCTGGTTGTCTCCTGTAGACATTTCAAGATTTCCCAGTTGGTGGTCTTCATCCAGTGTTTGTCCTGGCCCTCACTAACAAGCATATGCACTAGCTAATATAAGTCAGAGAAACAATGTTGATAAGTTTAAATGACTATATTAAATTGCTCAGCAAATCTTTGAGGATCTTTGGTTATTTTGGGAAAGTCTTTGATTATGACTTGCAGTTCAGCTTTAGCTCAGGGAATATAAGAAATTAAGGGCTTAGCGCTTGGATCCTCAGAAGGCTTAACTTTAAAGGGATGGTTTCTGGTAAGTTCAGAGAAAAGGGAGTGGGGAGAGTTTCAGAGAAAAAGGAAAGTTCAATGAGAGAATTAGTATGAGGGGACTCAGGGTTTAAAGGAGGAGTAGGGTGTATAGAAAGAGAGGAGGAAGATGGTGCCAGAGGTGGAGCCTGATGATTAGGAGCTGAGGAAGAAGACAAGACAGTGTTGAAGGTGGAACCTGAGACAAAGAAACCAAGGAAGAAGAGTCTGAGGTTTTGGGAGTCATTTTGCCTTTCATTAATTGTTTGCCTCAGTTAATCTTAAAATCTCATTTTGCAGAGAGGCAATTTTAGGTTCTTGATAACATTTGGAAGCCTCAAAATACCCATCAAAATAGGCATAACATTCAGGTTTGGAAGTTATTGAGCTATTGTAATCCAAATCAGTTTTAAGAAAATTAAGTTTGGGAATTTCAGAGGTTCCCCATAATGGACACTGATATCCTAAATTGCCTTTGGTCAGGTCAGTCCATTTAGTTAGAAATGTGCATGAGGAAGAACCACAGTTTTTTGTTTTTGTTTTTTCTAAATTAATTCTTTTTTTTTTAAACATCTTTATTGGAGTATAATTGCTTTACAATGCTGTGTTAGTTTCTGCTTTATAACAAACTGAATCAGTTACACATATACATATGTCCCCATATCTCTTCCCTCTTGCATCTCCCTCACTCCCACCCTCCCTATCCCACCCCTCTAGGTGGTCACAAAGCACCGAGCTGATCTCCCTGTGCCATGCGGCTGCTTCCCACTAGCTATTTTACGTTTGGTAGTGTATATATGTCCATGCCACTATCTCACTTCATCCCAGCTTACCCTTCCCCCTCCCCGTGTCCTCAAGTCCATTCTCTAGTATGTCTGTGTCTTTATTCCCATCTTGCCCCTAGGTTCTTCATGAACATTTTTTTTTTCTTAGATTCCATATATATGTGTTAGCACATGGTATCTGTTTTTCTCTTTCTGACTTACTTCACTCTGTATGACAGACTCTAACTCCATCCACCTCACTACAAATAACTCCATTTCGTTTCTTTTTATGGCTGAGTAATATTCCATTGTATATATGTGCCACATCTTCTTTATCCATTCATCTGTTGATGGACACTTAGGTTGCTTCCATGTCCTGGCTACTGTAAATAGAGCTGCAATGAACATTGTCGTACATGACTCTTTTTGAATTATGGTTTTCTCAGGGTATATGCCCAGTAGTGGGATTGCTGGGTCGTATAGTAGTTCTATTTTTAGTTATTGAATGAACCTCCATACTGTTCTCCATAGTGGCTCTATCAATTTACATTCCCACCAAGAGGGCAAGAGGGTTCCCTTTTCTCCACACCCTCTCCAGCATTTAATATTTCTACACTTTTTGATGATGGCCATTCTGACCAGTGTGAGATGATATCTCACTGTAGTTTTGATTTGCAATTCTCTAATGATTAATGATGTTAAGCATTCTTTCATGTGTTTGTTGGCAATCTGTATATCTTCTTTGGAGAAATGTCTATTTAGGTCTTCTGCCCATTTTTGGATTGGGTTGTTTGTTTTTTTGGTATTGAGCTGCATGAGCTGCTTGTACATTTTGGAGATTAATCCTTTGTCAGTTGCTTTATTTGCAAATATTTTCTCCCATTCTGAGGATTGTCTTTTGATCTTGTTTATGGTTTCCTTTGCTGTGTAAAAGCTTTTAAGTTTCATTAGGTCCCATTTGTTCATTTTTGTTTTTATTTCCATTTCTCTAGGAGGTGGGTCAAAAAGGATTTGCTGTGATTTATGTCACAGAGTGTTCTGCCTATGTTTTCCTCTGAGAGTTTGATACTGTCTGGCCTTACATTTAGGTCTTTAATTCATTTTGAGTTTATTTTTGTGTATGGTGTTAGGGAGTGTTTTAATTTCATACTTTTACATGTACCTGTCCAGTTTTCCCAGCACCACTTATTAAAGAGGCTGTCTTTTCTCCACTGTATATGCTTGCCTCCTTTATCAAAGATGAGGTGACCATATGTGCGTGGGTTTATCTCTGAGTCTTCTATCCTGTTACATTGATCTATATTTCTGTTTTTGTGCCAGTACCATACTGTCTTCATTATTGTAGCTTTGTAGTGTAGTCTGAAGTCAGGGAGCCTGATTCCTCTAGCTCCATTTTTCGTTCTCAAGATTGCTTTGGCTATTTGGGGTCTTTTGTGTTTCCATACAAATTGTGAAAATTTTTGTTCTAGTTCTGTGAAAAATGCCAGTGGTAGTTTGATAAGGATTGCCTTCAATCTGTAGATTGCTTTGGGTAGTATAGTCATTTCCACAATGTTGATTCTTCCAATCCAAGAACATGGTATATCTCTCCATCTATTTGTATCATCTTTAATTTCTTTCATCAGTGTCTTATAATTTTCTGCATACAGGTCTTTTGTCTCCTTAGGTAGGTTTATTCCTAGATATTTTATTCTTTTTGATGCAATGGTAAATGGGAGTGTTTTCTTAATTTCACTTTCAGATTTTTCATCATTAGTGTATAGGAATGCAAGAGATTTCTGTGCATTAATTTTGTAACCTGCTACTTTACCAAATTCATTGATTAGCTCTAGGAGTTTTCTGGTGGCAGTTTTAGGATTCTCTATGTATAGTATCATGTCATCTGCAAACAGTGACAGCTTTACTTCTTCTTTTCCGATTTGGATTCCTTTTATTTCTTTTTCTTCCCTGATTGCTGTGGCTAACACTTCCAAAAGTATGTTGAAAAATAGTGGTGAGAGTGGGCAACCTTGTCTTGTTCCTGATCTTAGTGGAAATAGTTTCAGTTTTTCACCATTAAGGACAATGTTGGCTGTGGGTTTGTCATATATGGCCTTTATTATGTTGAGGAAAGTTCCCTCTATGCCTACTTTCTGCAGGGCTTTTATCATAAATGGGTGTTGAATTTTGTTGAAAGCTTTCTCTGCGTCTACTGAGATGATCATATGGTTTTTCTCCTTCAATTTGTTAATATGGTGTATCACGTTGATTGATTTGCGTATATTGAGGAATTCTTGCATTCCTGGAATAAACCCCACTTGATCATGTTGTATGATCCTTTTAATGTGCTGTTGGATTCTGTTTGCTAGTATTTTGTTGAGGAGTTTTGCGTCTATGTTCATCAGTGATATTGGCCTGTAGTTTTCTTTCCTTGTGACATCTTTGTCTGATTTTGGTATCAGGGTGATGGTGGCCTCGTAGAATGAGTTTGGGTGTGTTCCTCCCTCTGCAATATTTTGGAAGTGTTTGAGAAGGATAGGTGTTAGCTCTTGTCTAAATGTTTGATAGAATTCGCCTGTGAAGCCGTCTGGTCCTGGACTTTTGTTTGTTGGAAGATTTTTAATCACAGTTTCAATTTCATTGTTTGTGATTGGTCTTTTCATATTTTCTATTTCTTCTTGGTTCAGTCTCGGCAGGTTGTGCATTTCTAAGAATTTGTCCATTTCTTCCAGGTTGTCCATTTTTTGGCCTAGAGTTGCTTGTAGTAATCTCTCATAATCCTTTGTGTTTCTGCAGTGTCAGTTATTACTTCTCCTTTTTCATTTCTAATTCTATTGATTTGACTCTTCTCCCTTTTTTTCTTGATGAGTCTGGTTAATGGTTTATCAATTTTGTTTATCTTCTCAAAGAACCAGCTTTTAGTTTTATTGATCTTTGCTATCATTTCCTTCATTTCTTTTTCATTTATTTCTGATCTGATCTTTATGATTTCTTTCCTTCTGCTAACTTTGGGTTTTTTTTGTTCTTCTTTCTCTAATTGCTTTAGGTGCAAGGTTAGGTTGTTTATTTGAGATGTTTCTTGTTTCTTAAGGTAGGATTGTATTGCTATAAACTTCCCTCTTAGAACTGCTTTTGTTGCATCCCATAGGTTTTGTGTCGTCGGGTCTCCATTGTCATTTGTTTCTAGTTATTTTTTGATTTCCTTTTTGATTTCTTAAGTGATCACTTGGTTATTAAGCAGTGTATTGTTTGGCCTCCATGTGTTTGTATCTTTTACAGATCGTTTCCTGTAATTGATATCTAGTCTCATAGTGTTGTGGTTGGAAAAGATACTTGATACAATTTCAATTTTCGTAAATTTACCAAGGCTTGATTTGTGACCCAAGATATGATCTATCCTGGAGAATGTTCCATGAGCACTTTAGAAGAATATGTATTCTATTGTTTTTGGATGGAAAGTTCTATAAATATCAATTAAGTCCATCTTGTTTAATGTATCATTTAAAGCTTGTGTTTCCTTATTTATTTTCATTTCGCATTATCTGTCTTTTGGTGAAAGTGGGGTGTTAAAGTCCCCTACTATGATTGTGTTACTGTTGATTTCCCTTTTTATGGCTGTTTGCATTTGCCTTATGCATTGAGGTGCTCCTATATTGGGTGCATAAATACTTACAATTGTTATATCTTCTTCTTGGATCTATCCCTTGATCATTATGTAGTGTCTTTCTCTGTCTCTTGTAATAGTCTTCATTTTAAAGTCTATTTTGTCTGATATGAGAATTGCTACTCCAGCTTTCTTTTGATTTCCATTTGCATGGAATATCTTTTTCCATCCCCTCACTTTCAGTCTGTATGTGTCCCTAGGTCTGAAGTGGGTCTCTTGTAGACAGCATATATATGGGTCTTGCTTTTGTATCCATTGAGCGAGTCTGTGTCTTTTCCTGGGAGCATTTAATCCATTTACATTTAAGGTAATTATCGATATGTATGTTCCTATTCCTGTTTTCTTAATTGTTTTGAGTTTGTTATTGTAGGTCTTTTCCTTCTCTTGTGTTTCTTGCCTAGAGAAGTTCCTTTAGCATTTGTTGTAAAGCTGGTTTGGTGGTGCTGAACTCTCTCAGCTTTTGCTTGTCTGTAAAGGTTTTAATTTCTCCATCAAATCTGAATGAGATCCTTGCTGGGTAGAGTAATCTTGGTTGTAGTTTTTTCCCCTTCATCACTTTAAATATGTCCCGCCACTCCCTTCTGGCTTGCAGAGTTTCTGCTGAAAGATCAGCTCTTAACCTTATGGGGATTCCCTTTTATGTTATTTGTTGTTTTCCCTTGCTGCTTTTAATATGTTTTCTTTGTATTTAATTTTTGATAGTTTGATTAATATGTACCTTGGCGTGTTTCTCCTTGGATTTATCCTGTGTGGGACTCTCTGTGCTTCCTGGACTTGATTAACTATTTCCTTTCCCATATTAGGGAAGTTTTCAACTATAATCTCTTCAAATATTTTCTCAGTCCCTTTCTTTTTCTCTTCTTCTTCTGGGACCCCTATAATTTGAATGTTGGTGCATTTAATGTTGTCCCAGAGGTCTCTGAGACTGTTCTCAGTTCTTTTCATTTTTTTTTCTTTATTCTCCTCTGCAGTAGTTATCTCCACTATTTTATCTTCCAGCTCACTTATCCTTTCTTCTGCCTCAGTTATTCTGCTATTGATTCCTTCTAGAGAATTTTTAATTTCATTTATTGTGTTGTTCATCATTGTTTGTTTGATCTTTAGTTCTTCTAGTTCCTTGTTAAATGTTTCTTGTATTTTCTCTATTCTATTTCCAAGATTTTGAATCATCTTTACTATCATTATTCTGAATTCTTTTTCAGGTAGACTGCCTATTTCCTCTTCATTTATTAGATCCAGTGGGTTTTTACCTTGCTCCTTCATCTGCTGTGAGTTTTTCTGTCTTCTCCTTTTGCTTAACTTACTGTGTTTGGGGTCTTCTTTTTGCAGGCTGCAGGTTCTTAGTTCCCGTTGTTTTTAGTATCTGTCCCCAGTGGCTAAGGTTGTTTCAGTGGGTTGTGTCGGCTTCCTGGTGGAGGGGACTAGTGCCTGTGTTCTGGTGGATGAGGCTGGATTTTGTCTTTCTGATGGGCAAGCCCATGTCTTGTGGTGTGTTTTGGTGTGTCTGTGGCCTTATTATGATTTTAGGCAGCCTCTCTGCTAATGGATGGGGCTGTGTTCCTGTCTTGCTAGTTGTTTGGCATAGGGTGTCCAGCACTGTAGCTTGCTGGTCATTGAGTGATGCTGGGTCTTGATGTTGAGATGGAGATCTCTGGGAGATTTTTGCCGTTTGATATTACGTGGAGCTGGGAGGTCTCTTGTGGACCAGTGTCCTGAACTTGGCTCTTCCACCTCAGAGGCACAGCCGGACTCCTGGCTGGAGCACCAAGAGCCTTTCATCCACACGGCTCAGAATAAAGGGAGAAAAAATAGAAAGAAAGAAAGAAAGAAAGAGGATAAAATAAAATAAAGTAAAATAAAATAAAATAAATAAAATAAAGTTATTAGTATAAATAATAAAAATAATTATTAAGAAAAAAATTTTAAAAAGTGAAAAAACAAACAAACAAACAAAAACGGATGCACAGAACCCTAGAACAGATGGTGAATGCAAAACTATACAGACAAAATCACACACAGAAGCATACACATACACTCTCACAAAAAGAGAAAAAGTGGAAAAAATAAATCTTTGCTCCCAAAGTCCACCTTCTCAATTTGGGATGATTCCTTGTCTATTGAGGTATTCCACAGATGCAGGGTACATCAAGTTGATTGTGGAGCTTTAATCCGCTGCTCCTGAGGCTGCTGGGAGAAATTTTCCTTTCTCTTCTTTGGTCACACAGCTCCTGGGGTTTAGCTTTGTATTTGGACACGCCTCTGCGTGTAGGTCGCCTGTGGGCGTCTGTTCTCGCTCAGACAGGACGGGGTTAAAGGAGCAGCTGATTCGGGGGCTCTGGCTCACTGAGGTTGTGGTAAAGGAGGGGTACGGATGTGGGGTAAGCCTGCAGTTGCAGAGCGCAGCATGACGTTGCATCAGCCTGTTGCGCCATGCATTCTCCCCGGGAAGTTGTCCTTGGATCACGGGACCCTGGCAGTGGCAGGCTGCACAGGCTCCCAGGAGGGGCGGTGAGGATAGTGACCTGTGTTTGCTCACAGGCTCTTTGGTGGCTGCAGCAGCAGCCTTAGAGTCTCATGCCTGTCTCTGGCATCCGCGGTGATAGCCACAGCTTGTGCCCGTCTCTGGAGTTCCTTTAAGCAGCGCTCTTAATCCCCTCTCCTCACGCACCACGAAACAAAGAGGGAACAAAAAGTCTCTTGACTCTTCGACAGTTCCAGACCTTTCCCCAGACTCCCTCCTGGCTAGCCGTGGTGCACTAGCCCCCTTCAGGCTATGTTCACGCAGCCAACCCCAGTCCTCTCCCTGGGATCCGACCGAAGCCCGGCCCTCAGCTCACTGCCACCACCTGTCCCGGTGGGTAAGCAGACAAGCCTCTCGGGCTGGTGAGTGCTGGTCGGCACTGATCCTCTGTGCGGGAATCTCTCCAGTTTGCCCTCCACACCCCTGTTGCTGCACTCTCCTCCATGGCTCCAAAGCTTCCCCCCTCCGCCACCCGCAGTCTCCGGCCATGAAGGGGCTTCCTAGTGTGTGGAAAGCTTTCCTCCTTCACAGGTCCCTCCCAGTGGTGCAGGTCCCGTCCCTATTCTTTGTCTCTGTTTTTTTCTTTTTTCTTTTGCCCTACCCAGGTACATGGGGAGTTTCTTGCCTTTTGGGAGGTCTGAGGTCTTCTGCCAGCGTTCAGTAGGTGTTCTATAAGAGCAGTTCCACAGGTAGATGTATTTCTGATGTTTCTGTGGGGAGCAAGGTGATCTCTGTGTCTTACTCTTCCGCCATCTTGAAGCTCTCCCCCCAGAACCACAGTTTTTAAACATAAATTCAGCCAGAGTCCCTGTGGGGGTGGGGTTACCCTCAAAACATTTAGGTAACTTTGATCCCATTTTTCAGAGGTTTTCATGTAGAGTAAAAGAAAAATTTTTAAATAACTTAAACAGTTTACAGCTCAAACAGCTTGAAATGAAAACAGCCTGCAAGCCTAATACCAGGCAGTTATAAGGAAACAGCTTGGTCCCAGAGGAGCAAGGCCAACAGCTATTCATAGAACAGCTCTTATTCTAAAAGATTGGGCCAAAGTCTGAAAAACCAGCACAGTTTCAGTAAAACAACACTTGTTCCCAAAATAATGGGGTGAAGGCAAGACAGTTCCAGGAGAAATAGCCCCTGTTCTGATAGGAGTGGGCCAAATGCTAGTCAGTTTCAATTGAAGCAGTGTGGTCTCAAGATCAGACCAAAGTGCCAAATGAATACTTGCATACAGAACAAGGCCTTAACCAGAAAGACAAAACCTTAAAATAGGTACTGAATGGAGTCTGGAGTTTCAAACGCAAATAGTGTATGAGCCTGGATCCAGGAGAAAGACATACCTTCAAACTCCATGGTTGGTGAGAAAAGTGGTAAGCTTAATGGGTTCAATTGTTGATACCACAGCTGTTTGCTCACGAGAGCCAATGGGGGATCTTCTCTGGTTCCCTTACAGGCCACCAAAATGTTGACATAAAACAAATAGGCTGCTAGATATTTCTCTGGCAAAGATGGGTTTATTCAGGATCAGCAGAGAATTGCAGTTCAGGTTTTGCCACCATGGTAAGCCACATGCAAGTCCCCTTACTCTAAAAGAAGGAGAGCACTTTTTATAGATGGGGAAGGAAGTTGGGAGGGCTATAGTAAACAAAGAGTCTGTGGATTTTCATTGGCTGAATCCTTGACAGAAGAGAAGAGGAGTCTTTCTTCTTTTGGTTGGGCTTGCCATCATTGCAGGGTATGAGAGCCCTCCCTTCTGGTCTCCTGACTCTATTTAATTGAGGTTTCTGTTTATTAATTTTTTACAAGGTCTTGTATACTTGGGAAGACTGGGATCTACTGTGATGGTATGGCTGAAGAGATGATATCCCTGCTACTCTACATTCCCATACAAACTTGACTAAACTCTCATTACAGAAAGTATTGTATGCATTTACAACATTAGTGAGCCAAAACTATGAAGAAAATATTATAAAGAGTGGGATTTCAAGCAGCATGTCTTCAGAGAGGCTGTAAAATTAGATATGGTGTTATGGCTGGTAATGGGAGGTGAGCCTGGGAGGTTCTGGGTGTGAGAAGCAAGGTTATTTGTGGTACTGGATCTTACTTGTATTTCTTGTTATCTTTCACCTCTGCTTCCAGCCCCACCCCCTTTAAGAGTAAAAGCCTTTTCTTATATGTGCTGTCCTATTCAGGAATGCTCTAGAAGTCACAGGAACAAAAGGAGAAACAGCACAGCCAGAGGTGGTTGGGCCTATTTGCCAGTTATAAAAACTTAATTTTCAACCAGATGGGGCAACAATCTAAGAAGAGTGGTCTAATATATCTTTCTTTGGGCTTAGGGACTATATTGCCCCATATATTAAATTGACCATCAGGACCCAAATGTTATACTTTCACCAGAGAAATTCCAGGCCTATAAAAGAGGCTCAGGCTGACTCAAACATATAGAGCAGGACATCTTTCCTCTTACATTATTTTCTGAACAAGATCATTTAACAAACTGGAGACCTTTGAATGAAAGGGAAGCCAAGAAATACTAAAGAAGTCTTCTAATGCCTCAAATATGATTTGTGATTTTATTTATAGCCTTTCACAAAGGAACCTGAGCCAGTATATCCATCCATGTGACTGAATACTGGAGGAAATAGAATTATCATGTTTTTGACTGACCCTGATCTAATACTAATTCCTGAAGATTTCAAGTGTCATGACGATCTATAGGTTAGGAGGCAGATGCTGAAATGGAGTTCAAAGTGTAAGAGGCCTATTGGGTGGAGGTAGGAATAAAGATTCCCTATCCATTGATTCTTATAATTTTACTGATCTAATGGTACTTGAATGCCTATTGAAGCACAGAATCTCAGGCCCTTTTCAGATGTAATGAAGGGTTAGCCAACATAATGGGGTGTTAAGGAGCAAAGATTTCCTATTAGAGGAGTTCCACATTGGGCAGAAATGGCCAGGCCCTAGTACCTCTGTCATGCTCAGTCACTATCTGGGGTTACTAAGAAGAGGAGGGCCTCAGCTCAAAAACTGAAGTGGATCCTGAAGGTGCTAACAGTTGGAGGCTCTCTGCTAACTTAACTACTTACAGCTGAGCAGCAAGTTCTCTCTTGAAGATCTGAGTGGTGCATTTTCATGGCTGCCCCAGAGGGTAATAGACTTGATATTTTTGCCTCATGTTAATTTCAGTGGGGTCCTCAAATTCATTCTGTGTTTATCAGCTCAGTTCATGAAAGAGTAAGTGAAGCTAATATCTTTGGTAGCTGGTAGAACCTTCTTTTGAGTTCTTTGACTGATTGAGTAAGGGTTATCATAGGAAAAACTGAGTCAAAACCAGGGACACACTTTTCTATCAAAAGACTAAATCAAAGATGATAGTACCACCTTGCTAGGGGAATTCCAGATATTACAGTCACTATCAAAGATTTGTGTGACGTCGTCTACTCATTTTTTCAGTTCAGTCATTGCAAAAGACCAATGGCCATTGACTACTAAGAACTTAACAAAATGATAGTTCTGGTTATATTTTCTATTCTGGATTGGATTTCCTCTTTGAACAAAAAAAAGATTAACTTCCTTAATTTAACATGTAGATATTAATCTATATAATGTCTTTTTTCTCTGTTCCTATCTACTAGGTGACTATCTGAAGCAATTCACCTTCACCCAACAGTGTTTATATCTTTACCATTCTATCCAAGGAATATATCATTTATTTTGCTATGTTACACAAATTATTTTGTCAAAACATTGACTTAGTCTGCTAGAAACTTGATCATCTTACTCTCCTCCAAGGCATCATCTTATGCACCATAATTATTATGGTGTACAACTTTTATGGTGCATATAAAGATGCTATTGTGTTCATTTGTCCTGGTTAACTGGAATTTAGAAAATTGCTAAATATGGATAAGCACTACTGGGAAATAAATACTGAAGAAAATATTATGATTTGCTCTCTCAGTAAGGGGGTTCTTTATTAGGAAAGTGCTGTGGTATGAGGCATGTGGGATTCCCCTGCAAAGTGAAAGATAAACTGTAGAATCTTGAGCTCCCTACCACTAAGAAGAAGGTACAACACCTGATGGGTGTCTTTGGATTTGGGAGCCAGCATGAACTTCACATGCATGCCTTTTTCCACTCAGTTAATGTGCAATGGAGAAACTGTTACCTTTTCATGGGTCTGAAAACTCTCAAGCCAGTCCAGGATGAGGCACATGCTTCCCTATACATTGATTCTCATAATTTTACTGATATAATGGTACTTGAATGCCTATTGAAGCCTGAGACAAAACCAAGATTTAGGTTGGGGAAAGCTCAAAATGCAGTGGAGCCCCATGGGATTTTAGAGGAAGAGCATGACCCTTGCGTATTTAGCTACCTCCCTGTTGAGATATAGCTTCCAGATTTCTACTTGACAATTATGGAGACCAAACATAGTCAAGGAAAACCAGTGAACCATTTGTCTTGAGATGCTAGTCATACACAGAACAGTCTCATTTGCTTAGTCACAAGGTTTGATGTGCTCAACGATAGATGATCATTAGGTTGAAATAGTTTGCTGAAGATAGCCCCCATAATCTTCAAAGACACAAGTAAGCAACATTAAATAGATTTACCTTAATCCCAGTGTGTATAAACTTGTTATGTTGCTATGCCTTCTCTTTCAAATAACATCTATAGCTTAATGAGGACTTCCCTATAGCCAATTGACCAATGATAAAAAGATTCTTCCTTGGTTTATAGAAGGCTCTTTCTGATATGCTGGCACCTGCCAGAAATGGACTGTTGCAGTGTTACAGCTTTTCAAGAGGTAGCCTTGAACGGTAATCGAGAAGGAATATTCTTCTATTAGGTAGAACTTTGAACTGTACACTTTATATTCCACCAATCCTGGAGAAGCATTGTCTGAGGTCAGGTTTTGAATTAATTTGGGTTAACTGGACAACCACTTGGCCAGGTGGTTAAGGTTTTACTCTAATATCATATATATAATGTGTATTAGTGGTGGTTTTATTTACTACTTAGAATGGTAGAATTGTGACAAATAACAACTGGATGGAATCCTGACAAAACTGGAGTAGAAATGAGTACAAGAAATTGAATCACCTGGAGATCATGGAATATGAGAATGACAAGCAGTATTTGAAATAGTCTCACTGTTGACATCTGGTTGCAATAGTTAGATGTAAGAATAGAATATGTTAGATTGAAGTTCATAAGTCCAAAATTCTTGCAATGCTTATATCTGTTTTTTTTGAGGAGATAAGCTCTAAGAAATTCTTCCTGAAGTGTCTTAATGTGAAACTCTGGACTGTGGAAGTGCTTAAGATAAGTAAACTGAGTAGTAGAGTGACATTACTGAGGCCACACGTCTTTTGGTGTGACCTACAGATGCTCTGTTGAGTGCACTTCCCCTCTCCTTTCTCCCATCCTTCACTCTCCTTCTGTGGAGACCTCGAAATATGCCCCTTTTAGATCTACTACTACAGGAAGTATAGTTGACCAAGGGCCCCAGCTGCAGCACTCTGAAATACACTGTTACATTTGAACTGAGACCATGCCTCCCATGGACTGCTCTTGACACGTGACTGAACATGGCAGAGAAATTAAGGTAGGCACATTCTTGAGAGACATAGGACTTCTCTGAAGGATGATTTGGGCTTGTGGGCTTCAAAATGGTCCTGGTGAAACTTCCTTAGACTGTAAAGTGGTCCAGAATGCTTCCACCCAACTTTCTTTCCCTCTTTCTTTTACTCAAGGCCTGATAGCTCTCCCAGTCTTTCCTAGCTCCCTTCCCATTTTCTCTTATGAGTATTTCCTTTAATAAAATCATCGTATGTTTATCCATATCTTGGCATCCAGTTCTCAGAGGACCTAGATTTAATACACCTTTCTTTCCCATTCCTTCCTTCCCATTTATTCCTGAAAAATTCAGTCCTAAAGCCACTGAGTGGGCAGAGCAAGGTAAGCATCCGTGATGTCAGAGGTAGGGGACTAATGATCCACAGCAAGGTGTCATAGGCCAAGCATAATGAGGAGAATGTCTATAGGAGGAGCGGTGGCCCAGTGTGGGGAGTCAGAATGCAAACAGAGCAAGGAGGGCATCCTCACAGAGGGGTAGCCTGCTGTGGAGTATCACAGCCAAATCAGAGTAAAGAAGGCATCCCTGCATTAAAATGGCCTTGCAGAGGAGTAAGACCAAGCTGAGTAAGAAAAACATCCTTGCCAAAGGGCAGCCTGGTGAGGTGTGTCAGCCCAAGAAGGATGAGGAAGGTGTACACATGGAAAATAAGCCTGACATGGGTATTCGGAGCCTCAGCAAGGTGAGAAAAGCATCTCTGCAGAGAGATGGCCTGGCACAGGATGTCAGAGCTTGAGTAAGATGAGGAAGGCATCCATGTGAGTGAAAGAGGACTATGTTTGACTCAGAATGGGGACTCAGAGTGGGAACAGGGAGAAGACAGTATCTGCGAGGGGGAGGGGTGTGGCTGTATAAATGGGATATTGCTTATTAATCAAGTAAGTAAGTATATTAAGTATAATTAAAGCCAGGTTTCTCACTGTCAGAGAAGGACATTGCAAATGCAGAAAGGGAGAAAATTAGAATGAAAACTGTGCATTCTAATGGTTTTGGATTAGAATTGGAAGTATTGATATGAGCTCATGGTTTTCAATATATGTTGATAGACATAGAAATAAATATAGATGTAAATATGTCTGCATCATTATCTATTATCTATCTATCTACCTATCGATCTATCTGTCTATCAGCAGTCATCTATCTATTATTTATTCCCTCGTTCTGTATACTAAAAGCAGCCACACATTTATATTAATGAGTTCACTTAACACCTAGATTTTGGCCTCTAAATATCAATCTCCAAAAAGAAGGAGGGTTCCTTGGAGAAATGGCTGATTCCAGGATTGTGGCAGAAAAAGTACTGGATGATTCTGGAACAACTTAGGCCAGAGATCCAGGAAGTACAAAAGAATGATAGGGACATGCTGAAAGGATGTCAGCTTTTAAGGGGATCTCACTGACTAAATGAAGGACATTTTGTGCATAAAATTAAGTAATGATAATAATGGATTATAAATCATTCATTAAAATCAGAAACTATGTATCCTTATATAAATAAATAAGTGGAAAAAATTTTGATGAGGAACAGAATACTTAAACGAGACAAATCAAATTTGTGTGCCATTTGATAGGATGCAATGATAAGTACACAACATCCTTGATATACCTGCTGGAGATGCATAACTTGAATCTAATTATGAGTAAAAATCAGATGAACCCACATTTAAAGACATTTAAAAAAATCTTATAATTTTCAAAAGAGTCAAGGTCTTGAAACTCAAACAAAGACTAAGGGACTGATCCTGGTTGAAGGAGACTAAAGTATCCTGGCATATAAATGCAACATGTGATTCTAAACTGGATCCTCTGCCATAAGGAACATTATTGAGACATTTGGAGGAACTTGAATAGGGTCCAGTAGTTCCCTGATTTTGATGGATGTATTGTGATTATAGGTGAATGTCCTTGTTTATAGGAAATACACACTAAATTATTGAAGGGTGGTGATGCGTCTGGTCAGCAACTTATTCTTTAATGTTCCAGAAATAAAAATGTTCTCTACTGTACTTATACTATTTTTCTAAGTATGTGATTGTTTCAAAATAGAAATATAGATTTCTTGTGCCCCATCCCTAGAAATTCTTATTTAGTATCTGGGTCTGGCTTCAGAATTTGTCTTTTTAACTAGTTCTCTAGGAGATTTTGATGCACATCAAATCTGAGAGTCATTGCAATCAAGAAAATTGTCTTAGCAACGAGTTAGACAGAAGCAACAAATGTGACTTGATTTATTTGCTGTGATTGTATTAAATCATGATTGGATGCCATGCCTTAGGACTTTGCTGTATTTTAGAGAGAGAATATTCTTCCAGATTCTTGTAGTAACAGAGACCACTCGATATTTGCCCAAAACTATTTTACGTTGTAATAACACCATAAAGACCTAAGCAGACCTTTTTCTGTCTATGTGAATACTTCATTTATTTGTTAGTTTTAAGAGTTATTTGTTATAAGAAATGGAGCAAAATGATTACCAGTTACTACCAGAGTGCCCTTTCATGACCACCTTAATCGTTTACACTGTTTCTTCAACTGGATTGTAAGCTCTAGGCATGTATGAATGGGTTTCTTTTTCTCACCATTATATCTACTATTGCCTGGTACAGTACATGCCCCATGGTTGGTGCTCAATTGTATGTTGAAGAAAATGAATGAATGCCATAGCTTTCTCAGGTTTTCTGCAGTAACTCTCTCCTTCTCAATGGAACATTGCCATCAGGATACTGATGTTCATTCATTCATTGGTTGGAATAATTTTATTCCATATAAAATGTTTAGCTTTTTAAATCATAAAGACAACCAAAACCATCAGATTAAAGTCGGAACTTAGGTAAGAACAATAGCTATTTTGGTTTGGTCTTATTCATGATTTTTTGTCTCACCAACATAATGTAGTTGGAATAAACTTTAATGTGTATAATATGTAAGTATATATACATATATTTTGACTTATATTCATTAAAAATATAAATATTTGCTCAATACCTGTTTAATGAAAAGGGGTAAACAGTGCTCTTCTAGAGGTATATTAAACATAGTGGGACCGCTGAAGTTCTTGGAGGCCCCAAAAGAAGAAGTCAGCCCATCTACACCCAGAGAGCACCAATGAGATTATTTCGAGTTTGGTGAACTGGGAAGAGAGGCACTTAGCAAAGTTATAGCTGTAGACCCATGCATGACAGAATCCTGGGATGTAATGGAAGTTTGTGTTTCTCAGGAATCCTGAGGTCATTAGGCCTTGGTCACACACAACTAGATTGAAAAATCAATTCCTCAAGATTTAAAGTAATGCCATCAAACTTGCTTGACAATTTTTTAAATGACTGGACTATTTTGGGTGGGGGGTTACTGCTTAAGCTTTCAAGCACTCAAAGAGTTAACTCTTATTATTTGCTTGCATTAAGGATACCTGAAGTAGGGATGTTTGAACACTAAGCAAAGGGTTTCTAAAAGAAATTTAAAAAGAAAACAACATTTGAATGCAGATGACACCATTTATTGAAATGTGAATTTACAAATGAAGTTTGTAAAGCAAAAGACAAATTTGGATTCAGAAAGAAATAGGTTCCTTTCACTACTGTGCCAAATATATATATTTTTTGCAAATTGATATGTTACATAAAAATGTTTATCATTTTTGCAATGCACCTTACACATCATTGTAATGTATTGGAAAATATATGCCTAATGAGGACAACATAGTGACATTTACCATCAGCAAGTTTTATCAGACACAAAATATTAACAAGGTAATCTGGCAGATATATGATAGGAAAAAATGGCATCAATTACAATCAGTATCACAATTTATTTGAAGAGAAACAATGAACACTTACAGCTTACATAACCTAGAGTATAAGTCTCAACATGGTACAAATACGAAATTTAAAAATTTAGGACAAACAATATATTATTCAGGAGTTGAAATTTAGCTTTAAAGATACAAGAGGGGAATTAATTGATTCCTATTTCTATAGCATCAAACATTTCTAGTGTTCTAGTTTATAAGATTTCTAATCGAGTTTGTGTTTGACAGAAGAGTTCACTTTCTAAAAATCTCTAATTTTGATGAGATTTTGTGTATAAATGAAACACTTGGAACACATAGAACCAACCAAAATTTTCACTGGAGGTTAACTGTCCTTTCTATTTTAATTCATAATTGATTAGGACACAAAAGTCAACATTTGGCATATCTATTCCCTGGCTTGCCACCTTAGCAAGGCAAAGGTTAAGAACCACAAGTTTATATTATGAATGCAGATGAAGTTATATTGGAAGGAATTATTTGGGAGAAATTATTTTCTAGCAAAATATAAAATAATACTTTTAAGTTGGTTAAGAAAAAATACATTGCATTGTCAAAACTGTCAATGATTAAACATAAGTGCTAATAGTAGTGTATATACATTTCTCTCCAGATCCCCTTGTCTCTCTGTCATTCACATGTGTGTGTGCACACACAAACCTACACATACATGCCCACAGAAAAAGATCCAAAAATGAAAATGTCCACATTGGCACTACTCTTGGACAAAACGTCATGGAATAAGAGCAGCAGCTGCATCAGCAGGTGTAGAAATAATTTTGGTTTCGTCTGTTTTTGAAAATAGTCCTAATGAATGTTTGGTGCATTTTGCTACAGAAATAAGATTAATTTGGTAGTTTAACTTTTAAATGGTCATAACCCTTTTGTAATAGTCTTTATTAAAATTTTAAGTTAGTAAGATATTAAAATACCTGTCGAGAGCTTCGCAAGCTTAGGATAATCTCATAGACTGAGCAGCAGGAGTTCTGTAGTCCAGTGCTGTGATAGTTCAACCCCTGAATAAATAAATGCATCACATCAATCTACACCACACTTTATTTAAAGATACAATATAGTCCAAGATACACATATCACAAATACATTAAAATATCACCTTGAACGGTACACTGTTTGAACATATCACAGTAGATACTTAATAAATGAGACAGCATGCAACAATGGCCAGCAATTAATGGCAATATACATTTTGAAAAATGTAATACAGCATCAATGTAAAATATTTCACAATACCAGTGTACTTTACTGTCTTCCTTTTCTCTGAAAATAAAACCAGGTGAAATGCTTCATTTTCAAAAGGTGGAAAATTTTAATTCATAATGAATGTTAAAATCATAAGCATTGCATCAGCTCTCACTGATTTTCTTGGAGCTGAGCTGTTATTTTTTTCCCCCAAGTTAAAACAGATTGTTCTCTAATCACTGGTAATAAATGTAGCAAAAGAGAAATATGGAGTTACTTACTTGAACATATTGGACATAGTCACAACAAACTGAACACTCGGTTTGAGAGCTTGATGGGTTTATAGGTTTGAGAAGGTGTAATGTGTAAAGGGGTTATTATCAAATTTTGACAATAATGGGTATTTCCAAATCAATTATGCTTTTTAGTTCATTTTTCTTCTTCATAGACTTTTGAAACCCTACAAGTACTTCACATGTATTAGCATTAACTCTTATTATACTGTAGTGAAATGTTAGGTTTAAGGAATGAACTTTGGACATTATAATTCTGCAACTTTAAAATTATCAAATTTATGTGTATTTATTTTCAAATGACTAGATGCACTTCTGGAGGAATTATCAAAATTAGTTTAATATCTTCAAGGTTCTTGGGCTCTGTGGGACAAATTGGTAATATGATGTTTCTAACACTGTTTAGTATTATATTAGCTATAGCCTTGAATGTCACTGCACTTTTTAAAGTGAATTTTATTTTGAAGATGATCTTTTAATTTTATTATAACATATGTATAAGAATAGAGAACTTGGTTTCTAGATGGATACTAGTTGCATAAGATAATGAAAGTTACTAGAGGTGAATCAGCTTTAAAAATAAACGTTCAAAATATTACTTTTTAATAGCAAAAATATGCTCTAGGTAAATTCACAAAGTGCATATTTTATCTTTTTTTTCATTAACTTACAACTAAGATTAAGAAATTGGTGAGGTACAATATACCTGTTTATTTATCCAAAGAGCCCAGAATGAGTACTTGTTTAAGTGAAAGGTATTTTATAATATATGAAAGAAGGAAAAAAAAAACTTCAAGTCTTTTGAAAGTCATTTAAAAATTAAAATTTAAAAATAAAACAGACAAGGGCTTGAAATGATGTTTATATGGTTTTATAATCTTTGAAAGTCTGGTATAAACCAGTCTATTTTCCCTATTAAGGATGTCTTTAGGGGGTACATTGTATTCAGGCCCCTACATTTTAACAAAATCATTTTGACTTAGCTGCTTTGATATCATGGATGCCATAATTTGGGATATCTTGATATAATCTGGAAAAAAATCCAACTTTGGGGTTTTAATTTAATAAATCAATAAAGGTATGAAATAAACATCTTTAATTCATTCATGATGCTCACATTAGTCTTTATTCTGTCCTTATCTCTGAAGGTCAAGATTGAGGAACAGTTTAAGATTAGTGTTAGGGTGGAGTTGAAGGGTCTATGATAGGGTGATGCTTGGGATGGGTGAGGTCAGAGGTGGAGTTAGGGTTGGGATGAGGCTCAGGAATAGGCTGAGGGAAAGAATGATGATAGGAAATGGGGTGGAGTACATAATAGAGTAGAGATCAGGGACAGGGTGTGAACTTGGAATGGTATGGGAGGAGAAAAATAAGTGAGGAAAGAGATCGGGAAAAATATCCAGAATGAGGTAGGGTTGGGTAAGGACAAGGGAGAGATGAAGTGGGAATGAGGTGTGGAAGGTATGGAGAAGAGGTCAAGCATAAGGTAAAGAGAGGGGTGGGACAAGGTGAAGGATGGATTGGAATAAGGTTTGGGATGAGGAACATGTACAAGGAGTGAAAATTCGGGAATCAGGGAATAGTATAACATTTAGAGATATAAATGATAAAATTGAATGATTTTAAGACTTATTTGTTCATATTAATAAGAAAATAACTTTCAAAAGAGCAAAAAAAAGCAAACAAAATTACCTTCAAAATAATATTTTTAAGAAAATATGATTTACTTTAAAAGCTACAGTTTTATTCTAATTTTTATTTTTCTCTTCTTTCTTCCTTTCACTTTCCACTCGATTGTCACTCACGTCAGTGAGGCTCTCTAGTCTTGAGATATGTAAAAGGCACATGTACTTTATACCCTATGACCTATTAAAAGCACTTTGCTATATTTTGAATTTTCACTTCTAAAGCACACTTAAAATATAATCATTAGATGGAAAATGTCACATGCAATTAATTAAACTTTCTTACTAGTTAATGGATTTTAGAATAAATAATGCGTACTGCCTATATTTACTTCATCTTTAACTAGAGATACCATTGTACATTAATTTACTATTATATTAATCATCAAAAACAATTACCCTTGCTTGGTTTTTCTTTTGGTTAATTTTTTTTCTATAGTTGTATGTTTTAATATTATAATTGCTCTTGCTACTGTGGTTTTCTGAAGTAAATTTTCACTACATGTATAAATCCTCAATTCTCCATTTTACTATTTAATTATGGACATAATTTGGCCTCAATTTAGAATTCAATATCATTTTTCATTGTTAGTCAAAATTCAGTTTTCTTAGGTTGTTCTTAATATAAAAGTTATTTTATTTATCAGCTCATTTTTTTTCACCAGGTGGTCACAGTGACTTGTTACTTGGACAGTAGTAATTGTCTTATATACTATGTCTCACTTCTGGTAAACTTTAACTTTAAATAACAGAAGAAGCTCAAATCAATACAAAAATGAATAATTTTACTTTATGTGATTTTTAAATTTATTGTTACTATCCCATACAAAGGAGATTAAGGGTATTAAAACTTTTAATAATAGATCGTTTCAAAGATTTATGAAAAAAGATATTTTATAAACTGTTGAAGTCCCTATGGTCCAAGGTACCAATTATGGTTATGGATGAATGATTTCTCTACTCAAAATACTTCAAAAATATTTTGAATTTAATTAAATGCCTTGAAAATATTTTTCTAACACCATGCTGTTTAAAATGAAGGTGGCAGTTATGTGATTTGAATACCATACTTTTGCTGGTTCTTAGAGGAGTGTTTTTGTGAAAATTTTCCCTTTGCTCCATTTTATTAACTGTTGAAAACATGTTTTCATTTGGTTAATTTTTAAAAACTTAAGCAGAGATAAATGAAACTTTATTTGGTAAGGAAAACTTTTTTATTTTTCAAATCAGAATTTCTAGGTAACTAATTTGTGAATTAAAAATCACTTGGATTTGTCTGAATGTACATTGTTCAGTTTAATTTAAAAATGAAAATCAATTTGATATAATTCCCTAACTAGTGGATTGGATGTTTAAAAAAATCTGTAAAGTTAGAAAAATTAATCTGCTATTCATACTGAGAGGAGCATACTTCACACTTTTCTAGAACCTTGGAAGGAAATGATATGGCTAATTAGGGATGTTAAGCTAACTATATATTATTGTTTTTTAATCAACTGTTCTTTCTTGTACAGAACAATATGCAGGAAAATTTTAGAGTTCTTTCCCCTACTTTATGCCATCATCAATTTTAGCATGTAATTTTCTTCTTATTTTACAGGGGATATATTAAAATATATAAGTATACATGTAAATTTAATTTATCTTTTATTTGGTAAGAGCGAGAGAGTTACAAATGACTTATTTTCTTTCTTCAACAGTATGCATTTAGATTTGTAATTTTAACTTTTTTTCATAAAAACCTCAAATTCAATTGGTGAAATTTGTGACAAAGTTTTCTTATTCAATATATTGCATACTCGTTACTCTCTTTTTGTTGACTTATGATGATTACTGAGTGACTTTAGATAACTTACTTGATATGTATAACCCTAAGACATGGCACAACCTTTGAATGTAGATAACAATGTGTCACTGAAACTTTTGCATTTTGAACTAACAACATTTAGCAGTTTTGAACTAACAACATTTAGCAGAACTAACAGTTCTTTTGCATTTTGAACTAACAACATTTAGCAGTTTTGAACTAACAACATTTAGCAGAATAAAACCAATGCTATAAGTAACTTTCTCTACCAATTTGATAATTATTTTCTTAGACCGTCTTCAAATTTGACTCTTTACCTAACTTGGTTTCATTCAATTTCTTAAAATTTTACAAAGAAGAAGCTGCTGGCTATTAACATATAATTTTTATATTTAAATTTTAAGTCACTAAACACAATACCCAAAATTATATGAATCATAAGCCTGAGGAATAACACTCACATAGCAGGTATATTTTTTGTTGTTCTTGATGGTAGTGTGGTGGTGTTTTGTTTTGTTTCAGTGACCATGTTTAATGGTGTATCGGTGTTATATATAGTTGAGTGTAATGTTTTTTTTTTTTCTTTTTGCTGTCTTTCTTTTCACTTGCTGTTAGGTAAATGTTAGTTCTCAGTAAGTCATCTCTCAGTTTCCACCTTACTCTTTTTGCACTCACAAGGTGGGTTCCCTTTGAAGGCTGAAATGCAATAGTTCTGTTTCACAAAATCAGTGTTACAAGAGAGCATATAGAGTAGACTTCTGGTTAAACAAGGTGAACTGTCAGTTTGGTTTTTTCTCAGCCAGGGGTTGGCAGTAACTGAAGTATGGCAGCTTGTATTCTTCCATTACTTCTGTAGTTTTGCCACCCCATTCAAGATTCAGGTTACTCAAGTAACCTGAATGGTACCCCTGCTTGTGGGCTGTAAGAAGTAGGAGAAAGAAATCTCACTACTTTTCCTTTTCTTCTGAGGCCTATGCCCTGGTTCAGTAACCACGCTGAACCAGCAGAGAGTGAAAGA
This sequence comes from Eschrichtius robustus, assembly GCF_028021215.1. Taxonomy (NCBI): domain Eukaryota; kingdom Metazoa; phylum Chordata; class Mammalia; order Artiodactyla; family Eschrichtiidae; genus Eschrichtius; species Eschrichtius robustus. Next base: position 74,211,378 of record NC_090845.1, on the reverse strand, counting down.
GGGAGGCTAGCCAGCCTCTTTACCTCCTTCCTCAAAGGCCAAATGGAACTTGTGAGTAGGCAAGAGTTTTCCCTCAGACCACAGATTACCACCCCTTCCACTATGTGGTAAGGTACACAATAAGGGGTTAGGTGGTACCCATAATTAAATTGCCCTTGGTTTTGTAAAAACAACAGCTATCATTATTCAGGAAAGTTGAAAATTTAAATGTACAAATTGAGTAGTGGCCCATATGCCCTAAAACTTTGGACAAAATTTATATTATATATGAATATAAAGTAATTAGATTATTTTCCCCATGTAGTTTATGGAGTGAGTCTCATTACCTTATACACCTTATCTTAAGAGAGTTATGAAATAAATATTTTTGAAAATCAAATTTTATAGATAACTATGGTTGTGTGACTTGAATACTATACTGATCATATGGGACAATTAAAAGTGGTCCTCTTTTTTTCTGAGAAAGGCATCCTATTCAGTAATTTAGTAAAATATTTCACTAATTTCTCACTTCTGTCTTGCATTTTTTATGCCAAACTAATTTAGTAGTTGCGAAGAATAAGCAAAATTAATTTCCTAAAAAAAATACTGTTTTAGCATGCAATATTTTAGGCATCCTGTGGTGCTGTTAGTGTTGTCTTACCCATATTATTTACATCACAACCATGTATACCATTTACAGTTCTACAGTTTTGTCTCCTTGTATTTTTAAGGCTTCCAGTAAATATTTACAATTTTGTCAAATATGTGTCACAAAAATAAATATGTATGTTTAAGCATTCTTGTTAGTGAGCTTTCTTCATAGGTTCTATCAGAAATGCATTGTATTCAAGAATCCTCTGCCAAATCTTCTGGTTCCTTAATGTTCAGTCAATAAACTTCTTGGACATTAAGCTGGACTCATCCAGGTAACTTGATAACTATGAGACCACTTTCATTTGTCCATCAAAATATCCAAGAAAACCTGAAGTTTTAGGAACTATGAGATGTAAAATATTATTTGGAGGTTAGTTGTTATTTTGTTTAGTGATAAAGACACTGTATCTCTTTACTAAATAGAAATCTAGGCTTGATGAAGTAAGTGTTTTACTTCTTCACAACTCATCCCCTCCAGCCATATTATTCCACAGGTTAATAGAGGGTTGCCATTCAGAATAAACTAGTAAGTAGACTCCAATCTAATTCCAAAATTTCTGATAAAAGACATCCATAATAAATGTATTTATAAGATTATTTATACATTCTGAATTTAGATTTTTCATTTATTATTTTGGATTGTAAGATTTGATACAGCTCTGTTTTGATGTTTAGTGTCTTGGTGTGTTCCTTTAACTATTAGAACCACTTTGTAAGGTGTTAGTTTTTATAATCTGTGTTCACCTATCTCTGAGAGCTCAGCAAGTGGAGAGGATACAATACCTCTGGAAGTTCCAACATTATTCCTGAGAGTTTCAACATTACCAATGGGAATTCCAACACTACTTCTCCTGGGAAGTCCACCATTGCCTCTAGGAACTGCAAAATTACCAATGGGGACACCACCTCTGCCCCTGGGAATTCCAGAATTATCCAAAGGAACAGTAGTATTATCCATGGGGATCCTAACATTATTCATGGAAGCCCCAATATTACTCATAGGGACTCCACCCTTGCTCCTGGGAATCCGAGCATTATCCATGGAAACCCCAACATTGCCCATGGGAACTCCAACATTAACCTTGGGGATGATGACATTATTCCTGGGATCTCTAACATTGCCCCTGGGAAGTCTGGTATTATCTCCAGGAATTCCAATTTTATCCCTCATTGCAGAAGAATTCTCAAAACTTGAATCGATAGGAAGATGTTCTCCAGAAGGTGACAAACTGGCCGTTTGCCAAGCTGCTTCAATGCTGTCACTTTCCTTTGCGTTTTCTAAAACAGAAAATCAAAAGTTGTTTTTAAATGATTGAAGACTGACTTTCGTTTCAAGAAAAAAATTCTATGAGTAAGAATGAGAGACTAATAATTCCAAATTTGATCTCAGTCCAATTGTTTTAACAATTTAAAATTACACGGCAATAGTATCATATTATGTAACCTTTTGTTTAGCAAAATATCTTGATAAGCTGTTTTGGGTGTAAAAGATGGACAGAGAAAAATAAAAATCTGGTTAAATAGTCCCACACAATGACCAGGAATCTGGGGTAATGGAAAATATAAAAGGGAGTGGAAGGAGAGGAAGAGAGAGTCTAAGTAACATTGTGATGGGAGGTGGACTACAGAAGGATGTTAGCCGATGAGAAATTACAGTGGTGGGTAGCTGAAAGGCTTTTACGAACAAAGACATTTAGTATTCAATTTTATTTCTTTTGCAGTACGAGAAATTAATGAGATTAAGAATTCAGTGGTAACATGAAATCAGAGAGGGGTAACCATGAGGATGGAAGCACATAAGAATTTGCAGGAATATTGAGGAGGGGATTGGATGTGAGATTGAGATTGATCCAATTTTAAGATGAAGTGATCCAAGCTGATTTTGGGTTATACTTGGATTTCAGTTGTTGATAAAGAATCTCTCAGAGCCCTAAATATGTGTAGAAAAAGAAACAAATTATATAATGGTCAGATTATGATTTCCAGACAAAGTTTATGCTAGATTCCAGATACTGGAACTACCTTCAATAGTTTGATGGGGCTACTTCTACGAGAGGTTTCTAACTGATGACACCATTTTCAGGAAATTATGCGGGTAGGCTACTAACATGAGTTAAATTAAAAATTCCTAATACTATATGGTATCTATAGTAGCATTGCTTATATGTTTAAATAGCTGTAATGATAAAAACAAAAATGTTACCTTATATTTAATAGTAAATATCAATCTAGGATTTTAAAATACATTATAAATACACATAAAATACATTCTAAATACTTCTATTAATATTACTTTTAAGCAGGCACAGGCTATAATATTAATCATTCATTTGTCAATATTCTCTAGCCACTAGGGTGCACACATGCAGGAGGAAATGGAGAGATTCTCCTTCTCCTCCTCCTCCCTCTCTCCTGCTGCTCCCCTTCTTCCTCTTCATCCTTCTCCTCCTCCTCCCCATCTTTCTTCTTTTTCTTCTTTTTTTTTTCTTCTTCTTCTTTAAACAGCAGGATCAGGTCCATTATCCTATTAATTTTCTAATCTAAGCCCCTATTATTTAGTTACTGGGTGATGGGTGTGCAGGGTAAAATGTTCTATTCTATTGGTTAAAAAACATGATACAATGTCATTCTCTGAAGATTACCCACCTAACTGGAAGTTGTTTTTAGAAAAGAATATTTTTTAAAAATTTCTAGAGTTATAACCAGTCTGTATATTTAAGAGTTTACTTTCATATGGTTAATACTGGTGTCTGATTGAATTTACACAACTTAATGTCAGACTGTAAGCACCAAATATAAGGCTTAAATTATAAGATGGTATCCATTTTTTTTAGAATAAGCTAATGTTTTATTGAAAGAAATAGATTTCCAGGTGGTGAGTTTGAAAATAAATTCACTGATGAAAATCTATTTGTCTGGAAAATTATATGTGATTTATAAAAGCAGTCACAGCAATTTCAAAAATCTTACCTCTTGTAAGCAAATTATGATCTCTTGGGAAGAAGAAGCATGTCTCCTCTGGGTTTAATGTTAACTCAGGTGCATTTACTTTATGGCTTCTGCCATCCCTGTATCGTGGCAAGCTGTGGCTGCGCTGCCTCTGGAGCTTAGGACGCTGGGAAAGCAATGGGAAAGGTCCTTGCAAAGCATGGAGATGGTGACCCCTGAGTGAGGTGGTTGTTCGATTCTCCTCTGGTGGCAGCTGGAGGTAGCCAATTTCTCTTTCTTCTGTAGGAGTAGTTTGGAGTATGTAGAGTCCTTCACTGTTCAGTGGTGCCTCTAAGAGCTCTTCCCAGGAATGCCGGAAGATGGGTCTTTCTCTAAAAGGATACATGCTTCTTGCTACTTCCAGGTCATCACTTCCTGGGGACTCTGCATTTTCTGAAGATTCCAGCCACAGATTTCTTGGGTTTCTTGGGTGACTGTTTTCTGAGAATGGTGAACATTTATTTATTAAAGCCTACAGGTGTATAAGCCCAGTGAATTTCAAAGTTGGAATTTCTGTATCATCTAGCTCCTCATTTCCAGGCACACCAGCAACAAGTATTGTGGTGCCTTTCCCCCTTTCCTCTGGACTGGCAATTCCTGTAACTTCTATAAGTTGAGATTCTGGTACCCTTGGAGATTTAACTGACATTTTTCTCTAGGGGAAGAAGCCCTGAATGTTTTGGTCTTATAAGGACAATGCTCTCTAACTCTTTATTTACTGGGGGGGGGGGAGGTGGTCACCATCACCACCTGATTTGTAATCCCCAAGTCCCTCTGATGGGTACCTTCTCTGGTGTGTTGATGGGAGACTATGGTTGATTTCTGTTGTTTTTGTCTTCTGGCCTCTTCCCGAACTCCTGGATCAATAGGACGAAAATAGATGAACTCATCAGAAACGTCTTGAGCACGTCTGTATTGGAAGGTTGGACTCGCAGAAACAATCTGAAAGAAAATTCAAGTTCAAAACATTACATAATACAATAAAAGCCCATGTGATTAAACCATTAATTAAAAAAATCAGACTATGAACTTTTTTTGCTATCCAGAAATAAATACAGTTCATTGCATTACATTAACACATTTAATACCCTTGTCTTGTTTTTGACACATACTATCCTAGATCTGTAAGTCTAGACACTGTAAACATACTCAGATTACTCCAAATCTGTTGAGAAATATAAGGAATCCCCTAAAGAATTTTTTCCTTCAAGGGATACATTATTCTAGTCTAGTGTTTCCCAAAGTGTTTCCTAGCACCTTAGTCTCATCAATGGCTCCAACACACACACACACACACACACACGCACGCACACACACACACACACACACACACAGAGGGTTCCATGGATAATAATAATTTAGAAAATAGTATATATTCTGTCTTACAACTTCATAATGTAGAGGAGCCTATTAAAGGCTGAGAAGTTTTTTTATTAATATATAACTCACTGTATTAACCATGTCATATTTTCTGTGTTCTGATGCTTTGATATCTGGGGCCTTGCTGACTCTGGAGGGACTGCCCTTTACAGGGTTAGTCAATTCCTAGAAATAGTATACAACTCATCCAAAAACAAGCCTTTCATACACAAACCAAACAATTTAGAACCCACACTCAACCACCTCTTTTATCAGGCTCTCACACTGTGGGCCACTATCTACCTACCTTAATCACCCCAGGTCCAGGTATCATATAACTAGGGACAACTCCTAGGTCCCAGAGCCTGCTAAAATTATACAAATTAGCCAATCCTAAACCTGAGTACCCTGGCTTGCCTGTTTCTTCCTGTGGAAACCACAGTGAAGCCCCCATTACAAGGGTGCCCCCTCCTCTTGGAATCTGTAAGTATATCAAACTATCTTTTCAATGGCAATCATCTCCTGATCTGTTGGCCTTATCATACCTAAATAATAAAACCTGTATTAAAACAGTTGGCACAGTGATCAGGGTGGTTTGGCCTCAGACTGGAATGATATGTCATTAGACTCTTCTTGACTTACTGACTGGTTCTATCAGGCTGCCTGGGACAGTGACTCTGCTTGCTGGAATGTTCTTGTGCTATGGCTCTGATTTCTGTTCCATTTATTGGGTGTTGCCATGAGTTTCCAACCTAAATTTGGAATTCAAAAGCTGAGTCATCCCCAAGTTCTGGGCTGAGCTTAGTCAATTGCCTAGATACCTGGACAGTGCTCCAGAGGGAACTCTTTTATATAGTTTAGCTAAGCTTACGAAAGGCTCCTCTGAGGTATAACGTCCCTCCAAGTACTGTGGGTTGGGCTTGATTAGTCGACCAGGCAAAATGACAAGTAGTAGAGCAAATTAGTTGCTATTTTCCTATATGTTTCAGCCTGACCTGTTGAGTGGAAGGAAAGTGCTCTTCAGAGGTGCTTGTGTGTTGTGAGGGACACACAGAGTCAGTGTGAGGACATTCACCTCAGGGACCATGGCATGGTACCCCAAAAAGGTGTCATTCTGGAAATAAACTCTTGTGTTGCTGCATGCCTTGCTGCTGTTGCAATTTGTCCTCTGACCAGCAGGGCACAAGGATACTTGTCACCCTTGGATACAAGTGGCATACGCATAAAGAAAAAGGAAAAGGGGAAGGGACACTTTATCCCTGCCCCACCTAAAACCGTCAAGGAGGTTATGCAAATGATTCAATGTACAAAATGCCTTATTGAGCACTGCTGCTTACTAGCATGCCTAGGGCCTTATGCTCAAAATCTAGAGACTCAAAAATACTGGTGAGGCCACTGTTACTCTCTTGGAAGTGGATCCAAGCACCTCAGAGGTCAATTAGGACACCTTAGAGAGGGAGGCTTTTATCTATGGACAGGGCCACTCAGGACTACCAGAAGTTTATCTGGTAAACACCTAAAAGATAAAAAATTGGGGGACAGACAGAAGACAAAAGTAAAAAAAGAGAGAAGAAAAGAAAGAAATTTCATCCTCCTAGAGATAAAAGCTATTCTAAAAGATTTTGTTAAAAAAGACAATGAAAAGGGACTAATACTTCAGACAGGGGGCTAACTTTGCTATAGCTCTCTGGATTCAAATCCCAATCCCTGGGAAGTGGACTGGGAAAACCTGAAACAAGAAATGACTGCCTAGAGGCAGGCCACCGGGCCCCTTCTCTCTCCCCCCTTTTCCTGTAACCACCTAGAAAGTCTACTCTACGAGTTAATAGCCAAAGACAGATACTAAAAACTGCAGATGTAAGCAACAAGAAACCCCATTTAAAAAGAAGAATAAGAAGAAAAAGAAACAGAAAACCAAAAAAAACCCCACAAAAAACAAAACCAACCTATATAAAGGCATACAAAATAAAAGGTAAATAAATAAATAGTATATAAATATGCATTTTTAGTATATTTAAGATATTGATTGACCTGTATGATAACAATTAATCTACTTTTTGTCTGAATTTTCCTGCTCTGTCCATTTCACATAAATAGAAACATGCAATATGTCGTCTTTTGTGTCTGGCTTCTTCTACTTAGCATAGTGTTTACAAAGTTCACTCATGTTATTGCATGTATTAGTGCTTCATTACTTTTTGTGGTCAAATAATATTCCAGTGTATGGCTATGTTCCATTTTGTTTATCCATACATTAGTTGATGGAAATTTGGGTTGTTTCCACTCTTTGGATCTTAGGAATAATGCTGCTATAAGCATTCATGTATGAGTCCTTGGATAAACATAAATTTTCATTTCTCTTGGGTATATACCTCAGTGTAGAATTAATAGGTCATATTATAACTCTATGTTTAAACATTTGAGGAACTGCCAGACTATTTCCTCAAGTGGCTGTACCATTTTCCATTCCTGAGAAGTCTTTTAAAATTGTATTTAACTTAGTTGTTCATAAACATATTTTAATATGTAACATTTTAAATAGAACCACATATTAACATTTGATTGGAACATACTGTGGGAAAGTGTTCTAATCAAATAGGCAAGGGCCTTCTCATATTGTTATCCCATATAGAGTAAAAATGGAGGACTACTGAATAGATAGACATTATTTTCTCCTAAAAATATCTAATAGTAAAAGGTAAAAAATTTAGAAAAGTGTTTTTTGAGGACCTAATCTCATTTCCCCATTGATAATGCAGCATGAAATAGATAAATATTAGCCTGAAGTTTGCATGTGATGCTGTTGCTTTAGTCACTCTTTCTTTGGTTCTGGGTTATATTAGGCATTATTATATCATGAAAGCTAGAGAAAAAATATGAAAAATAGTAACATTTAAAATCAAATGCTAACAAAATTTAGTGGCTATTTTGAATTTTACTACAGCTTTTATTAAACTTTATATTTTATACACTTCAAAAATCTCAGGGGAATAAATAAAATCCTACCAGAAGCTGTAAATAAGATTCTAAGATAATTTTACAAATTAATATAGTATATGAATAAGAATTTTATTTCTTGAAGTTACATTCATTCAATCCAATTTATGCTAATACTATCCTTTCAATGTTCAAAGAAAGAAAAATCTACATGTGTTAAACGTCCACCTAACATACCAGTCTTCATCATGCCAGCTAGTGCAGCAAAATGAAGGGGAAGGTAAATTATTGTCCTCTCTCTTGTTATTTTTCTCTATGGATTCTTCAATTCTATTTTCTGGAAATGGTATTCAAATTTTCACTCTAAGGTGTTTCAATAAGAAACTGCTTCGAGACACAAATACAGTTTTAAACAATTGAAAATTTGAGTGTTCTACTTTTGGCCATGTCTGACCAACGTCGAATCAGTACTTACAGTGGTTGAATGGTGGCAAGTGTTACACTGGATCACCGGAAAATCTCTTGTCGGGGCCAAAATACAGTTTGCATAAATGATAGCACCTATGCATCTGTATTCTGTAAGAAAAGAGAGAACTCTGAGTTTGAAGAGTCTACTCAAGGATAACTTGCAGATTGCCATCTTTGTGATAGTTTAAAATATATGCTGTAGTTGAATAAAGAGAAGATGACAAATAAAAAGAGAATCACTTTTAACTCTTCTTTTCCTTCTAGCACATAGTAGTATACCCAGTGATGACAGTGGTTGCTATTTTTAGCTAGTCTGGAAAGTTTGGTTATGTGGCTAGTGCTACTGCTACATCCAGGATTTCACTAAACAGCCATATAGAGATATTCTGCATTCTGAGGCATCCAATCAACTACCAATCTTAAAATAATTGAAACTGAGGTCAACAATGGAAATAATGGTTAGTGTAGCATGCACATATTACACTTTGCCACTCTATATTATTGTGCATGTGTATGCTGTGTGTTGATGGAATATTTCAGTAAATAATTAGCTATACAGAATAGCTCTTTTTAAGTAATTTTGTTATATATTTATTTATTCATACTCAGAAACATATTCCAACTCTGCAATAAAGTTGCAGCTATCTCTTTATCGTAAATAGTGGAATTTGGTATCCCATTTATACTTGCTTTTTGATGAATATGCAAGTAAAATTTATATGTAATATTTCTGTGTAAGCCTTTGCTTTACTGTCTTTTTTCCTTTATTTTCCAAGTCAGTTTACATGCAAGATTTCTTTTTATTATTGGTAACAATAATGAATACTTGAGAATGTTTTACCTAATAAGAACTTTCTTTCCTTGGTCTCAAAATCACTTGATAAATGAATTCTTCTATCAATGGAAGTGATCAAGCGATTTATCATTTCTTAGGAGGTACTGAGTAATCCTAGGGATTATATAAATTAGTTTAACCTGGCCTTGCTTTTTACCCTTCAGGAATTTGTCATCTAGAAGAATAAAAGTAATGTGTGCAGAATTACAAAAGAGCATATAGATATATGATCCATTATATTTAAGAATGTGTAGTCTCTGATGAATAGGTCAGAAAATTGTGGTTTGAATTATGACGTGAAAGAGTAAAGAAGCAAGTGATAAAGGGTATTTCACCCATAAAATACCTGTTTCCTAATCTAACAAATCAATGATCTCTCCAAAAGTTTACATAATATATAGTTCATTTCTACTTCTCTGCACAATTCAGTAATTCTTGAACATATATTCAAAAGTAATCCTTTTGTATTTATTAAATGCATTATAGTGAAACTTCTGATAATCTTTAGATGATACCATATACGGAAAGATGTGTTAATGATGAACTTATATTTAAATCATGTTTCTGCATTTTAAAAATTGAAGTATAGTTGTCTTACAACGTTTGAACTGCACAAATCTTTAGACCAAAGGGATTTTGAAGTTCTTACCTTCATTAGCAGCTGCATCTCCAAAGGAGGAACCATATGCTAACAGTAACATTTGTCCAACCCAGCTGAAAAAAAATACCAAGGAGAAAAAAAGCAACATTTAATAAGAACAGCCAATGATTATTGAATGACTATATGTAAGGCACTTTCTCATTTAATACTCACATCAACCATAAGAGGTAGGAACTATTATTCCCATTTAACATGAGAAAAATGAGGTTCAGAGAAGGTAAATAATATGCCCAAATTCACACAGCTAGTAGTTGGTGGTACTCTTAATCCAGGCAGTCTAGCTCCAGAATCCAGTCTTCACCACTACAATATATGGCTTCAACCTGTCATTAGAAATATCTTAAAATTCAAAGGGATATATTCTGACACCAAATGCTGAAGAGGTCCACAGACACAATACTTTTCTTTAGGGAGAAATTTTAAATTAATAATAGAGCAATAGTACAAACCAGAATTAAAACAAGTAGAGATCATGAAATAAGGTCAATATAAATTATGTAAGAACCTTCTTTAATCACGAGATCAAAGAAAGCTGCATCATTGATTGTTGGATACTTTCTAATCAGCTTTTCATATTACCAACATTAGAAAGCTAAGTACAAATACATGTCATTCATCCTTGTTTATAGACTGGCTTTCAAGCCAAAATAGAACTGCCCTGATGGCACCTATGGAGGCAAGATTCAGTCATAATTTCCTTATTCTAATATATGTAAATCATACTATTAAAAATCATGGCAAACATTTTGCAAGCTAAAAGTGCTCAATTTTATATTAGATACTCTCATTTAGAAAGTACCTGTTAGTGATTTTTACCAGGCAAAACCTATGTCTTTTGATGCCTAGGATAGACTCTTTTCCCCAGATCAGCTCTGTTATTTTGCTTCTGGAAATAGTAACAGAACAAGATTCACCTCTCCCTCCTGTAATCCAAATACAAATTTTAATGATTCATAATTGATTTCACTTAAATTTAGGAAGTGGTGGCTGGGGATTGACACAGAAGATGAAAGTGAACATTTTGAATTAAAAAAACATATTAAATATTCTAACCAGAAATGATATTGCCATCCTAGAATGGCAGTTTTGATTGCCTAAAAAAGTTCTGCTTAGATTTTATTGTTTAGCACCAAATATTTACTATTATGTGGTTTTAATTTTTATGTTGAAAATATGATATTTGAAGCAAAATAATAAAGGCACATAATTAGTAACTATGTATTGGATTATTATATGAAAAATCATAATATTGTGAGACCATTTTAATCTGAAGCTTTTTCCTATTATTACTGATGACTTATATATACAATCTTTGCAATACAATTTTTTGTTAGCTTCTTGGGAACAGACTATAATACTGAATTTCTCTGTTAGAATTCATTGAGTGGCAATGTTTCAACCCCCTACAAATATTAAATATATTCTTAGCATGGCTCTCTATTAAATCAATGATCTTTAATGAAATAGACAGAAATTCTATTCACTTTTGCAGTCACATTTCATAATGTAAATATTTTGTAAAAATCTCTGGGTGGTGTAAAAAACCTAAAAAAACAAAGATTCAAAGGTGTTTGGTTAGCAAACCATGCAATAAAGGAAGTTTTCAGTCAAAACTAGGTAAAAACAGAATTCTCTCTCCCCTCTCAATTTCAAATGTTCAAAAGCTATAAGTGGCTACTAGATACTGTATTGCATAGTATAGATATAGATTATTTCCATCATTGCAGAAAGTTGTATTAGGCACCACTGCCTTAATATATCAGAAAACGTGATATTTTATGTTTTAGGGGTTAGTTATCTTTGACACAGAAATAAAAGATTTTCATATATTTACTTGATTGTTTTAATAAGGAATTTAAAGTCTTAAGCAACTGACATTTTCATATCTTTACAAAATTATAATCTCTCCATCTGCCCTTAAAAGAATAGATTATAGCTAAGATACTAAAATTGTTACTTTTCCAAAAGAAATTTTTTAAAAAAGTCTAATTTAGAAACTAAGAATTTCTCAAGTTAAGTGAGAAATTAATGTAATTTTTAAGTTACTGTATTTAAGTAGAAATAAGTTTTTCTGTGTTTTTTTCTTCAAGGTCCCAGGCATGAGAAAATCTGACATTTCTTGAAAACATAACATCAGTAGCATTGTCAGCATTCAAAAAAATCATTTTATATATACATAAAAGCAGTAAGAAAGTAAGCATACATTTCCCCTATCTATCTGTTATTGGTCTTCTCTTCTTGAAATGTTAAGGAATGAGCTTCTTTTTTTTTAAAAAAATTGACCATCCTTAGCCTTACTGACATTAGATAATATAATTGATTAAATTATAAAAAGTTTAAAAATATGATAATGCTAATAATCTGCTTATTACACTGATTAGTCATTCCAGAATGTAGTACATGTTCTAAAGGAGAAATTGGATTTTTTCAACACACACAAGTATTTTTATAAAATTAATTTTTACCTTTACAACCAGTTAGATCCAAGCAGTTAAAACTGTTGGGGAAAAATTCTCCACAGTGTTTCTACACATCTTGTGACAGCATTTGTCCTGGACTATTGTTTCAAGAACGTTTGTATAGCAAAAAACTTTGGAAGATAGAGGAACCTCCAGAGCAGAGGATAGATTTGTTTCCTGAGCAGGTTAATAAAGACAACGTCTCTCCCTGCGGCAAAGTTTGGTCAAATCTGCTAGAATTCCTCTTTCGAAGATTGGGGAGTTCCTAACCTTGGGGTTGCTCAGCTGTGACACAAACCCACTGTAAACGCAGCACTCTTCTGGTCTGATCCACATCTCCCCCCTTGGGTTTTGGGGGGCAAGGGGAACTGATGTCAGTGAAGCTCATTCTGTCTGATGGACACTGACTAAGTCCTTGTGTCATTCTGCCAGCCTCCATTGGCTCACACGTAGGCTTGTAAGCTGGGTAAAATCTTAGACCTTACACAGTTGTTGAGAAAACATAAGACAAATGAGTACTAATAGGTATGTCCTGAGAAGAAGTCTACAATCCAGAGTGTGGGAGAGAGGGAGATTGACAACAAGGATAGGGATTGAAGGAATGAGAAGTGGAGAAGGCTGGGAACAAAACATATCATTTTATTTTGTAACAATTCCTAATCCATTTAATTTTTGGCCAGTTAAACCTGGACCTCAAAAAAGAACATATGGGTTAATATTAATCTTGGTCAAAAACAAAACACCTGAAGACACACATTTTTCGGAATAAAATGGATACCTAACTAGCTTTGTAATCTTCAACCAGTTTTTCCTCACCATTGTCAGTTCTAAAAGACTCCACATTTAAAATTTAAAATTATCCCATTTGTTGACGGAACTGTTCGCTTTCTCATCCTAAAGCCACCACCCCCTTGTTCTTGCTTTCTCAGCCCTAAATCAATAAAGAAAGCCTTTAGTTAAAACTGGTCTCTTAAATATCATATGATATCACTTATATGCAGAATTTAAAAATAAATTATAGAAATGAACATATTTACAAAACAGAAACGGACTCACAGACTTAGAGAATGAACTTATGGTTACCAAGGGGTAAGGGTGGAGGGAAGGGGTAGTTAGGGAGTTTGGGATTAACAAGTACACACTGCTATATTTAAAAAGGATAACTGACAAAGACCTACTGTATAGCACAGGGAACTCTGCTCAATGTTATGTGGCAGCCTGGATGGGAGGGGGGTCTGGGGGAGAATGGATACACGTATATGTATGGTTGAGCTGCATTGCTGTGCATCTGAAACTATCACAGCATTGTTAATTGGCTATACTCCAATATAAAATAAAAAGTTAAAAGAAAAACTGATCTCTTGGTCTCACACTTACCCACATGCGCCCCACTCCTACACTTCCTCCACTGATGCTACCAACAGGATCCAAGAGCTGTCACTGGCCAGGGACCAATGTGCCATGAACGAGATGCCCACTCAGGGCAGGAGTCCTTTCATGGTAAGCAAAATTGTTACCAAACTGAAGTTGGGTCTGCTCATCCAATGTGCAGCAAAGCTAATCTACAGACACGGGGTTGTGGTGAAGGAAAGTATAGCAGTACAGCATTTATTGCAAGGTGCCAAGCAAGGAGAACGAGTAGCTAATGCTCAAAAGACATGAACATTCTGATGGCTTTCAGGGAAGGGTTTTGTTTTTTGTTTTTTTTTTCCCATTCACGGACGGGTTTTTTAAACTCACTTTTATTCATTAATTGTAAGTAGTACAAATATTCCAAAAATATAAACAGACACTTGATGGCGTCCTACATTTCAAGTTTTTGAATACAACAAGTTTATCAAACTGTAAGCAAGGTAGTCAGAACCCCACAGCCCAGTCACAGTGGGAAGCAGATCTCCCCCACCCTCCAAATGGTATCTTGAAGGGGGTTACATGGCATGACACGGAACATGTGAAATCTGAGATACTACAAGCAAAGAAACTCACGGGGTGAAAAGAGGAGGGTCTGCTCCAGGGGCAAGCCCCACAGCAGTAAAGGAATGCAGGAGGCAGCCAGACCCCTGCCTTCCCTCCACTGCTTGAATGCAAGTATTTACCAGTATTAAAATAAAAGGACAAAACTAAACAGGGAAGGGTTTTTAAAGACAGTGTGAGGGAGAGGGTCACAGAGTGCGTGATCAGCACATGCACAGTTCTCTGATTGGTTGATGATGAGATAAGAGGGTAATGTTTCGGGAACATCGCTCATTAATCTTCTGGTTCCAACTGATCTGAGGTCTACATGCTGGTGGTCAAGATGTAGTTAACTTCCTCCACTTGGCAGGGGTTTTAGTAGGTGCAAAAAAACTCAAGGATATGCTTCAGGATATTATCTATAGCCCTTAAGGAGGAACTAAAAGTCCTTGACTTGGTTTTATGGCTAAACTATTATTTTCTCTTACTTGACTGCTTTCCTTTGTTTCTATATTTTCTCACTTCCTGATTAAACTTTCTCTTTGGAACTGGGCCTAGGAAGCTAAAGTATTTTTTACCATAAAGAGATGGGGGGCTCAAGATGGTGGAAGATTAAGACACGGAGATCACCTTCCTCCCCACAAATACAACAGAAATACATCTACATGTGGAACAACCCCTACAGAACACCTAGTGAACGCTGGCAGAAGACCTCAGACCTCCCAAAAGCAAGAGGCACACCACTGCACGTAACTGGGTAGGGCAAAAGAAAAAAGAAAAAACGAGACAAAAGAATAGGGACGGGACCTGCACCAGTGGGAGGGAGCTGTGAAGGAGGAAAGGTTTCCACACACTAGGAAGCCCCTTCGCGGGGGGAGACTGCGGGTGGTGGAGGGGGGGAGCTTCAGAGCCACGGAGGAGAGCACAGCAACAGGGGTGCGGAGGGCAAAGTGGAGAGATTCCTGCATGGAGGATCGGTGCTGACCAGCACTCACCAGCCCGAGAGGCTTGTCTGCTCACCCGCCGGGGCAGGTGAGGGCTGGGAGCTGAGGCTCCGGCTTCAGAGGTTGGAGGTTGGATCCCAGGGAGAGGACTGGGGTTGGCGGCGTGAACACAGCCTGAAGGGGTTAGTGCACCACAGCTAGCTGGGAGTGTGTCCTGGAAAAGGTCTGGAGCTGCCGAAGAGGAAAGAGACTTTTTCTTGCCTCTTTGTTTTGTGGTGCGTGAGGAGAGGGGATTAAGAGCACTACCTAAACGACCTCCAGAGACGGGAGGGAGCCACAGCTATCAGCGCGAATCCCAGAGTTGGGCATGAGGCGCTAAGGCTGCTGCTGCAGCCACCAAGAAGCCTGTGTGCAAGAACAGGTCACTAACCACACCTCCCCTCCTGGGAGCCTGTGCAGCCCGCCACTGCCAGCGTCCTGAGATCCTGGGACAACTTCCCCGGGAGAACACACGACGCGCCTCAGGCTGTTGCAGTGTCACGCCGGCATCTGCCACCACAGGCTCGCCCCGCATTCTGTACCCCTCCCTCCCCCGGCCTGAGTGAGTCAGAGCCCCCGAATCAGCTGCTACTTTAACCTCTTCCTGTCTGAGCAGGGAACAGACGCCCTCAGGCGACCTACACACAAAGGCAGGGCCAAATCCAAAGCTGGACCCCAGGAGATGTGTGAACAAAGAAGAGAAAGGGAAATCTGTCCCAGCAGCCACAGGAACAGTGGATTAAATCTCCACAATCAGCTTGATGTACCCTGCATCTGTGGAATACCTGAATAGAAAATGAAGCATTCCAAATTGAAGTGGTGGACTTTGGGAGCAAAGATATTTATATATATTTTTCCTTTTTCTATTTTAGTGAGTGTGTATGTGTATGCTGCTATGTGTGATTTTGTCTCTATAGCTTTGCTTTTACCATTTGTCCTCGGGTTTTGTCTGTCCTTTTTTTTTTTTTTTAGTATAGTTCTTAACGCTTGTTATCATTGGTGGATTTGTTTTTTGGTTTGGTTGCTCTCTTCTTTCTTTCTTACATTTTAATTTTTTTAAATTTGTAATAATTAATTTTTTACTTTAATAACTTCATTTTATTTTATCTTTTTCTTTCTTTTTTTTTCCCTTTTATTCTGAGCCGTGTGGATGACAGCGTCTTGGTGCTCTGGCCGGGCATCACGCCTGTGCCTCTGAGGTCAGAGAGCCGAGTTCAGCACCTTGGTCCACCAGAGACCTCCCAGCTCCACGTAATATCAAATGGTGAAAATGTTCCAGAGATATCCATCTCAATGCCAAGACCCAGCTCCACTCAATGACCAGCAAGCTACAGTGCTGGACACCCTATGCCAAACAAATAGCAAGAAAGGAACAAAACCCCATCCATTAGCAGAGAGGCTGCCTAAAATAATAATAAGGTCACAAAAACCCCAAAACACACCACCAGACGTGGACCTGCCCAACAGAAAAACAAGATCCAGCCTCATCCACCAGAACACAGACACAAGCTCCCTCTGCCAGGAAGCCTACACAACCCATTGAACCAACCTTAGCCACTGGGGGCAGACACCAAAAACAACAGGAAATACGAACCTGCAGCCTGTGAAAAGGAGACAACAAATACAATAAGTTAAACAAAATGAGAAGACAGACAAACACACAGCAGATGAAGGAGCAAGGCAAAAACCTACCAGACCTAATAAATGAAGAGGAAATAGGCAGTCTACCTGAAAAAGAATTCAGAATAATGATAGTAAAGGTGATCCAAAATCTTGGAAACAGAATGGAGAAAATACAAGAAAAGTTTAACAAGGACCTAGAAGAACTAAAGAGCAAACAAACAGTGATGAACAACACAGTAAATGAAATTTAAAAATCTCTAGAAGGGATCAATAGCAGAATAACTGAGACAGAAGAACGGGTAAGTGACCTGGAAGATAAAAGAGTGGAAATAAGTACTTCAGAGCAGAATAAAGAAAAAGAGAATGAAAAGATTAAGGACAGTCTCAGAGACCTCTGGGACAACATTAAATGGAACAACATTCGAACTATAGGGTTCCCAGAAGAAGAAGACAAAAAGAAAGGGACTGAGAAAATATTTGAAAAGATTATAGTTGAAAACTTCCCTAATATGGGAAAGGAAATAGCTAATCAAGTCCAGGAAGCACAGAGAGTCCCATACAGGATAAATCCAAGGAGAAACACGCCAAGACACATATTAATCAAACTATCAAAAATTAAATACAAAGAAAAAATATTAAAAGCAGGAAGGGAAAAACAACAAATAACATAAAAGGGAATCCCCATAAGGTTAAGAGCTGATCTTTCAGCAGAAACTCTGCAAGCCAGAAGGGAGTGGCAGGACATACTTAAAGTGATGAAAGGGAAGAACCTACAACCAAGATTACTCTACCCAGCAAGGATCTCATTCAGATTCAATGGAGAAATTAAAACCTTTACAGACAAGCAAAAGCTAAGAGAATTCAGCATCACCAAACCAGCTTTACAACAAATGCTAAAGGAACTTCTCTAGGCAGGAAACACAAGAGAAGGAAAACACCTACAATAATAAACTCAAAACAATTAAGAAAATGGGAATAGGAACATACATATTGATGATTAACTTAAATGTAAATGGAATAAATGCCCCAACCAAAAGACACAGACTGGCTGATTGGATACAAAAACAAGACCCGTATATATGCTGTCTACAAGAGACCCACTTCAGACCTAGGGACACATACAGACTGAAAGTGAGGGGATGGAAAAAGATATTCCATGCAAATGGAAATCAAAAGAAAGCTGGAGTAGCAATTCTCATATCAGACAAAATAGACATTAAAACAAAGACTATTACAAGAGACAAAGAAAGACACTACATAATGATCAAAGGATCAATCCAAGAAGAAGATATAGCAATTATAAATATTTTTGCACCCAACATAGGAGCATCTCAATACATACAGCAAATACTATCAGCCATAAAAGGGGAAATCAACAGTAACACGATCATAGTAGGGGACTTCAACATCGCACTTTCATCAATGGACAGATCATCAATAATAAAAATAAATAAGGAGACACAAGCTTTAAATGATACATTAAACAAGATGGACTTAACTGATATTTATAGGACATTCCATCCAAAAACAACAGAATACACTCCCTTCTCAAGTGCTCATGGAACATTCTCCAGGATAGATCATATCTTGGGCCACAACTCAAGCCTTGGTAAATTTAAGAAAATTGAAAACCTATCAAGTATGTTTTCTGACCACAGCGCTATGAGACTAGATATCAATTACAGGAAAAAATCTGTAAAAAATACAAACACATGGAGGCTAAACAATACACTACTTAATAACCAAGAGATCACTGCAGAAATCAAAGAGGAAATAAAAAAATACCTAGAAACAAATGACAATGAAAACACAACAACCCGAAATCTATGGGATGCAGCAAAAGCATTTCTAAGAGGGAAGTTTATAGCGATAAAATCCCACCTTAAGAAACAAGAAATATCTCAAATAAACAACCTAACCTTACACCTAAAGCAATTAGAGAAAGAAGAACAAAAAAAAAACCCCAAAGTTAGCAGAAGGAAAGAAGTCATAAAGATAACATCAGAAATAAATGAAAAAGAAATGAGGGAAACAATAGCAAAGATCAATAAAACTAAAAGCTGGTTCTTTGAGAAGATAAACAAAATTGATAAACCATTAGCCAGACTCATCAAGAAAAAAAGGGAGAAGACTCAAATCAGTAGAATTAGAAGTGAAAAGGGAGAAGTAACAACTGACACTGCAGAAATACAAAGGATCATGAGAGATTACTACAAGCAAATATATGCCAATAAAATGGACAACCGGGAAGAAATGGACAAATTCTTAGAAAAGCACAACCTTCTGAGACTGAACCAGGAAGAAATAGAAAATATGAACAGACCAATCACAAGCACTGAAATTGAAACTGTGATTAAAAATCTTCCAACAAACCAAAGCCCAGGACCAGATGGCTTCACAGGTGAATTCTATCAAACATTTAGAGAAGAGCTCACACCTATCCTTCTCAAACTCTTCCAAAATATAGCAGAGGGAGGAAACTCCCAAACTCATTTTATGAGGCCACCATCACCCTGATACTAAACCCAAAGATGTCACAAAGAAAGAAAACTACAGGGCAGTATCACTGATGAACATAGATGCAAAAATCCTCAACACAATACTAGCAAACAGAATCCAACAGTACATTAAAACGATCATACACCATGATGAAGTGGGGTTTATCCCAGGAATGCAAGGATTCTTCAGTATACACAAATCAATCAATGTGATATACCATATTAACAAATTGAAGGAGGAAAACCATATGATAATTTCAATAGATGCAGAAAAAGCTTTCGACAAAATTCAACACCAGTTATAATAAAAACCCTCCAGAAAGTAGGCATAGAGGGAACTTTCCTCAACATAATAAAGGGCATATATGACAAACCCACAGCCAACATCATTCTCAATGGTGAAAAACTGAAAACTTTTCCTCTAAGGTCAGGAACAAGACAAGGTTGTCCACTCTCACCACTATTTTTCAACATAGTTCTGGAACTTTTAGCCAGCAATCAGAGAACAAAAAGAAAGAAAAGGAATCCAAATCGGAAAAGAAGAAGTAAAGCTGTCACTGTTTGCAGATGACATGATACTATATATAGAGAATCCTAAAGATGCTACCAGAATACTACTAGAGCTAATCAATGAAGTTGGTAAAGTAGCAGGATACAAAATTAATGCACAGAAATCTCTTGCATTCCTATACACTAATGATGAAAAATCTGAAAGTAAAATTAAGGAAACACTCCCATTTACCATTGCCACAAAAAGAATGAAATTCCTAGGAATAAACCTACCTAAGGAGACAAAAGACCTGTATGCAGAAAATTATAAGTCACTGATGAAAGAAATTAAAGATGATACCAATCGATTGAGAGATACACCATGTTCTTGGATTTGAAGAATCAACACTGTGCAGCTTCAGAACAAATTTGTGAGTCCTGTCAGTGCTCTGAGACAAATGAGTCAGATAACAGTCCCACAGGGAGCTCCCAGACTAGCCGGAACTTCGGATTCATTGTCCACCTTTTTGTTCTGTCCCTAGGGTGGATCCCCTATGTGGGAGGTTTCCTCTAATCCTTTCAGGTGGTTCCTTCTCTACCCTTGCCGCATTTCCTCACACACATGAGCTGAACTGTACTCTGCTGAATACTGGAGGGGAAACTTATGCTGATCTACAAGGCTCTCTCTTTGTGCAGCTATTTCCTCTCCAGTATGCTCCTCTACAAATTCTAGCCCTCTTGTTCTCCCCAGACTCTTCTCTCTGTCTCTTCAATTCAGGGAATTGTCAGGCTCTGCCTGAGTTTCTCTTCCCTGTTCTTTGGCATGGAAACATTGTTTCCAATGTCTCTGGGATTACTGTCATTTATTGCCTAATGTCCAATGTCTTGAAAAATCATTTTTCATATATTTTATCCAGTTTTTTATTTATTTCAGGCAGGAGGTAAAGTCTGGCATCTATTACTCCATCTTAGTTGGAAATAGAATTTATCCCTATCCATTTTTTATATGACAGTCAAATAAACATGCCTTTGTAATTGTTAATCATATTGCCCTTGTTATAGATATAATACTGTTAGAGACAGAGGAAGTATGAACAACACTGAAACAAGATAAAATTGAAAATTTTCTATGTAGGTATAAGAAGTAGAATTTTAAACTCAGGAGAAAGGTACGTTGTTGAGGTATTTAAAGGGGGCCATTCAATGAATGCTACTTAAGAAAACGAAAGACATAAGGATAAACTTGTTTAAAATATGTGCATGATCTTTATTTTGTATGTTTTATCTTATCAATACTTAACATTAAGAATATTCTTTTTTACATTTGATGGTGTGACTAGGATAGTATGAAGGTATGAGGCAGAATATACCCTGGAATAGTTATCAGAAACTTTCTTACAGAAAGATATACAAGTAATTTAATAAACTAAATACATAAATATAAAACAACTCCTAGATAAAGGCAAACAACCAAAACTATATGTACAGATGCCAATAATTCTTCCACTTTGATTGGACTGATTGGTCAGGTTAGTTAACACCTAGTATATCTAAATGATTGTTCATTTAATTAGCCAATTGCTAGGCTACTTTGGTTCAATATATTATATATTTTGGTGTTTAAATAAATTGGACAATGTATTGGTAGAAATCAAAAATAATATGTTGGTTTTAAGAATAAGATACTTAGTGCATCACAAGCTTTATTTAACTCTAAAACATGAATTGTAGTTACTGTGCCTTCATATTTTCTTTGGATTAAATAACTGTAGTATTTATTCTGTAATTTTGTATCTTGAGATACTCTTCTTGCCTTTGACACTTTTTTATTTTGGTTAATAAGTGAAGAAAGCATTTTAACATTTTTATATCTTGCCACATTATATCTGTTTTTTCACTTTATTGCCAATGTATTTATCATCTTGTGTAAATAACCAAAAATTAAAGAAGATTAATTTATCTTGCCATTACTTTTTTACAAGCATGTAAAAATTTTCTGAGCTATTTTTGTCTGTACCACTAATCAAATAAGCTTTACTCACAGGTGAAAGTAGCTTGCACTTGTAGCTTCCAGCCTTTCTATTTTCTGTCTTACTGAGAAGAAAATAATTGACTTTCCAAACAGAAACAAGGGTATACAGACTTTCTGTAATGAGCTCATCTATCTAAATTAGTCAAATCTTAAAAGCAATTATACTTTCTAAGGTTGCTGAGTCTTTATAAGTAATGCCACTCATGGGATCAAGCACTTGCTCTGATTTGATAATTCAGCATGATTCTATTGACAATCCATGCTGACTATGTGTGCATATCTTTTCTTTTTATGTAGCTAATGGGATTGACAAACAAACCTATAACCCTGTCACCTCTATGCAGAGCATTGCCCCTTTAGTTTTAAGTTCAAATGGCCCTGTATAAATGCATTGATAATATTACTAATTTTGTATTACATAATATTTAAAGTAAAAAACACAATATTTTACATAAAATTGAAACACTACATATCACTATATAACAGAAAAGTTTATATACGTTGAGTGGAGAATCAGGGTTATACAAAGTCTCAAGTATTCTAACAGGGACAGCCAGACCTGGGGCACAACATTTAATCCAATCAGTGTCTCAGATTTCACATCTATTAATATGAAGAAGAGCACAATTTTTGAAAATGTTGATCCTAATATACATCAAATTTTCTTTAAGAGAAAATCATATTGGATATGTTTTTAAAGTAAAATCTAATTTAGTTTATAAGCCTTTTCCTGTTATATATTATTGTATCATAGCTTAGATCATAGAAACTGCATTAATTTAGATGATATTTTAGTCATGATCTTTTAAATTTTGTGTAGTTTTTATTCATCAATTATTAGTTTTCAAATGCAGTCTCCTTCACTTTCAAAAGAAAACATGTAAGATAAATCAATCTATTCTCAATGATTTAATTTTCATTATCCAGTTGTATATTTAAAATTGACTGTGGTATTTCTATGTAGACAGAGATTTATTTTAATTGAAACAATTCTATATTTCTCTTCTTTCGCTTTCCCAATGAAATTACTCAGAAGAAAGGCAGCTTTTTCAGAGAATAAAAGACAGAACATAACTACATGTTTTAAACTAACCAACTTCTGAAAATTTCTAAATTACATAAAATTCCTGGAAGAGGGTTAAGAATTTTAGGTTCTTGCTTTACCATCAATAGGTCAAGTTTGGTCAAGTTTAATCAACAAAGACTTACCATAGACTACTTCTAACATTTCTCTAACTGGAAGAGAAAACAATTTTGATGGAGAGAACAAAGCAGGCATTAAGATTCTTTGTCTATTATTGTTTTGCTACTGGTTTACTCATTATGGAATGCGCTTACTTAGGTTGTGCTTGCACTTTGAAAGTCAAGGTGAGTTCGGCATCTCTACTAATGGTCCAGGCTAAAAGCTGCTTTTACCTGAAAACATTCATGTTGTTTTAATGTTGTTTAGTGCAAATATTCAAAGGTCTCAGACTCAGTTCTGTTATTCACTCTGTATGTAATGACACATTTTTCCTTTTATATGTATCATTTAAAAATTACTTAATGGATTTAACTCTTTCAGAGCACCTTGCCTCCTTCTTCATGAAGATAATAGGAAGTCAACAAGCATGATCAGCCCTAAATGTTACTCTTTATGCAAATTTACCTGCATTCCAGTCCATCCTCAGCTCTTTTACTCTTTGTAAAAACCTAATTCCTCACACATGTTTTTGATCACATCTTCTCTTGCCTCTGATTCATCAGTCATTTCCTTTAACATTATATTTTTAATCTTCCCCATTATTGGTTCCTTCCTTTAGGTCTGTAACATTCTTCCCTTTTATAAAACCACAACACTCTGCCTTTAATCCTTATTGTCTCCCAGAAACCAAATAATCTTCCTACTTCACTTCTTGATAGAACAGAACAACACATTTATTGTTTTCACATTTGCATATTTTTCAATGTCTTTCCAGGGGGTTCATAGCTACACTCATCACTCAGCCTTTTTCTGGGAATATTCACATAGCCTCTCTAATATTGTCAGAATTTTATTTTGTTTTATGACAACTTATTACTTAAATGCTGTCAACAAAAAGGTTTTTTTCTTCTCAAGACAATAAGAATGTTGTTGTGCTTGGGTCTCAGAGGCATAAGTAATAGGTTAGCAATAAGACAGGATTAAATTCAACATAATTAAAATTGAGAGTGGACTATATACACTCACTAAGAGAAGAACAACCCTTCTTTATGGCATGTTGAATACAAATATAAGTAATTTTCTCTTTCAAGTTATAGGTAATTTAATTCTTTTTTTTTAATTATTAGCACTTTTTAATTATTATTTATTTATTTATTTATTTATTTGGCTGTGTTGGGTCTTCGTTTCTGTGCGAGGGCTTCCTCTAGTTGCGGCAAGCAGGGGCCACTCTTCATCGCGGTGCGCGGGCCTCTCACTATCGTGGCCTCTCTTGTTGCGGAGCACAGGCTCCAGACGCGCAGGCTCAGTAATTCTTTTTAAATGTAAATTAAACATGAACATAAGAGCCTTTTATAGTCAAAGGTTCATTGATGTTAGTCAACTCACTCTAAAATCAGTAGGATGTAATTTGATATACCAATAATCCGCTGCTTTTCCTAATTGAATTAATATCTTATAGTGCATATTTTATTCACATGGGAAATTTTGTTACAAAAGTAAAAACTGTATTGATCAAATTCTACAGGACCATGCTGGATATACAAACAGATACAATATGATTTACTTGAAAAGATGATAAGCTTTAAATTAGTGTCACAGAGCTGTTGTGAGCTTATGGACAGCAGAATGATCAAGATAAGCATAAAATAACTTTTCAATTTTATTGTTCATTCTTTTAAATTCAAGTTCTCAACTTGTATCATGCTACTCCTTCCTCTACATTCCAGCACACTGGCCTTGTTTTAGTTAATATAACTCTATTCAACTATACTAAACTTTATTAGGATTAATAAAATATCATTTTACTTTTTATAAAAAACATGATATTGTTATTACCTAGACTTAGTATGGTACCTGACACATAAATGAGGCTCAATAAATATACATATGTTGGATCAATGAATCAATAACAACTACTTACTAATTCATTTCATCTGAACACTCAGCAGCAAAGTAGTAATTCTTGATTCTTGCATGGGAGGCTTGGAAAGCACTAGACGCAAAAAGACAGAAAGCAGAGAATTCAATTTTCTTTCCAACAATCAATGAAACATTTTATACTACAACCAGAAAGGGGTTACAGCAACCATATAGTACTATCTCCATTGTGTATATAAGTAAACTAAAGTCCAATGAGATGAAATGACTTGCTAAAGTTAATATGGTAGTGACAGAGACTTAATTAGGACACTGATTTTTAGTCCCGTGTTCTGAGAATGTTCTATGTTTGTTTGTTAGAGAAGATTAACCGCTCTCTTGTTTTTAAATTAAATGTCACAGTCAGCATGAAAAGGGTGATGTATGATGGCTTAACAAAAACTGAACTATTAATCAGAATCTACATTTCTGCAGAATTATTAGGTTTCTCTTCTTCTAAATGCCAGTATTTTTTGCTTGGTATGTGAACAGATAATTAAAATATGGCCCTCTTCGTTCTAATGGCTTATGTCTTATTAAAAGAAAATGAAGTATTTATGCCTATGAATTTGAGCTTCTGTTGCCCAATATTCTAATTACAAGATATGATATTATATATATAGGTTGTCTGCATTATATATTTGTTAACAAATTATTTTTCCTGTTTTGTGAATTGTCAAATTATTTTGCTCATTTTTCTAAAGGAGTCTTAGTGCTTGAAATTAGCACTTCAGATAATAAGAATACTAATCTTTTTTGTTTCTCTGGTGATTTTTCTTAATTTGTTTTCCTTATTGTATCATTTTTTGACCTATAAAAGCTGTAAATCTCATGTAGTCAAACCTTTTTTTTTACCTTTCCCTTTATGATTTCTTCTGACAAGCTTAGATAAATCTATACAGGTTTGAGAAGGAGTCACCTCTATTTTCTTCTAGAGTTTGGCTAGCAGGACATTTAATATATGTACTTTGATAGATAAAATAATCACAGTATTGTTTATCACTTTCTTTTGGTGCATATGTAAAACCATGGCCTATTTGAAACTATTAAAACAGGCATTGCCTTCAGGTCACTGAATGGTGATGCTCATGGAAAATCATAAGGTTCTTTTACTTCTGAGAATACTTTCAACAAATACCAGTGTTGTTTATCCAAAACACATTGTATCCTAATTATTTTTAACTTACAGCTCTATTAGGAATGTAAGATGTTGAACACAAACTTACACAATAAGATAGCTCTTCTACTTCCTGTTTGTAAATTAAGTCCTAACTTTCTTCATATCATTAAATAAATTTGTGACTTGGAAATCATTAATAATATTGCAGTGAAAAATTTTAAAATTTTGTAAACAAATATAAGTTCTAGCGGTAGGCTGGAAAAAATTTATAATGCAACTTTTAGTTTCTGTTTAAAAACCTTCAGATTTTAAATATAAAACTATAGCCACCACTCCATTATTTTATGGTAGATAGTTCTTCACATTTGTTCACTCCATTCACCCTTCTTCAATAAGCATACTGAGGTTTTCCAAATAACACTCATTAGTCTCCCCCTGCCCAAAAATGGGGTGTAGAATGGAGGGGAAAAGGAGGCAAACACTTTTTATCAACTTTTGTTATTTAATTCTTGCTGGATGCTTTCAGACATTTTTCTAGCACTCTGTCATTTCTGGTACAGTGTCATTTTGTGTGTATCTCTCACCTCTAACTCCTAGTTATTTTGATATGTGTGGATGATCTATTCAGTGTCCTTTAAAGACTGAGAACTACCCCGTTCACTTTAACTTTCTTAGTAATAAGCACAGTGGTTTACACATAGAACGTAATTCAGAAACGTTTTTGGATAATGAATAATCATGTTTTCTATGGTTCTGGGTAAAATTTGAAATATTCTAGATTTTATTTCTATAAATGTGAATGTTGCAACAGATTAAAATACATTTTTTAGAAAGGCAATGGATTGGTGCTAATTTTCAGAATGTGATTATTATCTATGCTTTTGGATAATTAATTATAAAATGCTTTTCCTTTCCTCCATATTACTAAAAGCAAATTAAGTATCTAAAACATATAATTATATTTCTCTATCAGAGGTATCTTGTATCTGTCAAAAATAATACTTTAACATATATGAATGCTGATATGTATTAGATTTGATCTACACAGCCCCAAACTATTTAAAAAGTTAAAAAATTAGTCAAAAATCTATTTGTTAATAAGTAGACAAAAATATTCCTGTTGTTTAACTATTGATTTCAACTTAAAAAGTAAAATAAATTCTGTTCAGTTAATTTGTGTTCAGGCATAGATATAAATATCCAAGTTTCTGTTCATTTCACTACATGTTTAATGTCAAAAGTTTAAAATTCAATTTAATTTTCCATTTATGAATATATGGATTCACCAGGATTTATATATATGCGTATCTCTCTCTCTCTCTCTCAATCATTTGAATGGTAGTGATATATTTTAGAGGTGATCTAAAATGTGGCCTAATACAAAAAACTTATCATTTATTTGAAGATCTTACCTCATTTAAGTCACTCAAATAATTTTCCTTTATGAGCAGTTGTAGTTATACATGAATGCAATGTCCAATGTCCTGTCTTCCACTTTTACACTAAGGATTCATGCACTTAAATGTCATTAGAATTAACAAATATTCTTTGGATATGCTCCATTTATCAATGAATGCATTTCATTGTTTCAGACTTCTTAAAAACAACTTTTTTTTTAAACATCTTTATTGGAGTATAACTGCTTTACAATGGTGTGTTAGTTTCTGCTGTATAACAAAGTGAATCAGCTATACGTATACATATATCCCCATATCCCCTCCTTCTTGCATCTCCCTCCCACACTCCCTATCCCACCCCTTTAGGTCATCACAAAGCACTGAGCTGATCTCCCTGTGCTATGCAGCTGCTTCCCACTAGCTATCTGTTTTACAGTTGGTAGTGTATGAGAGAATAGCATTAAAAACAACTTCTGATAAGACAGATATACCTTCAATGGCATCTATTTCAGTGTAGTAGATGTAATAGATAGTAGTCTATAATATTAGAGGATTTTATGAAAATTGAGTTTCTTTTTGGTCACTCAAAAACTGATCTTATACATAATTCCTAAAGTAATTCTTTATTTATTTTTTTGTAAAATACAACATTGCTTTTGTTCATCTCCCTAGTTACATAAGCCCTGGCTGATTCTTTTGTGGGTATTGCTTGCAAGGCAGTTAAAGGGGCTGAGACTTTCCTGATATACCCTTTTACAAGAACAACCATTTATATAACTGCCCTATTTCCACAGTTGCACCCCATTGTAGCAAGAAAAGAGTACGCTGACACTACTTGATTTATTAGGAATTTACTCTCAATATAGTATGACTTTCCAGTTAATTCAATGCTTTTCAATACATATACATTTGATGAGCGGACACTACTTGCCAGGCACCATCATACTAGGCCCTGATGGAACACTTCTAACAGTGCTTTTCTGTAAAACAAGGGTGTTGGACCTGATCAGGAAAATTTCTTCTGACATTGAAATTTTTATGAATCTATAGGTACACACAGTAGGTTAAGTTCAAGTTCCTTGAAGGGAGGACATAATTTTTCTTTTATTAGCAATAGATACTTGTATTTAAAACCTTCCTGTAGCATGATGTGGAGTTAAGAGTTCAAGATTTAGAATCAACCAGATGGGCTTAAATCCAGACTCTGCCAGTTACTAGCTGAATGACTGTGGACAAGTTAATTTAACCTCTCAGTCTTTTTATTTGTCAAACTAGGGTAGTGCCCCACAGTGAGCATTTAATGAAATAGTGTGTGGGAGTTGGGAGGAACTTCAAGATGGAGGAAGAGTAAGAAGTGGAGATCAACTTCCTCCCAACAAATACATCAGAAATACATCTACACGTGGAACAACTCCTACAGAACACTTACTGAACGCTGGCAGAAGACCTCAGACCTCCCAAAAGGCAAGAAACTCCCCATGTACCTCGGTAGGGCAAAAGAAAAAAGAAAAAACAGAGACAAAATAATTGGGATGGGACCTGCACCAATGGGGGAGAGCAATGAAGGAGGAAAGGTTTCCACACACTAGGAAGCCCCTTCGCGGGTGGAGACTGCAGGTGGCAGAGGTGGGGAGCTTTGGGGCATTGGAGGAGAGGTCAGCAACAGGGGTGCGGAGGGCAAAGCGGAGAGATCCCTACACAGAGGATCGGTGCAGACCAGCACTCACCAGCCCAAGAGGCTTCTCTGCTCACCTGCTGGGACAGGTGGGGGCTGGGAGCTGAGGCTTGGGCTTCGGTTGGATCCCAGGGAGAGGACTGGGGTTGGCTGTGTGAACACAGCCTGAGGGGGGCTAGTGAGCCACCGCTAGCCGGGAGGGAGTACGGGAAGAAATCTGGAGCTGCCAAAGAGACAAGAGACTTTTCCTTGCCTCTTTGTTTCCTGGTGCACGAGGAGAGGGGATTAAGAGCGCTGCTTAAAGGAGCTCCAGAGAAGGGCACGAGCCGCGGCTATCAGCACGGACCCCAGAGACCGGCATGAGATGCTAAGGCTGCTGCTGCAGCCACCAAGAAGCCTGTGTGCAAGCATAGGTCACTCTCCACACCACCCCTCCCGGGAGCCTGTGCAGCCCGCCACTGCCAGGGTCCCGTGATCCAGGGACAACTTCCTGGGGAGAATGCATGGTGCGCCTCAGGCTGGTGCAATGTCATGCCGGCCTCTGCTGCTGCGGTCTCACCCTGCATTCGTACCCCTCCCTCCCCCTGGCCTGAGTGAACCAGAGACCCCGAATCAGCTGCTCCTTTAACCCCGTCCTGTCTGAGCGAAGAACAGATGCCCTAAGGTGACATACACGCAGAGGTGGGTCCACATCCAAAGCTGAACCCCTGGAGCTGTGCGAACAAAGAAGAGAAAGGGAAATCTCTCCCAGCAGCCTCAGGAGCAGCGGATTAAATCTCCACAATCAACTTGATGTACCCTGCATCTGTGGAATACCTGAACAGACAATGAATCATCCCAAAATGAGGAGGTGGACTTTGGGAGCAAGGATATAAATATATATATTTCCGTTTTTCTCTTTTTGTGAGTGTGTATGTGTATGCTTCTGTGTGATTTTGTCTGTATAGCTTTGCTTTTACCATTTGTCCTAGGGTTCTGTCTGTCCATTTAATTTTTTTTTTTACTTAAAAAAATTTCTTTTTCTTAATAATTATTTATTATTTTTTTATTTTAATAACTTTATTTTATTTTATCTTCTTCTTTCTTTCTTTCTTTTTTTTCTCCCTTCTATTCTGAGCCGTGTGGAGGACAGGCTCTTGGTGCTGCAGCTAGGCGTCTGGGCTGTGCCACTGTGGTGGGAGAGCCAAGTTGAGGACACTGGTCCACAAGAGACCTCCCAGCTCCACGTAATATCAAACGGCAAAAATCTCCCAGAGATCTCCATCTCAATGCCAAGACCCAGCTTCACTCAATGACCAGCAAGCTACAGTGCAGGACACCCTATGCCAAACAACAAGCAAGACAGGAACACAACCCCATCCATTAGCATAGAGGCTGCCTAAAATCATAATAAGGCCACAGATATGCCAAAACGCACCACCAGATGTGGATCTGACCACCAGAAAGACAAGATCCAGCCTCATCCACCAGAACACAGGCATGAGTCCCCACCACCAGGAAGCCTACACAACCCACCTAACCAAACTTAGCCACTGGGGACAGACACCAAAAACAACAGAAACTACGACCTGCAGCCTGCAAAAAGGAGACCCCAAACACAGTAAGTTAAGCAAAAGGAGAAGACAGAGAAACACAATGCAGATGAAGGAGCAAGGCAAAAACCCACCAGACCTAACAAATGAAGAGGAAATAGGCAGTCTACCTGAAAAAGAATTCAGAATAATGATAGTAAAGATGATCCAAAATCTTGGAAATAGAATGGAGAAAATACAAGAAACATTTAACAAGGACCTAGAAGAAATAAAGAGCAAACAAAGAGAGATGAACAACACAATAAATGAAATTAAAAAATCTCTAGAAGGGATCAATAGAAGAATAACTGAGGCAGAAGAAAGGATAAGTGACCTGGAAGATAAAATAGTGGAAATAACTACTGCAGAGAAATAAACAAAAACGAATGAAAAGAACTGAGGACAGTCTCAGAGACCTCTGGGACAACATTAAACGCAACAACATTCGAATTATAGGGGTCCCAGAAGAAGAAGACAAAATGAAAGGGACTGAGAAAATATTTGAAGAGATTATAGTTGAAAACGTCCCTAATATGGGAAAGGAAATAGTTAATCAAGTCCAGGAAGCACAGAGAGTCCCATACAGGATAAATCCAAGGAGAAACATGCCAAGACACATATTAATCAAACTATCAATAATTAAATACAAAGAAAACATATTAAAAGCAGCAAGGGAAAAACAAGTATAAGGGAATCGCCATAAGGCTAACAGCTGATCTTTCAGCAGAAACTCTGCAAGCCAAAAGGGAGTGGCAGGACAAATTTAAAGTGTGAAAGAGAAAAACTTACAACCAAGATTACTCTACCCGGCAAGGATCTCATTCAGATTTGATGGAAAAATTAAAAGCTTTACAGACAAGCAAAAGCTAAGAGAATTCAGCACCACCAAACCAGCTTTACAACAAAAGCTAAAGGAACTTCTCTAGGCAGGAAACACAAGTGAAGTAAAAGACCTACAATAATAAACCCAAAACAATTAAGAAAATGGTAACAGGAACATACATATTGATAATTAGATTAAATGTAAATGGATTAAATGCTCCAACCAAAAAACATTGACTGGCTGAATGGATACAAAAACAAGACCTGTATATATGCTGTCTACAAGAGACCCACTTCAGACCTAGGGACACATACAGACTGAAAGTGAGCAGATGGAAAAAGATACTCCATGCAAATGGAAATCAACAGAAAGCTGGAGTAGCAATTCTCATGTGAGACAAAATAGACTTTAAAACAAAGAATATTACAACAGACAAAGAAGGACACTACATAATGATCGAGGTATCAATCCAAGAAGAAGATGTAACAATTGTAAATATTTATGCACCCAACATAGGAGCACCTCAATATATAAGGCAAACACTAACAGCCATAAAAGGGGAAATCATCAGTAATCATAGTAGGGGACTTTAGCACCCCACTTTCACCAATAGAGAGATCATCCAAAATGAAAATAAATAAGGAAACTCAAGCTTTAAATGATACATTAAACAAGATGGACTTAATTGATATTACAGGACATCCCATCCAAAGACAACAGAATACACATTCTTCTCAAGTGCTCATGGAACATACTACAGGATAGATCATATCTTAGGTCATAAATCAAGCCTTGGTAAATTTAAGAAAATTGAAATCGTATCAAGTATCTTTAATGAACACAATGCTATGAGACTAGATATCAATTACAGGAAAAATCTGTAAGAAATGCGAACACGTGGAGACTAAACAACACACTACTTAATAATCAAGATATCAATGAAGAAATCAAAGAGAAAAATCAAAAAAAACCTAAAAACAAATGACATTGAAAACACGACAACCAAAAACCTATGGGACGTAGCAAAAGCGGTTCTAAGAGGGAAGTTTATAGGTTTACAAGCCTAACTTAAGAAACAAGAAACATCTCAAATAAACAACCTAATCGTACACCTAAAGCAATTAGAGAAAGAAGAACCAAAAAACCCCAAGGTTAGCAGAAGGAAAGAAATCATAAAGATCAGATCAGAAATAAATGAAAAAGAAATGAAGGAAATGATAGCAAAGAGCAATAAAACTAAAAGCTGGTTCTTTGAGAAGATAAACAAAATAGATAAACCATTAGCCAGACTCATCAAGAAAAAAAGGGAGAAGACTCAAATCTACAGAATTAGAAATGAAAAAGTAGAAGTAACAACTGACACTGCAGAAATACAAAGGATAATAAGAGATGACTACAAGCAACTCTTTGCCACTAAAATGGACAACCTGGAAGAAACGGACAAATTCTTAGAAATGCACAATCTGCCGAGACTGAACCAAGAAGAAATAGAAAATATGAACAGAACAATCACAAGCACTGAAATTGAAACTGTGATTAAAAATCTTCCAACAAACTAAAGCCCAGGACCAGATGGCTTCACAGGTGAATTCTATCAAACATTTAGAGAAGAGCTCACACCTATCCTTCTCAAACTCTTCCAAAATATAGCAGAGGGAGGAAACTCCCAAACTCATTCTACGTGGCCACCATCGCTCTGATACCAAAACCAGACAAAGATGTCACAAAGAAAGAAAACTACAGGCCAATATCACTGATGAACATACATGCAAAAATCCTCAACAAAATACTAGCAAACAGAATCCAACAGCACATTAAAAGGATCATACACTATGATCAAGTGGGGTATATCCCAGGAATGAAAGGATTCTTCAATATACACAAATCAATCAATGTGATACACCATATTAACAAATGGAAGGAGAAAAACCATATGATCATCTCAATAGATGCAGAGAAAGCATTTGACAAAATTCAACACTCATTTATCATAAAAACCCTCCAGAAAGTAGGCATAGAGGGAACTTTCCTCAACTTAATAAAGGCCATATATGACAAACCCACAGCCAACATCATCCTGAAAGGTAAAAAATTGAAACCGTTTCCACTAAGATCAGGAACAAGACAAGGTTGCCCACTCTCACCATTATTATTCAACATAGTTTTGGTAGTTTTAGCCACAGCAATCAGAGAAGAAAAAGAAATAAAAGGAATCCAAAATGGAAAAGAAGAAATAAAGCTGCCACTGTTGGCAGATGACATGATACTATACATAGAGAATCCTAAAGATGCTACCAGAAAACTACTAGTGCTAATCAATGAATTTGGTAAAGTAGCATGGTACAAAATTAATGCACAGAAATCTCTTGCATTCCTATACACTAACGATGAAATATCTGAAAGAGAAATTATGGAAACACTCCCATTTACCATTGCCACAAAAAGACTAAAATTCCTAGGAATAAACCTACCTAAGGAGACAAAAGACCTGTATGCAGAAAATTATGTCATTGATGAAAGAAATTAAAGATGATACAAATAGATGGGGAGATATACCACGTTCTTCAGTTGGAAGAATCAACATTGTGAAAATGACTCTACTACCCAAAACAATCTACATATTCAATGCAATCCCTATCAAACTAACACTGGCATTTTTCACAGAACAAGAATAAAAAATTTCACAAATTGTATGGAAACACAAAAGACCCCGAATAGCCAAAGCAATCCTGAGAAAGAAAAACGGAACTGGAAGAATCAGGCTCCCTGACTTCAGACTATACTACGAAGCTACAGTAATCAAGACAGTATGGTTCTGTCACAAAAACAGAAATATAGATCAATGCAACAGGATAGAAAGCCCAGAGATAAACCCACGCTCATATGGTCACCTTATCTTTGATAAAGGAGGCAAGCATATACAGTGGAGAAAAGACAGCCTCTTCAATGAGTGGTGTTGGGAAAACTGGAGAGTTACATGTAAAAGAATGAAATTAGAACACCCCCTAACATCATACACAAAAATAAACTCAAAATGGATTAAAGACCTCAATGTAAGGCCAGACACCATCAAACTCTTAGAGGAAAACATACGCAGAACACTCTATGACATAAATCACAGCACGATCCTTTTTGACCCACCTCCTAGAGAAATGGAAATAAGAACACAAATAAACAAATGGGACCTAATGAAACTTAAAAGCTTTTGCACAGCAAAGGAAACCATAAACAAGACCAAAAGACAACCCTCAGAATGGGAGAAAATATTTGCAAATGAAGCAACTGACAAAGGATCAATCTCCAAAACATACAAGCAACACATGCAGCTCAATATCAAAATAACAAACAACCCAATCCAAAAATGGGCAGAAGACCTAAATAGACATTTCTCCAAAGAAGATATACGGATTACCAACAAACACATGAATGAATGCTCAACATCATTAATCATTAGAGAAATGCAAATCAAAACTACAGTGAGATATCATCTCACACCGGTCAGAATGGCCATCTTCAAAAAATCTAGAAACAATAAATTCTGGAGAGGATGTGGAGAAAAGGGAACCCGCTAGCACTGTTGGTGGGAATGTAAATTGATACAGCCACTATGGAGAACAGTATGGAGGTTCCTTCAAAAACTAGAAATAGAACTACCATACGACCTAGCAATCCCACTACTGGGCATATACCCTGAGAAAACCATAATTTAAAAAGAGTCATGTACCACAATGTTCATTGCAGCTCTATTTACAATAGCCAGGACATGGAAGCAACCTAAGTGTCCATCAACAGATGAATGGATAAAGAAGATGTTGTACATATATACAATGGAATATTTCTCAGCCATAAAATGGAACGAAACTGAGTTATTTGTAGTGAGGTGGATGCACCTAGAGTCTGTCATACAGAGTGAAGTAAGTCAAAAAGAGAAAAAGAAGTACCATATGCTAACACATATATATGGAATCTAAAAAGAAAAAGGAAAGAAAAAAATGGTCAGAAGAACCTAGGGGCATGAAGGGAATAAAAATTCAGACCTACTAGAGAATGGACTTGAGGATACGGGGAGGGGGAAGGGTAAGCTGTGCCAAAGTGAGAGAGTGGCATGGACATATATACACTACCAAACGTAAAATAGATAGCTAGTGGGAAGCAGCCACATAGCACAGGGAGATCAGCTCGGTGCTTTGTGACCACCTAGAGGGGTGGGATAGGGAGGGTGGGATGGAGGGAGATGCAAGAGGGAAGAGATATGGGGACGTATGTATATGTATAACTGATTCACTTTGTTATAAAGCAGAAACTAACACACCATTGTAAAGCAGTTATACTCCAATGAAGATGTTAAAAACAAAAGTTAAGATGTTAGGGGGATGGCGGTATAGAACTAGGAGATGTTTAAAGAAGAAGTATATATAACTTACTGAATGTTATACTTTCTCTGTTATGTTAGTCAGACTCTTCTTATTGCTTATCTTTTTCTTCACATTTCAGAACAGATATACTGAAACTTGAGAAGGTCCAGGGAAGATAAATAAATCCAATCAAAATGACAGAAAAATAGATTCCATGAAGAAAGTTTAAAGAAATTGATGTAGTTAAGTGGTTGAGAGACTGATGTAATTCATTATTATAATGTAGAACTTTTCAAATTATACGGAAAGACAGTTGACCAATTGACAAGAGAATTGTAAAGGAGTGCATTTACATCAAAGCAAGAGAGCTTAACTTATCTAAAGCTTGGAACATATGATCAGAACTGGCTATTAAGAAAGGTGGTATAGTTTCCACCTTTTGATATCTTAAACTCTCTCTTGGAGACTTTAAGTATTCAAGCCTGAAGTAAGAAGTAGAAACAAAATTTTCTGTTAAGTAGCTTTCCAACTATAAGATTGCATACCATTTTTAGTGTCGACTTAAAAAAGTGTGTCCAGACAGTACTTATCTGCACGTTGGTCATTGCTGTGGAAGAGAGTATAACTTTTCCACATCTGGCCTGTGATTTAAAGGAGTGATTTATCTAACAGTGACAGGTCACTTGCCATTAGGAGTAATTCACAAAATGATAAAAAGAATAAACGGTCATATGAATCACATCTCTCAAATTTCATGTACATTAATTAAAAACTCCTTGGACTGGAAAGTTTTGGTTCCATTCCTAATAATAAAAGGTGGCTTCTGCCATCTAGTGAATACCATCAGATTGTTTCTTTTTAAGTATTTCTTAACTACTCTTTGGTTTTTGAAAACAAAAATCAAATCATTCTCAGGACTTGGTAAATTACTTGCGGTACTATATTTGTTTATATTGATCAGAACTATATCTTTCCTTTTAAATCAGTTTCTGCATATTTGGTCACTCCACAGAGGCAGAACAAGTCCCCCACTCTCCACCTTTGAATTTAGTTCTGATGTCAAGACTGATAACACCACAGAAATACACACCAGGAGAATATGTAAAGGTTTATTATTTGCATAATGAGATTTTCTGGGGCGATCAGGACAAGTACCCTACACGGATCCAAAAAATAGCTTGAGAGAGAAGGGAAAAGAGACTGGCTTGGCTTTTCTGGTGGATAGAAGTTGAGGTCGAGGTGAAGAAGGGAAAGAGAGAGAGTAGGGTTTGCAAGCTGTCAGCAGACAAATATCATAAATGGAGTCATACTCTTTATTGCCCTTCTCAAAGTATATCTTGTCCTATTCAACTGTATTCAAATATATAAGAGGAAAATAGAACTACATAATTTACATGGTCAATACCAATAGACAAGGTCTTTGCAAATATTCCCTAATTGTATTGCTCATGTGACCCACACAAACACAGATAGTGATGACTACTTGCCCCACTTGTATCCTCCAACTTTGACATGCTTCCCTTCCTTTTTATGCGATCAATAAGGTTAAGTGAGAATATGTAGCTAAAAACATATAAACTCATTCTTCCTATGCTAGACTTATGTATATTCTAATACTAAAGTTTAGAAGTCATTTGTAGTGGAAAAGATCTCTCTTGGCCCAGTTATTAAAGGAAACTCAAGACTCTAAATCAGGTTCAACTAGAGTGAGGTCCCATCTAATCAGAGATTTATAAATGTGTAAATAGCCAATTAAGGAAGAAGATATAGAACAACTGTGCTAAGCTTTATTCATAACCCAAATAGCACAATCATTACTCATTTTCTCCAATAACATGTGCTTGTCTATAAGGTAAAAGTTTTGATGTTATTTATGAATATTGATATCTATACCCTCTTAATCATTCAAAAAAACAGAAAAGTGAAGAAGAAATACTTGTAAGATAAAATATAAAGCAGGGTATACCAGAAGTTTCCATATATTCACAATTGAGGAGAGTGAAATGCAAATGTCAAAATCATCATATATTCTCTTCAATAAAAATAAGAGGTATAGCACTTAGATTTCATTGCAGGAAAATCACCAAATTTTGAATCCCCAAATGACTATGTCAAGTTTTTCAGTATATTTTTATCTGCTGCTAGCTCTGGTTTAGTGTTCTGAATTTCTTTTTAATCTGTTATTTGAACTAAATATTAAATTAGTTCCCTCAAAGTGGACTATTCTGGTGTAAAGATACTAATGCTGATTCTGTGATACCGAAATTATGCAGCTGCAGAGAAGAAGATATTTTGATTCAGGTTTACAATGTCTCCCAGTGTATGAATACTTAATACATTGAAATTTTCAATTTTTAAAATGGATTAAGAGTTAATAATTCACATTATAAAAAAATCATATTACAAAATAATCCTTATTTCATAAAAAAAATAATACCTGAGCCTTTTTTAAGGCACTTTTTAGACAAAGTGTTTCTAAAGTAATAATTTATCAGTGAGAATATATGACCTAGAAACAAACAGGAATGCCATGCATCTTTTTAGAACACACTCATTGCAAGGAGCATGGTATATTTTTAATTGATGACTTGCACAAAGAGTAAGAAATATCCGCCATTTTTATTGCTATTGTTGTTTTGTTTTATCTCAATTCATTTTTTTAGATAAGCCATACCTTGAACCTAGAATATATTAAATAATCTAGGCTAATTTTTAATATCGTAATTTTTTTTTGCCTTTCAGAAACAATATGAGTGCCTTAAATTGTAACAACTGCTTTGAATTTCCATTTCGGGATTACCATCTAATCGCTGAATTTCTCAATTTTAATAGGCATTCAGTGTTTAGATAAGCCTTTTGTCAATTTCAGCATATTTACGCTTACTATTAAAAACAAAAGTATAGGAACATTGCACTTTAACAGACTTAAAATTAGGGAACATTGAAACATTGAAGGGTTTGATTATGACAGATGTTGAAATACTGATATGGAGAGAAAGAACATTTGCTGAATTTGATTTAAATAGAATAAAAACAAAAAGCTTTAAGGCTGAACAGGATGTATCCTTACATGAATCACTAGATATTTTAGTTTTAGTAACAGGGAAGTCAAACTGGTTCAAGCCAAGAATAGTGAATATGTTGTGTATCAAATGTTTGACCTAATGGCATAGAATGCATAAGGAAAGTTTGTTGAGTAAAAAATATCAGTTACTGTTGATGTAGCAAAAGTCTTTTTTTATTTAAAATTCCAGAAGTAGGTAATTTATGAGCGAATGTGCTTATGTGGTGAGTCAATGAACTAGAAACAGGATTGGGGGGGACAATATTGTTTAATTGTACATTTGCACATAAGCTTTTAGATAGTGTAAACTACAGAAATATATAATGGTACTGGTTTGCTTTATGTAAATCTTTTGTGATTTAAGCTGTTTTTAAGGTACTGAGGGATTATTGTACAAAAAGCTGGTGTTCAAAGATAGTAGCAAAAGATTAGATTAGTGTGTGATGCATATGAAAACTAACAGCAGGCCTTGTACTTGTATTCTTTGCCTAATCACAAGTCATCTCATTGGAAATAGTTAGCCACCTTCCCTCTGATTTTACCTGTGCAAACCAAGAACAAGATAAAATCATTTTCTATTCTCATATGCCATCCTTAATCATGAAAAACTTTAATAAATGAAGTAATTTGAAGAGATTTCCAGCATAAACTGTGTTCCTGGAATATTAAATGACAATTTTTGGTTTCCTGAGAAGTTACAAGCAGAAATATATTGGCAGAAGCTCCGCAGTGACCCCTTTAAGCAAGCTCAGAGAGAAGCTACTTGTACGTCTTCCCATCTATTAATTAAAGAAGGGAACTCAGATATTCCTACAGATGTACCATATGAAACACAAGCTGTAACTGAATCTAAAATTGAAGAAATAGTTACTCATCTAGATAAATGCCTCAGCCAAGAAGATTTCTAGTAGGAAAGTGGGTATGTGTATAAAACCCCTATCATTGGGCTGATGACAGAGCTGCAGAAATTAAAAAGGCAGCAGTAAAAGGAAATGTAAGCTATGAAACATAAGCAATGTGAAACCTTACAGAATTAGGTAAATGACAGAGGAAAAAGGGGATCAGTATTTTCTCAATGCCTTTTCTTTGTTTACTGGAAAGTTCATTTCAATGCATGTCAGTTATACTTAAAATGAGAATTTCAAAGAATTATAAACTTAAATATATACACATACTCAAAAATGAGTAGAATTAATGACTGACAAACCTGCATTGATTAGATAAGAGAAAGTTATGAATTTCACTGTACACTTCTATTCATTTAAAGCAATATTGTAAGGAATGCCTTTTGTGCTAGAATTAAAACTACAAATGATGTTTAAGCCAGAGTGGCAATACTTACAGTGATATGTGCTAAGAATCTTCTGAAAATTTCAGGTTTTTAGCGAATGTTTCTATCCTTAAAAAGTAGTTAAAAAATTCTGACCCCCCCAAATTCCTGATTGTTGTCAACCTACCACCTTTTCAACAATACTTTGCACCAGTACTGTATACTAAGCATCTCCCATACACTATTTTTTTTAACATCTTTATTGGAGTACAATTGCTTTACAGTGGTGTGTTATTTTGTGCTTTATAACAAAGTGAATCAGTTATACATATACATATGTTCCCATATCTCTTCCCTCTGGCATCTCCCTCCCTCCCACCCTCCCTATCCCACCCCTCTAGGTG
This sequence comes from Eschrichtius robustus, assembly GCF_028021215.1. NCBI lineage: Eukaryota > Metazoa > Chordata > Mammalia > Artiodactyla > Eschrichtiidae > Eschrichtius > Eschrichtius robustus. The sequence goes on along the minus strand of NC_090845.1, from coordinate 74,170,678 downwards.
GCACAAACCACCGAGCTGATAACCCTGTGCTATGCGGCTGTTTCCCACTAGCTATCTATTTTACGTTTGGTAGTGCATATATGTCCATGCCACTCTATCACTTTGCCACAGCTTACACATCCCCCTCCCCATATCCTCAAGTCCATTCTCTAGTAGGTCTGTGTCTTTATTCCCATCTTGCCCCTAGGTTCCTCATGACCTTTTTTTTTTTTTTTCTTAGACTCCATATATATGTGTTAGCATACGGTATCTGTTTTTCTCCTTCTGACTTACTTCACTATGTATGACAGACTCTAACTCCATCCACCTCACTACAAATAACTCACTTTCTTTTCTTTTCAGGGCTGAGTAATATTCCATTATATATATGTGCCACATATTCTTTATCCATTCATCTGTTGATGTGACACTTAGGTTGCTTCCATGTCCTGGCTATTGTAAATAGAGCTGCAATGAACATTTTGGTACATGACTCTTTTTGAATTCTGGTTTTCTCAGGGTATATGCCCAGTAGTGGGATTGCTGGGTCATATGGGAGTTCTATTTCTAGTTTTTGAAGGAACCTCCATACTGTTAGCCATAGTGGCTATATCAATTTACATTCCCACCAACAGTGCAAGAGGGTTTGCTTTTCTCCACACCCTCTCCAGCATTTATTGTTTGTAGATTTTTTGATGATGGCCATTCTGACCGGTGTGAGATGATATCTCATTGTACTTTTGATTTGCATTTCTCTAATGATTAATGATGTTGAGCATTCTTTCATGTGTTTGTTGGCAATCTGTATATCTTCTTTGGAGAAGTGACTATTGAGGTCTTCTGCCCATTTTTGGATTCAGTTGTTTGTTATTTTGATATTGAGCTGCATGGGTTGCTTGTATGTTTTGGAGATTAATCCTTTGTCAGTTGCTTCATTTGCAAATATTTTCTCCCATTCTGAGGGTTGTCTTTTGGTCTTGTTTATGGTTTCCTTTGCTGTGCAAAAGCTTTTAAGTTTCATTAGGTCCCATTTGTTTATTCTTGTTTTTATTTCCATTTCTCTAGGAGGTGTGTCAAAAAGGATCGTGCTGTGACTTATGTCATAGAGTGTTCTGCGTATGTTTTCCTCTAAGAGCTTGATGGTGTCTGGCCTTCCATTTAGGTCTTTAATCCATTTTGAGTTTATTTTCGTATATGGTGTTAGGGAGTGTTCTAATTTCATTCTGTTACATGTAGCTGTCCAATTTTCCCAGCACCACTTATTGAAGAAGCTGTCTTTTCTCCACTGTATATTCTTGCCTCCTTTATCAAAGATAAGGTGACCATATGAGCGTGGGTTTATCTCTGGGCTTTCTATCCTGTTGCATTGATCTATATTTCTGTTTTTGTGCCAGTGCCATACTGTCTTGATTACTGTAGCTTTGTAGTACTGTCTGAAGTCAGGGAGCCTGATTCCTCCAGCTCCATTTTTCTTTCTCAAGATTGCTTTGGCTCTTCGGGGTCTTTTGTGTTTCCATACAAATTGTGAAAATTTTTGTTCTAGTTCCGTGAAAAATGCCAGTGTTAGTTTGATAGGGATTGCATTGAGTCTGTAGATTGTTTTGGGTAGTAGAGTCATTTTCACAATGTTGATTCTTCCAATCCAAGAGCATGGTATATTTCTCCATCTAATTTTATCATCTTTAATTTCTTTCATCAGTGTCATAATTTTCTGCATACACGTCTTTTGTCTCCTTAGGTAGGTTTATTCCTAGATATATTTTTCTTTTTGTGGCAATGGTAAATGGGAGTGTTTTCTTAATTTCACTTTCAGAGATTTCATCATTAGTGTATAGGAATGCAAGAGATTTCTGTGCATTAATTTTGTATCCAGCTACTTAACCAAATTCATTGATTAGCTCTAGTAGTTTTCTGGTAGCATCTTTAGGATTCTCTATGTATACTATCATGTCATCTGCAAACAATGACAGCTTTACTTCTTTTCTGATTTTGATTCCTTTTATTTTTTTTCTTCTCTGATTGCTGTGGCTAAAACTACCAAAACTATGTTAAATAATAGTGGTGAGAGTGGGCAACCTTGTCTTGTTCCTGATCTTAGTGGAAATGGTTTCAGTTTTTCACCATTGAGGACGATGTTGGCTGTGGGTTTGTCATATATGGCCTTTATTAAGTTGAGGAAATTTCCCTCTATGCCTACTTTCTGGAGGGTTTTTATCATAATTGGGTGTTGAATTTTGTCGAAAGCTTTCTCTGTATCTATTGAGATGATCATATGGTTTTTCTCCTTCCATTTGTTAATATGGTGTATCACGTTGATTGATTTGCATATACTGAGGAATCCTTGCATTCCTGGGATAAACCCCACTTGATCATATTGTATGATCCTTTTAATGTGCTGTTGGATTCTGTTTGCTAGTATTTTGTTGAAGATTTTTGCATCTATGTTCATCAGTGACATTGGCCTGTAGTTTTCTTTCTTTGTGACATCTTTGTCTGGTTTTGGTATTAGAGTGATGGTGGCCTTGTAGCATTAGTTTGGGAGTGTTCTGCCCTCTGCTATATTTTGGAAGAGTTTGAGAAGGATAGGTGTTTGCTCTTCTCTAAATATTTTATAGAATTCGCCTGTGAAGCTATCTGGTCCAGGGCTTTTGTTGGTTGGAAGTTTTTTAATCACAGTTTCAATTTCAGTGCTTGTGATTGGTCTGTTCATATTTTCCACTTCTTCCTGGTTCAGTCTCGGAAGGTTGTGCATTTCTAAGAATTTGTCCATTTCTTCCAGGTTGTCCAATTTATTGGCATATAGTTGCTTGTAGTAATCTCTCATGATCCTTTGTATTTCTGCAGTGTCAGTTTTTACTTCTCCTTTTTCATTTCTAATTCTGTGGATTTGAGTCTTCTCCCTTTCTTTCTTGATAAGTTTGGCTAATGGTTTATCAATTTTGTTTATCTTCTCAAAGAACCAGTTTTTAGTTTTATTTATCTTTGCTATCATTTCCTTCATTTCTTTTTCATTTATTTTTGATCTGATCTTTATGATTTCTTTCCTTCTGCTGACTTTGGGTTTTTTTTGTTCTTGTTTCTCTAGTTGCTTTAGGTAACATCTTAATGTTACAGCACTGATGTAATAGCTTAAATAAAAATCTTCAGCTTACAGAGGTTTTTCTTCTATTTTAATGGTGATGGTGTTTGTCCCTAAGTTCTAAAATACACTAAATTTCTTCAAAATTGGTAGACTGTTTAACCTAATTTATCAAATATCTTCTAGGATATTAACCAGAGCAGAAGCAGGAGTCATTATATTTCTTTTTGATCCTTTGCATGATTTACTGTAAACCCTTGGTTGATGGAACTAAGCTCATGTATGTGAATTTATTAAGCCATAAAAAAATCAACAAACGAAAAAGAACATCTTAATGCTGATTGATTCACCTCCTCCCAAACTTGCTAATGATTTTATGCATACATTCTTTATAATTAAGGAATTAGGCTACAGGAAAGACAATGTTTCACTTTAAGAACATAGTAGGTATTGTAATGTAGTAAGTTAGAGAGAGAAAGACTCAAGGAAATCTATTTAAGTATTATGGTTCTTCCTCCGAAGGAGATTAAGAGATATTTTCAATATTTTGCAAATAAAATGAAGGAAGGTAAGGCAAAATGACCTAGAGTATTGTGACAATTTGAAAGTAATAGAACTAATGTGTTATTCTTATAGAGTATGTTAACTATAAATTCCAATCACAACATAATTCTAGAACACCAGTATTCTGAAGGACCAGGAATATGACTATCAGAAAATTTAAAATTATATATGTGGCTTGCAATATATTTCTATTGTACAATGCTGGTCTGGGCCCTGGATTTAAGGATCTACTACTACTTACTGGTTTCTTCTGCAATGTGGAGCCAAGTCAATTCGGAATTCAGGTAAATATATAAAACCGTCAGCCTTGGTATCCTACAAAAAATGGAGAAAGGAAAGAATAAGAGAATGTATGGAAAAGACTTAAGAGAGAGATTTAGACCTTGAAATGAAGGGCTGAGAGTCAGGTCACCAGGGTGAACACATTTTTCTAGATTCCTTACTCAAGAATACAGTTTGCTTAGCATGCACTTGAAATAGCTTTCTGCAAAGCAATTGGACCATGCATTTATTAAACCAGTGATGGTAACAACAAACTTGTACGTCAATGATTATCAAAAGTTACTTCAAAATACTCTAACGCCTTTCAACATCATCAGGGCATTCAAAGACAAACGATATATCAACAAAGACAAGCAAAGGCAGCGGTTATAGCAATACTCAACACATTTCTAAACCTTAAGTTGTCTAATATAGAATAGTGATCACACATACCAATTACTTTCATTTTCAAAGCTCTTCAAAAAATCTAATGATGTAGCTGCTAAGCATTAAATTGTTTAGTGTATGGGCATCAGAGACCAGTATTTGGAATATGGCCGTTTACTCCTGTGTCTGTCTCATTCTATTTTTTCTCTTCCTGTCTTTAATACCACAAGCAACCCAATAAATTTCTAATAAATTGTCATGAAAAGACACAAAGGTTAGTAATATCTTACAACATTTATAGAGCTTAGTAAGATCTGATCATTGTGATTCTACCAATACCTACCAAGTCACTTGTTTTTTCTGAGCTACAATTTCTTCAAGGATAAGAAAAGGGAACAGAGTATTATATGTTGTAATGTTTGTAACATGCATTGAAATTCCTAAGTAAAAGTTTCTATAGAAGTATTCAAGTTATATGAAAATATAAAATTATCAATCACTGAATTAAAAAAAAAATCACAGTATCTTACATTTAATAACAACCTGACAAATGGTCACCTGGAAAAAATACTCACAAAATGGATTCACTGAAAAAGGCACTGGAATTTTGATTCAGCTTGTATTAAGCTAATTAATTGTAATAATATTCCATCAACTAAATTAAAATATTATGGATAGAATTTACTGGGGTTTTTACTGTTTAATTTGGACAGGGATAAGATGAATGATGTTCATCACATGAGGCTATGAAAGCAATATGAAATGATCTAATATTTCATAATTACACTTAAAATTTTTCAAATTTGAAATAGAACATTTTTACCATTGGTTGGGGAAGAGGGAATAGAAGAGTATGATGGGAAGTAATATTTATTGAGGGCTTATTATGTGACAAGCACTGTGCAAAGGTACTTTATATACAGTAACTCATTTAATTATCACAACTGTTCATTAATTCAACTAATATATCTATTGAGTCCATATATTGTGCCACATGCTGGATACATTGTTGATCTATTGGGGCTGGTATTGGGAGGGAGGGAGGGAGAGAGAGAGAGAGAGAGAGAGAGAGAGGGTAAGAGAACTTGTGAAAGCTTAGGATTCATGGAGGACAGATATTAACACAAGAATCGCAAACAAAAAATGTAAAATTACAAGTGCATTAAATGCTATGCAGGAGAAGTACATGATACTATGAGCTAAAAATAATTGACCAAGTTAGGGGGAGGAGATCAGGGAAGGCTATCCTAAAGAAGTGATATATTGAAGTGAGATATGAAGGAAGACTAGGAGTTACCCAGGTGAGGGTGTCAGGAAGAAGGAAGGGCATATGCAAAAGTTCTGTAGATGGATAGAGCATAGCACATTAGAGAAACTTAAAGAGTGCCAGTGTGGCTGGAGTGTAAAAACCGCAGGGGTGCATGGTATAAGATATGACTAAAGAGGTATGGAATCCACGTGAAGCATGGTAGTTTGTATTAAGGATTTTATTCTAAGAGCAATGGGAAGTTATTGATGGTTTTAAATAAGGGGGACAGATGGCAGAGTGGGATGAGGTGGGGTAGTAGTGGTGATATGATCAAATTTTCACTTTTAAAAAAGATCGCTCTGATTAGAGTGGTAGAACAGATTAAAGGAAGGCCAAAGTAGATGTGGGGAGACAGGTTAGGAGGCTATTGAAATTGTTCAGGTGAAAGATGATAGCTTGGGTTTGGGTGGAGGCAGTGGTAATGGAGAGAAATGGAGGAATTTGAGAGATATTTAGGAGATAATATTGGCCAGACTCGATATGAGTAAACCATAGGAGGTGAAAAAGTGGAGGGCTTGAGAAAGACTCCTTAGAGGAAAATCCCTGGGAAGACAGTTTTGAGGATGGCAAAATCATGAATTTTGTTTTGTACACATTGAATAGGATATGTTTTTGAAATATCTTAATGAAGACATCAATTGAACTTATAAGTCTTCAAAGTCAGAATAGAAGTTTGAGGTGCAGATATAAATATGTGTGACCTCTGTGTGATTGTAATTGAATTTTACACAGGTAAAATAATCTAGAAAAGAAGTATAGAGTGAGAAGAAAGCCTAGAACTGATACCTGAAGAATTCCAACTTTTAATGGTCTGGGAGAGTAGGAAATCCTGCAAAAATGACAGAGGAGGAGTGTCAGGAGATGTAGAAGGAGAACCGGTACAGGTCAAGTAAGATAAGGTTTGAAAATGTCTGTTGGACTTAGTCACATGGCAGCTCATGGTAACCTTATCAAAATTATTCCCACAGAGGAATAATGGTAAAAGAGAAATTGGAGAGTACGGAGGAGTGAAATAATGAAGACAGCAAGTATAAAGAATATTATGAACAATTTTGGCTATGAAAGACAGAGTTAGGGTCAAAGCTGGAGATTTCTTTTGAACTCCAGACTTGTTCTCTCCACTGGGATAAATTAATGACACCTTATGCTCAACATGTCCAACACCAAACTCATGATCTTGTCCCTCCTCCTTCACAATAAATAAATAAATAAATAAATAAATCCGAACAAAAAAACAAAAACAAAACGAAACAAAAACTGGTCTTAAGAGTGCTTTCAAAATCACTCAAAGGCACCTCATCTATCTGCCTTTATTTAAATGGAAACACTTCAGCATGTTTAAAAGTCTGAGGGCTTTCCTGGTGGCACAGTAGTTGAGAGTCTGCCTGCTGATGCAGGGGACAAGGGTTCGAGCCCTGGTCCGGGAAGATCCCACATGTCGCGGAGCAACTAAGCCCGTGTGCTGCAACTACTGAGCCTGCGTGTCTGGAGCCGTGCTCTGCAACGAGAGGCCGCAACAGTGAGAGGCCCGCACACGGCGATGAAGAGTGGCCCCCGCTCGCCACAACTGGAGAAAGCCCTCGCACAGAAACGAAGAACCAACACAGTCAAAAATAGATAAATAAACAAATAAATCAAAAAAAAAAGTCTATGAGATGGATCCGCTTAAAAGGGAGAGATGTATAAGAAAGAGAGAGATGAAAATACTTGGCAAATACTATTGCTTGTCTTGAGAAAATGAAGAAAATGAGTCTCAGAGAAGTTAAGTAACTTACCCAATCTCTTGAAACTAATAAGTAAAAGAACCTGGATTAAAACCAGGTATTTTTGGTTTCAAAACCATTAATTACAATGACTTTCCTGTAAATTATTTTCTAACAAAAAGTAACATCAGTGGCCTGTTTCTTAATATTAGATATTATGAGGCTCCCTTTATTTGTCAGAAATTTGCCTCTCCAGTATTAATACAAAGATTAAGGACTATTCTAACTCAGTGATAAAAGATTTTCTTTCCTTCCTCGTACACTTACATTCAGGTGTGAGAACCAGTAGAGAGTTGACTGTTTCAAAATAAACCAGTATCTTTTCCAACTAAAAAAGGAGATTCCTCTAGACTGTCTTTTTTTCCAAAGCCATCCCTCGCATTTCCCGTGGCCCAATTCAGTACAGGCCATTGCACAAAATCGGGTTCTAGACCAAAAATGTCGGTCTTCCTCAGCGAAAAATGAGGGCAAGACCCTTCTAAACCAAGACACTGCAAAAACAAACATAGGAATAAAAAGTTAATTAGGATACCAAAACAATGTAGATTTTAAACGTAATATTTTCACAAGTTTAACGTAATCCAGCGACCCATTAATATTGGACAAATTTTTCCTTTTCACTAAAAATGGCAATGTTTATCGTTTATTTACTTATGGCCATTTATATTTCTTAGTTAACTATCTTCTAGCCATTTGTTTCCTATTGGTCTATAAATCTTTATCTTACTGATTGATATATTAAGGATATTAACCTTTTGTCTGTCATATATGTTGCAAATATTACCCCCCGTCTTGTCTTTTAATTTTGTTTATGACATTTTGTACATACACAGTTTTAACTATTCAGTCACATATATCAATATAGTTTTCTGCTTTTAGCATCCTGTTTAGAAGTGTTTTTTTTTTTTTGCATTAAAATCTTTAGTATGTCTGGAGTTGTTTTTGTATGTGATATACGGAGATCTAGGTATATATCTCTTTTCCAAATGTTTTGACAGTTGCCCCAAACTATCTACTTAATAATCCATCTTTTCACCATAATTTGAAATATTACCTTCATAATATACTAAATTATATTTTATATTAGTCTGCTTCTGGATTTTCTAATTAGTTTCATTTAAATGTTCATATATATGTATATTTTGCCAGTACAATAGTATATTAGTCATTATACACTTAGAGTATATTTGGGGATTTATTAGGGTAGATTCCCTCTTAATTAAACTTAGAATATTTTTCATGGATTTTTCTGATGCTTTTTTCCCCCAAATAAACTTTTAGAGTTAGGGTCAACTTCAAAACAAATCCAGTTAAACTTTTGGTTAAAATAGTATTGCACTTAAAATTAATTCGAGGAGATTTGTCACACATAATATTGAGTATCCTAATGCAGGAACATGGCCATATAAAATTTATTCAAGACTTTATTTGTTCCTCTCAGAAAAATTTTGCATTTCTCCCCATGTGTGTCTTATACATTTCATATTAAGATTCTTCTCATGTATTTTATAGTTGTTGGTATTTTGGGAAAAAATTTTTTTTTTTACTCCTGGCTACCATTTTATTAGTGTTATATAATGGATGGCATAAATGGTTTTAATCCCGGTATTTTGGGGTTTCTTATTCTACGCCTAAGTAAATAGCTTAAAACCATAAACCTCTACTGAAAATTTAAATAAGTTATCGTTTAAGTGAAAATAACAGTTATTGGACATAAGTTAACCTTTATCTGTGCCAAGTAAACAAAATTAAGAACAGAACATGATTGAGAGTAGAATTAGGCTTTTTTTTTTTCATACCTTCAAAACATCTCAATATAATAAACATGAAAATTTTGTCTCAGAGTACTTATATATACTGAGTTCCTCCCCGATGCATATATTGCTTTTCCTTCAAAGTCCAAAGTAAATTTATTTATAATATTAGACATTTTCTTTAAAAAGTCAAGTTTATATCATTATATTGATTATAATTGTCTTACAGCTGTGTAATGTTATTAAGCTTAGTTGCATTCTTAGAAACTCATCTCTCCAGAGTCCAGCTTGTAACAGTTACACTAATTATCAGATTACTATTGCTTTACCCTGGTCAATTTTATAATATTCTGTAATCTCACAGGGTTCTACTAATATGAGCAAGGTCTCCGGCAGGTTTCAGTTTAATAGTCCCTCTAAGTCATTTTTATTTGAAGAGTTTATGTTCAGAGTACAGGCCTCTTCACACAGCCAAACCAAGCTATACGTTTCTCCTATAGTTAGCTACCTCTTAAGGGCATATTACTAGAGAGATCAGTTTATTTTAGAATTCTAAAACCATGGTAGCTCTTGTACAGTAGGTCACTCTTTCCTTCTGTGAATTCACATTGATATAAATATGTGGGAAAAGTGGTGCTTCTAAGATTGTGATAATTTTGTGTAATTACACCTCAAATTATGGCCATTACCAGTTCCCTCTACTCTGGAAGGAAAGTTTTTCCAGATAAACCTTTCTCCAGCATATTAGAACTACAAAATTTTTAAACTAGAAGGGACTTTAGAGATCATTTAGCTCAATTCTTTGCTTGATTTATAAAGAAATAAAGCTAGCAGAAGTCAAGTGATGTGAAATAGCATTGCTAATTGGTGGTAGAAACTGACTGAAAATTCAGATTTCCTATTATGCCAGCTGCCTATCTTTGCCCACTAATCCCTGGTGAGATTGTTCAGGATTCTCTTACTTTAAGAGTCTGTTCTGGTTTCAACTTAAGGATGAATGTTCTAATGGTTTATTTAAATGTCGCCTTTGAAATGCAGGTCTTGTTTACTGAGGTCAGATTGCTTAAAATTATCATGACAGTGAAAATCTGTCCAATTATTAGGACTCATCAGAAGGTGGGCTTCTTATAAGAATGATCTCATCACAATGCTAAAAACAAATCACTATCCCCTACTTGATGATTTTTAAAACTTAATTAGCAGTCACATTATTTTACCCACCTTCATTTTCTAAACCTAACTTATTGGCCTGCATAATTTACCCAAATTCATAATCTAATTAGCCGGCATGCATAAACCAGTAAGACCAAACTATTTATCTGATGCTATCACTATAGATGATTAAGCCCAGGTAGAAAACATAGTAGCAGGTTTGGATAAATGGATAGTTGTAGCTGATAGCAATTACTTATACAATTTTAAAGTGTTCTACTTTAATTCCAGTAAAACTACTTTATGACACTGGGATAGTTTGAAAAATGACTGACAAAAGGAAAATATACACACTTGACTAAAGTTCGAGTCATGTTCAACTCTTAGACCCCAGGTGTGTGCACTCCATTGAATTACCATTGTTAACAGGAAATTTTGATGTGGCATGCACATATATAAATAAATATCTGCTCATGCGACCATTTAAAAAATTCTATAACATCTCTGAGATAGAGTCAAATGTCAATGTTATGCTTTAGCTTCCCAATATAAGCAACAGTTGAGAAAAACATATTTGCAGGAAACAGAAGGGAACAAAGCCAACAAACAGAAACTTACAATTGAGCCAGTTTTGGGATTTTGCCTTTGTGAAAAAATTTATAAAAGCCTACAAAGAAAAGGATATGCAAATTAACTAGTTAATCCACAAGGTTGAATGTGTTTATGATGATTATGTTGCTATCTCTGTTAGACTAGGCAACGGTAACATTTTAACTTCCTTTAAAATTATAGAAGTAATATGTAACATAATAAAACAACTAAAAAGAGTACAGAAGCATTTTTATTTAACTCAAGAATTACTATTAAATGTGTCAACTTTTCTATAGCTATAGAGTTGCTAATATATGGATTTTCTTCTTTAATGTGATGAATTAGATTAATAAGCTTGACTCTATTAAATTCCTGAATTTCTGAAGTAACCCTATTTTGGCATGTTGTGTTGTTCTTTTAATATATGGAATCAATTTGCTACCATATATTTCAAATTTTTGTATTTATATTCGTAACTGACCATGCTATTAGTTTCTTTTTTGTTTCATTTTTGGTAGCAAGGTTATACTAGTTCAGAAAAGTTTATACAGCATTAGAATGATCTATTATATTAAAATGTGAGAAAAATATGGTTCATAAACACTTTTGTGCCAGCTTCCTTTTTAGGAGTTATTTCTGATAATTTTTCCATTCCTTCTATGGTCATGGGTGTGTTAACATTTTCTGATTTTTCTTGTGTCAATTTTGATCTTTTATAATTTTCATGGAAGCTTTTTCATTTCATTGTATTTGTAATTTTTATTAATGATAACAAGAATATTAAATATATTAGCAATAAAACCTGAAAGTCTCCTGCCACATATCCACCACCAATAGCCTCATTACACATAAGTAAACATAATAAACAGTTTCTACTTTTAGTTCTTTTTGCAGTTGTCTTCATACTCTAATATCTTGTGCCTCTAATTTTGATCCTTCAGCTTCATAAACAATCTATGATTTTTAATTTTGCTATAAAAGATAAGAAACATAGCACACTTTCATTACTTTCTGTCTCTTCATTCCTCCTCCAATTTTTGTTAGCAGTTGCTTTTCCTCCTAAATACATTGCTTTTAGACGGTCATCTATTACTTTCTACTTTGAAGTTTTGTAAACTTTTGGTATGATTGGGGTATACATTGAACAGATTCTTTTAAGTAAATAATAAAAAATGATTCATCACTAATGTTAAAACAATAAAAATGACTATAGTTTAAAATTCATAATAACAATAATAATTTTACTGATTTATCCAGATTAGTGAGTGGGTAGACTTAACTTGTAAAATTTCACCAAAATATTATGTATGGCTTAATAACTCTAAGCCTGAGCCACATGTTAAGTTACACATACAGTTTACTGAACAAAGTGAAAATTTTGTTTGTGTATATGAAGTTAAATTTGCCTGTATTTTAAAAGCTGATTGGGATATTTAGCTATACAGCTCTTAATATTACCTACATTTTTGGTGCATAAATCTAAAAATTTAAAATTGAGATTAAGGTTTTACTATTTTTAAAGAACTAAGATACAATTTTTTAAGGAAATGGAAGCAATTTTCTGCATTATTATATCTACTTCTATTTTTTCTAGATATTTCTGCATGTCCATGTTAGTGCCAATTTCTTTTATTTTTATTTTGGGAAGGAGATAAAATTTAATTATATAAACAATTAAAATATCAACTATTAAAATTATTCATAAAGTTTCTGTAGTGTGTAATATTTTCCAAACACTTTCATATTCATTGTCTCATCCGATCATCCAAAACTCCTATAAACTAGGTACAGGCATACCTCCTTTTATTGTGTTTGACTTTATTGTGTATCACAGATATTGCAGTTTTTACAAATTGAAGGTTTGTGGCAACCCTGCATCAAACAAGTCTCTTGGCATAATTTTCTCAACAGCATTAGCTCACTCCTTGTCTCTGTGTCACATTTTGATAATTCTTACAATATTTCAGACCTTAAAATTATTATTATATTTGGTATGGTGATCTGTGTGATTTTATCTTTGATGTTACTACTGCAAAAAATACTATTGCAAACTCACTGGTGGTTAGCATTTCTTAGCAATATTTTTAAATTAAGGTATGTACATTGGCTTTTTTTTTTTTTACATAATGCTATTGCATACTTAATACACCACAGTATGGCATGAACATAACTTTTATATGTGAAGGGAAACCAAAAATTCGTGTGACTTGCTTTATTATAATATTCACTTTATTGTGGTGTCTGGAACTGAACTGGCAATATCTCCGAAGTATGCCTGTATAACAGATGTAAGGATTCCCATTTTATAGATGAGAAAATAATTTCAGAATGATACAGTGATTTGTCCAAGATCACAGTTACTGGCAGAGCAGAGAGCTGTCTCTTGGATCAATATTTCTTGATCCCTAGCCCAGTGATCTTTCCATGTTAACAGAGTATAGGAAACAATATTCATAATCCACCTAGTATTATGCTTGGCACAGTGTTGGTGCTCAATAAATGATGTCAATTGTCGTGATTATTATTCAAACCTGTAGCCAACAAGCAGTCAATAATATAATAAATTGAAGTCAAAACAGAAATATATCAAGATGGAAAGCCCAAAGATAGAATCAATATTTTAAATGATTACCATGTCTTTAAACAACATACATGCCAAGATTTCACTATACCATTACTCTGATATTTTGAGAGCCCTCAGACTAAGTTGCAGCTCCTCGTCCCTCCCCAAATGCCTATATCAGGGTTTTTGTGCCATGGAACTCTTCACAGTCTGCTGAAGTTTGTAAACTCATTTTCAAAATAATATTTTTAAATGCATAAAATACAATATTTAGGATTACAAAGGGAATCAGTTATATTGAAAAACAGTTCTCAAAATACTGAAAAATAATCTACAATGAAGTAACAAGATAGAAGCAAGTCTAATAATTACTATAACTTTGAAGTAGTTATCAGTATTAGTTATTTTGAGTTATTTGCAATACCTGTAATGTGATATGAACATATTTGTACCTTTAATTGTTTACAAAGTCACAAGTGTTGCTAATACTATTATGGTTTATTGCTTCATTCATTCACAATTAAAAGGAATGTTAAATTTCAGGTAGACTTTAGTGAATATAAAATGTATTTTTTAAACTGTCCAAGATCATGGAGTCCCCTGAATTCTATGCATGATAGGCTTTTTGAGGGTTTCTGGACACCAGATTGATAACTCTTGCCCTAAAACAAAGCCTGCCAGTCCCCAAGAACCACCCAATGACACAGCAGTCCAAGTAAATATTCTTATTTCCTCAGTCAAAAATAGAAAATGCCAATTCTTAAATTTTAAAAAAGATTTTTGGACAGAAGCATACCTGTCAAAACAAATAGAATGGAAAGGAAAGACCAAGATAACCAGAAAAATAATCATGGATGTTTCTTTCCCAAAGTTGCACAGGCTGTCTAAGCAATTGGTTGACTGAATTTTTCATTATTTGAGTTGACTGTTTTGACATTTTACAGAGACAGGCATAAACTGAAAAAATGGTGAAAGACCTCAGAGACAAAACTGAAATACAGACCCTAGTTTCTACTTTTAGCATACAGGGACTTTCTTTTGAAATATTAAATAAAATATGAAGAAATCTCGTTTAGAGATTTAAGCCATTTATTTTATCAAAACATTTATTTTAAAATAATTTCCCTGGAAGGCAGTCAGGGAGATTTAATTTGCAATTAAAAATTAAAATATAAACAAATTACATTTTATAAAGTAATATCTATTAAAAGTTTTAATCACAACATGATTTAATTAAATTATTTTAGGAGTTACATTTACCACTTCTCTTTAATTTTCAAAATTATAACATTGCCAATTATCAGGGAAATGCAAATCAAAACCACAATGAGATATCACCTCACACCTGTCAGCATGGTTATCATCAAAAAAACCCACAAATAACAAATGTTGGTGAGGATGTGGAGAAAAGGGATCCCTCGTACACTGTTGGTAGGAATGTAAATTGGTGCAGCCACTATGGATAACAGTATGGAGGCTTCTCAAGAAACTAAAAATAGAACTACCTTATAACCCAACAATTCCACTCCTGGGTATATATCTGAAAGAACAAAAACACATATTCAAAAAGATACATGCACCCCAATGTTCATAGCAGCATTATTTACAATTTGCCAAGGTATGGAAGCAACCTAAGTGTCCATGAACAGAAAAATGGATAAAGAAGATGTGATATATATATATATACACATATATATATACATATATACACACACACACACACACACACACATATACACACAATGGAATACTACTCAGCCATAAAAAAGAATGAAAAATTTCCATTTGCAACAACATGGATGGACTTGGAGGGCATTATACTAAGTGAAATAAGTCAGACAGAGAAAGACAAATACTGTATGATATCACTTGTATGTAGAATCTAAAAAATACAACAAGCTAGTAAATATAACTTAAAAGAATCAGACTCATCGATACAAACTTGTGGTTACCAGTGGGGAGAGGGAAAGGGGAGGGTCAATATAGGGTAGGAGATTAAGAGGTAAAAACTATTAGGTAAAAACTAATCTACAAGGGTATATTGTACAACATGGGGAATACAGTCAATATTTTATAATAACTATATATGGAGTATAAACTTTAAAAATTGTGAATCACTATATTGTATACCTGTAACTTATATAACATTGTACAGCAACTATACTTCAACAAGAAAAACTAAAAAAAAGTGCTTTGAATAATTAAACAATATACTAACCCAAAATTTGTATCATGCCTATGTTTCTCAGTCTGTCATTTTTAGGTTTCTGTAATCTAGACCTTCTCCAGCCAATCCTGGTACCCTTTACATCCAGTAGAAAAGTCATATTCTTGTCAGGTCAGGTTCTTTATTGTCAGCCCATCCATCAACCCTATTATATCGATAACATGCTCATTTCTACTGCTGTGCCCTCTGAGATCCCTGATTGTAACACAGTGCCTTCTAGCCATTGCCCCTCACTCCAAACCCTATCAATTAAAGGTGGGGTTTTTTTCTTTTGTTTTGTTTTGTTTCTTTTGCCTTTTTCAGTTTCAGACCTATATCCAATTGCTTCCTTTGACCTTGGTAGCATCCACTTTTACCCTAGCCTTGGATTTCTAAAATTAGGACTCTTGAAGAAGGTTTCTTCTTCTTCTTTTTTAATGCCAATAAATGCATAGTAGTAGTGGGCTATGGCACCATTACACAAATAAAGACTTTTAATATGCATGGCTTATATATAAACAAAGATTAGTGTGCAAGTATCTTTGATGATTGGACAAAAGAGAGAGCAATTTAAAAGGTCTGTTTTTCATATTACTGGAACTTCTCATTTATGAGATGAAATAACCATCTAATATTTCAGAAATACATGTGAGTTGCTTGAAGGACTGCTTTAGAACCGGCACATGTTAACTATTTACCCAAGAGAGTAACATTAAAAAGATAAAAACAAAAATTACTGAATTCATTGAATACTAAACACATTTTTAGCAGTACTCTTGAGGGAAGTAAAACAGGGCTTCTTTAAAGTGTCAGATTATACCTTCTATATATCACAAAAACAAAATACAATGCAACTTCTGGATGGGCAGAGTGAGTTTCACTAAACAGAACAAGAGTTCTAGGGCTCCCAAAAGTGACCTGAGCTCAAAATGTTTGTTTGGAATTGCTTTAGATATATCTTATGCCATCTGCATTGCTGAGAAGTTTGGAGAAAAATTTGGGACTAATGATTATTTAACTTTCATTGCTTTCTAATTTTAATACTGTATTTTACACCTGTGAAAATTGGATTAACTAGGTAAGTCCTTACTAGCTCACATTTATGACTTATTAGTTACATATAACTAAATCTATATTTAGTTAACATTTTTGAGGGGTTTACATTTAGGAAAATCATTTTTGTGTTCTTGTTTTATAAACACAGTTCTTATATATTTGTTAAATTTAGGTTAATAATTATTTTCTACTAGCCAAATTATTATTATTTTGAAGACCTGATACTCTCATCTCCCCAACTAACCTGCAATAAGCACTATACCTCCAGGCAGAGATGCTTAAAGAAAGATGCCATGGTTACAGTAAAATGAAGATTGAGATGTAAAAATTTAGGCCTATAGAATATCCAGAATAGAGAGACATAAAAGAAGATTTGCACATCACATGCAAAAATTTACATTAAGTTCAAAGAGAACTGGAGTGGAAGATCTATTGTCAAGATGGCAGAGTCGAAAAACCCTGAGCTCACCTCCTCTCACATTCACATCAAAATCACAACTATTTGCAGAACAACCATCAATGAAAAAGACCAGAACCTAACCGAAAAATGTCTTCTACAACTAAAGATACAAAGAAGAAGTCATGAGATGGATAAGAGGAATGGAGTCATGATGTAGTCAAATCCCATACCCCCCCACTAGGTGACCCACAAATGGAAGAATAATTACAATTGCAGAGGTTCTCCAAAAGAAGTGAGAGTTTTGAGCCCCATGTTGGGCTCCACAGCCCAAGGGTCCTTCACCAGGAAAACAAGTTCCCAGAGCATTTGGCTTTGAAGGCCAGTGGGGCTTACTTTTGGAAGTCCCAGAGGGTTGAGGGAAATGGACACTTCACTCTTAAAGGGCACACACAAAATCTCACATGCTCTAAAACCCAGGGTAGAAGTAGTAGTTTGATAGGAGCCTGGGCCAGAGCCACCTGCTGATCTTGAAGAGCCTCCTAGAAAGGCAGGAGGCAATGGGAGCTCACCCTGGGGACATAAACACTGGCAGAAGCCAGTTTGGGGAGCTTGATCTACCACATGGACACTGGTGCTGGCAAGCGCCATTTTGGAATCCTCCCTCTAGCTTATTAGCCCTAGAACCCAGCCATACCCCAGCCCAACCATCTGCAGGCTCCAATGCTGAGATGCCTCAGGCCAATCAACTAACTGGGTGTGGACACAACACTACCACCCAGCAGACAGGCTGTCTTAAGACTCCTGAGTCCACAGTTGCCTTGGACATAGCCCTGACCACCAGAGGGCCCAGGCCCCCATACAGCAGTGCACAGGATACAAAAATAAGACCCATATACATGCTGCCTACAAGAGACAAACCTCAGTTCTAAAGACCTACACAGAATGAAAGTAAGAGGATGGAAAAGGTATTCCATGCAAATGGAAATCAAAAGAAATCCAGGGAAGCAATACTTATATCACACAAAATAGACTTTGAAATAAGGACTGTTATAAAAGACACAGAAGGACATTACATAATAATCAAGGGATTAATCCAAGAAAAAGATAAGCAATCATAAATATATATATACATAGGAATACCTAAATACATAATGTAAATATTAACAGACATAAAGGGAGAAATCAACAGTAACACAGTTAATAGTAGGGGATTTTAACACACCACGTAATGAATACACAGAAAGTCAATAAGGAACCATTGGCCTTAAAAGACACATTAGACCTGGTGGACTTAATTGATATATATAGAGCATTCCATCCAAAAGCAGCAGAATACCCATTCTTTTCAAGTGGACGTGGAACATCCTCCAGGATAAATCACATGCTAGGCAACAAAATAAGCCTTGGTAAATTTAAGAAAATTGAAATCATATCAATATCTTTACTCTCTAAAATGCTTTGAGACTAGAAATCAACTGCAAGAAAAAACTGCAAGAAACACAAACACGTGGAGGCTGAGTAATAAGCTAGTGAACAAACCACGAATCACTGGAGATATCAAAGAAGAAATTAAAAAAAAAAAACTTGGAGACAAATGAAAATGAAAACATGATCCAAAATCTATGAGACACGTCAAAAGCAGTTCTAAGAGGAAAGTTTATAGCTATACAAGTTTATCTCAGGAAAGAAGAAAAATCTTAAATAAACGTCCTAACCTTACCCTTAAAGGAGTTAGAAAAAGAGCAAACAAAACCCAAAGTTAATAGAAGGAAAGATATCATAAATATCAGAGCAGAAATAAATGAAAATGAGCCTAAAAAACGATAGAAAGGATCAATGAAACTAAGAGGTGGTTCTTTGAAAAGATAAACAAAATTGATAAACCTTTAGTCAGATTGAAGAAAAAAAGAGAAGGCCCAAATCAATAAAATCAGAAATGAAAAAGGAGAAGCTACAATTGACACCACAGAAGTACAAAGGATCATAAGAGATTACTACTAACAACTATATGCCAATAAAATGGACAGTCTAGAATAAATTGATAAATTCTTGGAAATGTACAATCTCCTAACACTGAACCAAGAAGATTTGAAAAAATGAGCAAACCAACTGCCAGTAAGGAAACTGAATCAGTAGTTTAAAAACTCCCAGCAAACGAAAGTCCAGGACTAGATGAATTCACAAGCAAATTCTACCAAACATTTAGAGAAGAGTTAACAACAATCCTTCTCAAACTCTTCCAAAAAATTGCAGTGGAAGGGATGCTTCCATACTCATTCTATGAGGCCAACATCACTGTGATACCAAAACCAGACAAAGGTATCACAAAAAAGAAGAAAATTGTAGACCAATATCACTGACAATCATAGATGCAAAATTTTCAACAAAATATTAGCAAACTGAATCCAACAATATATTAAAAGGATCATATACCATGATCAAGGGGTTTATTCAAGGGATGCAAGTATTTTTCAGTAACTTCAAATCAATCAATGTGATACACCATATTAATAAATTCAAGAATAAAAAACATAGGGTCATCATAATAGATGCAGAAAAAGCTTTTGATAAAATTCAACATTCATTTATGATAAAAACTCTCCAGAAAGTGGGCATAGAGGGAACATACCTCAACATATTAAAGACCATATATGATAAGCCCACAGCTAACATCGTACTCAATGGTGAAAAGCTGAAAGCATTCCCTCTAAGATCAGGAACAAGACAAGAATGCCCACTCTTGCCACTTTTATTCAACATAGTATTGGATGGCCTAGCCAAAGAAATCAGACAAAAAAAGAAATAAAAGGAATCCAAATTGGAAAAGAAGAGGTAAAACTGTCACTGTCTGCAGATGATATGAGAATATACATAGAAAATCCTAAAGATGCCACCAAAAACAAAAAACAAAAAAACAAAAAAACAAAAAAACTGTTAGAGCTTATCAAGGAATTCAGTGAAGTTGCAGGATACAAAATTAATATACAGAAGTCTGTTGTATTTTTTGTAAATTTTATTTATTTATTTATGGCTGCATTGGGTCTTCGTTTCTGTGCGAGGGCTTTCCCTAGTTGTGGCAAGTGGGGGCCACTCTTCATCGCAGTGCACGGACCTCTCACTATCGTGGCCTCTCTTGTTGTGGAGCACAGGCTTCAGATGCACAGGCTCAGCAATTGTGGCTCACGGGCCTAGTCGCTCCGCGGCATATGGGATCTTCCCAGACCAGGGCTCGAACCCGTGTCCCCTGCATTGGCAGGCAGATTCTCAACCACTGCGCCACCAGGGAAGACCCTGTTGTATTTTTATATGCTAACAATGAACTATTTGAAAAGAAATTGAGAATACAATCAAATTTACAATTGCATTAAAAAGAATAAAACACCTAGGAATAAACCTACCTAAGGAGGTAAAAGACCTGTACAGTGATAATAAGACACTGATGAAAGAAATTAAAGACAATACAAGCAGATGGAAAGATATACATGTTCATGGAATGGAAGAAATAATATCGTTAAAATGACCACAGTACCCAAGCCCATTTGGAGAGTCAATGCTTCTCCAAATCAAAATGCCAAGGGCTATTTTCACAGATCTAGAACAATAATTTTAAAAATGTGTGGAAGAAAGAAGAACAGAACTGGAGGAATCATGCTCCCTGATTTCAGACTGTACTACAAAGCTACAGTCACCAAAACTGTATGGTATTGGCACAAAAACAGACACAGAAATCAATGGAACAGAACAGAGATCCCACAAATAAAACCACTTACTTATGGTCAGTTAATCTATGACAAAGGAGGCAAGAGTATATGATGGAGAAAAGACAGTCTCTTCAATAAGTGGCGCTGGGAAAACTTTACAGCTACATATAAAATATGAAATTAGAACATTTTCTCACACCATATACAAAAGTAAACTCAAAATGGATTAAAGGCCTAAATGTAAGCCTGGAAACCATAAAACTCTTAAAAGAAAACTCAAGCAGAACACTCTTTAACATAAATCATAGCAATATTTTTTTGGATCTGTCTCCTAAAGGGAAGGAAATAAGAGCAAAAATAAACAAATGGGGCCTAGTTAAACTTAAAACTTTTTGCACAGCAAAGGAAACCATTGACAAAACAAAGAGATAATCTACTGAATGGGAGAAAATATTTGCAAATGGTATGAGCAGTAAGAGCGTAATATCCAAAATATATAAACACATCATACAACTCAACATAAAAAAAACCCAAATGACCTGATTAGAAAATGGCAGAAAACATGAATAGACATTTTTCCAAAGAAAACATGCATATGGCCAACAGGCACATGAAAAGATGCTCAGGGAAATGCAAGTTAAAACCACAATGAGATATTGCCTCATACCTATCAGAATGGCTACCATCTAAACAAGTATAAATAACAACTCTTGGTGAGGATATGGAGAAAAGGGAACCCTTGTAAACTATTGGTTGGAATGTATATTGGTGCAGCCACTATGGAAAACACTGTGGAGGTTCCTAACAAAACCAAAAATAGAACTACCATATAAGCCAGCAATTCCACTCGGGGATATTTATCTGGAATAAATCAAAACACTAATGTGAAAAGATACATGCATCTCAAAGTTCACAGCAGCATTATTTATGATTGCCAAGACATGGAGGCAACCTAAGTGTCCATTAACAGATGAATGGAAAAATAAGTTGTGGCATATCTATCTATCATCTATCTATTCCATTATACATAAAAGAGAATACTATTCAGCCACAAAAAAGAATGAATGAAACTTTGCCATTTGCAACAACACAAATGGAGGATATTATGCTAAGTGAAATAATTAAGACAGAGAAAGAGAAATACTGTATGATATCACATATGTGGAATCTAAAAAAAACAGATGAATATATATATAACAAAACAGAAACATAATCACAGATATAGAGAATAAACTAGTGATTACAACTAGGGAAAGGGAAGGGGGAGCAACAAGATAAGGGTTACGGATTAAGAGGTACAAACTGGTCACTGTTTGCAGATGACATGATACTATAAATAGAAAATCCTAAAGATGCTACCAGAAAATTACTAGAGCTAATCAATAAATTTGGTGAAGTAGCAGGATACAAAATTAATGCACAGAAATCTCTTGCATTCCTATACACTAATGATGAAATCTCTGAAAGTGAAATTAAGAAAACACTCCCATTTACCATTGCAAAAAATATATATATATATCTAGGAATAAACCTACCTAAGGAGACAAAAGACTTGTAGGCAGAAAATTATAAGACACTGATGAAAGAAATTAAAGATGATACAAATACATGGAGAGATATACCATGTTCTTGGATTAGAAGCATCAACACTGTGAAAATGACTATACTACCCAAAGCAATCTACAGATTCAATGCAATCCCTATCAAACTACCACTGGCATTTTTCACAGAACTAGAACAAAAAATTTCACAAATTGTATGGAAAAACAAAAGACCCTGAATAGCCAAAGCAATCTTGAGAAAGAAAAATGGAGCTGGAGGAATCAGCCTCCTGGATTTCAGAGTATACTACAAAGCTACAGTAATCAAGACAGTATGGTACTGGCACAAAAACAGAAATATAGATCAATGGAACAGGATAGAAAGCCCAGAGATAAACCCACGCACATATGGTCACCTTATCTTTGATAAAGGAGACAAGAATATACAGTGGGGAAAAGACACCCTCTTCAATAAGTGGTGCTTGGAAAACTGGACAGCTACATGCTAAAGAATGAAATTAGAACACTCCCTAACACCATACACAAAAATAAACTCGAAATGATTTAAGACCTAAATGTAAGGCCAGACACTAAAAAACTCTTAGAGGCAGAACACCCTATGGCATAAATCACAGAAAGATCCTTTATGACCCACCTCCTAGAGAAATGGAAATAAAAACAAAAATAAACAAATGGGACTTAATGAAACTTAAAAGCTTTTGCACAGCAAA
Source organism: Eschrichtius robustus (assembly GCF_028021215.1). NCBI lineage: Eukaryota > Metazoa > Chordata > Mammalia > Artiodactyla > Eschrichtiidae > Eschrichtius > Eschrichtius robustus. The sequence goes on along the minus strand of NC_090845.1, from coordinate 74,147,641 downwards.
GGAGACGATAAGACGAAAAGACAATCCAGGGGAGTGAGGAGAAGATGGCAGAAGAGTAAGATGCGGAGATCACCTTCCTCCCCACAGATGCAAAATAAACACATCTACACGTGGAACTGCTCCTATAGAACACCCACTGAATGCTGGCAGAAGATCTTAGACCTCCCAAAAGGCAAGAAACTCCCCACGTACCTGGGTAGGGCAAAAGAAAAAAGAAAAAACAGAGACAAAAGAATAGGGATGGGACCTGCACCAGTGGGAGGGAGCTGTGAAGGAGGAAAGGTTTCCACACACTAGGAAGCCCCTTTGTGGGCAGAGACTGCGGGTGGCGGAGGCGGGAAGCTTCGGAGCCACGGAGGACAGCACAGCAACAGGGGAGCAGAGGGCAAAGCAGAGAGATTCCCGCACAGAGGATTGGTGCCGACCAGCACTCAGAAGCCCGAGAGGCTTGTCTGCTCACCCGCCTGGGTGGGTGGGGGCTGGGAGCTGAGGTTAGGGCTTCGGTTGGGAAACAGGGAGAGGACTGGGGTTGGCGGCGTGAACACAGCCTGAAGGGGGCTAGTGCGCCACAGCTAGCTGGGAGGGAGTCCAGGAAAAAGTCTGGAGCTGCCGAAAAGGCAAGAGACTTTTTCTTCCCTCTTTGTTTCCTGGTGCACGAGGAGAGGGGATTCAGAGTGCTGCTTATAGGAGCTCCAGAGATGGGCGCGAGCCGCGGCTATCAGTGTGGACCCCAGAGACCGGCATGAGACGCTAAGGCTGCTGCTGCCACCACCAAGAAGCCTGTGTGCAAGCACAGGTCACTCTCCACACCACCCCTCCCGGCAGCCTGTGCAGACTGCCACTGCCAGGGTCCCATGATCCAGGGACAACTTCCCTGGGAGAATATACAGTGTGCCTCAGGCTGTTGCAAAGTCACACCGGCCTCTGCTGCTGCAGGCTGGCCCCGTATCCATACCCTTCCCTCCAACCGGCCTGAGTGAGCCAGAGCACCCGAATCAGCTGCTCCTTTAACCCCCTCCTGTCTGAGTGAGGAACAGACGCCCTCAGGAGACCTACACCAGAGGCGTGGCCAAATCCAAAGCTGAACCCCGGGAGCTGTGCAAACAAAGAAGAGAAAGGGAAATCTCTCCCAGCAGCCTCAGAAGCAGTGGATTAAAGCTCCACAAGCAACATGATGCACCCTGCATCTGTGGAATACCTGAATAGACAATGAATCATCCCAAATTGAGGAGGTGGACTTTGGGAGCAAAGAATTATTTTGTCCACTTTTTCTCTTTTTGTGAGAGTATATGTGTATGCTTCTGTGTGTGATTTTGTCTGTATAGCTTTGCATTCAACATTTGTTCTAGGGTTCTGTGCATCCGTTATTTTTTGTTTGTTTTTGTTTTCACTTTTAAAAATTTTTTTCTTAATAATTATTTTTTTTATATTAATAACTTTATTTTATTTTATTTTACTTTATTTTATTTTATCCTCTTTCTTTATTTCTATTTTTTCCCTTTTATTCTGAGTGGTGTGGATAAAAGGCTCTTGGTGCTTGAGCCAGGAGTCAGTGCTGTGCCTCTGACGTGGGAGAGCCAACTTCAGGACACTGGTCCACTAGAGACCTCCCAGCTCCACGTAATATCAAACGGCAAAAATCTCCCAGAGATCTCCATCTCAACACCAAGACCCAGCTCCACTCAATGACCAGCAAGCTACAGTGCTGGACACACTATGCCAAACATAGAGCAAGACAGGAACACAGCCCCATCCATTAGCAGAGAGGCTGCCTAAAATCATAACAAGGCCACAGACACCCCAAAACACACCACCAGACGTGTACCTGCCCACCAGAAAGACAAGATCCACCTCAAACACCAGAACACAGGCACTAGTCCCCTCAACCAGGAAGCCTACACAACACACTGAACCAACCTTAACCACTGGGGACAGACACCAAAAACAATGGGAACTATGAACCTGCAGCCTGTGAAAAGGAGACCCCAAACACAGAAAGATAAGCAAAATGAGAAGACAGAAAAACAAACAGCAGATGAAGGAGCAAGGTAAAAACCCACCAGACCTAACAAATGAAGAGGAAATAGTCAGTCTACTTGAAAAAGAATTCAGAATAATGAGAGTAAAGATGATCCAAAATCTTGGAAATAGAATAGAGAAAATGCAAGGAAGATTTAACAAGGACCTAGAAGAACTAAAGATCAAACAAACAATGATGAACAACACAATAAATGAAATTAAAAATACTCTAGAAGGGATTAATAGCAGAATAACTGAGGCAGAAGAACGGAAAAGTGACCTGAAAGATAAAATAGTGGAAATAACTACTGCAGAGCAGAATAAAGAAGAAAGAATGAAAAGAACTGAGGAAAGTCTCAGAGACCTCTGGGACAACATTAAACGCACCAACATTCGAATTGTAGGGGTTCCAGAAGAGGAAGAGAAAAAGAAAGGGACTGAGAAATTATTTGAAGAGATTATAGTTGAAAACTTCCTTAATATGGGAAAGGAAATAGTTAATCAAGTCCAGTAAGCACAGAGAGTCCCATACAGGATAAATCCAAGGAAAAACATGCCAAGACACATATTAATCAAACTATCAAAAATTAAATACAAAGAATACAAATTAAAAGCAGCAAGGGAAAAACAACAAATAACACACAAGGGAATCCCCATAAGGTTAACAGCTGATCTTTCAAAAGAAACTCTGCAAGCCAGAAAGGAGTGGCAGGACATATTTAAAGTGATGAAAGAGAAACACCTACAACCAAGATTACTCTACCCAGCAAGGATCTTATTCAGATTTAATGGAGAAATTAAAAATTTTACAGACAAGCAAAAGCTGAGAGAGTTCAGCACCACCAAACCAGCTTTACAACAAATGCTAAAGTAACTTCTCTAGGCAAGAAACACAAGAGAAGGAAAAGACCTACAATAACAAACCCAAAACAATTAAGAAAATGGGAATAGGAACATACATATCGATAATTACCTTAAATGTAAATGGATTAAATGCTCCCACCAAAAGACACAGACTGGCTGAATGGGCACAAAAACAAGACCCGTATATATGCTGTCTACAAGAGACCCACTTCAGACCTAGGGACACATACAGACTGAAAGTGAGGGGATGGAAAAAGATATTCCATGCAAATGGAAATCAAAAGAAAGCTGGAGTAGCAATTCTCAAAACAGACAAAATAGACTTTAAAATAAAGATGATTACAAGAGACAAAGAAGGACACTACATAATGATCAAGGCATAGAACTAAGAGGAAGATATAACAATTGTAAATATTTATGCACCGAACATAGGAGCACCTCAATACATAAGGGAAATACTAACAGCCATAAAAGGGGAAATCGACAGTAACATAGTCATAGTAAGGGACTTTAACACCCCACTTTCACCAATGGACAGATCATCCAAAATGAAAATTAATAAGGAAACACAAGCTTTAAATGATACATTAAACAAGATGGACTTAATTGATATTTATAGGACATTCAATCCAAAAACAACAGAATACACATTTTTCTAAAGTGCTTATGGAACATTCTCCAGGATAGGTCATATCTTGGGTCACAAATCAAGCTTGGTAAATTTAAGAATATTGAAATCGTATCAAGTAGCTTTTCCGACCGCAATGCTATGAGACTAGATATCAATTACAAGAAAATATCTGTAAAAAATACAAACACATGGAGGCTAAAAAATACACTACTTAATAACCAAGAGCTCACTGAAGAAACCAAAGAGGAAATCAAAAAATACCTAGAAACAAACGACAATGAAAAAACGATGACCCAAAACCTATGGGATGCAGCAAAAGCAGTTCTAAGAGGGACGTTTATAGCAATACAATCCTACCTTAAGAAACAGGAAACATCTCAAATAAACAACCTGAACTTGCACCTAAAGCAATTAGAGAAAGAAGAACAAAAAAACCCCAAAGTTAACAGAAGGAAAGAAATCATAAAGACCAGATCAGAAATAAATGAAAAAGAAATGAAGGAAATGAAAAGCACATGAAAAGCACATGATAAGATGCTCAACATCACTAATTATTAGAGAAATGCAAATCAAAACTACAATGAGATATCACCTCACACCAGTTAGAATGGGCATCATCAGAAAATCTACAAACAACAAATGTTGGAGAGGGTGTGGAGAAAAGGGAACCCTCTTGCACTGTTGGTGGGAATGTAAATTGATACAGCCACTGTGGAGAACAATATGGATGTTCCTTAAAAGGCTAGAAGTGGAATTACCATATGACCCAGCAATCCCACTGCTGGGCATATTCCCAGAGAAAACCGTAATTCAAGCGGACACATGCACCCGGATGTTCACTGCAGCACTATTTACAATAGCCAGGTCATGGAAGCAACCTAGATGCCCATCAACAGACGAACAGATAAAGAAGTTGTGGTACATATATACAATGGAATATTACTCAGCCATAAAAAGGGACGAAATTGAGTCATTTGTTGAGACGTGGATGGATCTAGAGACTGTCATACAGAGTGAAGTAAGTCAGAAAGAGAAAAACAAATATCGTATATTAACACATGTATGTGGAACCTAGAAAAATGGTACAGATGAGCCAGTTTGCTGGGCAGAATTTGAGACACAGATGTAGAGAACGGACATATGGACACCAAGGGGGGGAAACTGCGGTGGGGTGGGGATGGTGGTGTGCTGAATTGGGCGATTGGGATTGACATGTATACACTGATGTGTATAAAATTGATGCCTAATAAGAACCTGCAGTATAAAAAACCAAACAAACAAAACAACTAATACTAAACTTTCATTGGGTTATTTGTATGGAAATATGTTAATATAAATGTTTCAGACATTACATGAAATTTCTAAAAATCTTATATGTTCTGGTTTAATGTTATAAGTCATAATCCTAGTTATTACTTTAAAATGTATATCTCAGAAATAACTAATTTTCTTGTCAACTGCATTATTATGAACTTTCATCAAATCGTTAACTGTGATCATTTTTAAGTCTTTTGCCATTTACCGACAGTTCTGGGTGTACTCTGATGCTTTTGCAAATATGTTCCTATAAAAGGGTTTCATCTATAAGAAATTCATGGAAAAGACTCTGACAAGTACAGGTTTCTGGTAACTGACTGTACTGCTGAACTGAATGAATAAGCGTTTTCAGAACTCTAATGAAAAACTGATGAACTCATAAAAGTGCTAACAAAAGATCAAGATGAAAAAAAAAATTAATTACATGGGACTGAGTGAACTGATGAGGATCAGTATAATTTTTGTGACTTTCTGTCTGAATTAAAAAAAAATCCCACAAGGACTCAGAGGCAAAGAATATACAAATAAATTTTCACTGCAAAGTAAAGGAGCTGTTACAGTGGAGGATTACTGGACGGAATGTCAATATTATGACATAGTATGAGTGTGTTTCATGTTTGGTAATTGCAATCATTGTTGCTTTTGTTGTGGTCATCCATGTACAATGCTTGGTGTCAGTCTATTTATCTCTTGTAAAAATAAAATACAGTGTGAGTGTGTGAAAAAAAAAAGAAATGAAGGAAATGATAACAAAGATCAATAAAACTAAAAGCTGGTTCTTTGAGAAGATAAACAAAAATGATAAACCATTAGTCAGACTGATCAAGAAAAAAAGGGAGAAGACACAAATTAATAGAATTAGAAATGAAAAGGGAGAAGTAACAACTGACACTGCAGAAATACAAAGGATCATGAGATATTACTACAAGCAACTCTATGCAATAAAATGGACAACCTGGAAGAAATGGACAAATTCTTAGAAATGCACAACCTGCTGAGACTGAACCAGGAAGAAATAGAAAATATGAACAGACAAATCCCAAGCACGGAAATTGAAACTGTGATTAAAAATCTTCCAACAAACCAAAGCCCAGGACCAGATGGCTTCACAGGTGAATTCTATCAAACATTTAGAGAAGAGCTAACACCTATCTTTCTCAAAGTCTTCCAAAATTTAGCAGAGGGAGGAAACTCCCAATCTCATTCTACGAGTCCACTATCACTCTGATACCAAAACCAGACAGCGATGTCACAAAGAAAGAAAACTACAGGCCAATATCACTGATGAACATAGATGCAAAAATCCTCAACAAAATACTAGCAAATAGAATCCATCAGCACATTAAAAGAATCATACACTACGAACAAGTGGGGTTTATCCCAGGAAAAAAATGATTCTTCAAAATACGCAAATCAATCAACGTGATACACCATATTAACAAATTGAAGGAGAAAAACCATATGATCATCTCAATAGATGCAGAAAAACCTTTTGACAAAATTCCACACCCATTTATGATAAAAGCCCTGCAGAAAGTAGGCATAGAGGGAACTTAACTCAACATAATAAAGACCATATATGATAAGCCCACAGCCAACATCATCCTCAATGGTGAAAAATTGAAAAGATTTCCACTAAGATCAGGAACAAGACAAGGTTGCCCACTCTCACCACTGTTATTCAACATAGTTTTGGAAGTTTTAGCCACAGCAATCAGAGAAGAAAAAGAAATAAAAGTAATCCAAATTGGAAAAAAAGAGTAAAGCTGTCCCTGTTTGCAGATGAAATGATACTATACATAAAGAATCCTAAAAATGCTACCAGAAAACTGCTAGAGCTAATCAATGAATTTGGTAAAGTAGCAGGATACAAAATTAATGCACAGAAATCTCTTGCATTCCTATACAATAATGATGAAAAATCTGAAAGTGAATTTAAGAAAACACTCCCGTTTGCCATTGCAACAAAAAGAATAAAATATCTAGGAATAAACCTACCTAAGAAGACAAAAGACCTGTATGCAGAAAATTATAAGACACTGATGAAAGAAATTAAAGATGATACAAATAGATGGAGAGCTATACCGTGTTCTGGGATTGGAAGAATCAACATTGTGAAAATGACTCTACTACCCAAAGCAATCTACAGATTCAATGCAATCCCTATCAAACTACCACTGGCATTTTTCACAGAACTAGAACAAAAAATTTCACAATTTGTATGGAAACACAAAAGACCCCGAATAGCCAAAGCAATCTTGAGAACGAAAAATGGAGCTGGAGTAATCAGGCTCCCTGACTTCAGACTATACTACAAAGCAACGTTCATCAAGTCACTATAGCACTGGCACAAAAACAGAAATATAGATCAATGGAACAGGATAGAAAGCTCAGAGATAAACCCACGCACAAATGGTCACCTTATCTTCAATAAAGGAGGCAAGAATATACAGTGGAGAAAAGACAGACTCTTCAATAAGTCGTCCTGGGAAAACTGGACAGGTACATGTAAAAGTATGAAATTAGAACACTCCCTAACATCATGCACAAAAATAAACTCAAAATGGACCTAAATGTAAGACCAGACACTATCAAACTCTTAGAGGAAGACATTGGTAGAACATTCTATGAGATAAATCACAGCAAGTTCCTTTTTGACCCACCTCCTAGAGAAATGGAAATAAAAACAAAAGTAAACAAATGTGACCCAATGAAACTTAGAAGGTTTTGCACAGCAAAGGAAACCGTAAACAAGACCAAAAGACAACCCTCAGAATGGGAGAAAATATTTGCAAATGAAGCAACTGACAAGTGATTAATCTCCAAAATTTACAAGCAGCTCATGCAGCTCAATAACAAAAAATCAAACAACCCAATCCAAAAATGGGCAGAAGACCGAAATAGACCTTTCTCCAAAGAAGATATACAGATTACCAACAAACACATGAAAGAATGCTCAACATCATTAATCATTAGAGAAATGCAAATCAAAACTACAATGAGATATCATCTCACACCAGTCAGAATGGCCATCATCAAAAAATCTAGAAACAATAAATGCCTGAGAGTGTGTGGAGAAAAGGGAACCCTCTTGTACTCTTGGTGGGAATGTAAATTGATACAGCACTATGGAGAACAGTATAGAGGTTCCTTAAAAAACTAAAAATAGAATTACCATACGACCCAGCAATCCCACTACTGGGCATATACCCTGAGAAAACCATAATTCAAAAAGAGTCATGTACCAAAATGCTCATTGCAGCTCTATTTACTATAGCCAGGACATGGAAGCAACCTAAGTGTCCATCAACAGATGAATGGATAAAGAAGATGTGGCACATATATACAATGGAATATTACTCAGCCATAAAAAGAATCGAAATTGAGTTATTTGTAGTGAGGTGGATGGAGTTAGAGTCTGTCATACAGAGTGAAGTAAGTCAGAAAGAGAAAAACAAATACAGTATGCTAACACATATATATGGATTCTAAGGGAAAAGAAAAAAGTCATGAAGAACCTAGTGGCAAGACAGGAATAAAGACACAGACCTACTAGAGAATGGACTTGAGGATATGGGGAGGGGGAAGGGTAAGCTGTGACAAAGTGAGAGAGTGGCATGGACATATATACACTACCAAACGTAAAATAGATAGCTAGTGGGAAGCAGCCACATAGCACAGGGAGATCAGCTCGGTGGTTTGTGACCATCTAGAGGGGTGGGATAAGGAAGGTGGGAGGGAGGGAGACACAAGAGGGAAGAGATATGGGAACATATATTTATGTATAACTGATTGACTTTGTTATAAAGCAGAAACTAACACACCATTGTAAAGCAATTACACTCTAATAAAGATGTTTAAAAAAAAAGAAAAAAAGAAAAGACAACCCAAAAGAAAATATTTGCAAATGAAGCAACTTACACAGGATTAATCTCCAAAATTTACAAGCAGCTCATGCATCTCAATATCAATAAATAAAAAAAAACAACCTAATCCAAAAATGGGCAGAAGACCTAAATAGACATTTCTCCAAAGAAGATATACTGATTGCCAACAAACACATGAAAGAATGCTCAACATCATTAATTATTAGAGAAATGCAAATCAAAACTACAAATAAGGTATCACCTCATACCAGTCAGAATGTCCATTATCAAAAAAATCTACAAACAATAAATGCTGGAGAGGGTGTGGAGAAAAGGGAACCCCCTAGCACTGTTGGTGGGAATGTACATTGATACAGCCACTATGGAGAACAGTATGGAGGTTCCTTCAAAAACTAAAAATAGAACTACCATATGACCCAGCAATCCCACTACTGGGCATATACCCTGAGAAAACCATAATTCAAAAAGAGCCATGTACTACAGTGTTCATTGCAGCACTATTTACAATAACCAGGACATGGAAGCAACCTAAGTGTCCATCGACAGATGAATGGATATAGAAGATGTGGCACATATATACAATGGAATATTACTCAGCCATAAAAAAGAAACAAAATTGAATTATTTGTAATGAGGTGGATGGACTTAGAGTCTGTCATACAGAGTGAAGTAATTCAGAAAGAGAAAAACAAATACCGTATGCTAACACATATATATGGAATTTAAAAAAAATAGGTCATGAAGAACCTATGGACAAGACAGGAATAAAGATGTAGACCTATTAGAGAATAGACTTGAGGATATTGGGAAGGGGAAGGGTAAGCTGTGTCAAAGTAAGAGAGTGGCATTGACATATATACACTACCAAATGTAAATAGATAGCTAGTGGGAAGCAACCACATAGCACTGGGATATAAGCTCGGTGCTTTGTGACCACCTAGAGTGGTGGGATTGGGAGGGTGGGACAGAGGGAGATGCAAGAGGGAAGAGATATGGGATATATGTATATGTATAACTGATTCACTTTGTTGTAGAGCAGAAACTAATACACCATTGTAAAGCAGTTATACTCCAATAAAGATGTTAAAAAAAAAAGAGGTACAAACTACTATGTATAAAATTAATAAGCTATAAGGATATATAGTACAATACAGGGGATATAACAAATATTTTATGAGAACTATAAATGGGATATAACCTTTAAAAATTGTGAATCAATATGTTGTACACTCGAAACTCATATAATACTGTACATCAACTATACCTCATTTAAAAAAAGAGAGAACCAGAACCATCATTTGACTTAATTGATTCAACAAATATCTTTCAATGCCTAAGTGTTCCAGGTGCCAGCGGCACAGTGGCAAATAAGAGAAAACCCCTCCTCTCCTATCTTTGAGTTTAAATTTTAAAAGTGGGAAAGATGCAATAAACAATTCAATAAATATATGATTTCAGGTATCTATATATTGTGACTTTTTAATCTGGTGCTTTCCTTCCTAAATTAGACACTCTGGTGAAGATAGTCTTCAAATTGAACACTTTCAATGGAAAGGAATCATCTTATTAATCTATTCAGGATCCCTTCACCTCTCATAATCAATATTCTAAATGCTGTTCCATCAGAAGTACCATGTCCAGGCAGTGCCCCAAATTCTGCTCTCAAAATTCCCCACAAAAGTATGTTCAACTGATTCATATCTGTTGATGACAGGTGATGGATGTGTATGTTACTCCCTACAGAGTTTAGTTAATGTATCTAGTGTCTTTTTTTAAATTGAGGTATAGTTGATTTATAATATTGTGTTACTTCCAGGTATTCAGCGGAGTGATTCAGTATTTTTGAAGATGTATCTAGTGTCTTAACCCCAAAGAATAAAGATTTCATGTGCTCCTTCTCCCCTTCCCCCCAATACCAGTCTCTCTCTCTTTCTCTCGTCTCATTCTTTTCTTTGAGTGTACTTTAAAACCCATTTATTCAAGGCCAGCCTAATAAGATGAAGGATGGAGACATAACTGACTTGTTATTTCTGTTTTCTATCCTTCCTATTTATTCAAAATAATTCTTTAGGTCTCATTGCATGAAGCCTATAGTCTGTGATCCAGAAAGTATGTCAGTCTATTAAGCGAGTATACTCTGGAGAAATAGTCTACATAAAACTTTCATCATTTGTCAATATTTGCTTGTTGCCTAATATGTTTTTTAGTTCTCTAGGTACCATGGTGATACCTAATATAAAAGGAATAAATATTTCCTAACTCACAATAGTATCTTATATAGTGTACTTTATTTTTGTTGCATTAAGGAGTTACAAATTCAAGTGGGTTTAAAGGAAAATGAAAAGACAGACCATTTACTTTAGTTATAATAAGGCTATTTTTTCTAGAGACATCAGTAAGATTCTGTATGTGGTACAGATATAAATCTATGCACTTGAGTAGAAAATAGCAAGCATTTGTTTTTTCCAGTTTATAATTCCATTGTTGACTTTGAAATAATGTACGTGCCTACCAAATTCATTCTTCCCTAGGCTTTTTGTCCTAACTTTCTAGGCCTCTTAACTGTTGAGATATAAAAGTTAATAGGTTAACATAAAAAAGTTTTATAGACAGACAAATATATCCAAAACAATTGACTTCAGAGTGACTATATTTGTTTTAATGCTGTGCTCTTTTAATTTTAAAAGGGGATTACCTAAAGATTTATGCTTATCCTAAACTCATGGGATTGAGTATTTTTTCTTTCATATTAAATGAATCCAAAGAGCAATAATTAATTATTTATGAGAATTTTTCCTGAAAGAGGGTAAAATGGAAGCAGGATTTGATCTATCTGTTGGATAATTGTTGAAAAATTGGTGAAAGGATGTTAGAATGAGAAATCATCAATTTAAGTAAAAAAGTTTTATTAAGGAATTAAAAAAATATTTTTTTCTGATAGAGGTCCTTTCTCAGTGAAAATGGTGAGGGTATATTTAGGATTTAAGCATTGGACCATTTTACTCCTTGGTAAACTATCATCTTTCCACTCCCTTCATGTATTCTTAGCGTACTTATGATATAGTATGATTCTGATTGAAATCTGATCTCAGTAAAGAATCTGATAATGGGTATATTTGCATTTTTTTTAAAGACAAAATCTGAAACCAAAGGAATTAATTTTGAATTAGAAATGAGAAGTTTGGTATTAAAAAAACAATAGGGAAAATATTATGGGGCACTACATAAAGCCAGTCCTCTTTAGTTTGGAATCTGTAGAGACTGACTATACTAATGGACAGCAGCAAGACCTCTGCAGCCTCTGTAGCATTCCTACCAGAATGGTCAGGACTTGGTCAATACCTGTCAGCTTCCCTAATTTTTGTCCCTGTTTCCCACTCAAGACAAAAGAGAGAAACCAAATATGCTCCTTGAAGCAATCACATAGGATGTCTCACTTCTAGCTAGCTTGCCTTCAGCTTCCTTATGCTCACAACCTGCAATTAGGACATTTCTGAAGCCTCTACATTTTTTCACTATAAAACTTTCTCACTCTCCTGCCTGGCTTTGATTCTCTGCCAAATGCAAGTGACGGTGCTTTACTCCCTTGCTATAGCAAGCTCAGAATAAATGGCCTTTGCTTGTCTTTTGGGTGATCCTTGCTTCTTCCTATAGTTGTATTATATAGATATTTTAGAGTCAGAATTTTTACCTGGTTATGTACATGACAATCAACTCAGAAGCTTTAAAAAGTGCAGATGGCCAAGCACTACTCAAGCCCAACTGAATTAGCATTTCTATGGGAGAGCCTGGCAATGCGTCTATTTAACAAGCATCCCAGGTGATTATTATGCACACTACAGTTTGAAAACCATTATTCTGTTGAAATATTATCTAACTTTGATGCAAAAAACAGGAAAAGAATATGCTATGCCTGTATTAGTTTGAATATCACTCAACTCCAATCTCTACCTTAGAAAACATTAGAACCGTTTGAAACTTGTTTTAGCAGATAAAATTAAATACTCCTCCACCAGAAGTAATTTGTTTTGAATATTTTCAATATTCCCTGAAATGGGTCACCTCTCTAGCATTGTTCTTAAACCCTTAGTTGAAATCAGTAATTGTAGAAGAGCCAAAGTGTCATCATAGTTCACACCACAATCACTTCACAAGATGAATTATTCCTTCCATGTAGTTTCTTTTGTGTTTGAAGTGGAAATATACATAATTTCTTACATTCTCTTTTTTGCTTTCTGAGGTGCAAGCTAATCAAAGACTCTCATCTCTTAAAAAATACAAGATTAAGAGTAGTAATTGCATATCAAAATTCAAATGATCACTAGTTAATGAAGTTTCTCATAATCCTGAAAACAAATGGGCAGAGTATTCTTTGTGAATGTATTCTGAATACTAATTTAGTACGCTATTTGGCAGTAGGTAGAGATAGTAAACCCCAGCATATTCTAGAGACATACAGAGAATTTGGGGAGGTTTCAAGCCTTGCTCTAAATATCTCTGACTTTGCAAACACAAGCTCCCTTTTTCTCATATCCAGTAGTATCAACACTTACGTTGATTTACTCAGTACTCTCTTCAGCTCATATTCAGCTTATAGGTTGAAAATTGATTTTAAAGGGAACAGACAATGGTATTGCATATTAGAGCAATTTGACAAATTGTTGATTTCGTTTCTTAATACTTTACACATACTTTAATGCTTATAAATATGGCCCAGACTTGGACACCAAGATTCGTAATGTTAAAAATTCCCTATCTGTTTTGGTCAGTGTTCCAGCTATTAAAATATTTTCCTATTTCTGTTGTTTTGTATTCAACATGTCCAAGTTTACATTGTTTTATTCTTATTGGAATCAAGAAAAACTCTGAAGTTAGGAATCTGATGTGGTAGATTCCATTAGGATTGCATATTACAAACCAATAGCCACCAAAGATGAAATACTCTAAATATTTTGCCAAATAAATTATCTTTATTGGTTACTCATTGAAAAAGAAATATACTGAATATACTGAGTGAAAACTCATATTGAAAGATTCAGACTTTTTGATAAAAATAGAGGCATTCACCCCTAGTGATCCCTTAGAAGATCAGAGTGACAAACACCCAGCTTGAAAAAGAAACATTAATGGTTAATTGTGAGACCATTATATTAATCTTTAGAAACGTGCCTGAATGTTCATTTATAGGTTTACTATTTCAAATCATCTATATGTCTGTTTTCTAGGTATAAGGGGCTTATTCCTGCTTTCAAAAGTAGGATTTATCTAGATTTACTCTATGAGAAAATGTATTGTACATATTCCTTTTTTGGTAGAAATGTTCCAGCACTGATAAAAAAGCTTCTTAACTATCTTTTCATTTCACAGTTGATAATGTGATTTGAGATAATCACCTGGAACTTGAATAGTGGATCATAGCAGTTGTGACTGGATTTCTGTTAACTATTGTTGAATGTAACTCTGGTCTTTTAAAAAAATAAAAATCAATATATAGAACCTAAAGAAAAAAAAAGGTTCTGAAGAACCTAGAGGCAGGACAGGAATAAAGATGCAGATGTGGAGAGTGGACTTGAGGACACGGGGAGGGGGAAGGGTAGGCTGGGACGAGGTGAGAGAGTGGCATGGACATATATACACTACCAAATGTAGAATGGGTGGTTGGTGGGAAGCAGCAGCATAACACAGGGAGATCAGCTCCGTGCTTTGTGACCACCTAGAGGGGTGGGATAGGGAGGGTGGGAGGGAGATGCAAGAGCAAAGGGATATGAGGACGTGTGTATACATATGGCTGATTCACTTTGTTATATAGCAGAAGCTAGCGCACCATTATAGAGCAATTATACTACAATAAAGATGTTGGAAAAAAATTTAAAAATTAAAAAATAAAAATCAATACTGAAAAATTATTGCCAGACATTTTTTTAAAAAGTAGAATCTATGTTCTTTTCAGCTGCTGGGAAACATTTATGAATGTATGCTACATTGTTTGAGACATTCACTTTTATGCATTCTACAGTAATTTTAACTGGATTTAGCAACAACAAATCAATCTGAGAAAATGATCACACGGAACCTATTTCAACTTTTTCTTAGTGGAAGGCAATGTTAGCTAAGTTGTCTAGACAGATCTAGTATCATCTTTCACGTGTTTAATATGCAAGAAGGAACTAAATAAATCACACCTGTCTTTCATCTTGTTTTTGTAAATTACTACAAATTCGAAGCTCCAAAAAGCAAGGTTACCAAAGAAAATATATTTCTTCATTTGAGGTATGCAGCAGAGATTCGAAATGTGAAACATTATATGACACAGTAGTCAGAAATCAGAGTGATAAAAAGTTCACTGCTTCAGAAGCACGTGATTAGCAGCATCATGTCATTACACATGTTATCATCTGGACTTGAATTGGTTGCAGAGCTAGGCACAATAGCTTGTGTATATTCAAGTACAGTTCATTGTTTGAAAGAAATTTACTGAAGATGAAATATTCTCAACCAGCTTAGCTAAGGGGCTGCAGATAAAATATTGAAAAAGCAATGCATATTTTAGGGAGTGGTATAAAGCTATATCATTAAAAAATGAATTGAAGTATTGAAAATTAGGTATTTGATTATTCTCTACCACTTGTGAAAGCCTAAAAATTGAATATGAGGTCACATGAGTATATTATAAAGAATGGGGTAGTATACCATTTACAATAATTTAAATTAAATATAGATAAATTTTAATTTTTAAAAAGAACATACTTCATTTCCAGGTAAGCTTTCACTTACTTTGACTTCATTACTTGCACTAGAAGTTCTAAATGGCTGACTTAAGCACATGAAGCCCTATATCCTAGAAATGAGGAAATGCCCAGATTTGTTAATGCTGTCAAGAGGAAGGAGCCTACACAGTCAGAAGATTAATAACCTGGGCAACCAGCCAGTCTGAATGTCCTACATTGTGCTAACCAAACAATGCTGGTGGCTCTTGAGCTGAGCTAACAGTACACTAACTTTGATCTAAAAACTTATAAATGAACATGTCCATAACTAGAGACAGGCATCAAAAAAATCATCAGATATTTGAGTAAAAGAAACACAAAAATCTTGAGGTAACCACTAAGAGAAATAGAACTTATAGGGTAAAAAGAAAAAGAGTTCAAAATACTTTAATTAATGATCTCAGAAAGATTCGAGAGGATATTGCATCAATTAAATTCTTCCTTCCCCGACCCCAAAAGTCCATAAAGTTATAAAATAGTACTTGAAAACTAAAAATCTAATTATCAAAATAAAGGTTTAATAAATGGAATAAATAGTAAAATGTGTAGATCAGAAAATCAAATTAGTAAGGTAGAAGTTCAAGCAAAGGTACTCTCCTAAATACTACTAAAGAACAAAGCTAAGAAAAAAAAATGTTAAGAGACATGGATCCACAGGACTAAGTATGGAGTGAAACTCTGAAAAAACCTCTAGAAAGTAGGAAGTGAAATAATAACCTTCTTCTAGAGGAATGAGAATAAGATTAACATCAGATTTTTCACCTTCAACTCTCAGTGCTTGGAGACAAATGATTCGTATCTTCAAAGTTCTCCAGAAAATAATTTTGAACTTAGAATTTTATATCCAACTAAATTGTCATTCATGTTAGAGTAAAATAAAATTTTTGGTCATATACAATGCAGAATATTCACTACCTACAAGTCTTGCCTGAACAAATTACTTATTACTCCAGTAATAAGAAAAATGAAACAGAGACAGGGCGATGTGGAACATGAGAAAACATGCTAAGCAAACAAACACTAAACAAAGCAAAACACTAAACCATACAGTTTAATCTAAGGAAATTTTGATAATATGCACTTGAAGCTTAAGATAATTGTTAAATAATATTTTAAAGTAATAAAATAAAGGGAAAATTTTAGTAACATGTTGTAAATAAAATTCCAGTAATTTTAATAAAATATGAGTAGATGAAGTAAAAATATATTTATTGGAGGAAAATACTGACATAGCTACATGCTTATAGATGAGGTCACCATCACCCTTACAACAAAACCAAAGATATCCCAAGAAAAATAAAATTACAGGCTAATATCACTGATGAACATAGAAGCAAAAATCCTCAATAAAATACTAGCAATCTGAATCCAACAATATATTAAAAGGATCATATACCATGATCAAGTGGGATTTATTCAAGGGATGCAAGGATTCTCCAATATCTGCAAATCAATCAGTGTGATACACCACATCAACAAATTAAAGAATAAAAACCATATGATCATTTCAATAGATGCAGAAAAAGCTTTTCACAAAATTCAACACCAATTTATGATAAAAACTCTCCAGGAAGTAGGCATAGAGGGAACATAACTCAGTATAATAAAGGTCATATATGACAAACCCATAACAAACATCATTCTCAATGGTGAAAAACTGAAAGCATTTCCTCTAAGATCAGGAACAAGACAAGGATATCCACTCTCACCACTTTTACTCAACATAGTTTTGGAAGTCCTAGCCATGGCAATCAGAGAAGAAAAAGAAATAAACGGAATATAAATTGGAAAAGAAGAAGTAAAACTGTCACTGTTTGCAGATGACATGATACTATACATAGAAAATCCTAAAGATGCCACCAGAAAAATACTAGAGCTAATCAATGAATTTGGTAAAGCTGCAGGATACGAAATTAATGCACAGAAATCTCCTACATTACTATACACTAACAACAAAAGATCAGAAAGAGAAATTAAGGAAACAATCCCATTCACCATTGCAGCAAAAAGAATAAAATTTGTAGGAATAAACCTATCTAAGGAGGCAAAAGACCTGTACTCAGAAAACTATAAGACACTGATGAAAGAAATCAAAGATGACACAAACAGATGGAGAGATATACCATGTTCTTGTACTGGAAGAATCAACACTGTCAAAATGACTATACCACCCAAAGCAACCTACAGATTCAATGCAATCCCTATATTATTACCAATGCATTTTTCACAGAACTAGAACAAAAAATCTTAAAATTTGTATGGAAACACAAAAGACCCCAAATAGCCAAAGCAATCTTGAGGAAAAAAACGGAGCTGGAGGAATCAGGCTCCCTGACTTCAGACTATACTACAAAGCTACAATAATCAAGACAGTATGGTACTGGCACAAAAACAGAAATATAGATCAATGGAACAGGATAGAAAGCCCAGAGATAAACCCACATACATATGGTCACCTTATCTTTGATAAAGGAGGCAAGAATATACAATAGAGAAAACAGTCTCTTCAATAAGTGGTGCTGGGAAAACTGGACAGCTACATGTAAAAGAGTAAAATAAGAACACTCCCTAACACCATACACAAAAATAAACTCAAAATGGATTACAGACCTAAATATAAGACTGGACACTATGAAACTCTTATAGGAAAACATAGGAAGAACACTCTTTGATATAAATCACAGCAAGATCTTCTTTGACCCACCTCCTAGAGTAATGAAAATAAAAACAAAAATAAACAAATGGGACATAATGTAACTTAAAAGCTTTTGAACAGCAAAGGAAACCATAAACATGACGAAAAGACAACCCTCAGAATGGGAGAAAATATTTGCAAATGAAGCAACAGACAAGGGATTAGTCTCCAAAATTTACAAACAGCTCATGTGGCTCAATATCAGAAAAACAAACAACCCAATCAAAAGATGGGCAGAAGTCCTAAATAGACATTTCTCCAAAGCAGACATACAGATGGCCAAGAAGCACATGAAAAGATGCTCAACATGGTTAATTATTAGAGAAATGCAAATCAAAACTACCATGAGGTATCACCTCACACCAGTCAGAATGGCCATCATCAAAAAATCTACAAACATAAATGCTGGAGAGGGTGTAGAGGAAAGGGAACCCTCCTACACTATTATAGGGAATGTAAATTGGTATAGCCACTATGGAGAACAGTATAGAGGTTCCTTTAAAAAGTAAAAATAGAGCTACCATATGATCCAGCAATCCCAGTCCTGGGCATATATCTGGAGAAAAACATGTTTTGAAAGGATATAATCACCCCAGTGTTCATTGCAGCACTGTTTACAATAACCAAGAAAAGGAAGCAATCTAAATGTCTGTCAACAGATGAACAGATAAAAAGGATGTGATACATATATACAGTGGAATATTACTCAGCCACAGAAAGAATGAAATAATGCCATTTGCAGCAACATGGATGAACCTGGAGATGATCATACCAAGTGAAGTAAGTCAGACATAGAAAGACAAATATCATATGATATCGTTTATATGTGGAATCTAAAAATAATGATACAAATAAACTTATTTACAAAACAGAAACAGACTCACAGACTTAGAGAGTGAACTTATGGTTACCAGGGGGGAAGTGTGTGGAGAGTGATAGATTGGGAGTTTGGGATTAACATGTACACACTGCTATATTTACAATAGTTAACCAATGAAGACCTACTGTAAAACATTTAAAAAATTAAAAAAATAATTTAAGTTAATCACTGGAAGAATAGATATAATTTTTTATATTTTTCACACCACTAAGGAAAAAAATTAATTTGGTCAATCCAAAAATGGAAAGAAAAAAATGAAATGAAAGCATTGTATCCAAGCGTTACAAACAAATAATAACAAACAGATAATAAAAATAAAATAGCATAAATAAGGCCAAACATATCAGTAGTCATAATACATTTAAATGGGCTTTATTCTTTTATTAAAAGAAAAGGCTCAGTTCAAGGCAACGTTTCTATATTTCATTTTGTTGTTAACTCATCAAGTCCTACCTCAAGCACAACTCTTTAATTTGTTCACACTGAGTTAAAAGGAACATTAAGGATAAAGAAATGCAAGATTCTATGTGATTCTGGTGAATCTGCTCTCTCAAAATGTAAATAATACTATTTACTTTGAAAGAATCATTACTGACCTGTTATACACACTTGAATGTTAACAAAGAAATGTCTAAATTCAGTGAATCAGAATATTTCCTAATTCCTTTTCTATGTTAATGAAGAAGCTGCTCCTAAAATCTAATATTAAGAGATAGATCACTGATGTTATTTTTTGTTAGAAGATAATTCATAGGAAATCAGTGTGATTAATATCTCAAAAGTCAAATAGACATAAATTTTCATCGAGGATCTTCCATTTGCTCTCTGGTGACTGATCATTAGCCAATCTGAATCCAGTTACTCAGTTAAATAAACAAGGGTAATATTTTTCAACTATTAGTAAATGTTCATTCCCATTTATTTTCTCTCTCTCTCAGCTGGATCTTCCTGATTTTAAACACATTAAATCTTTCTTTTCTATCATAAAAATTTCTATGGTTTCCTGGACCTATATAGCTCTTGGTGGGCTTAATATTTAGCTGGTACATAATAATATAGCTGTACCACTTATCTGTGGCCTCTGCCACCCCCAATATCTACTTTGTCCTCTTCAAGAGTTTTCTACACAAGTCAGAAACCTAGGATGAACTCATCCTTGACATTCCCTCTTCTCCCACTCCCCATATCTAATCCATCACCAAATCCAGCTACTTGTACCCCTTTTATACCTCTTGAATCGATCCATTTCTCTCCATTTCTACTGCTACCATCCTTGTTGTTAATCATATTAGGTCTAACATTACTCAATAGTTTTAGAATTACTCAATAGTTTCCTATTGCATCTAATCTGACCTCCTTGAACTCCATTCTTCACATGCACCAGAGATATTTTTAAATTAAACATACTTTTAAAGATAATTGTAGATTCACATGCAGATGCAAGAAATTTTCCTGTTTAGTTTTGAGGATTCTTTATATGTTCTAGGTCTTCATCTTTTGTCACATATGTGGTTTGCAAATATTTCTCCCACACTGTGGTCTAACTTCTTATGATCTTCACAGGCTCTTTTACAAAACATAAGTTTTTAATTTTAACAAATCCAATTTATCAAATATTCCTTTTATAGATTGTGCTTTTGGTGTCAAGTTTAAGAACTCTTTTCCTGGCCCTAGAACCCCGTAATTGTCTCTTTTTTTTTCAAGGAAAAAAACCTTTATTTTTCTACTTTACATTTATGTCCATGATCACTTTCTAGTGAATCTTTTTTTTTTTTTTTTAAAGATTTATTTTATTGATTAATTGATTGATTGATTGATTGCTATGTTGGGTCTTCGTTTCTGTGCTAGGGCTTTCTCTAGTTGCGGCAAGTGGGGGCCACTCTTCATCACGGTGCGCGGGCCTCTCACTATCGAGGCCTCTCTTGTTGCGGAGCACAGGCTCCAGATGCGCAAGCTCAGTAGTTGTGGGTCACGGGCTCAGTCGCTCCGCGGCATGTGGGATCTTCCCAGACCAGGGCTCGAACCCGCGTCCCCTGCACTAGCAGGCAGACTCTCAACCACTGCGCCACCAGGGAAGCCCTCTAGTGAATCTTTATATAAAAAGTGAGGTTTGGGTCAAGATTCATATTTTTTGCTTATAGATGTTCACGTGTTCCAGCACCATTTGTTGAAAGACTTTACTTCCTCCATTGAATTGCTTTTGCAACTGTATGGAAAATCAGTTGGGCATGCTTGTGTGAATCTATTTCTCAATTGTTGTTCTATACCATTGATCTCTCTGTCTATCCTTCCATCAGTGCTGTGAGGTCCCGATTATTATAGTTAAATAATAACTCTTGAAATAGTGTAGGTCAATTCTTCTCACTTTATTCTTATTTTTCAAATTGTTTTAGCTTTTCTAGTTCCTCTGCTTTTGCATATAAATTATTTTATAATCTTATCTATATCTACAAAAATTATTGCTGGTATTTTAAGTATTCCATTAAATCTGTATAACAGTGGTGGAGAATTTACATTATCATATGCTGAATCTTCCAGATATGCAAGGATGATCCAACACTCAAAAATCTATCAAATAATACACTATATTAACAAGCTAATAAGGAAAAAAAAAACTACAAAACCATATAAAGAGCATCTACAAAAAGAATCTATAGCAAATGTTATACTTAATCATAAAGGACTGAATGCTTTCCCACTAAGATCAGGAATAAAGTCAGAATGTCCTCTCCCTCGTCACTTATTCAAAATAGCACTGGAATTTCTAGTCAGTGCAATAAGGCAAGAAAAGGGAATAAAAAATAAAAACATATATTTGAAAGGAAGAAACAAAACTCTCCATATTTGCAGAAGGTAAAATTAATCTACATAAAATATCCCAATGAATCTACAAATACCTAGAAGTAGTATGTGATTTCAGCAATGCCGTAAGAAAGAAGATACACTTACAAAACTCATTTTTCCCTATAAACTGGAATTGAATACATAGACATCAAAAAATTTAAATATAATACCTTTTACAATACTCAAGGACTGAAATGCCTAGGTGTAAATCTAATATAACGTGGATAGTACGTGAATGGCAAAAACTACAAAGTGGCAGTGAAATAAATCAAACAAGATATAAATAAGGGGAAAGACATATCTGCATTCATATCTGGAGTAAACCACACTTGGTCATGGCATATAATTTTTTAATATATCACTGAATTCTATTTGCTAATATTTTGTCGAATATTTTTGCAACTATATTGGTCTGTAGTTTTATTTTTGTGCTTTCCTTGTCTGTATTTGGTAACAGAGTAATACTGGTTTCATAGAATGAATCTAGAAGTGTTGCCTCCCATTCCATTTTCTGGAAATGATTATATAGAAGTGGTATTAACTCCTCTTTAAATGTTTGATGGAATTTTCCATTGAAACTATTTGGGGCTATATATTTTTTGTTGTGTAATTAAATTAAAAATTAAATTTTTCTTACTAGATATAGGACTATTCAAATTATCTCTTTTATTTTGGTGATCTGTGGTATTTTGTGATTTTTCAGGAACTGATTCACTTCACCTAAAATGTCAAATTTATGTGTGTAGAGTTGCCTCTAGATGTTTTGTAGCTTCTCTGATATGCCATGCTACCTCCTGCTACAGAATATATGAACAGCCTATTCTCTCCATCTTAAATGCTCCATTTCTACACACCTGTCCACAATCCAACTTTTTTTTTTTTAACCTAGTTTGCCTCTACTCTTCCTTCACTTTCAGATCTGTTACTTCCTCAAGGATATCTTCTCTGATAGCTTCTTTATCCCATCACATCTGGGACACACACACACAATTCTAGGTCAGGTTTATTGTTATATGATTTTATAGAACTGAGTAACATTTCTTTACAGTGCTCATCTCAGTTTGTAATTACACACATTTATATTTGTAATTAAAAATCAATATCTGCTTTACTAACTACAATACACATGCCATGAGACAAGGACTATATCTTTTCTTCCAAACCTTTGCATTCCTACTTTAAGCAAGATATATATCATAAATAGCAAGTAAATTGTAGCTAATCTCTGGCTAATCTTGTAAAGGGAACATAATTTGGGCTAAGAGAGTGGGAAGGTTAGTCTCCTAATGCAGCGTCTTAATGTGGGAGATCCAAAACGGAGTGAAAAATACTTCTTTTCTCTGCAATTAGCTTCCACGATCCAGTAATTTTAGTAGTGAAACAGAAAGTGAAGATCTGCTCATGGGATGGGCAGATGTAAGTTGCCCACTTAGATCACTTTCTAAATCTAAGTTGTCAGGTTGTCAGCTAAGTTGCTTTTGCTTCCTACATTTTCTTTTCACCAAACACATCCCATTCATACACACCTCTCACCTCAAGCCCTCAGACTCTGCTAGAGAAGATTCACGTTGATTTCAATTTTGGAAAAAAATCAATTGTTAAATATTGGGAAAAATTATTATTTTCTCGAGGACAATTAATTCCCAGAGGTGGAGCCTCTGGATGTGACGTTAATTCTATGAGTTTTCACAGATCAGGGCAATCTGACTTTAATTAATTATATGCTTAGTGCCATTCAATGACTCAAGTTAATATCAGAAGAAAAATGTATCTATACTTTAAAAGATTACTGACATTCTTCTAGAAAAATTTTTAACACTGGGAATATTTTTATTCAATAGCAAATTGAACATTTTTAGAAAGGAAAGAATTGGATTGGTTGTTTCTTTTTTTTATTATTATTACCTCTTTTCTTACCATCATTTATTTAACCAATCATTGTTGTGCATTATGACTGTTTCTTTTTTTCAATCTAATATACAAATCAGTATGGCAAAAATTCATGTGCATAGATCTTTCTATACTTTTTTTTAACATCTCTATTGGAGTATAATTGCTTTAAAATGGTGTGTTAGTTTCTGATTTACAACAAAGTGAATCAGCTTTACATATACATATATCCCCATATCTCTTCCCTCTTGGGTCTCCCTCCCACCCTCCCAATCCCACCCCCCTAGGTGATCACAAAGCACCGAGATGATATCCCTGTGCTATGTGGCTGCTTCCCACTAGCTATCTATTTTACATTTGGTGGTGTACATATGTCCATGACACTCTCTCACTTCGTCCCAGCTTACCCTTCCCCTTCCTCCTGTCCTCGAGTCCATTCTCTACGTTTTTATTCCTGTCCTGCCCCTAGGTTCTTCAGAACCTTTTTTTTTTTTTTTTTTTTTTTAACATACCATGTATATGTGTTAGCATACAGTATTTGTTTTTCTCTTTCTGAGTTACTTCACTCTGCATGACAGACTCTAGGTCCATCCAAATCACTACAAATAACTCAATTTCCTTTCTTTTTATGGCTGAATAATATTCCATTGTATATATGTGCCACATCTTCTCTATCCATTCATCTGTTGATGGACACGTAGGATGCTTCTATATCCTGGCTATTGTAAACAGAGCTGCAATGAACATTATGGTACATGACTCTTTTTGAATTATGGTTTTCTCAGGGTATATGCTCAGTAGTGGGATTGCTCAGTAGTATGGTAGTTCTATTTTTAGTTTTTTAAGGAACCTCCATACTGTTCTCCATAGTGGTTGTATCAATTTACATTCCCACCAACAGTGCAAGAGGGTTCCCTTTTCTCCACACCCTCTCCAGCATTTGATGTTTGTAGATATATTGATGATGGGAATTCTGACTGGTGTGAGGTGATACTTCATTGTAGTTTTGATTTGCATTTCTCTAATGATTAGTGATGTTGAGCATCCTTTCATGTGTTTGTTGGCAATCTGTATATCTTCTTTGGAGAAATGTCTATTTAGGTCTTCTGCCCATTTTTGGATTCGGTTGTTTGTTTTTTTCATAATGAGCTGCATGAACTTCTTGTAAATTTTGGAGAGTTGTTTCATTTGTAAATATTTTCTCCCATTCTGAGGGTTGTCTTTTCGTCTTGTTTATGTTTTCCTCTGCTGTGCAAAAGCTTTTAAGTTTCATTAGGTCCCATTTGTTTGTTTTTGTTTTTATTTCCATTTCTCTAGGAGGTGGGTCAAAAAGGATCTTGCTGTGATTTATGTCATACAGTGTTCTGTCTATGTTTTCCTGTAAGAGATTTATAGTATCTGGCCTTACATTTAGGTCTTTGATCCATTTTGAGTTTATTTTTGTGTATGGTGTTAGGGAGTGTTCTAATTTCATTCTTTTACATGTAGCTGTCCAGTTTTCCCAGCACCACATATTGAAGAGGCTGTCTTTTCTAGATTGTATATTCTTGCCTCCTTTATCAAAAATAAGGTGACCATATGTGCGTATGTTTATCTCTGGGCTTTCTATCCTGTTCCATTGATCTATATTAGTTTTGTGCCAGGATCATACTGTCTTGATTACTGTAACATTGTAATAAGGTCTGAAGTCAGGGAGACTGATTCCTCCAGCTCCGTTTTTCTTTCTTAAGATTGGTTTGGCTATTTGAGGTCTTTTGCGTTTCCACACAAATTGTGAAATTTTTTGTTCTAGTTCTGTGAAAATAGCCATTGGTAGTTTGATAGGGGTTGCATTGAATCTGTAGATTGCTTTGGGTAGTAGAGTCATTTGCACAATGTTGATTCTTCCAATCCAGGAACATGGTATCTCTCTCCATCTGTTTGTGTCATTTTTAATTTCTTTCATCAGTGTTTTATAGTTTTCTGCATAGAGGTCTTCTGTCTCCTGAGGTAAGTTTATTGCTAGGCATTTTATTATTTTTGTTGCAATGGTAAAAGGTAATTTCACATTCAGATTTTTCATCATTAGTGTATCAGAACACAAGGGATTTCTGTGCATTAATTTTGCATCCTGCTACTTTACCAAATTCAATGAATAGCTTTAGTAGTTTTCTGATAGCATCTTTAGGATTCTCCATGTATAGTATCATGTCATCTGAAAACAGTGACAGATTTACTTCTTCTTTTCCGATTTGGATTCCTGTTTTTCCTTTTTCTTCTCTGATTGCTGTGTCTAAAACTTCCAAAACTATGTTGAATAATAGTGGTGAGAGTGGGCAACCTTGTCTTGTTCCTGATCTTAGTGGAAGTGGTACCAGTTTTTCACCATTGAGAAAGATGTTGGCTGTGGGTTTGTCATATATGGCCTTTATTATGTTGAGGTAAGTTCCCTCTATGCCTACTTTCTGGAGGGTTTTTAACCTAAATGGGTGTTGAATTTTGTCAAAAGCTTTTTCTGCATCTAATGAGATGATCATATGGTTTTTATTCTTCAGTTTGTTAATATGCTGTATCATATTGATTGATTTGCATATATTGAAGATTCCTTGCATTCCTGGAATAAACCCCACTTGATCATGGTGTATGATCCTTTTAATGTGCTGTTGGATTCTGTTTGCTAGTATTTTGTTGAGGATTTTTGCATCTATGTTCATCAGTGATATTGGCCTGTAGTTTTCTTTCCTTGTGACATCTTTGACTGGTTTTGGTATCAGGGTGATGGTGGCCTCGTAGAGTGAGTTTGGGAGTATTCCTCCCTCTGCTATATTTTGGAAGAGTTTGGGAAGAATAGGTGTTAGCTCTTCTCTAAATGTTTGATAGAATTCGCCTGTGAAGCCATCTGGACCTGGGCTTTTGTTTCTCGGAAGATTTTTAATCACACTCTCAATTTCAGTGCTTTTGATTGGTCTGTTTATATCTTCTATTTCTTCCTGTTTCAGTCTCAGATGGTTGTACTTTCCTAAGAATGTGTCCATTTCTTCCAGTTTGTCCATTTTATTGACATATAGTTGTGTGTAGTAATTTCTCATGATCCTTTGTATTTCTGCAGCATCAGATTTTACTTCTCTTTTTTCATTTCTAATTATATTGATTTGAGTCTTCTGCCTTTGTTCTTGATGAGTCTGGATACTGGTTTATCAATTTTGCTTATCTTCTCAGAGAACCAGCTTTTAGCTTTATTGATCTTTGCTATTGTTTCCTTCATTTCTTTTTCATTTATTTCTGATCTGATCTTTATGATTTCTTTCCTTCTGCTATCTTTCGTGGTTTTTTTTTCTCCTTTCTCTAATTGCTTTAGGTGTAAGGTTAGGTTGTTTCTTTTTGCAATGTTTCTTGGGGAAGAATTGTATTGCTATAAACTTCCCTATTAGAACTGCTTTTGTTGCATCCCATAGCTTTTGGGTCATCGTGTTTACATTGTCATTTGTTTCTAGAGAGTTTTTGATATCCTCTTTGATTTCTTCAGTGATCTCTTGGTTATTAAGTAGTGTATTGTTTAGCCTCCATGTGGTGTATTTTTTTCAGATTTTTTCCTGTTATTGATATCTAGTCAAATAGTGTTGTGGTTGGAAAAGATAATTGATATGATTACAGCTTTCTTAAATTTACCAAGGCTTAATTTGTGACCCAAGATATGATCTATCCTGGATAATGTTCCATGAGCACTTGAGAAGAAAGTGTATTCTATTGTTTTTGGATGGAATGTCCTATAAATATCAGTTAAGTCCATCTTGTTTAATGTATCATTTAAAGCTTGTGTTTCCTTATTTATATTCATTTTGCATGATCAGTCCATTGGTTAAACTGGGGTGTTAAATTCCCCTACTATGTTTGTGTTACTGTCGATTTCCCCTTTTACTGCTGCTAGCATTTGCCTTATATATTGAGGTGCTCCTATGTCGGGTGCATAAATATTTACAAGTGTTATATCTCCTTCTTGGATTGATCCCTTGATCATTATGTAGTGTCCTTCTTGTCTCTTGTAATGATCTTTATTTTAAAGTCTATTTTGTCTGATATGAGAATTGCTACTCCAGCTTTCCTTTGATTTCCATTTGCATGGAATATCTTTTTCCATCCCCTCACTTTCAGTCTGTATGTGTCCCTAGGTCTGAAGTGGGTCTCTTGTAGACAGCATATATATGGGTCTTGTTTTTGTATCCATTCAGTCAGTCTATGTCTTTTGGTTGGAGCATTTAATCCACTTACATTTAAGGTAGTTATCGATATGTATGTTCCTATTACCATTTTCTTAATTGTTTTGGGTTTGTTATTGTAGGTCTTTTCCTTCTCTTGTGTTTCCTGTTTAGAGAAGTTCCTTTAGCGTTTGTTGTAAAGCTGGTTTGGTGGTACTGAATTCTCTTAGCTTTTCCTTCTTCTGTAAAGGTTTTAATTTCTCTGTCGAATCTGAATTAGATCCTTGCTGGGTAGAGAAATCTTGGTTGTAGGTTTTTCCCTTTCATCACTTTAAATAATGTCCTGCCACTCCCTTCTGGCTTGCAGAGTTTCTGCTGAAAGGTCAGCTGTTAACCTTATGGGGATTCCCTTGTATGTTTTTTGTTGTGTTCCCCTTGCTGCTTTTAATATTTTTTCTTTGTATTTAATTTTTGATAGTTTGGTTAATATGTGTCTTGGCATGTTTTTCCTTGGATTTATCCTGTATGGGACTTTTTGCACTTCCTGGACCTGATTGACTATTTCCTTTCTTATATTAGGGACGTTTTCAGCTATAATCTCTTCAAATATTTTCTCAGTCCCTTTCTCTTACTCTTCTTCTTTTGGGACCCGTATAATTCGAATGTTGGTGCATTTAATGTTGTTCCAGACGTCTCTAAGACTGTTCTCAATTCTTTTCATTCTTTTTTCTTTATTTGGCTTTGCAGTAGTTATTTCTACTATTTTATCTTCCAGGTCACTTATCCATTCTTCTGCCTCAGTTATTCAGCTCTTGATTCCTTCTAGAGAATTTTTAATTTCATTTATTGTGTTGTTCATCATTGTTTGTTTGCTCTTTAGTTCTGCTAGGTCCTTGTTAAACATTTCTTGTATTTTCTCCATTCTATTTCCAAGATTTTGTATCATCTTTACTACATCTTTATCATTACTCTGAATTATTTTTCAGGTAGACTCCTTATTTCCTCATTTGTTTTGTCTAGTGGGTTTTACTTTGCTCCTTCATCTGCTGTGTGTTTCTCTTTCTTTTCATTTTGCTTAACTTATTGTATTTGGGGTCTCCTTTTCACAGGTTGCTGGTTCGTAGTTCCCATTGTTTTTGGTGTCTGCCCCCAGTGGCTAAGGTTGCTTCAGTGGGATGTGTAGGCTTCCTGGTGGAGGGGACTAGTTCCTGTGTTCTGGTGGATGAGTCTGGATCTTGTGTTTCTGGTTCTGAGGACCACATCTGGTGGTGTGTTTTGGGGTGTCTGAGACCTTATTATGATTTTAGGCAGCCTCTCTTTTAATGGGTGGGTTTTGTTCCTGTCCTGTTAGTTGTTTGGCTTAGGTTGGCCAGCACTGTATCTTGCTCTTCATTGAGTGGAGGTGGGTGTTAGCTTTGAGATGGCGTTCTCTTGGAAACTTTCTCCATTTGATATTACATGGAGCTGGGAGGTCTCTAGTGGACCAATATCCTGAACTTGGGTCTACCACCTTAGAGGCACAGGCCTGACACTCGGCTGGAACACCAAGACCGTATCAGCCACATGGCTCAGATGAAAAGGGAGAAAAAAAGAAAGAAAAAAAAATAAAATATAATAATTAAAATAAAAAATAGAAAAATAATTATTAAAAATAAAAAAAATTAAAAAATAATAAAAGAAAGAAGGAAAGAAAGAAAGAAGAGAGCAACCAGACCAAAAAACAAATCCATCAATGATAACATGTGCTAAAAACTATACCAAAAAAAAAAAAGAAAAATGGACAGACAGAACCCTAGGACAAATGGTAAAAGCAAAGCTATACAGACAAAATCACACAAGGAAACATACACCTACAGACTCACAAAAAGAGAAATAGGAAAAAATTATATATATTTATATATAAAAAAAGGATGAAGAGAGCAACCAAATCAATAAAGTAATCTGCCAGTGATAATAAACTCTAAATACTAAACTAAGATAAACATAAATCTGGAAACAAATTAGATGCAGAAAGCAAACCCTAAGTCTACAGTTGCTCCCAAATCCACCACCTCAATTTTGGGATGATTCGTTATCTATACAGGTATTCCAGAGATGCAGGGTACATCAAGTTGATTGTGGAGATTTAATCTGCTGCTCCTGAGGATGCTGGCAGAAATTTCCCTTTCTCTTCTTTATTTGCACAGTTCCCGGGATTCAGCTTTGGATTTGGCCCTGCCTCTGCGTGTAGGCCACCTGAGGGCGTCTGTTCTTCACTCAGACAGGACGGGGTTAAAGGAGCAGCTGATTAGGGGCTCTGGCTCACTCAGGCTGGGGGAACGGAGGGGTATGGAATGTGGGGCAAGCCTGCAGCAGCAGAGGCCGCTGTGATGTTGCAACAGCCTGAGGCATGCCGTGTTTTCTCCTGGGGAAGTTGTCCCTGGATCATGGGATCCTTGCAGTGGTGGGCTGCACAGGCTCTTGTGAGGGGATGTGTGGATAGTGACCTGTGCTTGCACACAGGCTTCTTGGTGGCTGCAGCAGCAGCCTTAGAGTTTCATGTCCGTCTCTGGTGTCCACGCTGATAGCCGCGGCCCATGCCCCACTCTGGAGTTCGTTTAGGCGGTGCTTTGAATCCCTTCTCATTGTGCACCCTGACAAAATGGTCTCTTGCCTCTTAGGCAGTTCCAGACTTTTTCCCGGACTCCATCCTGGCTAGCTGTGGCACACTAGCCCCCATCAGGCTGTGTTCATGCAGCCAACCCCAATCCTCTCCCTGAAATCTGACCTCCAAAGCCAGAGCCTCAGCTCCCAACCCCCACCCATCCCGGCGGGTGAGCAGAGAAGCCTCTCAGGCTGGTGAGTGCTGGTCAGCACCGGTGATCTGTGCAGGAATCTCTCTGATTTGCCCTCGGCACCCCTGATGCTTCACTCTCCTCCGTGGCTCCAAAGCTTCCCCCCATCACCCCCCGTCTCTGCCAGTGAAGCGGCTTCCTAGTGTGTGGAAACTTTTCCTCCTTCACAGCTGCCTCCCAGAGGTGCAGGTCCCATCCATATTCTTTGTCTCTGTTTTTTCTTTTGCCCTAACCAGGTACGTGGGGTGTTTCTTGCCTTTTGGCAAGTCTGAGTTCTTCCGCCAGCGTTCAGTAGGTGCTCTGTAGAAGTAGTTCCACATGTAGATGTATTTCTGATGTATTTGTTGGGAGGAAGGTGATCTCCATGTCTTACTCCTCTGCCATCTTGAAGGTCTCCTCCAGATTGGATGTTTCTGAAGGGAGCTGTGCTTATAAAACTCACCTAATCAAATTCCTACCATTTCTTATCATTAATATTGTTTTTATATCAATGAGAACAAGTAAACA
Source organism: Eschrichtius robustus (assembly GCF_028021215.1). Lineage (NCBI taxonomy): Eukaryota > Metazoa > Chordata > Mammalia > Artiodactyla > Eschrichtiidae > Eschrichtius > Eschrichtius robustus. The sequence goes on along the minus strand of NC_090845.1, from coordinate 74,116,331 downwards.
GTGGGTAGATATGTTTAGTTTAATGATAGCAAATTGCAAATTCTGTCCTGTACAGAGGTATAACCAAAGAAAAGTTGCAGTCCTCCAGGGGAAAAAAGAAAACAGAAATTCTCATGAGATGATGATAGTAAGAATTGTGGTAATAATGAAGTATTTTTCCCCAGCTCTGATAAGGGTAACGTTTCTGAATATTTTGGTGATGGTGACTTTCCCCTTTTTTCTTTCATTTAACCAAAATATATTGGTTGTCTTTTACATGCTAGGCAATTATTCTAGTTTCACATTTCCTTGTTTGAATACATTTGAGTCATTCATTATTTCATGCATGTAAGGAGCATTCCCCATACTCTTCTTTGCTAGTATGATTTAAAGAGAGTTCAGTTAAACAAGGTAAGTCCAGCCATCAATTTTTATTCAGCCATGTTTTGTGAATGTAGCATTTATTTGGAGCATTAATTTCCTTCTTAGAAAAATAAGAGAAAAAAGTGATTTTGTCATTATTAGACTTTATGAAACATATGCCTAAGTAGCCAACTGAGGCTTCAGCTCACTCAATGTTTTTGTATTTATAGGCTACCTTTGTTTCTTTTATTTCTTCTCTTTTAAATTACAAAAATAACATTACCTCATGATAAAATATTTAAACAAAAACATCCAAACAATATAGAAGTATAAGCAGTAAAGCGTAAGTATTTTTCTTTTCTTCCCCCATAATATCAATAATTTAGTGTATATCCTTCCAAACCCCTTTCAAAGTATATACACAATTACATTCTCTTACAGTTTTAATCTAAATATTATGCAAAAACTGCATATAATGAAGTGAATCTGTATGAACTGACATGGAAGGATGGCCTCAAAATCATAATGTTAGTGGCAAAAAGCGACTTGCAGAACAGTACAGGTAATATTTGTGTAGATTTTACCATCATGATTGGGAATCCCCTTCTATTTTGATTTTCATCAGTAGAAGACCTAATAGAAAGATAAAGACAGATTTTTAAATTTTGGAAAAAGCAATTCTGAAATTACTATATCAATAAACTCAAAAATAATTATAAGTTTAAAAGGGAATATGCTCATATTTTCACAGTTGCAAATTCCCAACCCTTCATTTCCCATAAAGTGGCTAGTGATGACAATAGAAAAATTTCTGTCTATGAATTTACAAAACCAAACCTTAGAACGAAAGCTGTGACTGCCTTTCACATGGAAATTTCCAAAAACCATATTAGAGAAGATATAGAGAACCATATGAAAAATAAAGATCCCCCATAATGGTAAACACATGGACAAATATAAAAACCAGTATTTTGTAATTTCGGTTTATAACTCCATTTTAAATTTTCTATGGAAGTTAAAAGACATATGCATAAATAATAATAATAAATCTATGTTAATAGGTATATATCAATAACATAAAATGGGTAGTGGAGTTATAAAGATGTGGAAGTAAATTTTCTTTATGCTATTGAATTTAATCTAGTATAAAATTAAAATACGCAGTTATAACTTTAGGATGTCACATGTAATCTCCAAAGTAACTACAAAGAAAATATCTATAGAAAACACACAAAAGGAAATGAGAAGGAAATCAAAATATATCACTAAATATATCAGCTAAACACAAAGGAAAGCAGTAATGTAAGAAATGAAGGACAAAAAGCTGTAAGATATATAAAAAATGAAAACAAAATTGTAAAAGTAAATCTTTCCCTATCAGTAATTACTTTATATGTAAATTGATTAAATGTCCATTCAAAAGACAAAAATTGGCAGAATGAATATGAAAACAGATCTAATTATATGTCTATAAGAGACTCACTTTAGATCTAAGGACATATACATGTTGAAAGTGAAATGTTGGAAAAGGATATTCCATTAAAGAGTAACCAAAATAAAGCAGATGTGGCTATGCTAATGCCAGATAAAATGATCTTTAAGTCAAAAACTATTACAAGAGGAAAATAAGGACATTATATATTGATAAAAGGGTCAATTCACAAAGAAGACATAACAATTATAAACATATGTGCTCTAAACATCAGGGTTTTAAAATATCAGAAGCAAACATTGACAAAATTGAAGGTAGAAAGATGCAGTTCTATAATAATAGTAGATGCCTTCAACTCCTCACTTTCAATAATGGATAGAACAATCATACAGAAGATCAATAAGGAAACAGTTCTTTAACCACACTGTTGACTAATTGGATCCAACAGACACATAAAGAACACTCTACACAACAACAGCACAATACATATTTTCTTAATGCACACATAATATTCTCCAGGATTAGACCATTTATTAGGCCACAAAACAAATCTTAATAGATTTTGAAAGACTTAAATAGTAAAAATTAACTTCTCTGATCAAAATAAAATGAAACTAGAAATAAATAGCACAGGGAAACTGGAAAATATACAGATACGTGCAAATTCATCAGAAACACTCTTAAGCAGTCATGAAAGCAAAGAACAATTCAAAAGGTAAATTAGAAAATATCTTCAGACAAATGAAGATGAAAACACAATATACTCAAACTAATGGATGCAGTGAAAGCAGTCTTAAGAGGAAAATTTATAGCTGTAAACACATATATCAAAAGACAAGAAAGATCTTAAACAACCTAATTTTACATCTTAAAGAACTAGAAAGAGAAGAAAAAACTAAACTCAAAACTAGGAGAAGGAAGGAAATAAGAAAGATTATAGCAGAGATAAATAAATTATAATATAAAAAAAATCAACAAAACTCAGAGTTGGTTCTTCTAAAAGATCAACACAATTTGCAAAAGTTAACTAGATTGACTAAGAAAAATAGAAGACTCAAATAAATAAAATCAGAAATGAAATTGAAGCCATTACTACTAATTGTATGGAAATAAAAATAATTATAAGATAGTAGTATGAACAATTGTACACCAACCTTGAAAAATTCTTAGAAACAAAAACCTATCAAGACTGAATCATGAAGAAATAGTAAACCTAAATAAGACCTAAAACTAATAAGTATATTGAATCATAAATCAAAAACTTCCCAACAAAGAAAAACCTTGGACTATGGCTTCACAGGTAAATTCCCTGAAACATTTAAAAAAATAATATCAACACTTCTAAAACTCTTTTAAAAAATAAAAGGTGAGTGAACACTTCCAAACACATTCTATGAAACCAGAATTGCTCCAATACCAAGGCCAGAAAAAAGACACTACAAGAAAAGAAAACTACAGCCCAATACCCCTTATGAAAATTGATGCAAAATTCCTCAACAAAATACTAGCAAACAGAATTCAACAACACATTAAAAAGATTGTTCTCCATGGCCAAGTAAGATTTATTTCTTGAATGCAAAGATGATTCAACATGTGAAAATCAGTTTAACACAAACATTAAGAGAACGAAGGGCAAAAACCACATGATCATTTCTATTGATGGAGAAAAAGCATTTGCCAAAATTTAACATCTTTTTATGATAAAAATACTGACAAACTATGAATAGAAGGAAACTCTTTCTTTTTTTAAAATTGGAGTATAATTGCTTTACAATGTTGTGTTAGTTTCTACTGTACAATGAAGTGAATCAGCTATATGTATGTAAGGAACCCATAACTAACATTCATACTCAATGGTGAAAGAGTGAAAGCATTCCATTCAAATCAGGAACAAGGGCTTCCCTGGTGGCGCAGTGGTTGAGAATCTGCCTGCCAATGCAGGGTACACGGGTTCGAGCCCTGGTCTGGGAAGATCCCACATGCCATGGAGCAACTAAGCCCGTGAGCCACAACTACTGAGCCTGCGCGTCTGGAGCCTGTGCTCCGCAACAAGAGAGGCCACGATAGTGAGAGGCCCGCGCACCACAATGAAGAGTGGCCCCCCGCTCGCCGCAACTAGAGAAAGCCCTCGCACAGAAACGAAGACCCAACACAGCCAAAAATAAATAAATAAATAAATAAATAAATAAATAAAATTAAAAAAAAAAATCAGGAACAAGACAAGGAGGCCCACTTTCACCACTTCTATTCAACCCTGTAGTTGCCAATTAGGCAAGAAAAAGAAATAAAAGAAATCCAAATTTGAAACGAAGAAATAAAATTATATTTGTTCACAGATGACATGATGTTACATGTAGAAAGTCCTATAAGTAAAAAACTGTTAGCACTAAGACACAAAATCAACACACATAAATCAAGTGTGTTTCAACAGACTAACAATGAACAATCAAAAAAGGAACTTAAGAAAAAATTTTCATTTATAATAGCATCAAAAAGACTAAAATACTTAGTAATAAATTTAACCGAGAAGATGAGAGACTTGAAAACTACAAAACTTTGCTGAAAGAAATTAAAGAAGACACAAATAAATGGAAAGATATCCCACGTTCATGGACTGGCAGACAATATTTATAAAGATATAAATAATACCCAAGGAAATCTACAGATTACAATAACTCACTTATTTCACAGAGAAAACTACAACAATCAGAAAAGAACTTCACAACCTTCACTTACCACACCTGTATCTGTGTTAATACCTGCATCCATCATACTCTGCTTTACCTCATTATAACAGATGATAATGGGGGACATCACTCTAATTCTCTCTTCTTTCTCCTACATTTTAAATTTATTTATTCATTTTTGGCTGCATTGGGTCTTCATTGCTGCACATGGGCTTTCTCTAGTTGCGGCGAGTGGGTGCTACTCTTCGTTGCGGTGCGTGGGCTTCTCATTGCGGTGGCTTCTCTTGTTGCAGAGCACAGGCTCTAGGCACGCAGGCTTCAGTAGTTGTGGCACTCGGGCTCAGTAGTTGTGGCTTGTGGGCTTTAGAGCACAGTGTCAGTAGTGTGGCGCATGGGCTTTGTTGCTCCGCAGCATGAGGGATCTTCCCGGACCAGGGATCTAACCCATGTCCCCTGCATTGGCAGGTGGATTCTTAACAACTGAGCCACCAGGGAAGTCTTACTTCATTTTAAATGTTTCCTTCCCTTCTGTATCATTTCCATCAGTGTACAAGTAATATGCTATTTCTCCAATCTTAGAAAATACTCTCTCTTGATCCCAGATACTTCTCTATTTATCTGTTCCCCTTTTGCAGTAAGACCCCTCAAGATATATATATATATACATATATATATATATGTATATATATATATGTATATATATTCCTATACTCATATATATATATATATATTCAGTAAGTATGGAGGAGGCTTCATTTCTCCTGAAACAGGAGCAGATTTGAAGAGGAAGAATGGGGAAGAGTGAGAGTCCACTTTTGAACATGTTGAATTTGAGATATCTATTATACATACAAATTAATATGTCAAGTAAATGGAGACATCATGTAGGCAATAGAGGTAACTAAGGATAAGAAGGTTAAGTGATTTTTCCTTGTCCTTAGAAGCTAATAAGTAGCAAATCTGGGATTCAAACTTAGATTGTTTGACTTCCAAGAGTATATTCTGAAACATTGTAACTTACTGCTTCTCAGTTTAACTCTTGAGGTCTCATTCATTTGTTCAACAAATATTTATTGAACACATATATTCAGGCCGGTGACTTATTTGGTGGTTACAAAGGTATAGAAGTGTAAGATATGATTTGTATCAGAAAAGTTATAATTTAATTTTAATTATAGTATATTTTCTTTGAGAATACATTAAATAATTTAATCTCTATTAGTAGGAAAATGCTGAGAAAATTAATAAAATTAAGTCATGTTCTCCTTCTTCGGGAAAGATAGCTGTCAATTTTAGTTGATCAGGAACATCAAGACACATGATGAATAACTCTCCTTTTGCTTCTGACTGTGGATGTAAAATGATGGAAACTAGAAACGGAGAATCCCAAAGGAAAAATAAAATTGTATCTTGATTTAGATTTATCTACATGTGAAGGGAATGCTTGGCTAGTGAAAAAAGCCAAAGCAGCTAGAAACTAAGAGTAAATAAAATGATTTCAACTATAATAAAGCTTGAAGTGCAAGAACCACTTTGGATAGGGCAATTTTGATCTCTAATATACAAGTTCAAATGGAGTTACAGGTATACCATTCTAAAGGGTACTAAATACAAAGTAGGGATTGGTAATAGTTTATACAGGAGACAATAAAGTCTGAAACTTTACCTAGATATGTATGGTATTTTAGAACTTCCTCTTTCAGATGATAGAAGATGAAATGCTCATTTAGCTATTTTTATAGTGCTTTTTAACTGATAAAAAGGAGACTGGGAAAGCAAATTTGCCTCTCTGTTAAATCTCAGTACAGAAATCTTGGTTGTTCAGATTAGGTGACCATTATCAAGCCACTGTTACTAATTGGTCACAACATGTTCTAATCATAACAAGGGACCTAAAAGAAACTCTGTTATTTGAGTTTGCAAACATTCCTTAGAAGAAATAAGTAGCATCATCCTGATATCTGGACTTCTATAGACAGGAAAGAAGTCCCATTATTTTACTAATGAATGGAGTAAGTGTTTTTAATTTTTATATATTTTCTAACACTCCAGGAGGAAGAGGAGGTTTTCTAGAGAGGGCTTCATGACAAATTTCACTCTAAATTGGTAAATTTCATCTGTAGTTATGAGAGACTTAAAAGTGTCAATACTCAAAGAACTTGAGAAAAATAAAGGTTTCCAACAAAGTTCTTAGTGCTGGATTATAATTTAGATACCTGCCTTGAGATGTGTTATAGAAGTAGTGCTATGTTACCTAAGGCACTTGATACCAAGTATTTTCTTTTCATTTTAACAAAACTATGAATTAAACATTGATTCAAAAATCAAAAACATTGATTTAAATAGTGCTGCAATGAACATTAGGGTGCATGTATCTTTTTGAATTATGGTTTTCTCTGGGTATATGCCTAGGAGTGGGATTGCTGGGTCATATGGTAGTTTTATTTTTAGTTTTTTAAGGAACCTCCCTACTGTTCTCCATAGTGGCTGTACCAATTTACATTCCCACCAACAATGTAGGAGGGTTCCCTTTTCTCCACACCCTCTCCAGCATTTGTTGTTTGTAGATTTTCTGATGATGCCCATTCTAACTGGTGTGAGGTGATACCTCATTGTAGTTTTGATTTGCATTTCTCTAATAATTAGTGATGTTGAACAGCTTTTCATGTGCTTCTTGGCCATCTGTAGGTCTTCTTTGGAGAAATGTCTATTTAGGTCTTCTGCCCATTTTTGGATTGGGGTGTTTGTTTCTTTAATATTGAGCTCCATGAGCTGTTTATATATTTTGGAGATTAATCCTTTGTCCGTTGATTCGTTTGCAAATATTTTCTCCCATTCTGAGGGTTGTCTTTTCATCTTGTTTATGGTTTCCTTTGCTATGCAAAAGCTTTGAAGTTTCATTAGGTCCCATTTGTTTATTTTTGTTTTTCTTTCCGTTACTCTAGGAGGTGGATCAAAAAAGATCTTGCTGTGATTTATGTCAAAGAGTGTTCTTCCTATGCTTTCCTCTAAGAGTTTTATAGTGTCCGGTCTTACATTTAGGTCTCGAATCCATTTTGAATTTATTATTGTGTTTTGTGTTAGGGAGTGTTCTAATTTCATTCTTTTACATGTAGCTGTCCAGTTTTCCCAGCACCACTTATAGAAGAGACTGTCTTTTCTCCATTGTATATCCTTGCCTCCTTTGTCATAGATTAGTTGACCATAGGTGCGTGGGTTAATCTCTGGGCTTTCTATCTTGTTCCATTGATCTATGTTTCTGTTTTTGTGCCAGTACCATATTGTATTGATTACTGTAGCTTTGTAGTATAGTCTGAACTCAGGGAGTCTGATTCCTCCAGCTCCGTTTTTTTCCCTGAAGACTGTTTTGGTTATTCGGGGTCTTCTGTGTCTCCATACAAATTTTAAGATTTTTTGTTCTAGTTCCATAAAAAATGCCATTGGTAATTTGATAGGGATTGCATTGAATCTGTAGATTGCTTTGGGTAGTATAGTCATTTTCACAATATTGATTCTTCCAATCCAAGAACATGATATATCTCTCCATCTGTTGGTATCATCTTTAATTTCCTTCATTAGTGTCTTATAGTTTTCTGCATACAGGTCTTTGTCTCCCTAGGTAGGTTTATTCCCAGGTATTATATTCTTTTTGTTGCAATGGTAAATGGGAGTGTTTCCATAATTTCTCTTTCAGATATTTCATCGTTAGTGTATAGGAATGCAAGAGATTTCTGTGCATTAATTTTGTATCCTGCAACTTTACCAAATTCATTGATTAGCTCTAGTAGTTTTCTGCTGGCATTTTTAGGATTCTCTATGTATAGTATCATGTCATCTGCAAACAGTGACAGTTTTACTTCTTCTTTTCCAATTTGTATTCTTTTATTTCTTTTTCTTCTCTGATTGCCATGGCTAGGACTTCCAAAACTATGTTGAATAATAGTGGTGAGAGTGGACATCCTTGTCTTGTTCCTGATCTTAGAGAAAATGCTTTCAGTTTTTCACCATTGAGAATGATGTTGGCTGCGGGTTTGTCATATATGGCCTTTATTATGTTGAGGTAGGTTCCCTCTATGCCCACTTTCTGGAGAGTTTTTATCATAAATCCGTGTTGAATTTTGTCAAAAGCTTTTTCTGCATCTATTGAGATGACCATATGGTTTTTATTCTTCAATTTGTTAATATGGTGTATCACATTGATTGATTTGCATATATTGACGAATCCTTGCATCCCTGGGATAAATCCCACTTGATCGTGGTGTATGATCCTTTTAATGTGTTGTTGGATTCTGTTTGCTAGTATTTTGTTGAGGATTTTTGCATCTATATTCATCAGTGATATTGGTCTGTAATTTTCTTTTTTTATAGTATCTTTGTCTGGTTTTGGTATCAGGGTGATGGTGGCCTCATAGAATGAGTTTGGGAGTGTTCCTTCCTCTGCAATTTTTTGGAAGTGTTTGAGAAGGATGGGTGTTAGCTCTCTTCTAAATGTTTGATCAAATTCACCTTTGAAGCCATCCGGTCCTGGGCTCTTCTTTGTTGGAAGATTTTTAATCACAGTTTCAATTTCATTACTTGTGATTGGTCTGTTCCTATTTTCTATTTCTTCCTGGTTCAGTCTTGGAAGGTTATACCTTTCTAAGAATTTGTCCATTTCTTCCACGTTGTCCATTTTATTGGCATAGAGTCGCTTGTAGTAGTCTCTTAGGATGCTTTGTATTTCTGCGGTGTCTGTTGTAACTTCTCCTTTTTCACTTCTAATTTTATTGATTTGAGTCCTCTCCCTCTTTTTCTTGATGAGTCTGGCCAATGGTTTATCAATTTTCTTTATCTTCTCAAAGAACCAGCTTTTAGTATTATTGATCTTTGCTATTGTTGTCTTTGTTTCTATTTCATTTATTTCTGCTCTGATCTTTATGATTTCTTTCCTTCTGCTAACTTTGGGTTTTGTTTGTTCTTCTTTCTTTAGTTCCTTTAGGTGTAAGGTTAGATTGTTTATTTGAGATTTTTCTTGTTTCTTGAGGTAGGCTTGTATAGCTATAAACTTCCCTCTTAGAACTGCTTTTGCTGCATCCTATAGGTTTTGGATCATCGTGTTTTCATTGTCATTTGTCTCTAGGTATTTTTTGATTTCCTCTTTGATTTCTTCATTGATCTCTTGGTTATTAAGTAGAGTATTGTTTAGCCTCCATGTGTTTGTGTTTTTTACGTTTTTTCCCCTGTGGCTCATTTCTAATCTCGTACTGTTGTGCTCAGAAAAGATGCTTGATATGATTTCAATTTTCTTAAATTTACTGAGGCTTGATTTGTGACCCAAGATGTGATCTATCCTGGAGAATGTTCTGTGCGCACTTGAGAAGAAAGTGTAATCTGCTGTTTTTGGATGGAATGCCCTATAAATATCAATTAAATCTACCTGGTCTCTTGTGTCAATTAAAGCTTCTTTTTCCTTTTTTGTTTTCATTTCGGATGATCTGTCCATTGGTGTAAGTGAGGTGTTAAAGTCCCCCGCTATTATTGTGTTACTGTCGATTTCCTGTTTTATAGCTGTTAGCAGTTGCCTTATGTATTCAGGTGCTCCTATGTTGGGTGCATATATATTTATAATTGTTATATATTCTTCTTGGATTGATCCCTTTATCATTATGTAGTGTCCTTCCTTGTCTCTTGTAACATTCTTTATTTTAAACTCTATTTTACCTGATATGAGTATTGCTACTCCAGCTTTCTTTTGATTTCCATTTGCATGGAATATCTTTTTCCATCCCCTCACTTTCAGTCTGTATGTGTCCTTAGGTCTGAACTGGGTCTGTTGTAGACAGCATATATATTGGTCTTGTTTCTGTATCCATTCAGCAAGCATGTGTGTTTTGGTTGGTGTGTTTAATCCATTTACGTTTAAGGTAATTATCAATATGGTTGTTCATATGACCATTTTCTTAATTGTTTTGGGCTTATTTTTGTAGGTCATTTTCTTCTCTTCTGTTTCCCACTTAGAGAAGTTCCTTAGCATTTGTTGTAGAGCTGGTTTGGTGGTGCTGAATTCTCTAAGCTTTTGCTTGTCTGTAAAGGTTTTGATTTCTCCATCGAATCTGAATCAGATCCTTGCTGGGTAGAGTAACCTTGGTGGTAGGTTCTTCCCTTTCATCACTTTAAGTATTTCATGCCATTCCCTTCTGGCTTGTAGAGTTTCTGCTGAGAAATCAGCTGTTAACCTTATGGGAGTTCCCTTTATGTTATTTGCCATTTTTCCCTTGCTGCTTTCAATAATTTTTCTGTCTTTCATTTGTGCCAATTTGATTACTATGTGTCTCGGTGTGTTTCTCCTTAGGTTTATCCTGTATGGGACTTGCTGCGCTTCCTGGACTTGGGTGGCTATTTCCTTTCCCATGTTATGGAACTTCTCGACTATAACCTCTTCAAATATTTTCTCTGGTCCTTTCTCTCTCTCTTCTCTTTCTGGGGTCCCTATAATGCGAATGTTGTTGCATTTAATGTTGTCCCAGAGATCACTTAGGCTGTCTTCATTTCTTTTCATTTTTTTTCCTTATTTTGTTCCACAGCAGTGAATTCCACCATTCTGTCTTCCAGGTCACTTATCCGTTCTACTGCCTCAGTTATTCTGCTATTGATTCCTTCTAGTGCAGTTTTAATTTCAGTTATTGTATCGTTCATCTCTGTTTGTTTGTTCTTTATTTCCTCTATGTGTTTGTTAAACATTTCTTGCATCTTCTCGATCTTTGCCTCCATTCTTTTTCAGAAGTCCTGGATCATCTTCACTATCATTATTCTGAATTCTTTTTCTGGAAGGTTGCCTATCTCCACTTCATTTAGTTGTTTTCCTGGGGTTTTATCTTGTTCTTTCATCTGGTACATAGCTCTCTGCCTTTTCATCTTGTCTATCTCTCTGTGAATGTGGTTTTTCTTCCACAGGCTGCAGGCTTGTAGTTTTTCTTGCTTCTGCTGTCTGCCCTCTCGTGGATGAGGCTATCTAAGAGGTTTGTGTAAGTTTCCTGATGGGAGCGACTGGTGGTGGGTAGAGCTGACTGTTGCTTTGGTGGGCAGAGCTCAGTAAAACTTTAATCTGCTTCACTGTTGATGGGTGGGACTGGGTTCCCTCCCTGTTGGTTGTTTGGCCTGAGGCAACCCAACACTGGAGCTCACCTGGGCTCCTTGTTGGGGCCAATGACAGACTCTGGGAGGCTCACGCCAAGGAGCACCCCCCAGAACCTCTGCTGCCAGCGTCCCCATCCCCACAGTGAGCCACAGCCACATCCCACCTCTGTAGGAGACCCTCCAGCACCAGCAGGTACGTCTGGTTCAGTCTCCCCTTGGGTCACTGCTCCTTCCCCTGGGTCCAGATGTGCACACTACTTTGTGTGTGTCCCCAAGAGTGGGGTCTCTGTTTCCCCCAGTCCTGTCAAAGTCCTGCAATCAATTCCCACCAGGCTTCAAAGTTTGATTCTCTAGGAATTCCTCCTCCTGTTGCTGGACCCCCAGGTTGGGAAGCCTGACATGGGGCTCAGAACCTTCACTCCAGTGGGTGGACTTCTGTGGTATAAGTGTTCTCCAGTCTGTGAGTCACCCACCCATCAGTTATGGGATTTGATTTTACTGTGATTGCGCCCCTCCTACCATCTCATTGTGACTTCTCCTTTGTCTTTGGATGTGGGGTATCTTTTTTGGTGAGTACCAGTGTCTTCCTGTCTATGATTGTCCAGCAGCTAGCTGTGATTCTGGTGTTCTCGCAAGAGGGGGGAGTGAGAGCACATCCTTCTACTCCACCATCTTTGTTCCTCCCCTGTATTTTTGTTTTGTTTATGGTTTCCTTTGCTGTGCAAAAGCTTTTAAGTGTAATTAGATCCCATTCATTTATTTTTGTTTTTATTTTCATTACTCTCGGAGGTGGATCAAAAAAGATCTTGCTGCGATTTATATCAAAGAGTGTTCTGCCTATGCTTTCCTCAAAGAGCTATATTGTGTCTGGTCTTACATTTATGTCTTTAATCCATTTTGCGTTTATTTTTGTGTATGGCATTAAGGAGTGTTCTAATTTCATTCTTTCACATGTAGTTGTCCAGTTTTCCCAGCACCGCTTATTGAAGTGGCTGTCTTTTCTCCACTGTATATTCTTGCCTCCTCTTTCATAGATTAGGTGACCATAGGTGTGTGGGTTTATCTCTGGGGTTTCTATCCTGTTCCATTGATTTATATTTCTGTTTTTGTGCCAGTACCACACTGTCTTGATTACTGTATCTTTGTATTACAGTCTGAAGTCAGGTAGCCTGATTTCTCCAGCTCCATTTTTCTTTCTCAAGATTGCTTTGGCTATTTGGGGTCTTTTGTGTTTCCATACAAATAAACACTACTTTATGATTTAGTGAATTGTTATATATGGAATATCATTATATAGAGGAAAAGAAATGAAAACTTTAAAGACTTCTGATATTTTTGGTGACCCCTGAAACTTTTTTATACTGCCAAAGTGGGAAATAGCCTAGAGGGTAACTTGACATTGTCACTTGAACGGTCTGTACAGTCTCTTCTATAATTTTATCATTTTATCTATGAACTGTTGCCTCCTGATTATTATAAATAATAAAAAATATTTTTCATATTTGGTGTTTTTTGGGGGGAGATAGATTGAAATAATGACTCTCTTTCTGGAAGATGGCTTTATCATTTCTCAAAAGTTAGGTCAGTTTATAGAAATTTCTAACATAGTATTTTTTTCTCTTCATTTTCCCCCCAAATTGAGGAAATACGGGGCTGAATGTAAAGCAGTTTTTTTTAAACTGTTCTTTTTTTTTTTACTAAGAGGGGATTCTGTAAAAATCACAAGACATAAGTCTTTTCTTTCAATCCTGTAATATGATGTCAAAATGATGTCTTTTGACTTACACTTAGTGGCAAGTATTTGTATGTGAAAATGCAATCTTATTTTAAAGAAATAATGCATATTGGGCCTGTTATATGAAATGGTACATGAAAAATATCTTACCTGGTAGATGGCTCTGCAGATCTCCCAGAAATTTCCTCAGCATATCCTTCTGCTGGTTTCACAGTAAGTTCTACTGCAGCTCCTAGAACAAGTTCCCCTGCAGGTCTCATAGTAGGTCTGCTTGCAGTATCCATAGTAGATCTCCCTTCTGGTCCCAGAGCCAGTCCATGTGCAGGAGTCACTGAATATCTCCTTGAAGGACTCACAACACGTCGCCTTGCTTGTCTCTCAGCAAAACCTCTTGCAGGACTCACAGCATATCTTCTTGTAAGGCTCACAGAATATCCCCTAGCATGTTTCTCAGCATATCCTCTTGCAGGATTCACAGCAGGTCTTCTTGCAGGACTCAGAGCATGGCCTCTTACAGGACCTACAGCAAGTCTTCTAGTAGGACTCATGGTGTATCCTCTTGTATTTCTCTCAGCATGTCCTTCCACAGGGTTCACAGTATGGCCTCTTGCACGACTCAAGGCATGTCTCCTTGCAGGACTAGCAGTAGGTCCCACTTCAGATCTCACAATTAGTTCCCTTGCAGGATTCACAAGTGCCCTTGTAGGACTCATGGTATGTCCCCTTGCATGTTTTTCAGCATGTCCTCTTGCAGGACTCACAGAATGGCCCCTTGTAGGACTCACAGCAAGTTCCCCTACAGGTTTCACAGAAAGACCTCCTACTGGACTCACAGTATGTCCCTTTGCATATCTCTCAGCAAGTCCTTCTGCAGGACTCACAGCATGGTCCCTTGTAGGAATCACATTATATTCCTTTGCACGTCTCTCAGCACATCCTTTTGCAGGACTCACAGCATGTCTCCCTACAGGTCTCACAGGAAGTCCTCCTTCAGGTCTCCAAGCAGTTCCCCTAGGAGTTTCCTGGGGAGGTCCCTTTGCTTATCCCCAGGCAGGTCCATCAGAAGACCTTTTAGTTGTTCCCTGCATAGCTCCTCTCAAAGTTACCTCCTCAGCTCTCAAAGCACCACTGTCCTTGTCAAGTGACTGTAGAAAACAAAGAAAAAATAACAAAAGATTAAGTATTAGCATATTAAAGTTCTGAAACGTGGTACTAGATATATGTAAAGAACAGTAAGAAAGTTTCTGAGTAAATAAAAAGGTTGCATTTTAAGTTGTTTCAATACATTTGGAGATTATTTTCATAATTTATTTCAAATAAGTTGATGAGCAAAGAAAAATAGCATATGGCCATATATATCATGGTTCTTTCTACAAAGAAACAACATATCTTTTTTTTTTTTTAAACTGAAAATGGCTGGTAGGCTTTTGGTAACTGCTCTGGCACAAGTTAAATAATTTGAATTCTGAAATCTCTTATGTTACAATCTATTTTTCAAATATTTACAAAAACTTTTTTCAAAATGCAGTTTCTTACAAGAATATGTGTATTATTTCCCTGTATTTGTAAAAAAAGAAACTGAGGAAAGCAAAGCCAGAATTTGAATGACAATGGATACCTCCAGTGGATAAATGGTAATGAAATGGAGGTGATAGTGATGAAGTTGAGACTTCTCTGAGTAAATCTCTTTTATATAATTTTGAATTTTGGTCAAGCACATAGCTTATACCTTTAAAAATAAATTAAGCCCTAAGACTGAATACAAACAGAAAAAAATGAACCTCGTTGTATATCAAATTTGTAAAAAATAACCACACAGAAATAATAGAAGTAACTTTTGACTATTGCACTCTAACTATGCACCCTTAGTTGGATGTATATTTTAAAGATAAAATAACTACAACAAATATTGAAATTTTCTCAATTGTTTTATTTTTAGTAGTGGTATTGATATAATGATCCTGAAACTCTTTTGTGTGTGTTTTAAGCTACACAATTTTGTGTGTATTGTACGAGTAAATATGTTGATAATTTTACGAAGCAGGTGTCTCACAGTTGGTAAATGAAGAAACAAATATAGAATGGGGGAAATGAGGAAGAACTCTGTGATATTAAATTTGAAATATAGTTATTAGTATGAAACTATGATTTAAACACACACACACACACGCTTTCCAGATTTGTCTACTGAAAGGAGCTTACAAGCAATAACACTGCAGTAGCAATGAGCACACTTATTGACTATATGTTGGTTTCTAAATATTCTCCACTAAAAGGAGCCAATGCTCTTTGGGGAAATGTCTGATTCCAAGTTGGGACAGAAAAAAAACAGTGATTCTGAAACATATTTCTGTATTAAAAAGCAAAGAAGTGCTTACAGACTACTGGGACACAGCAAAAGGACATAGGAACTAGCTTGAAGGGGTACTCACTAGCCAAATTTGTAACAATTGGAACATAAAAAATGATGGTAATTGACTTTAAAACACATTTAATTAAATAAGAGTCCCTGAGTCTTCAGTCATATTCAAAAACAGGAAGGGAAAAAGAGAAATTATTTTTCTTATGGAAGAATGCTAATTAGCTAATAAAAGTTTAAAAAAATAAATTAGAAAAATCAATGTTTTATAGTTCCTAATGTTATATTCACTTATTGACTATTGTAATATTGAATCAGTATTGAATCTTCCCACAAAGATCATCATTGGATGCTTAAAGAATTGAAAGGTTGTTGTGAAATAGGATATTTACATAAGCATGAAGTATCACCCCACAGACAACTTACTCATTACAAAGAAGAAAATGTATCTTTGAAATGGAGAGCTCTGGTGGACATCTCTTAACCAAGGTGATCAAACCAATAACAGAATAAATTGACACAGCATGCCTCCTGATGTGATGCAGTGGGGAATACACAGCACCACTTATATAGATTGCTTGCTAAAAAATGTTTAGCCTGAATCAAATCAAATCATGAGGAAACAAATAGATAATTCTAGACTGTGGGGTATCTTACAAGGCAAATGGTCTGGATTATTTGAGAAGGTCAATGTCATCAAAGACAAAGTCAGAGAGATGGTTCCGTATTAAAGGAGACTAAAGATACCTGACAACCAAAGTTTCCATGATTGGATCTTGGATTTAAACAAAAACAGGTATGAAGGAAATTTTTGAGAAAAAGTGAGAAGTTGAAAATAGACTATACCTTTGAAAATTTCATCAATGTTAAATCCATTTGGGAGTGATAATAGTATTGTGGTTATGTAGAAAAATGTCCTAGACTTTAGAAAATATATACTAAATGTTTGCATATGCAGGGGTGATGTCTGCAATGTGCTTTCAAAGCACTCAGAAAGAAAAAGTATGTGTGGAGGGAGGGAGGGAGGGAGGAAGAGGAGAGAGAGAGAAAAGAGGAGGAGCAGGAGGGGAAGGGGAAAAAAAGGGAAGGGAAGAGAAGGAAAGGAAAGAGAATAGAATGAGACAAAACAAATGCAACACTCATAATTTACAGTTATAGTTTCCCTGCATATCACATCCAATCAAAGAGCAAGGAATTTTGGCAAAACAAAATTATCTGTGTTAGATAAAAAATAGTTAACATTTATTATTTGAAGCATTTAGAAACTAGACCTAAATTAAATGGCATCTTACTGATTTCTATAATCTAATCCTTCTATATTTACATATATTTATATTTGAATTCAGCAAATCTAGTGATTTTTATAAGTTCTGGCAGTATTCATTGCCTACAGGAAAAACAAGAGTGTTGAAGACCAGACTTAGAATAAGGAGAGGGAATTTTCGAGACTTTTTGTCCTTCTGTTTCTTTCTTTTTCTTGCAACAGTTGGGAAAAAGTATCCATGGCTAAAAAGAGCAAGTAAGAATGCTGGCAAAGAATAAACCCTGCTACCTTTTAATGGTATTTTAAAGAGATCCACTTATTATGTAAATTTAAATCTCCACTGCAGGGATATCACACTTTGCAAACAAAATTGAAATATACTGCTTGAACATCAGGCATTTATGTGGTGTCTTTATTTGCAGAGGTCACATTTAGTCACTTAACCAATGGGCTATTTAAATGAGTATTCTTTTGTAACTGCCTGATTTGAAAAGTTGACAGTTATTACTTAGTCACACAGTAATTCACAGAATACCTGCTTAACTGTGGAGATAATAGATTGCTTTATATGCCTCCATATACTTGAGATCATTACAATCATGGACTTATGATTTTTATTGTATCATCACCAGATGGCTATTATGAAAAAAACACATGAGGATTTTTTCATGAGTCACATGATCGTCATCAGTTTGACTATGATGTGCCTAGATGTTGCTTTCTTTGTGCTTATCTTACTTGGTGTTTCTTTAACATCCTGGATTTCATAAGCTGGTGTTTTTCATCAAATTTGGGAAGTCTTTGTTTTTTCAAATGTTTTTTCTACCTCAGAATCACTCTCTTCTCACATATTTTCCTTTAACTTATTTAAAACACCTAGATTAAAATATTTGTCTGCTGAGTCTGGCAAGCCTCAGGTGGTCTCATTCTGCACATATACAGTCCAGGCCATAACCACAAACAAATGGGACACTCCCCAAACAGAACCTGGGGTTCTCTTTCTGCACAGTTCCCTTCTTATTCAATATTCCTCCCCACAGATTTCAGACACTTTAGCTGCCTCAGCCTCTGATCTCTGACATCTCAGCTCATTGTGACCATTGTGTACTAGTGACCTCCATCTCTCTGTGATCCTGTTAGGAAATTGTCCCCAGGCAGAGAGCTGGGCCAATATGGGTTCACCCTGTAAGCTTCCCTTCTCTCAGGGATCACCGTCATGTATTGCCTGTTGGCCACTGATTGAAAACAGTTGCTTCAAATGTGTTGTCCAGTTATATAATTGTTTATTGTGGGAGGGATAGTCTGGTACCAATTACTCCATTGTGGTTGGAAGCAAAAATTCCTCAAAGGTGATTATTTAATTCATGATTTTGCCAAGATCAACCTTGTATAATATCCTAAGTATAGGAAGGGTAGATATATTTTCCTCTCAGTTTTGTTGGGGTAAAGAGAGAAAACTGGAGAATAAAAGCTAGATAATATATAATATGTATTGAGCAGTTGCTATGACCTGTTACTATTCTAAGTCCTTTACACATGTTATCCTCACGGTACACCTATGAAGTAGATATTATTATTATCTTCATGTTACATAAGGAATATAAGGGCAGAATAGTGAAGTAATTTGCCTAAAGTCACAAGCTGTTAAGTGATTGAGTCAGGATTCAAATCTTACCAGTCTTACCCCAGGGTTCATATTCTTAGTCATTATTCTAGATTGGCTTCATAAAACAAGAAGTGAAAACAGTCATCCCGAGTTAGGGTGCATATCTCATTTTGACTTGTATTAGAAAGGAATGCATTGTGGATAAGTTTATTTTAAGACTGGTTTCTTTGGAGGT
Organism: Eschrichtius robustus; assembly: GCF_028021215.1. Lineage (NCBI taxonomy): Eukaryota > Metazoa > Chordata > Mammalia > Artiodactyla > Eschrichtiidae > Eschrichtius > Eschrichtius robustus. Next base: position 74,097,555 of record NC_090845.1, on the reverse strand, counting down.
GATTTTTATCTACATACTCTTTGCATACAATGTTGCTGTGAATTTCTAGGACCTCTTTTTATTCCTATAAATTACTGCCAAATAAAAGCTACGTAAGTATTTCCACATCTATATGCATATTTAACTATTTTGCCTGTTCCTATCAAGAATAACTAAATATTTAACACCATTTTCTACAGTCAGCAGACCAGAAAATATTGAGATTAAAATGCTCCTGGAATCTAATCACACAATCAGAATATCAAAGTCACAGTCAGCACAGACTAGTGGCTGTCAGTTGTAAATGAATAGCATTTGTAACATGCTTTATCAAGAAGTACTCACTAATGGATCTCAATTAGCAATATTACACTTGTGATTTGTTGCTAGAATTTTAATCACATGATACAATATATCATGTCTTAAAATGGAGTGATACAGAAAGTGTGGTACAAATGACTAGGACAAAAGTACAAAATTGTCCATTTTCACAGTATAAGTTCAAAATTACGACAAATGTGGAAATGTAATCACTCTTTCACTGAAAAGGTAAATGAATAAGGTAAATGATGAAGGAAGTTTGCATAACGCTTCATAATGGCTAAACACCTGATTTTAATGGAAATTCCCAGTCCTGAAGTCACATTTCATAATGGAATCTATTAATCCCTGCTGAGTTTGAAATAGGCCATTCAAACTAGGGAGTGAGAGTTGTTAAAATAAACATAAGAGAGGGCAAAATTACTAAATACTTTATTTTTTCATGAACTGAGTGCTTCCCATTATCTACTATACTGGAGTTAGATTACAGTAATCTTATCCCTATTGTGTTATTATTATTCACTTACTAACATTCATAGTGTTTCATATTTTAATGTGTTCTATTTTGTCAGTTCAGTCATAAATTGAACTACTAATCTTGTTAAGCAAAGGCAATATAGTAGTAATTTTTCCTGCAGAATACTGGAAGACAGTTGTGTAAATCCTTAGAAGTTATTTATTACTCTTCAAGGCTATCACATTACTAACAGTTAGATTGGAAAGCATTAGCTCTAATGTTAAGGAATAATGCAGCCCTGAAAGCATGAGACATGATGACCAGGAAACATCAGCAACAGCTGACAGTGGGGACGGAAGAGGTGGTCCATGCTCATGTTTGTGGTGAAGAGTTAAATGCCATTATGCTAAACTCCAAAACCTTGTTGATATTATTATTCTTATACTCTAATTACTTCAGAATAATTACAGGACATTATTATGAATTAGTGCAAGGTCCAAATTGCTTAATTTGGTCAATAAATGTATCTTTATTAGATTTGTTAGATCATAGAAATGTAGTGCTGGAAGGGGACTTGAAATATCACATTTTACAAACCCCTCATTTTACAGATGAAGAAAAATAAGGAACCGTGAACTAAATTCACTTGTCCAAGATTTCACAGTGACTTGCTGACAATACCATGACAAAAACTAAAATCTATTACTCTCTGTCCAGTGCTTATTCTACTATACCTCTCTATATCTTTCTTCCATGTACATAAAGCAATGTCATGTAGAGGGCATTTGGGAACTACTTTACTCAATTTTTAAGGAGGAATTTTAGTTAGATTTTAAAATCAGATTGTTTGTAACTGACAGTTTCAAACATAGAAGGTTTTCTTTCAAATAGGTTATTCCCCTTGCAATTTTTTTCACTATGAATTTACTTAGAATAATTGCCCTTTTTGAATAAAGCCAAGATAACATTCAGTTCAATTCACGTCTGAATGATCTTAAATTACTAATTATTTGACTCTGAATTAGTGAGAAATAATCATACTAGAATTTCATTATATTAAACAGTGATAAAAATACATGGGCATCAGTTAGGGCTTGCATAATTGTTTGCTTATTATAAACAGGTGCTCATTGTAAATGAGTTTGTTGCAAAAGTGGATAATACTATGCTATTTAAAATAGGTTCCTAGTCTGGATTTTATCTTTTAAAATCTTTTATTACTCTATATTTCCATAAAATCTATGACACCTTAGGTCATCATAAGTGATGAAAAATGTGTTCATAGTAGTCCTGTACTTTTGATCAGTTTATCTTAAATTGAAATTCATGCAACTTTTAGAGCTGCACATGATGTAAGCAATCATAAAACTAAAACAACACACTATGTACATAGTTAAAGAAAACTACTTTTCTCATTGGAAATGTATATATATATATATATTTGCCAGAGTTTAAGACCAACAGTTTCACTCATGGTTTTTCTACATGAGTATATGTAAATATACATTTCTTAGAGTCTGGTACCATCTTGATCGGTTAATATCCATAGTGACAGTGTATCTTTGTATGATATGAAAATTTTCTACATAAAATTTTTTATATAAAATGATTTGTTTTTCCACTATATGCACAAATAATCACTCTCCTTAATTGTTTCTGCTGTGGTGTCAATAATAGTTTTCAATGAAGAGAAACAACTAACTCTTCAGTCTCTAAAAAGAAAATGTGAACACAATTCCTGTGAGAGATATTCTGTGCTATTATAGCAACATTGCCAATGAGCACAATAACCACCATGGCAGCCTTAAATATGATTAAATTAACACTTTATGTTTCCATTCCTGTTTTAAAGGAAAGTCTCAAGAGTTTTTTATTAATAAAATGTATGCCTTTAGCCTAAGAAAAGATGTGGCTGTCAAAGAGAATTGTACATATTTTTTAAAAGTAGTTTTGTGCGGAAAACACTGATTCTATATTATGTGAATGACAATTTACCTTGGCTTTGTAAGGACTAGAGAGAAAATGTTGTCATCCTCTGCCAAAGGGATGTTCAGAGATTTCAAACGAAAAATTTAAATAACTAGAAATGAAGAATCAGACTACTTGATTTTCTTTCCCTCTAGTTTTGGTTCATATGCACTATGAAATAGGCATTTATGTAGGAACAAATTGAAAATTAGAGAACATTGGTTTTATGAGTGCAAGATTATTATATATTCTTTTCCCTGAAATTTTACTGCCAAAAACAAAATGTTTGGGATTACGGCATTCATTGACTGATAATGATATACATACTTCATCTCCTCTATCTTTTTTTAATACATCTTTATTAGAGTATAATTGCTTCACAATACTGTGTTAGTTTCTGTTGTATAACAAAGTGAATCAGCCATGTGCATAAAAATATCTCCATATCCCTTCCCTCTTGAGCCTCCCTCCCACACTCCCTATCCCACCCCTCTAGGTGGTCGCAAAGTACTGAGCTGATATCCCTGTGCTATGCCGCTGCTTCCCATTAGCTATCTATTTTACATTTGGTAGTGAATATGTGTCAATGCTACTCTCACTTTGTCCCAGCTTCCCCCTCATCCCCATGTCCTCAAGTCCATTCTCTATGTCTATGTCTTTATTCCTGCCCTGCCACTAGGTTCATCAGTACCATTTTTTTAAAATTCCATATATATGCATTAGCATATGGTATTTGTTTTTCTCTTTCTGACTTACTTCACTCTGTATGACAGACTCTAGGTCCATCCACCTCACTTCAAATAACTCAATTTCATTTCTTTTTAAGGCTGAGTAATATTCCATTATATATATGTGCCACATCTTCTTTATCCATTCATCTGGCATTCCAATACACTAACAACGAAAAATCGGAAAGAGAAATTAAGGAAACAATCCCATTTACCATCACAACAAAAAGGATAAAATACCTAGGGATAAACCTACCTAAAGAGGTGAAAGACTTGTACTCAGAAAACTATAAAACACTGATGAAAGAAATCAAAGATGACATAAACAGATAGAGAAATATACCATGTTCTTGGATTGGAAGAATCAATATTGTGAAAGTGACTGTACTACCCAAAGCAATCTACAGATTCAATGCAATCCCTATCAAACTACTAACGGCATTCTTCACAGAATTAGAACAAAAAATGTTACAATTCGTATGGAAACACAAAAGACCCTGAATAGCCAAAGCAATCTTGAGAAAGAAAAATGGAGCTGGAGGAATCAGGCTCCCCAACTTCAAACTATACTACAAAGCTAAATCAATCAAGACAGTATGGTATTGGTACAAAACAGAAATATAGATCAATGGTACAGGATAGAAAGCCCAGAGATAAACCCATGCACATATAGTCACCTAATTTTTGACAAAGGAGGCAAGAATACACAATGGAGAAAAGACAGCCTCTTCAATAAGTGGTGCTGGGAAAACTGGACAGCTACATGTAAAAGAATGAAATTAGAACACTCCCTAACACCATACACAAAAATAAACTCAAAATGGATTAATTCCTAAATGTAAGACCAGACACTATAAAACTCTTAGAGGAAAACATAGGAAAAACACTCTGACATAAACCACAGCAAGATCTTCTTTGACCTACCTCCTAGAGTAATGAAAATAAAAACAAAAATAAACAAATCGGACTTAATGAAACTTAAAAGCTTTTACACAGCAAAGGAAACCATAAACAAGATGAAGAGAAAACCCTCAGAATAGGAGAAAACATTTGCAAATGAAGCAGCTGACAAGGGATTAATCTCCAAAATATACAAACAGCTCGAGCAGCTCAATATCAAAAAAACAAACAACACAATCCAAAAATGGGCAGAAGACCTAAATAGAAATTTCTCCAAAGAAGATATACATATTGCCAACAAACACATGAAAGGATGCTCAACATCATTAATCATTAGAGAAATGCAAATCAAAACTACAATGTGGTATCACCTCACACCAGTCAGAATTGCCATCATCAAAAAATATACAAACAATCAATGCTGGAAAGGGTGTGGTGAAAAGGGAACTCTCTTGCACTGTTGGTGGGAATGTAAATTGATACAACCACTATGGAGAACAGTATGGAGGTTCCTTAAAAAACTAAAAATAGAACTACCGTGTGACCCAGCAATACAGTTACTGGGCATATACCCTGAGAAAACCATAATTCCAAAAGAGACATGTACCACAATGTTCATTCCTCTATCTTTTGATATAGGCTACTGCCTAAATATGCTGTGTTGATAATGTTGCCATACACTTTTTTTTCCTTTAAGAAATTGCTAGTTAATATAGACATACACTTTTGAACCAGCAAATCATGTCTTGTAATTACCATGTAATGATATTTGCTTTCATTTATGGATTTTTTGAAGGTGACATTTCAAAGTAGAGAGTGGATGTCATCTTGCACTGGGTCTAAATCAAAATGTGTAAGAAGGTATAGAATATCAAGTCAGAAAGTATATGTTGATAACATATATTTATTATTAATTGGATGGACTAAAATTTTGGAAGGTCATCATAAATTCACACAATTTTAGTTCTGTCAGGAATGTGCTTGTCCCAGATATGCCCATAATTTGCTCCTTACGTTCTTTCAGTCTCAAAAGTCACCACATCAAAGAGATCTTTCCTGACTAACCTATCTGAAGTGGCGGTCTCTCTTCCATTTTTTGCATTTGAAAGTATTTTTGTGGAACCTAGAAAGAACTTTCAAAAGTATCCCGCTTTCCCTGTTTTGGAGGAAACTGATGCCCAGAGAGTTGAAGTGCAATCTTTCTAAAGTCATGCTGCTTGTCGGGAAACAAGACAGGATTAAAATACATCTCACTTCTTAATCTACTGTTCTGTACACTACAACATACTGCATCCCTGTTCTTGGAGATCAAGTTTGTGAGAAAACACTATCGTTAAATCTTATTCATGAGAACTGTTTGTTTTCTTATGAACCTAAGGGACAGTTTGAATAATAGGAGGCCATTATACATAAACTGTAAGGCAATATATTTAAAAAGGTAAATGGTATATTTTCAAATTCTGTCAGCAACTAACATATTCAAATAACTAAACCCTACCTGTGGTCAGCTAGGAATATAACAATGTTTAAATAACAACACAGAAACTGCATTGAAGAGTTGTCTCAGAGTAATGATCACAAACTAATTCTGTGAATGAATACCGTTTAAGAAAATGGACCTGATCAAAACCTTGAGTGGGCAACTGTGATGTAAAATAGTTTCACAAATCTAACTAATGAGTGGTGAGGGAGACAGTGTTGACTAATAAAACATTAGTGATGACATGGCAGATGATGAAATATTGGTGTACCAAAAAGATTTGAAAGTTATTGCATTAAAATGACTCTCATAATACTATTAAAGTCCTTTGTTTCTCATATGGAGTAAGGAATATCTACAGAGAAAAGAAAAGTAAAAAGAAATCTAGTCTAAATAGATTGTGCAGGTCCATGGCAAAAATGGCACTGATGTCCTTTGGCAAACTTAGATGCTTACTGAAAGGATGAACAATTCATAGGTCAAAATTTTACACGTGTGACAAATTATGAGAGGTATTCCCTACATGTCACTGTCTCAGATAGTTTAGAAGGCATAACTAGCTGAGAAGTTTTTGTTTATTTCGTGTGCCAATTTCTCAGCAAATTTATATTTCTAATGATAGATTTGCATAATATATCCAGTGCCAATGTCTCTTTATGGAATGCTCTTGGTTCATTTTTGGGTGTGCCAAAAATGGAAAATCTCATAAATAAGATTACTTTCTAGTTTCCAGGTATAGTGGAGGCTTTCAATTTTCAAATTATTCTACCCAGCCTTGATAATAAGCAGTAAAAAATGAAATGGTCCTTGAAAAACGAAACAAAACAATACAAAACAAAATTGAGCATGTGCTTTCTTGTAGCTGTCCCAAAGGCATGGTGCGTTTTCTTTAACAAGGGAGTAAAGTACAGCAGCGAGAGGAATACTGAAACTAGACCAAGAGGTTCACCAATAATATTCTCCATGCTAGTGTTTATCAAACTGTGGACTGTGGGTCACCTGCATCTTTGGCTCAAACTCTGAGTCAAAATTTTTGAGAAGCAGGAGTAGGGATTGAGAATATGCAATTTTAGAAAACTCCATAGGGATTCTTATGCACATTAGAGTATAAGGACCACCAGTTTGAAAACATTATTAGAAACAGATTCTTGACCTGTAAGTTTCACATAAGATATGGAAACTTAGTAAGATGCACAGACAGCATGGTATAGTGAAGAACAAGCCTCACCTAGAGTGCTCTTTCTGTAGAGCTGAAAGATTTGCTATTTACTAGCTCTCTAAATTTGGGTAAGTCATTAAATTCCTCTGAGTCTCAATTCTCTTAGCTATTAGTGAAATAATATTAGCCAATTTTCGGAATAATTGTGAAGATTAAATAAAATATTTGAAATGAAATGAAGGTACTTTATAAACTGTAAAGTATTTTAAAAATCACCTTATTATATTATTAACAATAAGACTAAGCCAGTAAATTCCTAAATAACAAGTACAATTCTGGGTTTATTAGGACCTTATTATAAAGTCTTCCTTTATATTCTTTGTAGAAAAGAAATAAAAAAAATCACTTTCAACCAGAACCCTTTAGCATGCTAGAAAAAAAAAAAAAAAATCTCTTGAATGCAAGTCAAAATATTTAGTGTAGGAGTCCAGAAATCCTAAATGGGAATTGTTAAAGGTAACAATTGAATTTTACTATCACTCCAACTACTTAATTGCTGTTTGTCTTATAACTTATTCACAATAAAATGCTAGATGAATTTTATTCTTATCTGCTGATTTTTTGAATTTATTAAGGTCAACAATGAAAAATTGAAAATTGCATTCAGTCAAGCTGTTTTACATTCCACATGGTATTGGATGAAACAATCTCATTTCAAGACCTGGTTCTGTGATAATTATAATTAGCTATGACCATGAACCAAAAAAGGAATTAAAGTTTATACATGACAAGATGCATGGTAAAAAGAGCAAGAGACAAGGCAGGTCACTTCCACCTGGCGAACTCTGCCACTTTTTGTGAAGAAACTTGTGAGTGTGTCAGCTGGTATCTTGGAGGACATACACAAAACAGGTGGAACATCCCCCTTTGACCCCAAACCTCCAGACAAAGCTGCTGTGAGTGCACAAATAAGACCTGTGTATTCACTGATTGATGTAGTAGCAAAGTACAAGAGACAGAGAAATATATCGCTGCAATTTGGAAACTGATTCCATGCCTTAATAACTAGCAAGGCATTTAACTTCTTTTAGCATCAGTCATGGAATCTATAAAATGGGAATAATAATGAAAACGATTTTTTGTTATAAGGATTAAAAATTTTAATATATAGAATTAATTTATAAATTAATTAAAATATAGAGATTTACATATAACATATTACCAGCCTGTAATGTAATTTTTAACTCCCTTAATACATGAGTTTGAAACTAGCATTTTGATCAGGTAGGGGTATGTGTGTATATGTAAATTTAAGTCTGCTGTCTTGACAATACTATCTTCCCCTTTCATATCCTCATTACATTTTCTTTACATGGTATTTGTTCACCAACATATAGACAGAGGCTCAGGGAAGGGAAAAACATCTAGAAAATATGAGCTTTAAAGACTTGCATTATATATTAATCTGAGGGTCAATTTTATGATTAGCATTTAGCCTGTGGCAGGAACTAGGAAGAAACATTTTAAAGCAAATAAGAAAAGAATTTAACATTCTTGAGAAGTTTTCCAAGATTCTATAAAAAATTAGAATGTAATATTTTCATTTCCTTAGAGTATTTAGCTGTTGGTATTTAAAAAAAATGAATCTTAAGGCAACATTTATTTGAGTGCAGCAATTTCTATTTATAATGTAAAATTGAAATAAGATGTATACAAAGTGCTAAATATAGTACCTGACGCATAGTATAAAGTTAATCCAGTGTGATTTTAATTAATTGGTTATCATTATTATCAGCAGCTATGAGGGTTACAGTTTAGCTGTGAATATTTACTCCTAATTTCTCTGAATTCAGGAATCAGCATAATAGAATTGAAATAATTTACCTCGCCATACCCATTTTATCAGACACACTCCTTTTAGCTTCCTTAAGAAAAAAATCTGCTACTGGGAGTTATGGTACTTAATTGACACCTAGTATTAAGAGTCCTGTAAATTAATAGTAATCTCTATACTTTATTGTTAATAAGCTTAACCTTCCCCAGTGTGAAAAATGCCCCACATCCATAGTGTTATGGGTAACATGCTCTATGGATGCATCCCTACTTTTGATTAGGGGAAGAATAGATGCTTCTAACTTCAAGCCAGCAAACACTAAACCAAAAGGGGGGAGGAGTAGGAGAATGAGGAGGATTCCTGACTTAGAAGATAATGTCAATTGGAACTGTTTGCTATTCATTAAAAATTACTATAATGGGAAAAAAAATTCATTTGCAGGGACTAAAAAATGCAAGTAAAGAGAATATGGAGATCTTCAGAAAATTCTATGTATTACATGGAAATTCTTTAAGTAGTAATCAATGAATTCAAATTCTAGCATGTGGAAACCCATCCTTCCTTTTTAATTTTCTTCTAGTACTGTATTTCACAAGTTCATCTTCTATTAAAATTATTTAATATACTGGCAGCTTGTAAAACTCCTCATTTATTCCTAGCAAATAGTTTAAACATAGGAAATTTTATGTGATGAACAGTAAACACATTTTCTATGTTTTGCCTCACAATCTGGTTTCTCAAAACATTATACCCTCATGCTAGCATTTTTGTAGTGGTTTAAGCTATATTGCTTGAAAGATGCAGTGAGGTCAAATGAGAATAGTAATTCAAAGTCAGAATTGGCTTTATTAATGAATAACTAAATTAGTGCCATGGGATAATAGATAAAACTGTCTATTGTAGCTTTTCCCATCTCCAAAATTTTAAGGCAAAGTGCTTTAGGACATTCTAGTTGATTATTTCCATCTTTTGCTTTAAGATGGTTTTATTTAGTGTCATCCATATGAATTTCAATTTAGCGGCACTAAATTTTGATTGACTTCCATATTTGCCAAACAGAATTTTTAAGAGAAAGAGACAAAAATACTTCTTGATATTTTAAACTTTGAGAAGCAGGGTGATTAAGAGAGAACTTCACATGGTAGTCCATTTATTTAACATAGTAAAGAGCTCAACCTTAAATACAGGGGATTATATTTATGTACCACTTGTCTTATTCACCAAGATAAAGAAAGTTTCTTTCATGGTATTCATACTCTAAAGATCTCTCTGTTATTTTAGCAGTCTAGTATGAAACATAACTTTTCAATATTATTTTTCCTTTAGATATGGTTAGTTTTCTAATATCTTTATTATTGAGGCCTAGAATCTGTTGCATGAGGCCAAAATATGTCTGAGAAAATATCCTGTTTATTTTGAAGCTCACGCATTTTTTTATCTCTAGTATTTCCCACTTGTTTTAATGATAAATGAAGTTGCATTTCCTTGCATTAACTCTTGAGTTTAGTGTGCTGTGCTTAACACATAGTTATCATGAATGGCTATAAGTGGAAACTTACTTTTTCCTTTTACAATGGGAATATTGGATGGGGCTGGAGGCAAGAAAGTACTTTCCTATTAGCAAAAATATGTCCAATATGTTGTTAAGGAATCTTAGGTTTGTGCTTAAAAGCAAAGAGATGTTGTAAAACAAAAACAGGCATTAAAAAATTCTCATTCTCACAGTTCAAGATTCTGATCAAGCAATTGAATATAAACAGATATATGTTGGTAGAGACAGGCCACTTAGAACTCAATCAAAACACATTTAGGATTAAGGTTCTATTAATTAGCTTTTCCTATCAAGTAGTAGCTCTCAACATGTTTCCCTCTGTCCCAATATATCAGATGGAGATGACTCATTCCAAACAGTAATACAGTAGTGGCTCATTAGGGCAATCATTGGAGGGTAAGGGGAGCAGGCAGCATTATGTACTTCCTGGAGAGGGGAGATATAGATTAGAATCTAGGGGAGAGTGTATGCAGTTGAAATAAGCCTCCCATGTGACATGCTCCCCGTGTTGACAATCATGTCTATTAAGTGATACAAACTGGCTTCTATTATTTGTTGAAGCAGATGTTATTGAGCCTCACCACTGAGAAGGATACTAGTGACATAGGTATCTGAATAGCTTTGATAATTTCACATCTATAGCTTCTACTAAAATTTTTAGGAAATCAACAGATGAAAGCTTACCATGCTCTCTAGACTTATGTTATCTATACATGGATCTCCTCTTGCTATTTCGCATCCCCCAAATGATAAGGTATTTGTGTTAGTATTGTTCTATTATTATGAATTGTGTCAATATTTTTCCCTTACACTTTTGTTTTCACTAAAGGACAGGGACCATGTCCATGCAACACTCATTGCCTGTTATTAGGTTTCAAATCTTTTTATACTTCATTTTCTAGGGTATCCTAGATACCCTGGATCTGTGTGGTCATGCTTAGTGTTCTGTGGATTCCTGGTGATGTAAACACATTAAATCCTCTTTGAGAATCAGTGGATATGACTTGAGGGGTGCCTCCTATATCCCAGCTGCTGGTTACACTACCCAGTTGAAGGGCTTTTGTAGAGATGTGCCAGGAAATAAGTAATCCATATGGTGAAATTTGAGACACTTTTAGAGCCAATACCCCAGTTTGTTCCTGTAAGTGCTAGAATGTTCTGTGTTTTTCTCTTTCCCTAACTATCCCCTTGGTAGTAAGGACACTCAGGGAAATTCTGAAAGTTTTGATGAGGTAGGTGATAACACATAGTTATTTTATGTATCTTTATCCATGAAATAGGGATTAAAAAATACATTTAACCAATTTTAGAAGAGACTTGAGCTTGGTGGCTTCTTGAGTGAGAAAAAAACCTTTGAATCTTTTCAAGCCTAGTGGAGAAGAAGTCATCTTTACACTGCTGTCATATAAGAAACAAATTTTTGGCAACCAACCTAGTTGGGCAGTGTTTTAAATGAAAGGCTCTTCTTTATGTTATCTCTATCGCAACAACATTTTCAGAAGCTCCTCAGGGAGCCATGACTGATTTCAAATTAACTTATTACTTATCAGTAAAGGGAGTATTAGTGTTTTAAATCCCATACTACACAGACCATTATCTTCTTCATCCCAATGAAAGACCAAACAAAATTGCTGTTTTCCACTGTTGCACATTTGCTCATGCAAACACGTGCACTAGAAATTCTGGGCATATATAAAAATAGCAAACATATAGTTACTAGTTAGTCTGTCTGCCTTTAGACTCTCTCCTGCCAAGCCTGTAAAATAACACGAGATAAATGTTCCTAAAACAGTGCTTACATCAACCCATAGCCTTAATAAAAACAAAAACCAAAAACCAAAACCCAGTGACTCCCTAGATCACTGAATCAACTGTGCATCAATTAACTGATTCATTTATACATTCAATGCATATTCAACAACTACTACTTGACATAGTGCCAGACAATATGCTGTGTATACGTGTATGGTGGATCAGGGTAAGAGGGAAAAAGGGAGGTAGAGAAATTAAATTAGTATGGTTCCTTCTATCCAGAAGCTTACACTCAAATAAGGAAAATAAACCATATGCACAAATAGCTACAACACCAAATATAGCTATCCCTCAAGTGAAAAGGTACAGTAACATGAATTCCTTAGACTGGCATTTAAAGTTCTCCATAATTTGATCTTACCTTTATCTCTGCCATTGTTATTGGTGACGTCATCAGGTATCTTCTTTTTTAAGGCAATCTAATCTGTTTAATACAAGCTATATTAATTCCTGCTACTCTGCCTTCCATCCTATTTTCCCATCTAGATCATAATCCCCCATTCCTCTCCAGACTTTCAAAGACTGTTATTCATTCCCTCCATGAGGTCTAGAGAGAAGTCCAGTTCACATTTATCTTCCTTATCCTTGACTACTGATGCCTCTAATAATATTTGTACCAAAATAAGAGTACTGAATATATATTCTGTATCTTCTAATGGTTTCATTCATGAATGACATATTTCTTTAAGTAGATTACATTCCTTTGGGTGGGGACCACGGCTTTACCTCTTTTTTCACCTTACATAGAAGGGTAACTAACATTTATTGAATATTTATTCTGTGCTAAACACTGTTCTAAGTTCCTTACATGTATTACCATGTTTATTACATACAACAGGTGGGTGTTATTATTATTCCCACTTTGCAGATTAGAAAACTGAGTCACATAGATAAAAAGTAACTTGCTTAAGGTCATACAGATAGTATGAGGTAGAACCAGGTTTTGAACTCATTCTGTTTTCAGAGCCCATGCTCTTAATCATTACATAATAACATTTCTTTGACACAGACCTAAACACAAAGAAGGCACACCAAGTACTCAGATAAACACTGTTGATTGATGCTGAAACCTAGATGATTTTAAATATTTTCACCGGTAATTTTGCTACTGTTTACTTGTTTACTAATTTATAGACCCAAGACAAAATAATTTTTATCTCTTTCATCTTGAATATTCCAAACAGATCTGTGAGTTTTTATGGGAAAATGTAAGGTTGATCGCTCAGATTTAGTTCTCTCCTGATAAAATATGTCCAAGTGCTGAAAAGAAATCAATACACTATTGAAATGATTTGGAGTAGGAAAAAAATACCTTTTCAGTAGATGAATTATTTTGAAGATGTTGAAGAAACTTGAACTGATAAAGCTAGTAAAAATAAGGGACAGTATATTATCTGCTGTCAAAAGTAGAATGTTGATATTTCTGTTGGTGAAGGTATAAAGGGTCTTTGATTTATACACTCACAGCAAGAATCTCCACACAAATTCATTTTGTAAATAATTGCTAAAATCTATATTCTCTCTTTCTTTCCACCCTCCCACACAGAGAATTTAGCATAACCCATCCGGAACTAAATGAAAATGTGTCATTCAGAGGCTTGGAGTAATTTATAGGTATATGAAGGCATTAACCTCTGGCCATTTGGGCTGGTGAATTCTTAAGAAGGAGTAAAAGGCTTGCCAGTTGGTCTTTCCCTTCATGTTTTCTTTGGTAAACACTGCATCATCTTCCCTATCTACATCCTTTTGTACCATTTCTTCCTTATATTTGACTTCTGTTCTTTTATATACCCCTTTTCAGAAAATACTTTTATGAAAACTATAATGGATTCATGAGGCGCAGACTGAGCATAGTTGTCCCTTATTATGAAATGGTAGGTAATGAACACAAATAAAGGGTAGTTCAGCTTTGATGAGAGTTTATATTTAGTTTACTATTAATTTTGACAATAAGACTATGCTGATTTTAATGTCCTCTTCCAGCCTACTCTGTCTTTGCAATTTTTCTCTTCCATGCTGAAGGAATTTCTCTCAACTACATGGTTGACTTCACCATGTCTCCAGTAGTTTTTAGTTATTTTTTCCATGTGATGATTCATCTGCATGGTCTTGTATTCCATTGACCCCACCTCAAATTCCCATACAATTCTTTCACAAAAGTAAAATGTCTCAGGATTTCCATTTGAATAAGAAGAGATATACTGCCTTACTTTTTCCACACACATTAGGGTCCCGTGATGGATTCTTATTTTTGGTGGATTATAGTGTTTTAAAATTGTGGACTATTATATTGAACAGTAATTTAGAAAAGCTTAATTTTACAGATAAAGAAAGTAGGTCCAAGAAATATTAAATCATTTGTTTCTCAAGCTCATATATTATGTATTTATCTATTTATTTTAACACAAAGAGTGAGTGTTTACTGATACTACCCATAAAATGAATTTTGGCACATGCTTTTTTTTTTTTTTAAATAGCAGTGGGATTCCTTCAGCCTCAGATTTCCAAAGCTTCCTAGAATAAGCAACAATATTTTTCAATGTGTCATTTTAAAAGAGTAACAAATTAATATTTTCACATAAGTTGAAACATATGAAACGCAAATTATGCTGTCTAAAGAAACTCTACTATCTTGTATAAGGACAGAAAATATAACCTCAATCAGCATCAAGTAAAATATTACAGAAGCATATCAGCTCTGAAATAGCTATATTTAGATTTATCTTTAAACAATCCAACGTATGTAATTCATATGCTTTTTCTTATATTCTGTGAGTCACTTCTGAAGAAATAATAAAAACTTTTCATTATGGCCTCTAATCTAATAGTCACTAATCTGAATTTTTACTTAATATTTGTTGAGGAAGTCATACAGAAAAGTAGTTTTCACATCTGAAAATTGTCCAAAACATGTAAAGTTAATACAATTAATAAAATGTGTGGCATATGAAAAGCTCTATGCTTTCCTAAGCACTGTCAACAAAACTTCTTAAAACTGAGCTATTTAAAGCTTTCACAAGACTGTATAAGTTACAGCTTTTTGCAACTACAAGAATATGTTAAATGTCAATTGATGTGTTGGTTATTAAATTATTTTCTTTAAACGAAAATTTGATTTTGAAATTACAACAGCTTCTCTACTGTCTCTATGTTTCTATTATCTCTTTTCACTTCAATTCATCCCCCTGGAATAATGTTCCCTTGATACTGTTTTCGTTAGATAGTCCTCAAATCAAGAAATCTACATTGAGTTTCTGCTGTCTGTTAGATCAAGACCATTTTCCTCATCCTGATAGTCAAAGACAATTTGGCTGTGCCCTAACAGCATTATTTCATCAGCTAGCATTCTCCTATGATTTCCTCTGTTATAGTCAGATCTGTCACCTCACTGCTCCATGCCTACAGTGCTCACCACCTCTTACCTGTGCCCTTGCCAAGACTGCCTGCTTTTCTGTGGAAAGAAAAACCTGCTGAATCACACCCTAAGCAGATGTCTATAGAACCATAGAATATGAGAACTATAAGCCTCCTTTAAGTTTATTTATTCCAGCCCCTTCATCATACTGAGACTCAGATAAGTGAATTTACTTGCCCAAAGGCCTGCATTTAATTTGTTTTAGAGTCTGCAGTCTGTACCAGAAGTTAGATTGCTTTATGCCTAGTCTAGTGCTCTTTCACTGTACTGTCTTAAAACTCACACTAAAGCTTATCTCTTTACCCAGCTTATACTGATCTCATTTGTGAACTCTTATTGTACTTATAATTAATAACATAGAGTTTAGCATTTGTGTAAAACCAACATGATTTGAAGCCCTATTATATGCAAGGCACTTGGGTAGCCACTCCACTTACATTCTCTCGTTACTTATGGTAACCCCATAAGGTAAACATTTTTATCCCAATTTTGTTGAGAAGTAATCTAAGGTTCATATAGACATATTTTCCCAAATAAGTGATGCAACTGGGAATAAAATATATATGTCTTTGTTTCCAAAGTGTAAGATGTAATTTTCCCCAACAGTTTCAAGATGTTCATCTTGACTCTCTTCAAATGGAGTTTAAGTATTAGGTTTTGCCATGGATGTAGAAGACCCTGGAGTAATGCTCCTTTAAATTTGGGTAGGAGTAATATGGGTGACTATTGGAGAGAATGTATCTGATGCAAAAAGTCATATATTAAATATATAATTTCTATTAAGTTGAGTAAAAGATTTATATCAATTTTTGTTTAGATTTCATCAAGCCAATACTATATCTAAGTATTTGAATAAAAGGTCTTTAAATATTAGGTGTCAGATAACAAAAAGACTGTTTACTAGAGCCATGTGAAATAGTTTTTTTTTTTCTTGGATATTGAGAACTTTCCTGGATCATTTCAAAGAAAAAAATATTTTCAGGAAGACCAAGTCAAGTAAATTTTAAGACTTTTTTTGAACAATGGAGAGTATTTTAAAACAAGTCTGTATATTCTGCATGTACTTTGCTACTACAAACTTCAGGAAACATCCGGTGTAGAAATTTGTTATTGAAACAGATTCATTAAAAGGAACTTTATTTTGGAGGAGGATTCTGGGAAGATGGCAGAGTAGGAAGCACCAGGTATCTGTCTCCCCACCTAGAAAACAGTTGCACTGGCAGAATTTGTGTGATGTAGCTATTTTGGAGCTCTTGCAACACCCAGGGGAAGTACAGGAAATTGTGGTTAGTTTTGGTCAATTTTAGCTCTTAGCACAGTAGCAACTACCCATCCTCCCCCAGCACCATGGCAAGCAGAAGTGCATGCTTTCCTGGAACAACATGCACAGAGCTTGTGGAAGCCAAAGTGGGCAAAAAAGATGCTGTTCTCCAGGTATTAAGTATGTATGATCTGATTTCTAATTGCTGCTTCTGATCACAGAGGTGCAGACAGATAGATGGTGACCACTGTTGTCACAACTTCTCTCATTGTTGCAAGCCCCTCCCTTTCTGCCTAAAATGACTTCCAGGGGATTTTAAGGGATGGTTCCCTTCCTTCCCACCCCCCCTTTCATTTTTCTCTTTTCTCCCTTTTAGGAACCAGGCTTTAAGGACACACAAAATCAACTATGTGGGGAAAATTAGAAAGTAACTACACATGCCCAGGGAAAGGCACAAGCTCATAAAAGACCAAAAAAAATCCTTAAGTTTATACCTCAGGCTAATCTTTGACACAGACATGGCCTACAACAATTACCAAAACAAAAATAATAAACAAAAACAATAGCAAAATACAACAAATCCTGGGTAAGTTGGAGAATATGATTTCCAGAGTTAACACATCATTATATTGAAATGTCTATTTTTTCAACAAAAAAATCACAAAGCATACAAAGAAACAGGAAAGTATGACTCATTCAAAGGAAAAACAAATCAACAGAAACTGTCTCCCCAAAAGACTTGATGGCGGGTCTACTAGGCAAAGGCCTTAACTATCGAAAAGACACTCAAAGAACTGAAGGAAGATGTGGAGAAAGTCAAGAAAACAATGTATGAACAAAATAGATATATCTATAAAGAGATAGATAAAAAGTGACCAAAAAACCTTAGCTGAAAAATACAGTAACTGAAATAAAAATTTCACTGTAGGGATACAAAGGCATAGCTGAGCAGGAGGAAAAAATGAACTAGCTAACTTGAAGATATGACAATGGAAATTACCAAGTCTGAGGATCAGAATGTAAAAGATTAAAGAAAAGTGAACAGGGCTTAATGGACCTGTGGGACACCATCAAGTGGACCAACATATACATTGTGGGAGTCCCAGAAAGAGAAGAAAACCCAAGAGAAAAGGACAGAAAGAATATTTGAAGAAATAATGGTTGAAAAATTCCCAAATTTGATGAAAGAGATGAATATAAACATTCAAGAACCTCAACGAACTCCAAGTAAGATGCACTCAAAGATACACATATTGAGACACTTATAATCAAAATTTCAAAAGTAAAGACAAAAAGAGAATCATGAAACAAATAAGAAAGTAGTGACTCATCACATACAAAGGATCTTCAATAAGACTAGCAACAGATTTCTCATCAGAAACTATGGAGGCCATAAGGCAGTAAGCTGATATATTCAAAGTGTTAAAAGAAAAAAAAAAACCTTTCAAACAAGAATCTATAGCTGGCAAAATTGTTCTTCAAAAGTGAGGGGAAAATTAAGACATTCCCAGATAAACAAAAGCTGAGGGAGTTTGTTACCAGTAAACCTGCCTTGCAAGAAATGCTCAAAGGAGTCCTGTAGGGTGAAATGAAAAGGCACTAGGCACAAACTTAAAGTAGTATGAAGAAGTAAAGATCTCAATAAAGGTAAAAAGATGTGCAATTATAAAAGCTAGCATTACTATAGCAATATTTTGTAACTCTACTTTTTTTCTACATAATTTGAGACTAATATATTAAAAAAATTTTTAGGCAAAAAGCTAGTATTGTAACTTTGATTTGTAATTCCATATTTTGTATTCTACACAGTTTAAGAGACTAAATGCATTTTTAAATTATTAGTTTAAGTTTTAGGGTACACAATGAACAAAGATGTAATTTCGTGACATCAACAACTGAAAGAGGTGGAGATAGCATTATTAAAGGAGCAGAGTGTTGGTATGTTATTGAAGTTAAGCTGGAATAAATTTAAATTAAGAGTGTTATAACTTTAGGATACTAGATGTAATTGCCATAGTAACCACAAAGAAAATAGCTATAGAATATATACAAAAGGAGATGAGAAAGGAATTTAAATGTTTCAATACAAAAAATCAACTAGACACAAAAGAATACAAGAATGTAGAAAATGAGGGACAAAACAGCTATAAAACAAATATAGAAAACGAATAGCAAAATGACAGAAGTGTCCCTTATTATCAGTAATTACCTTGCATGTAAATGGATCAAACTCTGCAATCAAAAGACAGAGATTGATAGAATGGATTAAAAAAGACTTGCTCCAACTATATCCTGTCTACAAGAGACCCATTTTAGATCCAAAGACACAAATAGATTGAAGGTGTAAAGATAGAAAAAGGTATTTCATGAAAATAGTAACCAAAGGGAACAGGGGTGGCTATACTAATATCAGATAAAATAGTTTAAATAAAAGTTTACAAGAGACAAAGAAGGACATTACATATTAATAAGAGGTTCAACACAGAAAGAAGATATAACAATTATCAACATTTACACACCTAATAACAGACCATCAAGATATTTTAAGTAAAAACTGACAGGAAGAAAGGGATAAATAGAAATTGTAGTTGGAATATTGAATAACCCACTCTCAATAATGGATAGTACAACCAGACAAAAGATAGTAAGAAAATAGACTTAAACAACACAATAAACCAACTAGATCTAACAGACATATGCAGAACACTCTACACAACAACAGCATACACATTCTTCTCATATGCATATGGAACATTTCCTAGAAGAGACCACATGTTAGGCCACAAATTAAGTCTCAATAGATTTTAAAAGGTAGATATCATACAAAGGATCTTCTCTGACCACAATGGGATGAAGTTAGAAATGAGTAGCAAAAGTAAAACTGGAAAACTCAAAAAGTTGTGGAAATTAAACAGCACACTGTTAAGCAACCAATGGATCAAAGAAGATGTCATGATGGAAACTTTAAAATACTTAGAGAACACAGAAAATGACAACACAACATAACAAAACTTATGGAATGCAGCAAAATTAGTGCTAAGGGAGGAATTTATAGCTATAAATATGCTTACATTAAAAAAAGAGAAATATCTAAAATTGAAAACCTAAGTTTACAACAACTTAGGGAACTAGAAAATTAAGAACAAACTAAACTAAAAGCTAGAAGAAGAAATGAAATGATAAAAACTAGAGCAGAGATTTAAAAAATAGAGAATAGAAAAATGCAGAAAATCAATAAAATCAAAGTTGGTTCTTTGAGAAGATCAACAAAATTGATAGAACCTTTTACTGGATTAACTAAGAAAAAAGAGAGAAGAATCAAATTACTAAAATCAGAAATAAGACTGAGGACATTACCACTGATTCCATGGGAAAAGAATCATAAGAGAGTATTATGAGTAATTGTATGCCAACAAACTGAATAACCAAGAAGAAATAGACAAATTCTTAGGAACACAATACATACCAAGAATAAATCATGAGAGAGATATTCAAGATAGCGGAGGATTAAGACATGGAGATCAACTTTCTCACAACAAATACATCAGAAATACAACTACATGTGGAACAACTCCTACAGAACACCTACTGAATGCTGGCAGAAGACCTCAGACTTCCCAAAAGGCAAGAAACTCCCCAGGTACCTGGGTAGGGCAAAAGAAAAAAACAAAAACTAGAAAAAAGACAAAAGAATAGGGATGGAACCTGCACTTCTGGGAGGGAGCTGTGAAAGAGGAAAAGTTTCCACACACTAGGAAGTCCCTTCACTGGCAGAGACGGGTGTGGTGGGGGGGAAGCTTTGGAGCCACAGAGGAGAGCGCAGCAATAGGGGTGCAGAGGGAAAAGTGGAAAAATTCCCGCACACAGGATCAGTGTTGACCAGCACTCACCAACCTGAGAGGCTTGTCTGCTCACCCGCCAGGGTGGGTCGGTACTGGGAGCTGGGACTCTGGTTTCGGAGGTCAGATCTCAGGGAGAGGACTAGGGTTGGCTATGTAAACACAGCCTGGAGGGAGCTAAGGCACAACAGGTAGCTGGGAGGGAGTCTGGGAAAAAGTCTGGAACTGCCTAAGAGGCAAGAGAACACTGTTTCACGCTGCACGAGGAGAGGGGATTCAGATCATGGCCTAAATGAGCTCCAGAGATGGGCTCAAGCTGTGGCAAACAGTGTGGACACCAGAGACGGGCATGAAATGTTAAGGCTGCTGCTGCAGCCACCAAGAAGCCTGTGTGGAAGCACAGATCGCTATCCACACCACCCCTCCTAGGAGCCTGTGCAGCCCGCCACTGCCAGTGTCCCATGATCCAGGGACAACTTCCCTGGGAGAACACACGGCAGGCCTCAGACTGTTACAATGTCATACCAGTCTCTGGAGCCGCAGGTTCGCCCCGCATTCCGTACCCCTCCCTCCCCCAAGCCTGAGTGAGCCAGAGCCCCTTAATCAGCTGCTCCTTTAACCCCGTCCTGTCTGAGCTAAGAACAGACACCCTCAGGCAACCTACATGCAGAGGCGGGGCCAAATCCAAAGCTGAACCCCAGGAGCTGTGCGACCAAAGAAGAGAAAGGGAAATTTCTCCCAGCAGCCTCAAGAGCAGCAGATAAAATCTCCACAATCAACTTGATGTACCCTGCATCTCTGGAATAGCTGAATAGACAATGAATCATCTCAAAATTGAGGCGGTGGATTTTGAGAGCAACTGTAGACTTGGGGTTTGCTTTCTGCATCAAATTTGTTTCTGGTTTGACGTCTATCTTAGTTTAGCATTTAGACTTTATTATCATTGGTAGATTTGTATATTGATTTGATTGCTCTCCTCCTTTTCTAAAATATATATATAGATATATATATATATTTTTTCCTTCTCTTTTTGTGAGTGTGTATGTGTAGGTTTCTTAGTGTGATTTTGTCTGTATAACTTTGCTTTTATCATTTTTCTGTCTGTCCGTTTTTGTTTTTTATTTTAGTACAGATTTTAGTGCTTGTTATCATTAGTGGATTTGTTTTTTGGATTGGTTGCTCTCTTCTTTCTTTCTTTTGTTGTTCTTTTACCTGTTGCTTATTTTTAATAATTATTTTTATTTTTTATTTTAATAACTTTTATTTCATTTTTTTCTTTCTGTCTTTCTTATTTTCTCCCTTTTCTTCTGAGTCATGTGACTGACAGGGTCTTGGTGCTCCAGCCGGGTGTCACGGCTGTGCTCCTGAGGTGTGAGAGCAGAGTTCAGGACATTGGTCAACCAGACACCTCCCACGTAATATCAAACTGCAAAAGTGCTCCCAGAGATCTCCATCTCAAAGCTAAGACCCAGATCCACTCAACGACCAGCAAGCTACAGTGCTGGACACCCTATGCTAAACAAATAGCAAGACAGGAACACAGCCCCATCCATTAGCAGAGAGGCTGCCTAAAATCATAATAAAGTCACAGACACCCCAAAAAACACCACCAGAGGTGGTCCTGCCCAACAGAAAGACAAGATCCAGCCTCATCCACCAGAACACAGGTACCAGTCCCCTCCACCAGGAAGCCTACACAACCCACTGAGACAACCTGAGCCACTGGAGGCAGACACCAAAAACAACGGGAACTATGAACCTGCAGCCCTTGAAAAAAAGGAGACCCCAAACACAGTAAGTTAAGCAAAATGAGAAGACAGAGAAACACACAGAAGATGAAAGGGCAAGGTAAAAACCCACCAGACCAAACAAATGAAGAGGAAATAGGCAGTCTACCTGAAAAAGAATTCAGTGTAATGATAGTCAAGATGATCCAAAATCTTGGAAATAGAATGGAGAAAATAAAATAAACTTATAACAAGGACCTTGAAGAACGAAAGAGCAAACATACAATGATGAACAACAGAATAAATAAATTAAAAATTCTCTAGAAGGAATAAATAGCACAATAACTGAGGGAGAAGAACGGATAAGTGACCTGGAACATAAAATAGTGGAAATAACTACTGCAGAGCAGAATAAAGAAAAAAGAATAAGAAGAATAAAAAGAACTGAGGACAGTCTCAGAGACCTCTGTGAAAACATTAAATGCACCAACTTTTGAATTATAGGGGTCCCAGAAGAAGAGGAGAAAAAGAAAGGGACTGAGAAAATATTTGAAGAGATTATAGTTGAAAACTTCCCTAACATGGAAAAGGAAATAAAGTCCAGGAAGTGCAGAGAGCCCCATACAGGATAAACCCAAGGAGAAACATGCCAAGACAAATATTAATAAAACTATCAAAAATTAAATCCAAGAAAAAATATTAAAAGCAGCAAGGGAAAAGCAACAAATAACATACAAGAGAATCCCCATAAGGTTAAGAGCTGATCTTTCAGCAGAAACTCTGCAAGCCAGAAGGGAGTGGCAGGACATATTTCAAATGATGAAAGAGAAAAACCTATAACCAAGATTGCTCTATCAAGCAAGGATCTCATTCAGATTTGACAGAGAAATTAAAACCTTTACAGACAAGCAAAAGCTAAGAGAATTCAGCACCACCAAACCAGCTTTACAACAAATGCTAAAGGAACTTCTCTAGGCAGGAAACACAAGAGAAGGAAAAGACCTACAATAACAAACACAAAAGAATTAAGAAAATGGTAATAGGAACATACATATCGATAACTACGTTAAATGTAAATGGATTAAATGCTCCAACCAAAAGACATAGACTGGCTGAATGGATACAAAAAAACCCCATATATATGCTGTCTACAAGACACCCACTTCAGACCTAGGGACACATACAGACTGAAAGTGAGGGGATGGAAAAAGATATTCCATGCAAATGGAAATCAAAAGAAAGCTGGAGTAGAAATTCTCTTATCAGACAAAATAGAATTAAAATAAAGGCTATTAAAAGAGACAAAGAAGGACACTACATAATGATCAAGGGATCAATCCAAAAAGAAGACATAACAATTGTAGATATTTATGTACTCAACATAGGAGCCCCTCAATACATAAGGCAAATGCTAACATCCATCAAAGGGGAAATCAACAGTAACAAAATCATAGTAGGGGTCTTTAGTACCCCACTTTCACCAATGGGAAGATCATCCAAAATGAAAATAAATAAGGAAACACAAGCTTTAAATGATACATTAGATAAGATGAACTTAATTGATATTTATAGGACACTCCTTCCAAAAACAAGAGAATATACTTTCTTCTCAAGTGCTCATGGAACATTCTCCAGGATAGATCATATCCTGGGTCACAAATCATGCCTTGGTAAATTTAAGAAAATTGAAATCATATCAAGTATCTTTTCTGACCACAACACTATGAGACTAGATATCAATTACAGGAAAAATTCTGTAAAAAGTACTAACACGTGCAGGCTAAACAATACACTACTAAATAATGAAGGGGTCACTGAAGAAATCAAAGAGGAAATCAAAGAATACCTAGAAAGAAATGACAATGAAAACATGACGACACAAAACACAATGATGCAACACCTATGGCATGCAGCAAAAGAAGTTCTAAGAGGGAAGTTTATAGCAATACAATCCTACCTCAAGAAACAAGAAACAACTCAAATAAACAACCTAACTTTACACCTAAAGCAATTAGAGAAAGAAGAACAAAAAAACCCCAAAGTTAGCAGAAGGAAAGAAGTCATAAAGATCAGATCAGAAATAAATGAAAAAGAAATGAAGGAAACAATAGTAAAGATCAATAAATCTAAAAGCTGGTTCTTTGACAAGATAAATAAAATTGATAAACCATTAACCAGACTCATCAAGAAAAAAAAGGAGGAGACTCAGATCAACAGAATTAGAAATGAAAAAGGAGAAGTAAAAACTGACACTGCAGAAATACAAAGGATCATTACAGATTACTACAAGAAACAATATGCCAGTAACATGCACAACCTGGAAGAAATGGACAAGTTCTTAGAAAAGCACAACCTTCCGAAACTGAACCAGGAAGAAATAGAAAATATAAACAGACCAATCACAAGCACTGAAATTGAAATGGTGATTAAAAATCTTCCAGCAAACAAAAGCCCAGGACCAGATGGCTTCACAGGCGAATTCTATCAAACACTTAGAGAATAGCTAACACCTACCTTTCTCAAATTCTTCCAAAATATAGCAGAGGGAAGAAAACTCCCAAACTCATTCTACGAGGCCATAATCACCCTGATACCAAAACAAGACAAAGATGTCACAAAGAAAGAAAACTACAGGCCAATATCACTGATGAACATAGATGGAAAAATCCTCAACAAAATACCAGCAAACAGAATCCAACAGCACATTAAAAGGATCATACACCATGATCAAGTGGGGTTTATCCCAGGAATGCAGGCATTCTTCAATATACACAAATCAATCAACGTGATAAACCATATTAACAATTTGAAGGATAAAAACCATATGATCATCTCAATAGATACAGAGAAAGCTTTTGACAAAATTCAACACCCATTTATGATAAAAACCCTCCAGAATGTAATCATAGAGGGAACTTACCTCAACATAATAAAGCCCATATATAACAAACCCAGAGCTAACATCATTCAAAATGGTGAAAAACCTGATACCATTTCCCCTAAGATCAGGAACAAGACAAGGTTGTCCACTCTCACCACTATTATTCAACATAGTTTTGGAAGTATTAGCCACAGAAATCAGAGAAGAAAAAAAATAAAATGATTCCAAATCGGAAAAGGAGAAGTAAAGATGCCACTGTTTGCAGATGACATGATACTATACATAGAGAATCCTAAAGATGCTACCAGAAAACTACTAGAGCTAATCAATGAATTTGGTTAAGTAGCAGGATTCAAAGTTAATGCACAGAAATATCTGGCATTCCTATACACTAATGATGAAATATCTGAAACAGAAATTAAGGAAACAGTCCCATTTACCATTGCAACAAAAATAATGAAATACTTAGGAATAAAACTACCTAAAGTGCCAAAAGACCTGTATGCAGAAAACTATAAGACACTGATGAAAGAAATTAAAGATGATAGAAAAAGATGGAGAGATATACCATGTTCTTGGATTGGAAGAATCAACATTGTGAAAATGACTATACTACCTAAAGCAATCTACAGATTCAGTGCAATCCCTATCAAACTACTAATGGCAGTTTTTACAGAACTAGAACAAAAAATTTCTCAATTTGTATGGAAACAAAAAAGACCCCAAGTAGCCAAAGCAATCTTGGGAAAGAATAACAGAGCTGGGGGAATCAGGCTCCTGGACTTCAGACTATACCACAAAGCTACAGTAATCAAGATATTATGGTACTGGCACAAAAACAGAAATATAGATCAATGGAACAGGATGGAAAGCCCAGATATAAACCCTTACACATAAGGTCACTTTATTTTTGATAAAGGAGGCAAGAATATACAATGGAGAAAAGACAGCCCCTTCAGTAAGTAGTGCTGGGAAAACTGGACAGCTATATGTAATTGAATGAAATTAGAACACTCCCTAACACCATACACAAAAATAAACTCAAAATGGATTAAAGACCTAAATGTAAGGCCAAACAGTATAAAACTCTTAGAGGAAGACATAGGCAGAACACTCTGTGACATAAAGCACAGCAAGATCCTTTTTGACCCACATCCTCGAGAAATGGAAAGAAAAACAAAAATAAACAAATGAGACCTAATGAAACTTAAAAGCTTTTGCACAGCAAAGGAAACCATAAATGAGATGAAAAGACAATCCTCAGAATGGGGGGAAATATTTGCAAATGAAGCAACTGACCAAGGATTAATCTCCAGAATATACAAGCAGCTCATGCAGCTCAATATCAGAAAAACAAAGAACCCAATCCAAAAATGGGCCGAAGATCTTAAATGACATTTCTCCAAAGAAGATATACAGATTGCCAACAAACACATGAAAGGATGCCCAACATCACTAATCATTAGAGAAATGCAAGTCAAAATTATAATGAAGTATCACCTCACACCCATCAGAATGGCCATCATCAAAATTCTACAAACAATAAATGCTGGAGAGGGTGTGGAGAAAAGGGAACCCTCTTGCACTGTTGGTGGGAATGTACATTTATACAGTCACTATGGAGAACAGTATGGAGGTTCCTTAAGAAACTAAAAATATAACTACCATATGACCGAGCAATCCCACTACTGGGCATATACCCTGAGAAAACCATAGTTCAAAAAGAGTCAAGTACTACAATGCTCATTGCACTTTTATTTACAATAGCCAGGACATGAAAGCAAACTAAGTGTCCATCAACATATGAATAGATAAAGAAGATGTGGCACATATATAGAATGGAATATTACTCAGCCATAAAAAGAAACGAAATTGAGTTATTTTTAGTGAGGTGGATGGACCTAGAGTCTGTCATACAGAGTGAAGTATATCAGAAGGAGAAAACTAATACTGTATGCTAACACATATATATGGAATCTAAAAAGAAAAAAAAAAGGTACTGAAGAACCTAGGGGCAGGACAGGAATAAAGATGCAGACGTAGAGAATGGACTTGAGGACACAGGGAAGGTGAAGTATAAGCTGGGACGAAGTGAGAGAGTGGCATGGACATATATACACTACCAAATGTAAAATAGATAGCTAGTGGGAAGCAGCCACGCAGCACAGGGAGATCAGCTCGGTGCTTTGTGACCACCTAGAGGGGTGGGATAGGGAGTGTGTGAGGGAGAAACAAGAGCTAGGAGTTATGATGATATATGTATACATATCGCGGATTCACTTTGTTATACAGCAGAAACTAACAAAACATTGTAAAGCCATTATGCTCCAATAAAGATGTTAAAAAAAAAAAGAATAAGTCATGAAGACTTAGGAAATCTGAATAGACCTATAAGTAGTAAGGGGGTAGAATCAATAATCAAAAATGTGACAAAATAAAGCCATGGACCTGATGGCTTCAATTGTGAATTCTACCAAACTTTTAAGGAAAACTAATGTCAATTCTTCTCAAACATTTCCAAAATATTGAAGTGTATGGAACATTTCCTAACTCATTCTATGAGGCTAACATTACCCTAATGCCAAAACCAGAAAAAAAAACCCTACAAGAAAAGAAAACAACAGATAAATATCCCTTATGTACATTGATGCAAAATCTTCCACAAAATACTAGGAAACTCAATTCAGCAGCATATTAAAAATTATACAGCATTACCAAGTACGATTTGTTTATAGAATTCGAGGATATTTCAACATATGAAATTGATCAATATAATATACCACATTAACAGAATGATAGAAAAAAACCACATGATCATCTCAAGTGATCCTGAAAAAACATTTGACAAAATTTATCATCTTTTCATGATAAAAACACTCAACAGACTAGGAATATATGGAAACTACTTCAGTAGAATAAAAGCCATGTATGAAAAACCCACAGTGAACATCATACTCAATGGTGAAAGACTGAAATTTGTTCTTATAAGATCAGAAACAAAGCAAGGATGTCCTCTATCATCACTTCTACTCAGCACAGTGCTGGAAATTCTAGACAGGGAAATTAGACACGAAAAAGAAATGAAAGGCATCCAGATTGGAAATGAATAGGTAAAATTATCTCAGTTTGCAGACGATATGACCTTATACATAGAAAACTCTAATGATTCCACACTAAAATAAAACCTGTTAGAACTAATAAACAAAGTAGCAGGATATAAAGTCAACATACAAAAATCTGTTGCATTTCTATACACTAACAATGAATAAATTTAAAAGGAATTTAAGAAACCAATTCCATTTACAACAGCATGTAAAAGAATAAAATACTTAGGAATCAACTCAACCAAGGATGTTAAAGACTTGTACAATGAAAGCTACAAAACATTGCTGAAAAGATTAAAGAAGACATTAATAAGTGGAAACACGTCCCATGCTCATGGATTAGAAGACTGAATATTGAAGACGTCAACACTACTTAAAGTAATGTACAGATTCAATGCAATCTTTTACAAAATCCCAATGATGTTATTTGCAGAAATAGAAAACCCATCCTAAAATTCACATAGAATATCAAGGGCCCCCGGATGGTTAAAATTATCTTGAAAAAGAACAAAGCTGGAGGACTCAGAATTCCTGATTTCAAAACTAACTAAAGTGACAGCAATCAAAACAGTGCTGTCCTGGCATAAAGACAGACATATAGACCAATGAAAAGAATAGAGAGTCCAAAAATAAATTCTCACATACATGGTCAAATAATTTTTGACTAAGATGCCAAGACTGTTTAATGGTGAAAGGACTGTCTTTTCAAGCAATGGTGCTGGGAAAATTAGATATCCACATGCAAAAGAATGAAGTTGGACACTTACTTAACACCATATATAATAATTAATTCAAAATGGGTCAAAGACCTAAATGTAAGACCTAAAGCTACAAAATTCTTAGAAAAAAACTGGGTAAAGTCTTCACAAAATTGGATTTGGCCGTGATTTCTTGGATATGACACCAAAAGCACAGGCAACAAAAGAAAAAATCACACAAATTGGACCTCATGAAATTTTTTTTTTAAAAGTACATCAAAAGGCAATAGCAACATAGCAAAAAGAAAACCAACAGAATGGGAGAAAATATTTGCAAAACATGTATCTGATAAGAGAATAAATTCAGAATATGTAGAGATCTCCTAATATTCAACAACAACAACAAAAGTCAAATAACTTGGTTCACAACTGGGCAATGGACTTAAATAGACATTTCTCCAAAGAAGATTAAAAAATGGCCAATAAGTGCATGAAAAGATGCTCAGTATCACTAATCATTAGGGAAATGCAAATCAAAACTACAATTAGAGGGAGGGAGGGAGACGCAAGAGGGAAGAGATATGGGGACATATGTATATGTATAACTGATTCACTTTGTTATAAAGCAGAAACTAACACACCATTGTAAAACAATTATACTCCAATAAAGATGTAAAAAAAAAACCTATAATTAGATACCTCACACTTATTAGGGAGGCACCTACCAAAAACAAACAAACAAACAAACAGAATATAGCAAGTGTTGGCCAGAATGTGTAGAAATTGGAATCCTTGTGCACTACTGGGGGTAATGTAAAATGGTACAGATGCTGTGGAAAACAATATAGCAGTTCCTCAAAAAATTAAAAATGAAATTACCATATAATGAAGCAATTCTGCTTCTGGGTATATACTCTAAAGAAATAAAAGCAGGATCTAAAAGAGATATTTGTAGATCCATGTTCATAGAACTATTATTCACTAAAGTGATGAATGGATAAGTAAAATGTGGTGTATACATACAATGAAATATTATTCAGCCTTAGAAAGGGAGGAAATTCTGACATATGCTGCAACATGGATGAATCTTGAGGACATTATGCTAAGTGAAAGAAGCCAGTCACAAAAAGACAAATACTGTATCATTCCACTATATGAGGTACTTAGGGTAGTCAAAAACATAAATACAGAAAGTAGAAGGTGGGTGTCAGGGGCTAGGGAAGAGGGGAATGGGAGTATTGTTTAATGGGTAAGAGTTTCAGTTTTACAAGATGAAAAGGGTTATGGAGGTAGATGGTTGCGATGGTTGTGAATGTATTTAATGCCACTAATCTATACACTTAAAATGATTAATATGGTAAGTTTTATGTTATGTGTATTTCACCACAATAAAAAAATGAAGAAAAAAGGAAATTTATTTTTTAGGTAATTTATGACTATTCAGACAAAGCACAGAAATCTGTAAAGATTAATTATACCCACAGTAATTGTTTTATGTAAAAATATAATTTATTACTTTCTTCTTGAGGTTTTTTGTTTTTAACTTAACATAAAGAAGCACGTCAGAGCTCTGGAAATCAAAGAAATAGAATTTCTGTTACAAGCATTTTCTCTGAGCCATGGGTTACTTTCTGGAACCCAACACTGCCATACAAGTGTTCCAGTTCCAAGTTCTTCCAATTATTATATCTATAGCTTTGAACAATATATTTGATTTTTAAGCCTTTATTTCCATATTTTTATGTACAATGAGGCTACTACTACATGTGACGATGACTTTAAATGGTAATTGTTAAGATTAAATATTGTGATAATGATTCATGCAACTGTTAACCTTATATGTAAATACAAGGAATTCTTAACATTGTGTGTTTTTTATTCCTTCTACATCTAGGCTATATTAAAGGTCAGGGCTTATCTTAGATTAATTTTGGATATCATCACCCAAATGTTACTCATGAATCTCTATCTTAATTTGACACAATCTTATATCACCCCGAACCTCCTGCCCCCTTCTCATTCTTCTCTATTTCCCAATTTGGTTAATGGCACCACTATCTTCCCACATTGGAAAGCTGGAAGTTATAGTAAACGTCACAATAAACTTCCTCTTACATCAAATAATCCAGTAATTCCAGCTGTTTTGTTATAATAGCTCCCAAATATGTCCTCTCTTATCCATTCTTACTACTTACTGCTTTATTTCAAGCCCTTTTGAATTAGTCTGGACTACCACACAGGTGTCCTTTATTCTCCCTTCCCTATTCCTCCTCCTTAAATCCATCCTCTACACCACCATCAGATTATTTCTCTAAAGTGAAATTAGATCACATTGCCACCATACTTAAAATCCTTTAAGGGTTACCTATCACCTCTGGAATGAAGTCTAAATTTCCTACTGTGACAGACAAAGTTCCCGCTTATTTTCCCAATCTCATTTCCCATCAGCCCCCAGTTGTGCCATGGACTATAATTCATGCAAACTATGGGTAGTTCCCCAAATGATCTTTGATCTTTGAGGAACTATGATCTTTCTCAGCTGACCTTAAGAACAGAAACTTGGGAATGGAAGGATCGATATTGTTTATAGAAGTCTGAGGCTTCATGGGTGAGGTAGGTCTTGAATTGAGGGAATGTACCAAAAAGAATATGGGGCCTGTATATACAAGCAAGAAAATGTAGGGGAAAAGTGAGGAGATTCATCTAGCTGGAGCAGCTGGTTGGACTTAAGTAATAAAAAATAAGGCATACAGAGAGAGTGGTGATAAATTGTGGAGATTTTATAAAAAGGTTTGGTAGGTCAGCATGGCTCGACTGCCTATGTGTCCTGTAGTCCTCAAAATGTATCTGATAATCGTTAATCACAAAGAGGTGTTTGTTTTTTTAAGTACATCTGGCATCCTAGCTTATGTCTCTAACTGCAGAGGAAAAAAATGCAGTTTTCTTTTAGTTATTTCACTATATTTTTTGCCATGAGCTATAAAAACTTTATACCATTTGCTGAGTTGCTTTCTGGCAGCTCCAGAGAAAACCTCATTGCATCCAATTAATCCATCTCAAAAACTTCTTGGTAAAGGACATATATTATCAGTTTTCCTAGGTTAACAAGGTTGAATGGGATAAATAGCAAGTTAAGCAAACACTGCACGATGCTGAGTCTCAACTATTTTAATTTTGTTTACCACACTCATAAAACAATAACAATAATAAACAACTTTAACAATAAAATATTGATTTATTATGGGTGGTATTAAATCTAGAGTGGCCATTACAATATTAAGAGCATCTGTCATAAGATTTGTCAAAAGTTAAGATCATCTTCTTCTGGAGACGGAAACTTACACAAAAGATGGAGAGAATTTCTGGTTGAAAAATCTGACTACATTTTTGAGTCATTAACAATATAAAATATTTGTATATGGTTCCTAGAAAGGATATTTTCCTAATTCTAGAGTCTGCCAGAAGCAAAAATGATGAATGGGGCAACTGTCACAATATATTTTGAAGCAGCATTGTTGGCCCCAATGGACCATAAATCATGGTAATGTAATGGGAAGGGGATGTGAGAAAGAACATATAATAACACTGCTCATGGAACTCTGCAATTTTTGAAGTTATCTGCTCATATCCTCAAAACCTTCTTGGCTGTGCCTTTGTCTTTTTCATCTCAAGGTATTCGTTTCATTAATCAAGGGCCAAGGTTTTCTCTGCTACCTGTCTGGAGGTTGAGCTGCAACAATAGGATAAAAAACAAACGAACAAACACAAAAACTTGGGAGTTAAAAGTGGTAATGAAGGAAAAAGATATTTTTATCTTTAGACTACTTTAAGTAGGTTATTTAATAGGAAATATTGAGTATCATGACCCTTGAAAGCTTCAAACCCATGCCCAAGAAACTACTATGATGACCTTACAATCACAGGCATAATACTCTCTCTTAAAATACTAATATGGAACCACAGTAATGCTCAATTTGTAACCTAGGTGTCTGCTAATATTAGGTTAACACAATGTTTACTATAGTTGATACTTTTAATTAAAGATTATTAAAATATAAATATATAAAATTAACTCTAAATTTTTAATTATAGGCTCTGATTCTTTTTCATGTGGTAGCTGTGTGATCATAAAAAGTTACTTCACTAAATAATGCTTCAGTTTCCTCATCTGTAAAATAGGGATAATAGGGAAAATTATGTAACTTCCTAGGGTTGTTAAGAGGATTAAATAAACTAATACATATAAAACTCAAGAATGCATTTCAGATACTTAGTGTTACTAAATGTTGGTTATTAAATAGCTGCCTGAAGATTTACCTTAAATTTTATGTATTTTCCAATTTCAATATTGATGTCTCTCCAGTCTTTTGTTATATCATATCATATTCTATTTATAAACTATATTTGAGTAGTATAAAGCTGTGAAAATAATCATATTGAGAATTGGATTTTTCTGAACTTATGCTTAAAATTCTCCCAGTTAACAAATCTTAGTCAATTTTTTTCAGATTCAGAACCTTTTGAAGCTATCTAGAAATGGTCTTTCGAGGGCCTAGAACTTTGCTTGCCTCATTATCTACCAATATGTAGTTAGGTTGGATGAAATGTGCTTCTTGGCTGTGACAAGTGTCCATTGGCGGTATAGCATTTATGAGATGAAATAAAATAGTGCTGGTGCTGGTTTCTTCTGTTGTTTCCACTTCACTTATTACTTGACTGGCCATATTTTTATTCAGGAACTACCAAAATAGCAAGTGTGAACAAATATAGGTTGTTCCCAACTTATAAATAAAAAGCTGTATTTCAGAAATTCATTTATAATTCAGTTGTTTGTAATAAAAATGATTTTCTTATCAAAATCACTGTAAAAACTCAGGTGGCTGTGGTTCCCAAAGTAACACAAAAACAGAGGAAGTTATCTGTGGGGGGTGTGTGTGTGTGTGTGTGTGTGTTTGTATAGGCTTTCTGTGAGAGGATAAAAAGGAGGTGATAGGGGATATATTAGGAGGTCAAGCTTCCAGAGCCAGCAACCAGGCAGTAGAGTTGATAGCTTGGTTAATTTCTGAATGAAGCAAGAAGATTAGGGAGATAGAGTGACCTCAGAATGGGAAAAAGAGAAGCTAGTAGTGAATAAGTGAGAGTCTTAACATAGCATGCTTATATTTTTCGTATTTGCAACTTTTAAAAGTCTGCAGTTGTGTTTGTGTGTGATGAGATAGGGGGAAGTCAGAAAGTACAAAGAAAAATATTTCTTTTACAAATGAATTTAGACTAGCCAGAACATATTGGGATCCAGTGATGTGATAAAACAAAGTAAGGATTACTAGGATCAATGTTTATTATTCCACAATATCCCTCTTTCTCCATATAACATTATTTCCTTTGCTTTCACCTTCAATATACTACTTTCTTACACTGCCTTCTTATCCCCACTCTTCATTTTATTGAGGAACTCTACTACACTGGATCAACAGTCTTTATCCTATAAACATTCCACTTAATCCAGGTATCTTTAGAAGGGAATTGGTTGACATGACTCATGAGAGGTTTCATACTTTGCTTGTTTAATCATTTCACATTTATTGTCTTTGACATCCAACGCATCCAAACTTAGACTTTAAAACTTTGGAAAATGTTGTCTATTACTTGTCTCTCTAAGTAGATGATGGAATAAATTCAGACACAACTGCCTCTGTTTTTTCAAACCTGGAAAACATGGCAGATTACACAGATCCTGCAGTTGTCAAATGCACCGTATCCACATTTGTATCATTGTAGCAAACATTTCTGGAATTTAAAGTTCTAGTGAAATCTTCTTTTTGAGAATAAAATGTCTCTTTAGTCAATTATTTAAGATTTATGATGCTGAGTGACATACTGTCTTTAAGTTCTCCCAATTTAATCTCTACCAATATTTGGACTCAAGTTGATTTGGTCTGGTTTTCTCTATATGCCTAGATATGATGCATCATTGATCCTGTTGCTACATTTGAGAGGTCTGGGCCAAAGAACTTTGAGCCCTTAGGGAAAATATATGATTTTGAAATTCCTACAGAAAGAAGGTCATTGGCAAAGATTTTCTGTAATAGGGGCAGTAACAAAGTGCTCTTTACTTTGAGCTTGGGGCTCAAGAAACTGGTTCTCCTTTGGATTGCTCACCCAAGTCACTGTAGGTTTATGGTTGGCTCAGAAAACTACACATGGTATAGATAAAGGGAGGAGACTGGATTCAATCCAAGACCTTGATCTTTAGCAGATAAGAAATAGTTTTCTCCCAAATTATTCAGAGAACAACAGGTCACACTGTTAGCAGAAGGAACATTGTTGATTTGATCAATATTATTTTGTTATATTCAGCTTGAGATCTTTTACTAATTCATCCCAAAAGGAGATTCCAACTCAGTTAACTCTATCACAATTGAACACTTTCAGGTCCCTATTGTACCTGACAAGGAATCCAGCAATAGGACTCCATGGAAGCACTTTAGTATTATGAAGAAATATTATAAAATTGATATATAAATCAAATTGATATATAAAAGAGTGACTTTATGAAAAAGTTTGGGGCACAGATGGCCTCATTAAAGTAACTTAACAATTAACAGACCTTGATTAAGTTGCCAGTATCTTTGGGTAGGAGATGATTTTGTTGTATCTTAGACTGAAAATCCCCAGAAAACATGTCTTCCACTGTAACAAAACACAGCATATTCCTAAGAAGCTAGGAATTGACAAACAGTTTATCTGTATGTAAATATATTTAATTAAAAAGCTATTAGGCAATATATGTAAATATATTTAATTAAGAAGCTATTAGGCAAGGTTTGATTATTTGGAGTATGTGGGTATTATATTTACCTGCTTAAAGGAGTGGCTTAAATAAGAGTTATTTCAATGAATATGAAGCAGTAGAATTAAACTTATTCATGTATGCTCATGGCTATATAAATAGGAAGGAAATTATAAACTAAGTGGACCATTTTGAATTGAAAGTATGGAAAATTTTGGTCACTTCAGCCAATCTTCCTTTTGAAGACATTATACTGCAAATTTAGCCTCTCCTGAACCAAGACTTCCTCAAATACTCAAGATACTTATAAACAAAAGCATTTTTGTTGGTTAATTTTTGAAGCAATTACTAGAGGTACTACTTTAAGAGAACTTTGGTGCAAAAAGCATAACACATTTGATTCGTACATTCAGGCATCTGTTGCTAGGAAGGCCTATATAACTCCATATTCACACAACTCTCATTATAATAGATTGTACTATATGAAAATATTTCTTCAGCATCACTACTAAATAATTTTTGTTCTTTAAAAAATCTACCATAAATTAGCCACTTCTTTGAATGACCTTAAGGCAATTCTTCTCAAATACATTAGGGCCTGTCAAGGACTTAAACAAATCAAACCCCTGAGCAAATTTTATTTATAAATCAAAGCTATTTTCAGTTTATCTTTAAGAAAGGTAGACTATTAATTTTATCTCTTTTATATGGAATCAAATTGTTTCTTCAGAATTGTAAATAACATCTAGATAACTTATTAAATGACTGTAGGCTCTGAGTAACATAATTCTAACACCACTATCCATGGAAGCCAATGGTAACCTTTACAAAAAGAAAGATAATTTCAGGAGTTACGACTTTGGTTATTTCTGAAAAGTGCAACCCAGAATAATAATCCACACACACATATTTCCAACTACTTTAACACATTGGTGACATGTGATCTAAATATCCAGAATGTTTCTAACCATTCTGGAAACTCAGTGAGATGCCATTTTATTTTTCTTCATATAGTTTCTACCCTCAAACATCCAATTGCTTTCCTGTTAAGAAAAGTAGGCTTCAAGCACTTTAAAGGGCACTAACTGTTTTTTCACTTAGTCTGTATATTTTCAAAGCGTTCTGCACTATTTAATTATTAAAAGACTAATGAAGGAATGAATGAAGATGGTATGAATAGCTTGACTATATCTTCCGATATTGAGTTGGTTGTTTGGTTCACTTACGGTTGGTAAAAATTTTATTCCTTTAAAGCGAGCTTCTCTCACTTCTAAAATAGTTTGAATGGGGAAAGCACCTCTGTTATCTCCATTATAATTGTTTGTGATGGAAATATGGACAAGGATATAATAAACCAGGAACATGTGGAAATACCAAAGCTCTAAGGGAAGAAAACCATCCATTCTTCCAGAAAAATACTTTTTTAGTGAAGGCATGCAAAATACATAGTTTCTCAAGCTATTAATGAATGTATTGTGAAGTTTGTTCATCTCCAGTGAAAATAAAGAAAGTGGTTGCACATATTTCCATTATCTAGTCATAGTCAAAATGTTGGAATGTATGTACCCAGAGCATAGTATTTATATGATAGTCTATTAAGATATAGTCTATTAAAAGTCTAAGAACTACTTTTTATTATTATGTTTTTGGGGAATCAAATACCCTCCATTTAAAATTTTGATTTTTCTAAGGGTGGGGGAGTACCCTACTTTACGTATAGCTTTCACCCCAAACCAACATAACATGTTTTACATAACCCAACTTAAGAAACATAGCTCTTAGATACTATGATTTTAACTGCAAAATGTTAGCTGCATTCCTTAACTAGTAAGCTAAAACTTATTATAACCATGTTTTCCTTTCACTAAACATCAAAGGTAAAATAAAACATACTTAAATGCTTTCATACTACTGCAAAAGTTCATTTGGGGAAAACATCTCTTTTTTCTAATGTTAAGTCTTGTGTCTGAACAATATTATTTTTATTACTTATCATTGGTCAACATTACCCTTACGTTTACCTAAAGAGAAGCTATAAACACATACTAGGCAATTACAACTATTTCCTGGGAGGTGTGGTCTTTTGGTAAGATCACAAAATTGTCCTCTATTAAAGTAAAAGTGTTAAGGAGATACTAATTTTGTACTTTCATTTTGGTTATAAGAATTTATGCTTTATTTTAAACACACAATTAGATTCACTTACACATTTGAGTAGAAAACAATTATATCAAGTTTCACATTTATGTACACAGACACTACAATTCAAATTAAGTATATTTGTTTGCCATGTCTAATGAAGTATAAAAGGGCTAAAACTCAACGCATACCAATTTAATTATGTCTCAATGACAACATATTGGTTAAGTTTCATCAAAAACAATATTACTTGCTGCTACTAAAAACAGTTTATCAAACTGCAATCTTTGTGTATGCAGTTCAGAGTGCTAGAAGAAACATTTGATAAAGACTCATTAAAATATAGTTCTACTTATTTTCAGGAGAAATAAGATAAAGTGAGTTTTAAGTCAAAAGTAGCAAAGGTTTGGGGTTCTTTGATCCCCAATATCATGTCACCAAAGTAATTTAAATTTTATTTATTTAAGTGGGAGATTAGACTATCATGGCTAGTTCTGACAACCTTCTTCATAAAATGGGATTTTCGAGAGATAGTTGTTTTAAAATGTCTTGGTCCGTGGTATTTAAGGTTCATTTAACTTTATTCTTTCTCTGCACATATAGCGAAAGAAACAATGCCAGGCCATGTACAGGTGAGAGGAAGTAGGTAAAACATTACTAGGTTTAGATGGTACATTTATGAGTTATGCAACCCTTGATAAAGTGGTAAATGAGCCAGTCACAGTGCAGGCCATTTTGCTATTTGCCAGCTGTATAGCAGCTGGATCTTTCAAATGGAAAACCATGTTGCTGGGTAGAGGGTCAAAGTAGAAGTAATACTGGACACCTTGTCTCCTTTCTTCCATGGTTTGAATATCCAAGTAAATAAAAACAGGATTTTTTAATCCTGCTCCATAAGGTAACACTCTGAATTGTAGGAAATGTAGAAAAATTAAAATCTGCATTTATGTAAACTTACCTTAAAAAATGGATTCACAGCACCTGATGGTATGGCAAACTTCACAACATCTGGTGGTTCAGCTTCTACTATAATATCAAAACTAGGGAGTGAAATATTTGAATTGGAGTGAAAGTTTAAACTGGCAGGATCCTTGATGCCAATGGGATTCTGAACCTCAGAGAAATCTTTTAAAAAGCCAGATTCCCTGGCATCAAGGACATCCTTGGATTCAGTGGCATGCTTAAAGCTGGCAGAGTCCATGGAGCCAGTATAGTCTTTGAAGCAGGCACCAAATTTGTGATCAGCAAAAACTGCATAATTTCTATCAAGCTTAGATGGATCAGAAAATTTAGAGGTGGTCAGCTTGTCAGGAGTGGAAATATAGTTGGTGTCAGCAACAAAAATTGGGGAGTTACTATAAACACTGTTAGGAATAGAGGAACTGATTTCCAATTCAGTCTCAGAGAGATT
This sequence comes from Eschrichtius robustus, assembly GCF_028021215.1. NCBI lineage: Eukaryota > Metazoa > Chordata > Mammalia > Artiodactyla > Eschrichtiidae > Eschrichtius > Eschrichtius robustus. The sequence continues at coordinate 74,058,100 of NC_090845.1, read as the reverse complement.
ATTAGCATTGCTGGTACTAGTCAAATTATGAACATTATGAGTATTTATGGCATCATAATTTGTGTTGATGACAAAGTTGGAGCCAATGACATGAGTAAATCTGGGGTCATGGTTATTGTCTGAGGCACAGTTGGTGCCAGGAGTATAAGTAGGGCTACTAGCAGCAGTACCACTAGTGGTGTTGCTGGTGTCAGTGACATTGACAGTGCTAGCTGTAGAGCTGGGACTGGCAGCATAGCTATTTCTGGCAATATAGTTGGAGTTGACTACAAAGTTAGAACCTACTGCATGGATAAATCCTGGGACACATCCAAGGTTTGAGTCACAGTTCAAAATAGCTGCATAGTTGTGGCCAGCAGCACTGATGGGTTTTGTTTCATAGATGGAGTGAGCATCCTTGTTAGGACTGAAAGCACTATTGTGACTAGTAGCATTACTAAGCCTGGCATTATAGTTAGAATCAGGGTCTTTTTCAAGGCCAGGGTTATTATTATTGGAGCCAGGGCTATTATTATTGGGGCCAGGGTTATTGTTGTTTGGGACAGGGCTATTGTTAGGGCCAAGGCCTGTGATGTCGGGGCCAGAGCCATTGTTGCCGGGTCCAGGGCTGAAGGGACCTGGTCTGATATTTTGGGGTCCAGGGCCATTGTTTTGGAGGTCAGATCCATTGATGTTGGGGCCAGGTCCATTGTTGTTGGAGCCAGGTCCATTGTTGAGGCCAATGTTACTGCTTGAACCAGTGCTGAGGCCAGCACCATTGCTGGAACCAGAAGTGTAGTCCAGGCCAGATCCATCTTGGAGACTAGAGGTGTAGTTGGGATTAGTGCCACTGTTGGAGTCAGCAGTACAGCCCTGATCATCAATGTCTAAGCCAGAGAAACTTTCTGAATTGTTGGTGTGCTTCTCCTCCTCATAATCAGTGTTATATTTGGAGTTAGCATCATTGTTAGTAGCATTATCAATGTTAGAGTCAGATTCACTGCTGGAGTCAGTTCCATTGTTAGAGTTACCATCACTGTTAGAATCAGCTCCACTTGTAGGGTCAGCATCACCACTGGGATCAGACCCATTCCTTGTGTCTGCATCATTTTCAGCATTGTTATCTTTTGGATCAGTGTCATCAGGGTCAGACTTATCTTTGGGATCTTTCTTATCTTTGGTGTTGTTTTCATCTTCAGGGTCTGTTTCATCTTCAGGATCTTTCTCATCTTCAGAGTCTGTCTCATCTTTGAGAAGAGGTTTGCCTTTGGCATTGGCCTTATCTTTGAGATTGCCAGTACTGGCAAGTTTAGTCTCATTGTCAGGATTGACCTCATTTTCAAATTTGGCAGTAAGTTTAAACTTGCCCTTGCTTTCAAGACCAGCAATGCTGCCGGTGTTGATGACATTGTCTGGGCCAGGGGTACTATGGTGGCTGATGTTATTTTGAGGATTCATGGGAAAGGTATGAGTAACAGTAGAGCCTATGAGATTTTGGAGAGCTGAGCAACTTTCACAGTGTAAGTAAGAAGTTGAACCCAAGGAATATTTAGAATCCTCCCAGTGTAGAGGGCAGTGGACGCCCAAAGGATGCTTAGGATCCAAGGATCAAGCTAAAGGGCTGTTCCGAGAAGTCTTGTGGTGTCTAATAGATTTGGGGCTCAGAGAATATTTAGAATCCAAGGGAATTTGGAGATGTAAAGGACAGTCGGGTTCTGAATCATCATCAGAATTCACAAGACACTTATGAAAAGAAGAATTATTGATTTCTACAAAACATTTGGAACATACTTGAGCTCCAGTGTCCAAAGTGTATGTGTTGTTTCTTTGAGTCTTAGGGCGTACAGCACACCAAGGGCTCACGGATGCGGAGTGGCAGATAGGTGCTAAAACTTGAGAGGTGTAATCCTCAGCACTTAGGAGATGAATAAGATTCATTTGAGACCCAGAACTCTGAAACCCCTGTTGGTATTTATAGTCTGTATAATGACTCTTACACATAGAAATTTTGTGGCTGGCATTTCTGTGATGCTTGTTATCCATGAAAGTGTTTGGATCTGGAAAAATGTTGGGGCTATGCTTTTCCTTTAACTTTTGCTGTGAGTCTTGCTTGTCACTGAGAGTTGGAGATACCTCTTTGAATCTCACAATCTTGTCATCACTCAGGTATCTCACAAGTTGAATTCTGGACACTACTAGAGAGAGAAGAGTGAAATATGAGCAAGAATAATGAGAAAGACATAAAACTTGACTTTTACAAACACAACACAAATTACACACACAAAAGAAAAAATGCCATTTCCTTCCATAGGTTATTACTATTGGGTATTTCAAAAGGAAGCCATGATCCTACATTTTCTGCTCAAATAGGTGTCATCTTGAGCTTATTAAGACATAAAAAATGAAACATGGCCATTTATCTCAGATTTTTATACTCCTCAGACTCAGAGAGCTGAACTTTTGATGATAACTCATTAAACAGGAATTCACTGGCATCATGTGGCCAAAATAAAACTTGCCTTTCACAGATTGATTACTATAGATCTGTATTTTTTTTTTTTCATTTTGCTTTTAGAAATACTGGTAATTTATTCTTTCCTGAAATATAATCCCTATAATTTATACAATCTCCATGTTTAGAGATAAAATTTTCCTTGGGCTTGATAGGTCAAAATGGCAAATTTTCTTGATATTAAATGTATTATCAAGGGTCAATTTTATGTTGCTATCAAGAACTCACTGGCACATGATTCTGGAAATTTAGACATTTACCTGTATCTTAGGTTTAAAATTGAACTAAAAGTTCATTAATATTATTATGGAATAACTTTGTTTTCCAGGCAAATAGGCAGAAATAAAATAAAAAATCAACATGATTTCATTTTCAAAACAGAAGACCTCTCTCGACAATTCCCTCAGGTCCTAAAACATTTCTCCCACGTTTTGGCATTAAACACAGCATCATACGTGGCAAAGAGTCTAAGAAGGCTGGGTAGTAGTTTCCATTCAGAAATCGATAGTTAATTTTTATGCAAAAGGAGCTTTGTCTTCTCATCCAGTTTCCATTAAGGCCATCTAGAATCCTTAAGATAAATTTTGAATTGTACATGCATAATCTTTAGGCATTTAGAAAAGAGACAGCTCTAAGTAGGTCTATTCTGAAAAGTATTCAATGGGTATCATATATATGACTTGGCCTACTATGAAACACTTAAAATGTATAGCCCTCATTGATTTATTTCTAAGAAAAGGAGCTCATATCTTATAAAAACATGTATTCATTATGTTCCACAATAGCATTCAATGATGCTTGCATAATGTAAAATAATGTGGACTTAGAGGTCTCTATTTCCATGCTTAATACTAAATACTAGAAGCAAAACTATAAATTTTCTATCCAAAGCCATGTGCCAGCAAATATTGAAAGCCAGTGGTAACTAGTATCTTTAGTGGCTCTGGCCTTCAATAACATGTACTATAGATTTTATTCATTCATACAAATTAGTGGCAAAGGCTTATAGCCTGACAAAAACAAAAAAAAGATATAGCAAGATGGCAGAGCAGTAAGACGTGGAGATCACCTTCCTCCCCACAAATGCATCAAAAATACATCTACAAGTGGAACAACTCCTACAGAACACCTACTGAACGCTGGCAGAAGACCTCAGACTTCCCAAAAGGGTCTTGGTGATCCGGCAGGATGTCAGGCCTGAGGATCAGAGGTGGGAGAGCCAAGTTCAGGACACTGGATGAACAGAGACCTCCCAGCTCCATGTAATATCAATTGGTGAGAGCTCTTCCAGAGATCTCCGTCTCAATGCTAAGACCCAGCTCCACTAAATGACCAGCAAGCTACAGTGCTGGACACCACATGACAAACAACTAGCAAGACAGGAACACAACCTTACCCATTAGCAGAGAGGCTGTCTGAAATCATAATAAGTTCACAGACACCCCAAAAAACACCACCGGACTCGGTCCTGCCCACCAGAAAAACAAGATCCAGCCTCATCCACCAGAACACAATCACCAGTCCCCTCCACCAGGAAGCCTACACAAGCCACTGAACCAATGTTACCCATTAGGGGCAGACACCAATAACAACGGGAACTATGAACCTGCAGGCTGCAAAAAGTAGACCCCAAAAACAGTAAGTTAAGCATAATGAGAAGACAGAGAAATATGCAGAAGATGAAGCAGCAAGAAAAAAACCCAACAGACGAAACAAATGAAAAGGAAATAGGCAGTCTATCTGAAAAAGAATTCAGAGTAATGATAGTAAAGATGATCCAAAATCTTGGAAAAAGAATGGAGAAAATACGAGAAACATTCAACAAGGACCTAGAAGAAATAAGAGAAAACAAACAATGATGAACAACACAATAACTGAAATTAAAAATTCTCTAGAAGGAATCAATAACAGAATAACTGAGGCAAAAGAATGGATAAGCGACCTAGAAGATAAAATAGTGGAAATAACTACCAAAAATCAGAATAAAGAAAAAAGAATGAAAAGAATTGAGGACAGTCTCAGAGACCTCTGGGACAACATAAAACGTACCAACATTCGAATTATATGGGTCCCAGAAGAAGAAGAGAAAAAGAAAGGGACTGAGAAAATATTTGAAGAGATTATAGTTGAAAATTACCCTAATATGGGAAAGGAAATAATCAATCAAGTCCAGGAAGCACAGAGAGTCCCATACAGGATAAATCCAAGGAGAAACAAACTAAGACACATATTAATGAAACTATCAAAAATTAAATACAAAGAAAAAATATTGAAAGCAGCAGGGAAAAGCAACAAATAACATACAAGGGAATCACCATAAGGTTAACAGCTGATCGTTCATTAGAAACTCTGCAAGCCAGAAGGGAGTATCTGGACATATTTAAAGTGATAAAAGGGAAAAAACTAAAACCAAGATTACTCTACCCAGCAAGGATCTCATTCAGATTCGATGGATAAATTAAAACCTTTACAGACAAGCAAAAGCTAAGAGAATTCAGCACCACCAAACCAGCTTTACAACAAATGCTAAAGGAACTTCTCTAGGCTGGAAACACAAGAGAAGGAAAAGACCTACAATAACAAACACAAAACAATTAAGAAAAAGGTAATAGGAGCATACATTTCAACAATTACCTTAAATGTAAATGGATTAAATGCTCGATCCAAAAGACACAGACTGGTGAATGGATGCAAAAACAAGACCCTAATATGTGCTGTCTACAAAAGACCCACTTCAGAACTAGGGACACATACAGAGTGAAAGTGAGGAGATGGAAAAATATATTCCATGCAAATGGAAATCAAAAAGCTGGAGTAGCAATTCTCATATCAGACAAAATAGACTTTAAAATAAAGACTATTACAAGAGACAAAGAAGGACACTACACAATTATCAAGGGATCAATCGAAGAAGAAGATATAACAATTGTAAACATTTATGCACCGAACATAGAAGCCCTTCAATACATAAGGCAAATACTAACAACCATAAAATGGGAAAACAACAGTAACACAATCATAGTAGAGAATTTTAACTCCTCACTTTCACCAATGGAGACATCAACCAAAATGAAAATAAATAAGGAAACACAAGCTTTAAATAACATTTTAAACGAGATGGACTTAATATTTAGAGATCATTCCATCCAAAAACATCAGAATACAATTTCTTCTCAAGTGCTCATGGAACGTTCCCCAGAATAGATCATATCTTGGGTCACAAATCAAGCCTTGGTAAATTTAAGAAAACCGAAATCATATCAAGTATCTTTTACAACCAGAACACTATGAGACTACATATCAATTACAGGAAAAAAACTGTAAAAAATACAAACACACAGAGGCTAAACAACACACTACTAAATAACCAAGAGATCACTGAAGAAATGAAAGAGGAAATCAAAAAATACCTAGAAAAAAATGACAATGAAAACATGAAGACCCAAAACCTAAGGGATGCAGCAAAGGCAGTTCTAAGAGGGAAGATAATAGTACAATCCTATCTCAAGAAACAAAAAAAAAATCTCAAATAAACAACCTAAACTTACACCTAAAGCAATTAGAGAAAGAAGAACAAAAAACCCCAAAGTTATCAGAAGGAAAGAAATCATATAGATCAGATCAGAAATAAATGAAAAAGAAATGGAGGAAATGATAACAAAGATTAATAAAACTAAATGCTGATTCTTTGAGAGATGATAGACAAAATTGATAAACCACTAGACAGACGTATCAAGAAAAAAAGGGAGAAGACTCAAATAAATAGAATTAGAAATGAAAAAGAGAAGTAAAAACTGACACTGCAGAAATACAAAGGATCATGACAGATTGCTACAAGCTACTATATGTCAATAAAATGGACAACCTGGAAGAAACGGACAAATTCTTAGAAAAGCACAACCTTCCGAGACTGAACTAGGAAGAAATAGAATATATAAACAGACCAAACACAAGCACTGAAATTGAAACTGTGATTAAAAATCTTCCAACAGATAAAAGCCCAGGACCAGATAGCTTCACAGGCGAATTCTATCAAACATTTACAGAAGAGCTAACACTAATCCTTCTCAAACTCTTCCAAAATATAACAGAGCGAGGAACACTCCCAAACTTATTCTATGAGGCCACCATCACCCTGATACCAAAACCAGACAAAGATGTCACAAAAAAAGGAAACTACAGGCCAATATCACTGATGAACATAGATGCAAAAATCCTCAACAAAATTCTAGCAACAGAATCAACAGCCCATTAAAAGGATCATACACCATAATCAAGTGGGTTTCCTCCCAGGAATTCAAGGATTCTTCAATATACGCAACTCAGTCAATGTGATACACCATACTAACAAATTGAAGGATAAAAATCATATGATAATCTCAATAAATGCAGAAAAGCTTTCAACAAAATTCAACACCTATTTATGATAAAAACTCTCCAGAAAGTAGGCATAGAGGGAACTTACCGCCACATAATAAAAGCCATATATGACAAAGCCACAGCCAACATCATTCTCAATGGTGAAAAATTGAAACCATTTCTTCTAAGATCAGGAACAGGACAAGGTTGCCCACTCTCACCACTATTATTCAACATAGTTTTGGAAGTTTTAGCCACAGCAATCAGAGACAAAAAAGAGAGAAGAGGAATCCAAATCAGAAAAGAAGAAACAAAACTGTCACTGTTTGCAGATGACATGATACTATACACAGACATTCCTAACAATGCTACCAGAAAATTACTGGAGCTAATCAATGAATTTGGTAATGTAGCAGAAGAAACAATTAATGCACAGAAATCTTTTTTATTCCTATACACTAATGATGACATATCTGAAAGAGAATTTAAGGAAACACTCCCATTTACCATTATAACAAAAAGAATAAAATACCTAGGAATAAACCTACCTAAGGAGACAAAAGACCTGTAGGCAGAAAACTATAAGACACTGATGAAGTAATTAAAAATGATACAAGCAGATGGAAAGGTATACCACGTTCTTGGATTGGAAGAATCAATATTGTGAAAATGACTCTACTACCCAAAGCAATCTACAGATTCAGTGCAATCCCTATCAAACTACCAATGGCATTTTTCACAGAACTAGAACAAAAATTTTCACAATTTGTATGGAAACACAAAAGACCCTGAATAGCCAGAACAATCTTGAGAAAGAAAAACAGAGCTGGAGGAATCAGGCTCCCTGACTTCAGACTATACTACAAAGCTACAGGAAACAAGACAGTATGGTACTGGAACAAAAACAGAAACATATACCAATGGAACAGCATAGAAAGCCTGGAGATAAACCCACGCACATATGGTCACCTTATGTTTGATAAAGGAGGCAAGAACATACAATGGAGAAAAGACAGTCTCTTCAATAAGTGGTGCTGGAAAAACTGTACAGCTACATGTAAAAGAATGAAATTAGAACACTCCCTAACACCATACACAAAAGTAAACTCAAAATGGATCAAAGACCTAAATGTAAGTCCAGACACTATAAAACTCTTAGAGGAAAACATAGGCAGAACCCTCTATGACATAAATCACAGCAAGATCCTGTTTGACCCACCTCTTAGAGAAATGAAAATAAAAACAAAAATAAAGAAATGGGATCTAATGAAACTTAAAAGCTTTTGCGCAACAAAGAAATCATAAACAAGACGAAAAGAAAACCCTCAGAATGGGAGAAAATATTTGCAAATGAAGCAACTGACAAAGGATTAATCTCCAAAATATACAAGCAGCTCATGCAACTCAATATGAAAAAAACAAACAGCTCAATCCAAAAATGGGCAAAAGACCTAAATAGACATTTCTCCAAAGAAAATATACAGATTGCCAACAAACACATGAAAGTATGCTCAACATCACTAATCATTAGAGAAATGCAAATCAAACTACAATGAGGTATCACCTCACACCTGTCAGAATGGCCATAATTAAAAAATCTACAAACAATAAATGCTGGAGAGGGTGTGGAGAAAAGGGAATACTTTTGCACTGTTGGTGGGTATGTAAATTGATACAGCCACTATGGAGAATAGTATGGAGGGTTCTTCAAAAACTAAAAATAGAACTACCATATGACCCAGCAATCCCTCTACTGGGCATATACCCTGAGAAAACCATTATTCAAAAAGAGTCATGTACCACAATATTCATTGCAGCTCTATTTACAATAGCCAGGACATGGAAGCATCCTAAGTGCCCATCGACAGATGAATGGATAAAGAAGATGAGGCACTTATATACAATGGAATATCACTCAACCATCAAAAGAAACGAAATTGAGTTTTTTGTAGTGAGGTGGATGGACCTATAGTCTGTCATACAGAGTGAAGTAAGTCAGAAAACAAATACCATATGCTAACACATATATATGGAATCTAAAAAATCAAAAAATGGTTCTGAAGAACCTAGGGGCAGGACAGGAATAAAGATGCAGACGTAGAGAATGGACCTGAGGACATGGGGAGGGGGAAGCGTAAGCTGGGCGGAAGTGAGAGAGTGGCATTGACATATATACACTACCAACTGTAAAGTAGATAGCTAGTGGGAAGCAGTCTCATAGCACAGGGAGATCAGCTCAGTGCTTTGAGACCACCTAGAGGGGTGGGATTGGGAGTGTGGGAGGGAGACGCAAGAGGGAGGGGATATGGGGATATATGTATACATATAGCTGATTCCCTTTTTTCTACAGCAGAAACTAACACAACAATGTAAAGCAATTATACTCCAATAAAGATGTTAAAAAAAGTGATTTAATTTGGCTATTAGACTCTTTCACATTCAAGATAATAGTGGAATATAAAACAGTTATAAGCAATCTGGAAAACAAATTGGAAGTATATGGGTATCGAAGGTGTACAGAGTTCTTAAACTCAATGAAAAATACTGTTAGAAAAAGCACACATCATATATAAGAATCTGTATTACTAAATTGGGTAATATCTTATCTTGTAATTAGGAATGAGGTACAACACTAAAAGTGAGATAAAAATAAGACAGCAGTACTCAGGCTGCTCCACAGAGACAGCGAACTTAAATTATACCCAAGAAAGTTTCTCTCATTTAATAATCTTGAAGATGTATCTCTGATTTCCAAAAGCAAATGAATATATTCATATGCAAAAGATAAAATAGAACATCTATAATGACCAATTTATTTTTACATGGTGTTCTGTACCTGCAGAGTTTGGTGTGGCTACAGCACAGTATATAAAGGGTACATACTGTAGTTCTCTTATCAGAGGTAATCTAAAGCCTTTATTCTTTTTATGATCTTTAGAGGAGGGGATGAAAATGAACAAATGACAACAAAGTGGAGTCTTAATGGCATTATCAGAGCAGAATAGCTGTTTCTATGTGATTTAGAGAACTCAATATTGTGTGTTAGAAAGAGCACTGGTTTTGAGTCAAACAGCCTGTGTTTGAGAATCTGGTTCTGCCATATATTGGTGATATGATTTGAGAAAGTTGTACAACATTTATAAGCCATAATTTCTTCAACTCTAGAACAATTATAATAATATCTAACTTTTAAAGTCGTTGTGAGAGTTAAATGAGATACACAATAAATGTAAAGCAATTCTACCCTCCCAAGATGGGAGACTATAATATTGTTGAGACTGTTGGGCTAGTTTTTCCCCTTGTGAACCTTATATCCTTAGTGACTAGTGTTCAATTTTGCATTATCCTATTAACTCTCCTAATTTTCTGAAAGTTAGGAAGGACATGATTGTTCAATTATAAGAAGAAAATTTGAGGCATTTTTGATTTATATATATTTTTACAATACTATTGTTCCAAGAAGTTGAATAGCTATTTTCTGCACACTCTCTCATAGAGTGAAAATAAAGCTTATTGAAAAATATGTTGTTACTAGAAATGGTATTTATTTAACTATAATTTAATGAAATAGCTAGCAAAACAAACTAGAGGCACAGCAAAATTATGACTAATGCAGATTCTTGCAAAGCTACAATTACATTAATAATAATTAGTAATAGATAGCTTGAGTGTTAGGTAATTGCTACGGATGTCATTAACTTTGTAAAAAGACTTGATGTTCACATGAAAGAAGACAACCCTATTTTACTTGGGTTGATGAAAATGCTAAGTCAACAGTCTAGGCAAAGCAGAAAAGAGAAAAACTGAAAAAAAGAGGTGTTTGCTAATTTCTTTAACATCATTTAGGGATGGAGTTAGATATTAAACTTGAAGATAGTGTTAGTAAAAAGATAGCAATACTTTTACTGAATGTTGTTCCGTTCCCCAAATTTCCATAATTCTCAAAATTTTTCTACAACATGTCTTAATAAAACGTCAACAGGCATATATTTTTATTAAAAAGAAATCATAACACTTGCATAATCGAGTTTTGATTTTTGTTGTTGTTGTTGTTGTTGTTGTTGTTGTTACTGATGAACTTTTAAAATGTCTTACTTTTGGGAGGTGGCAAAGATGGCAGAGTAAGAATACCCTGAATTCAACTCCTCTCACTGGCACGCCTGAATTACAGCTATCATTACATTACATTATTATTACAACTGAGCAACTGTCTATGAGAACAAGCTGAAGACTAGCATAAAAGATTTTCCACAACTAGACATGAAGAAGGAATCATAACAAGATGGGTAGGAGGGGCATAATCACGACCTGCACCCCCAGGTTGCCAACCCACAAATGGGAGGAATATCACAATTGCAGAAGTTCTCCTCAAGGAGTGAGGGGTCCAGGCCCCATATTGAGCTCCCCAGCCTGGGGTTCCTGCCCTGGGAAGATGGCCCTAGAATGTCTGGCTTTAAAAATGAGAGGGGTTTATGTTTGGGAGAGCTGATGGCTATAGGAAACAGAGACTCTGCAATTAAAGGGCATGTGCAAAATCTCACTTGCTCCCAGTCCCAGCTCAGAGGCAGTAGTTTGAAAGGCTCCTGGTCAGATTGTGCTTGCTAAAGTTGGAGAGCCTCTGGAAGACTCAGGTGGCAATTAGGACTGCCCCAGGTGACAGAGATGCTGGCAGCAATAATTTTGGGAAGATCCTTCTACTGGGATAATACCAACACTAGAGAGTACCATTTTGGAATCCTGCCTCTAGCCTGTTAGCCCTGGGGACCTAGCCCTGCCCACAAGTAGGCCTGCACCAGGCCCATGCCCCCAGCCCAAGGCTGCAAAGACAGCATTGCAGAGGCATGGCCCCACCCTCCAATAGGCTGGCACCAGCACCAAATCCCTCTGGGCTGAGAAAACTGCTATGTGGAAACCTGGCCCATCAACCAGTGGGCTAGCAGAAGCCCTGCACTGCCCACACTGGGCTGCTCACCAACTGCATGGGATGCTACAATGCCCTCCAGCATGCCTGCAGCCACTGCAAAAGCCACAACTTTGCAGCCAAATGGGCCAGGGGCCAGCCCAACTTACAAATTTGCCCACAGTAGTCAGCCTTGCCACAACAGAAGGGCAGACACAGCCCACACAGGGGACACCTCCAAAACATATAGTTCTGCTGACCAGAGGGAAGCATGCTGCTGGGCCCTGTAGGACTTCTCCTACATAAGGCCACTTCTCCAGGATTAGGAAACATAACCAACCTACCTAACACATAGGAATAAACATAGAAAATTGGGCAAAGCGAGGAGACAGACAAATATGTTCTAAATGAAGGAACAAGAACATAACCTCAGAAAAAGAACTAAATGAAGTGAAGGTGACCAACCAACCAAATAAAGTGCTCAAGGTAATGATCATAAGATGCTCACCAAACTCAGGGAAAAAATAGGTGAACACACTGAGACTTTCAACAAAGCATAATGAAATGTAAAGAAGAACCAAACAGAGATGAAGAATACAATAATCAACATTTAAAAATACACTAGAAGGAATCAACAGTAGATTAGATGATACAGAGGAACAGATCAGCAACTGAAACACAGAATAGTGGAAATCATTCAAGCTGAACAGAAAAAGAAAAAAAAAATAAATAATGGTAGTTTACGAGACATTTGGGTCAACATCAAGCATACTAACATTACATTATAAGAGTCCTAAAAGGAGAAGAGAGAAAGAAAGAGGCAGATAACTTATTTGAATAAATAATAGCTGAAAACTCCCCTATCTGGGTAAGGAAACAGATATCCAGGTCCAGGAACCACAGAGAGTACTAAACAAGATGAACCCAAAGAGCTGCACACTAAGACACATTATAATTACAATGGAAAATATGAAAGATAAAGAGAGAATCTTAAAAGCAGCAAGATAAAGCCAACAGTTATGTACAAGGGAACTCCCATAAGACTAACAGCCGACTTTTCAGCAGAGACTCTGCAACCCAAAAGGGAGCAGTTTTACAAGAAATGTTAAAGGGACTTCTCTAACAGGGCACAACTAGGAATATGAAAATTATGAAAAGAAAAAAATGTCACTGGTAAAGGCAAACATACAGTAAAGACAGTAGATCAACCACTTGTAAAGTTAGTAGAAAGGTTAAAAAACAAAAGTAGCAAATTCAACTATATTGACAATAAGTAGTTAAGGAATACACAAAACAAAATGTGTAAAATATGTAGTTAGAAACATTAAATATGGTGGGGAGTAAAAATTTAGAGTGGTTAGAATGCTTTCAAACTTAAGAGTTCATCAACTTAAGATAATCATATATACATATGATATGAATCTCATGGTAACCACAAATCAAAAACCTAAAATAGATACACACATAAAAAAAGAAAAAGGAATCCAAACATAACACTAAAGATAGTCATCAAATCACAAAGGAAGAGAGCAAAAGAAGAATAAAGAAAAAAAAACTGCAAAACAACCCCCAAACAATTAAGAAAATGGCAACAAGTACATACCTACCAATAATTAAATGTAAATAAGGTATTTGCTCCAATCAAAAGACATAGAGTGGCTGAATGAATAAAAAAGCAAGGCCCACCTATATGCTGCCTACTACAGACTCACTTCAGATCTAAAGACACACAGAGTCAAAGTTAAGAGATAGAAAAAGGTATTCTATGCAAATGGAAATGAAAAGAAAGCTGGGGTAGCAATACTTATATCACACAAAATAGATTTAAAAAAAGATGTAACGAGAGACAAAGAAGAATATTACATAATGATAAAGGGATCAATCCAACAAAAAGGTACACAATTGTAAATATATATGCACCCTACATAGGAGCACCTAAATACATATAGCAAATATTAATAAAATAAAAAGAGAAATTGACACTAACACAATAGTAATGGGGAATTTTAACACCCCAATTACATCAATTGACAGATTATCCATTATCTAGATAGAAAATCAAAAAGAAAACACTGGCCTTAAATGACACATTAGAGCACATGTAATTAACAAATATATATAGTACATTCCATCCAAAAGCAGCAGAATGTGCATTCTTTTCAAGTGCATATGAAATATTCTCCAGGGTAGATCACATGCTAGTCCATAAAACAAGTCTCAATAAATTTAAGAAGGTAGAAATCATATCAAGTATCTTTTATGACCACTACTTATGAGACTAGAAATCAACTACAAGAAAAAAAAATCCTGGAAAAACCACAAACACGTGGAGTCTAAACAACATGCTATTAAGCAACCAATGGATCATGGAAGAAATCAAAAAAGAAATTAAAAAATGTCTGAAGACAAATGAAAATGGAAACACAATGATCAAAAATCTAAGGGGCACAGCAAAAGTAGTTCTAAGAGAAAAGTTCTTAGCAATATAAACCTACCTCAGGACACTAGAAAAAACTCAAGTAAACAATCTAACCTTACACCTAAAGGAAATAGACATAGAAGAACAAACAAAATGCAAAGTTAGTAGAAGGAAAGAAATAATAAAGAGCAGAACAGAAATAAATAAAATAGAGACTAAAATAACAATAGCAAAGATTAATAAGACTCAGAGCTGGTTCCTTGAAAAGGTAAACAAAATTGATGAGCCCTTAGTCTGACTCATCAAGAAAGAGAGAGGGTCTAAATAAATAAAATCAAAAATGAAAGAGGAGATGTTACAACCAATACCACAGAAATACAAAGGATTCTAAGAAATTACTACAACAATTATATGCAAATAAAATGGACAATCCAGACGATATGGATAAATTCCTAGAAATATGCAATCTCCAAAGACTGAATCATGAAAAAATAGAAAACATGAACTGATAGATTACCAGTAATGAAATTGAATCAGTAATTTTAAAAACATAAAAAAAAAAAAACTCCCAATAGTCGAAAGTCCAGGATCAGACAGCTTCACAGGTGAATTTTACCAAAAATTTAAAGAAGAGTCAACACCTATCCTTCACAAACTATTCCAGAAGATTGAAGAGGAAGGAATGCATCCAAACTCATTCTGTGAGGCAGGCATTACCTTGATACAAAAACCAGACAAAGACACCACAAAAAAGAAAATTACAGGTCAGTATCACTGATAAACTTAGATGTAGAAATCCTCTACAAAATGTTAGCAAATCAAATTCAGCAATACATTAAAAGGATCAAACACCAGGATGGAGTGGGAATTATCCCAGGGATGCAAGAATGCTCAATGTATGCAAATCAATAAGTGTAATACACCACATTAACAAATTGAAGAATAAAAATCATACGACCATCTCAATAGATGCAGAAAAACTTTTGACAAAATTCAATGTCCAGATATGACAAAAACTCTGAACAAACTGGGTATAGAGGGTATATATCTCAATATAATAAAGGCCATATATGACAAACCCACAGCCAACACCATACTACATTGAAAAGCTGAAAGCATTTCCTCTAAGATCAGGAACAAGACAAGGATGCCCATTCCCCTTACTTTTACAAAACATAATATTGGAAGCCCTAGCCACAGCAACAAGACAAGAAAATTAAATAAAAGATTCCAAATTGGAAATGAAGACATAAAACAGTTATTATTTGCAGATGACATGATACTATATATAGAAAATCCTAAAGATACTACCAAAAAACTATTAGAACCCATCAACAAATTTGGTAAATTTTCAGGATACAAAATTAATATACAGAAATATGTTGCATTTTTATACACTAATAACAGACCATCAGAAAGAGAAATAAAGAAAACAATCACATTTACTGTTGCATCAGAAAAAATAAAATACTTAGGAAGAAATCTAACCAAAGTGATAAAAGACTTGTACTCTGAAAACTACAAGATATTGATAAAAGAAATTGAAGTTGACACAAACAAATGGAAAAAATATACCATGCTCATGGATTGGAAGAATTATAATTGTATAAATGACCATACTACCCAAGGCAACCTACAGATTCAATGCACTCCCCACCAAAATACCAAAGGTATTTTCCACAGATCTAGAACAAATAACTCTAATATTTGTACAGAAATACGAAAAAAACCCAAATATCCAAAGAAAGAACAAAACTGAAATGTCTCACACTCCCTGATTTCAAACTATATTACAAAGCTACAGTAATCAAAACAGTGTTGGACTGGCATAAAAACAGACACATAGGTAAATGGAACAGAATAGAGAGGCTAGAACCAAACCCACACTCATATTTTCAGTTACTCTATGACAAAGGAGACAAAAATATACAACCTCTTCAATAAATAGTGTTGGGAAAACCAGACATCTATATGCAACAAAATCAAACTAGGCTAATTTCTTACACCATATACAAAAATAAACTCAAAACAGTAAAGACTTAAATGTAAGACCTGAAACCATAAAATTCCTAGAAGGAAACATAAGCAGGATGATCTTTGACCTTGGTCTTAGTAATATTCTTTTGAATATGTCACCTCAGGCAAGGGAAACAAAAGCAAAAATAAACACATGGAACTACATCAAGCTAAAAAGCTTTGACACAGTGAAGGAACCTACAACAAAATGAAAAAGCAGCCTACTAAATGGGAGAAGATATTTGCCAACAGCATATCTGATAATGGATTACTATACAAAATATAAAGAACTTATATAACTTAAAATGAAAAAAAATAACCTGATTAAAAATTTGCAGAGGACCTGAATAGACATTTTTCCAAATAACACAAATAGATGGCCAACAAATACACAAATAAATGCTCATCATCACTCATTATTGGGAAAATGCAAAACAAAACTACAATGAGATATCACCTCACAAATGTCAGAGTGGCTACCATAAAAAGGAGAACAAATAACAACTGTTGGAGAGCATGTGGGAAAAGGAAACCCTTGTGCACTGTTCATGGGATTGTAATTTGGTGCAGCCACTAAGAAAAACAGTATGGAGGTTTCTCAAAAAATTAAAAATAGAACTGTCATTTGATCCAGCAATTTCACTTCTGGGTATTTACCCAAAGAAAACAAAAGCATAGTTTGAAATGATATATGCATTCCAATGATCATTACAGCATTATTTACAATAGATAAGATATACAAGCAACCTATGTGCCCATCAATAGACAAATGGATAAAGAAAATGGGGGATATATCTATATTTTTATATCTATATCTATATCTACCCAATAGAATATTACTCAGCCATAAAAAATGAAATCTTTCAATTTGTGACAACATGGATGGACCTAGAGGGTATTATGATAAGTACAATAAGTCAGAGAAAGACAAATACCATATAATCTTATTTATGTGTGGAATCTTAAAAACAAACAAACAAGCAAATTAAACAAAACAAAAACAGAGTCATAGATATAGAGAACAAAAAGGTAATTGCCAGAGAAGAGAGTGGTGGGAGGGGGTGAAATAGTTGAAAGTGATTAAGAGGTACAAATCTCCAGTTATAAAATAAATAAGCCATGGGGATGTAATCTACAACATAAGGAATATGATCAATAATACTGTAATAACTTTGTATGGGGACCTATGGTTACTAGACTTATCATGCTGATTGTTTCATAATGTATGAAAATGTCAAATCACTAGGTAGTACACCTGAAACTAACATAATATTGTACATCAATTATATTTCAATACATACATACATATATAAATAAATGTCTTACTTTTGAAAAGTACACAAAAGAACTGATATCACTGAAAAGAGAGGAATAAAGGCACTCCAGGATGGCATCCCTCTACATAGTAAGTAATGAGTTGGCAAAAACTGCTAGAATCATCTTCTTCAGAACACTGGAATCAAAAAACTTACAAAAGACAGGGAAAAGCTTGATGAAGAAAGAGCTGTTGCTTTGTTATGAAAGAGTGCTGTGATATTTAAATTTCCCAACTACCATCTTCCACACACCAGATCAGTGGTGACAGATGATGGCTGCCTTCATTCATGGTGCAGCTTGTTAGTATGAGAGGGAGCAATATATGTTTCATTCTCAAACAATTGTAGCTGTGATTTCAGCCTGTCTGGTAGCTCCCTAATGGACTGCTACAAGAACTTTCCTTTACTTTGTCCAACTTGGAGCATTCCCATGGCTGGACAGCTTCCCAGACAGCTTTTTCTAAAATTACTTAATGGCACAAGTATGGTCCACAGCAGCCTGGGTCAAGGGACAACAGTTTGGACAACCAATAGACGAGACAAAAGCCTGATAAGGAAGAGGTTGTAAAGGAGATACATGAGTGAAATAAGGACCTTTGAAACTCCCACATATGCTCGGGAATCCAAAAGGCTACATGCAGGGGCAGTGATGAAATCAAAAGGGAAATTTAAAAAATCTCAAAGCAAATGAAAATGGAAACACAGCATACTAAAACCTATGGATGCTTCAAAAACAGTTCTGAGAGGGAAGTTTATAGTGATAAATGCATATATTAAGAAATTAGAAAGATCTTAAGTGAACAACCTAAATTTATACCTCAATAAACTAGGAAAAGAAGAACAAATTAAGCCCAAAGTTAGCAGAAGGAAGGAAATAATAAAGTTCAGAGTGGAAGTGAATGACATAGTGACAAAGACATCAATAGAATATAACAAGGAAGCTAAGATCTAGGTTTTTTAGAGATTAACAAATTTGGCCAACTTTTAGCTAGAATAATGAAGAACAAGAGAGAAGATTCAAACAAAATCAGAAATGAAACAGGAAGTACTACAACCGATACTATAGATATATGTAGCATCATAAGAGACAACCATGAAAAATCATATGATAACAAATTAGATAACCTAGAATAAATGGATAAATTACTAGAAACTACCTACCAAGACTAAATGAGGAAGAAATAGAAAATATAAATAGACCAAGAACAAGTAATCAAAAACCTTCCAAACAGAAAACTCAAGGATTAGATGGCTTCACTGGTGAATTCTACCAAACATTTAAAGAAGAATTCATGCCAATCCTTCTCAAATGCTTCCAAAATTCTGAAGAAAATGGAACATTTCAAACTCATTTTATAAGGTCAGAATTACCCTGATACCAAAACTAGGTAAGAGCACTACAATGAAAGAAAACTATAAACCAATATCGCAGATGAATGAAGATGCAAAAATTCTCAACAAAATATTAGCAAATGAACTGAAGAACACATTAAAAAGATTACACACTATGACCAAGTGGGATTTATCCCTGGGATACAAGGATAGAAATCAATAAATGTGGTGCATCACATCAATAGAATGAAAAATAAAAATCACATGTTCATCTCAATAGATGCAGAATTATCATTTGACCAAATATAACATACTTTCATAATAAAAACTTTCAACAAATTGTTTATAGAAGGAACATACCTCAATGTAATGATGACAAACCCACATCAAACATTATACTCAAGAGTGAAAAATTGAAAGCTTTTCCTCTAAGATTAGGAACAAGACAAGGATGCCCATTCTCACCACTCTTATTTAGTATAGTAATGGAAGTATAGCTAGAAATATTAGGCAAGACAAAGAAATAAAATGCATCCAAATTGGAAAGAAAGAAGTAAAATGATCATTATTTTACTGATTGATATGATATGATTTTATATCGAGAAATTCCCAAAGATTCAATGAAAAAACTCTTGATACTAATCAACAAATTCAGGATATAAGATTTCCAACATTCTATCGCACAGTGTTGCTCTATATCATCTCCCTGAGTGATCATATTCATGCCCATGGTGTCAGTTATTATCATCTATTTGCAGAAGACCCTCACATTTGTACTCTCATACAAACTTCTTTTTTGAGCATGAGACCCATGTGGCCAAATAAATAAATAAGGATCAACGTAGAGAAATCAGTTGCATTTCTGTACACTAACAATGAAACATCTGAAAAAAGAAAGAAAAACTATCCTAGTCACAAGAGCATAAAAAGCAAAAATATACCTAGGAACAAATTTAACCAAGGAAATGAAATATCTGTACAACAAAAGCTACTAGACTTTGTTGAAAGCAATCTAAACAAACCAAGTAAATGGAAAGACATTCCATATTTATGGATCAGAAGAATTACCATTGTTAAAATGTCCATACTATCCAAAGCCATCTATAGATTCAATGCAATCCCTATCAAAATTCCAATGGTATTTTTCACAGAAATAGAAAAAACAATCCTAAAATTTGTATGGAGCCAAAAAAGGCCCTGGATAGCCAAAGCAATCATAAGAAGGAAGAACAAAGCCAGAGGCATCACACTTCCCGATTTCAAACTATATTACAAAGCTACAGTAATTAAAACAACATGGTACTGCCATAGAAATAGGCACATACAGGAACTGAGCAGAATAAAGAGCCCAGACTTAAACCCACTGCATAGAGTCAACTAATATTCAATAAAGGAGCCAAAATCACATACAGAAAAAATAAACTGGACCCCTATCTTACACCACTTTCAAAAATTAACAAGAAATAGATCAAAGAATTGAACATAAGATGTGGTACCATAAAACTCCTAGAAGAAGACATGGGGAAAATCTCCTTGATATTGATCTTAGCAATGATTTTTGGATATGATACCAAAAGCACAAGCAACAAAAGCAAATCAACAAGTGGGACTACATCAAACTTGAGAGCTTCTGCACAGCAAAAGAAACAGTCAACAAAATGAAAAGGAAACCTACAGAGTGGGAGAAAAGTTTTGCAAGCCATATATTGCATAATAGGTTAGTATCTAAAATATATAAAGAATGCATACAACTAATTAAAAAATCTGATTTAAAACTGAGCAGAAGATCAGAATAGACATTTTTCTAAAGAAGACATCCAAATGGCCAGCAGGTACATGAAAAAATGCTCAACATCACTAATCAACAGGGAAATCAAATCCAAACCGCAATGAAATATCACCTCACACCTGTCAGAATTGCTACTGTCAAAAGACAGGAAATAACAAGTATTGGAGGGGATGTGGAGAAAAAGGAACCCTCCTGCACTGTTAGTGGGACTGTAAATTGTTGTATCACTATTGAAAGCAGTATGGAGGTTCCTCAAAAAATTAAAAGTAGAACTATCATATGACCTAGAAATTTCACTTCTTTATATAAACCCAAAGAAATGAATATGGGATATTCCCATGTTTATTGCAGCATTATTCACAATAGCCAAGATATGGAAACAACCTAAGTGTCCCTAAATGGATGAATGGATAAATAAGATGTAAGATAGATAGATAGATATCATATTATTCACCCATGAGAAAGAAGGAAATCCTGCCATTTGCAACAATATGGATGGACCTTGAGGACACTATGCAAAGTGAAATAAGTCAGACATAGAAAGACAAATACTGTGTGATACAACTTATACGCGGAATCTAAAAAAAAAAAGCTGAACTCATAAAATAGTAATTATCAGGGACTTGGGGGTGGGGGAATAGAAGAAATGTTGTTTAAGGGTACAAACTTCCAACTAGTAGATAAATAAGTCTTGGGGAGCTAATGCACAGTATAGTGATTATAGACTATAATATTGTAATATAAACATCAAACTTACTATGATACTAGATCTTAATTATTCCCACTACAAAAAGGAAAGTTATGTGATACGATAGCAGTGCTGGCTAATACTACAATAACAATCATATTGAGAAAATTCAACACCCATTCATGACAAAAACTCTCAACAAAGTTGGTATAGAGGGAACAATCCCAACATAATAAAGGACATTTTTTTACAAGCCCACAGATAACATCATACTCAATGGTGAAAAGTTCTAAGCATTTCCTCTAAATTCAGGAACAAGACAACAATACCCATTCTCACCACTTCCATTTAACATAGTATTGGAATTCCTCAACAGAGAAATCAGATAAGAAAAAAATAAAAGGCATCCAAATTGGATGGGAAGAAGTAAAACTGTCACTATTTGCAGATGACATGATACTGCATATAGAAAACTCTAAAGTCTCCACCAAAAAACCTTTGGAACTAATAAATAAACTCAGTAGAGTTTCAGGATACAAGATTAATATACAGAAATCTCTTGCTTTTCTATACACTAATAATGAACTATCAGAAAGTGAAAGCAAAAAAAAAATACCATTTTAAATTGCATCAAAAAGAATAAAATACCTAGGAATAAACTAAGGAGGTGAAAGACATATACTGTGAAAACTATGAAACACAGATGAAGGAAACTGAGGATGACACAAAGAAATAGAAAGATATCCTATGTTCATGGATTGGAAGAATTAATATAATATGGCCATACTACCCAAAGCAATCTACAGATTTAATGCAATCCATATCAAAATATCCATGACATTTTTTACAGAACTAGAACAAGGAATCCTAAAATTTATGTGGAGCTGTGGTTATTAGCTATTGACCCTGAGTTGCCAAAGCAATCTTAAGAAGAAAGAACAAAGTTGGAGGTGTCATGCTCCCTGACTTCAGAATATACTACAAAGTTGCAGTAATCAAAACAGCATTGTTCTGGCACAAAAAACAGACGCATAGACCAATGGAATAGAATAGAGAGCCCAGAAATAAACTCATACACCTGGTCAATTAATCTATGACAAAGAAAGCAAGAAAATGCAATAGAGAAAAGTCTCTTCAATAAGAGGTCCTGGGAAACCTAGACCACTACATGTAAAACAATGAGATTAGAACATTCCCTCACACCATATACAAAAACAAAAACAAGCAAACAAACAAAAAACCAACAACAACAACAAAAAAAACAAGAGATGGATTAAAGACCTAAATGGAACTGTAAAACTCTCAGATGAGAACATAGGCATAATGCTCTGACATAAATTGTTGCAATATTTTTTTGGATCTGTCTCCTAAGGCAAAAGAAATAAAAGCAAAAATTAAAAAAATGGAGCCTAATTAAACTTTTGCACAGCACAGGAAACCATTGACAAAACCAAGAGACAACCTACTAAATGGGAGAAAATATTTACAAATGATATGACCCACAAGGAGTTAATATCCAAAATATATAAACAGCTCATGCAACTCAGTATAAAAAAAAAAATCAAAAAATGGGCAGAAGGCCTAATAGACATTTTTCAAAGAAGACATACAGATGGCTCACAGACATATGAAAAGACACTGAACATTGCTAGTTATTAGAGAAATGCAAATCAAAGTAACAATGAGCTATCACCTCACACTTGTTAGAATGACTATCATCAAAAAGTCTACAAATAAACAATGTTGTCGAAGATGTGGAGAAAAGGGATCTCTTGTGTACTGCTGGTGGGAATGTAAGTTAGTGCAGTCACTATGGAAAACACTATGGAGTTTCCTCAGAAAGCTAAAAATAGAACTACCATATGATGTGGCAATTCCACTCCTGGGTATATATCTGGAAAAAAATGAAAACCTTAATTCAAAAAGATGCATGCACCCCAATGTACATAGCAGTACTATTTACAATAGCCAAGATCTGGAAGCAACCCAAGTTTCCATCAGCAGATGAATAATGAATAAATGCTATATACATACAATGGAATATTTTTAAAAAGAATGAAATTCTGCCATTTGCAGCCCTGTGGATGGACCTAGACAATATTATGCTTAGTAAAACAAGTCAAATAGAGAAAGACAAATACTGTATGATACCACTTATATGTAGAATCTAAAAAGTAAAACAAACAAATGTATATTGCAAAGTAGAAACAGAGGCACAGATATATAGAACAAACTAGTGGTTACCAGTGAGGAGAGGGAAGGGGGTGGGGCAAGATAGTGGTATGGGATTAAGAGATACAAAATACTGTGTATAAATTAGATAAGCAAGATGGATATATCATACAGTATGGGGAACTATGACCATTATTTTGTAATAACTTTGAATGAAGTACAATCTATAAAAATACTGAATCACTATGCTGTACTCCTGAAACCACTATAACATTGTAAATCAACTATACTTTAATTAAAAATATTAATTTCTCAATAATTTATTTTAATTTTATTTTGCAATATTTGTCTGAGATACCTTGGAAATGTAAAAAAAAACAAAGGTTATTCCCCATTGTATTAAATATTTATATGTTTTCCTACAATAAATTATAGATAAAAATTTTGCATCTATTTCTGAACTTTTTTCCTTTTTTTAGCTGTTCGTTTGTTCATGAGTCAGTATCACATTGTTTCTCCAAAGTTGTCTTCTGTGATTTTAACTCTTCTACTGTTTATTTGGTTATTTTCCTTTTGTTATTTCTAATTTTGCATTTTCATGCTTGCTCATGTTTTTCTTGATTAGGTTGGCTTGGGTTTCATATATTTTATTTTTATTATTGTATGTACTATTTTTCTGTTTTGAGCTCACTATTTTATGTTTTTATTAAATCTGTTCTCCTTTCCTTCTCCTTATTTCCTACAGCTTTTATAACAAGTTACCTCAAACATAGTGACCCAGAAAAATACAAATATACTATCTTACAGTTTTGTTGGTCAGAAGTATGATATGGATCTCATTAGACAAAAATCAGGTCTCAGAAGGTATGGATTCCTTTCTCAAGGCTAGGGGAAAATAAATTTCCTTGGCTTTTTTTAGCTTCTAGAAGCTGCCTACATTTCTTGGCTCATTCCCCTTTCCTCTGCATTTAAAGCCAGAAATAGGAGGTTGAGTGCTTCTCTTTTCACCTTGATCTAACCCCTTCTGTCTTATTCCACTTTAAGGACCTTGTTATTACACTGGCCTATCTGTATAATCCAGGATAATCTCTCCATTTTAAGGTTAGCTAATTATCAATTTTAATTCTATCTGCAACCTTAATTCTTCTTTGCCATGTAATAAAACATATTCAGAGGTTTTGGGGATTGAGACCCGGACATTTTTGAGAGGTCATTATTCTGCCTACCATACATATATATACACATACATAATACATAATACATATGTATGTCTGTGTGTGTATATAAAATCTATTATCCTTATCTATCAGTCTATCATCTTCTCGATGATTTATGGCTTGCCTTTTCACTTTTTGATTTCTTTTCTTGAAAAGTTTTTAATTTTGAGGAAGTCCAGCATAACATTTAAAAAATCTTGTGATTAGTACCTTTTGTGTACTGTTTAAGAAATCTATGCCTTTTCTAAGATCATCAATATATACTATAATGTTCTCTTCTGGAAAGTTTTTCTTGTTTTGGCTTCCACATTTATGGTTATGATCCATTTGACATTATTTCTGTGTATACTATAAAGTATTCATAGGAACACCCAGCTTCTCCAGCACCAATTATTGAAAAACCTACATTCTCTGTTGAATTACCATGGCCCTTTTGTCTAAAATCAAGAGACTATATGTGAATGTATTTATTTTGGACTCTTTTCTATTTAATTGATCTATTAGACTATAATAATGAAAACACAACACTGTCTTAATTGCTACAACATTTTATAAAATCTTGAAATTTATTTATTTATTAATTTATTTTTAACATCTTTATTGGAGTATAATTGCTTTACAATGGTGTGTTAGTTTCTGCTTTATAACAAAGTGAATCAGTTATACATATACATATTTTCCCATATCTCTTCCCTCTTGCATCTCCCTCCCTCCCACCCTCCCAATCCCACCCCTCTAGGTGGTCACAAAGCACTGAGCTGATCTCCCTGTGCTATGCGGCTGCTTCTCACTAGCTATCTATTTTACGTTTGGTAGTGTATATATATATATGCCCATGCCACTCTCTCACTTTGTCCCAGCTTACCCTTCCCCCTCCCCATATCCTCAAGTCCATTCTCTAGTAGGTCTGTGTCTTTATTCCCATCTTGCCCCTAGGTTATTCATGACCATTTTTTTTTTAGATTCCATATATATGTGTTATCATATGGTATTTGTTTTTCTCTTTCTGACTTACTTCACTCTGTATGACAGACTCTAGGTCCATCCACCTCAGTACAAATAACTCAATTTCATTTCTTTTTATGGCTGAGTAATATTCCATTGTATATATGTGCCACATCTTCTTTATCCATTCATCTGTTGATGGACACTTAGGTTGCTTCCATGTCCTGGCTATTGTAAATAGTGCTGCAATGAACATTTTGGTACATGACTCTTTTTGAATTATGGTTTTCTCAGGGTATATGCCCAGTAGTGGGATTGCTGGGTCGTATGGTAGTTCTATTTTTAGTTTTTTAAGGAACCTCCATACTGTTCTCCAAAAATCTTGAAATTTAATAGGGTAAGTCCTCCATCTTTATCCTTATTCTTCCATATTATCTTGACTATAGTAGTAATTTTGCATTTCCACATTTTCATATAAATTTTATAATCAGCTTGTCAATTTTTACAAAAAAAGTTGATTAGATTTTTATTGGGATTGATTTGAATTGGGGGGAAATTGACAATATGGAGTTTTGATAATATGGAGTTTTCTTATCCAAAAACCTAGTATATTCTCTCCATTTATTTGGATCTTATGTAATATCTCCCAGAAAAGTTATACACTGTTCAATGGAGATATCTAAACATATTTTATTGAATTTGTTCCTACATGTTTGATGTTTAGGTATGTTTTGTGTTATTGTTTTAAATTTTATGTTCTACTTTTTTGTTGCTGCTATACAGAAATAGAATTGACATTTTAATACATGATTCGTTTTAGTAATTTCTCAATTCATTTGAATTTTCCTTATAGACTATCATGTAATCTGTAAATGACAGTTTTACTTGTTTTCCAATCTATCATTTATTTCTTTACTTGCCTTTTACATTGACTAGGATTTATAGTTGAAATGAATAGAAGTGGTGAGAGCAGTATCATATTGTATTCCTGAACTAAGGGGGAAGGTGCTCAATATTTCATAATTAAGCATGAGAAGAGCTACAGATTTTTCTTTGTAGATACCATTTATAAAATTGAGAAAGTTTGTTCTAGACATAATTTTCTTTGAATTTTTACAATAATTAATGTGTGCCACATTTTCTCAAGTGCTTTTTCTGCATCTCTTGTAGATTATCAGAAGAATTTTCTATTGTGTTATGTCGTAAATTATTGATTTATTTTTCAATGTTAAATCAGCCTTACATTTCTAGAATAAACCTCATTTAGTCATGATGCCACATCTTTTAATAGTTACCTGAGTTAATTTGCCTATATTTTGTTTAGCATTTTTGCATCTATGCTAATATGGGATATTGTTCTATGATTCCCTTTTCTTGTCATGTCTTTGCCAAGTTTTGGTGTCAGAGTTATGCTGGCCTCATAAAACAAGTGGAGAAATCTTCCCTCTTTCTATTCTCTGAATGAATATGTATAAGAATGGAGTGCTTTCTTCCTTTATTGCTCATTAAAATACACTAGTGAAGCTATCTGGGCATGTAGTTTTCTTTGTGAGAAGCTTTTTTTAAAATTAAAATTTCAAATTATTTGAAATAGAGCTATCAAGCTTTTCTATTTCTTCTTCTGTCCATTTTGGATACTGTTTTTTTTTTTTTTTTGTCAATTTGTCCTAAGTTGTGATGCATTTAATAAAGTGTTAAAACCTCCAACCACGATCGTAGATTTGTTTATTTCTTCTTTTGGCACTTTCAATTTTTGCTTCATGTATTTTGAAGATATGTTATTAAGTAAACACATTTTAAGAAAAATAATGTCTTTGGTACACAGACCATTTCATAGCTATTAAATATTCTTATTTTCTCTGGTAATGCACTTTGCTTTGATGTCTAGTTAATATGATATCAATCTGCCATACAAGCTGTCTTCAGGATATTAGCATGGTATGCCTTTTTCCATTTAAAGAAAATTTCAATCTACATCTGTTCTCATATACAAATTTTGTCTCTTTTAAACAGTGTACAGTTCTGTCTTATTTCTTAATTCAGTCTTATAATCTCTGTAATTTAATTGCACTTCTTTTAAAATTTAGTCCAGTTAAATTTCATGTGATTACTGGTACATTTGGGTTTATGTCTACTATGTAACTATTTTATTTATATTTTTCCCATCTTATCCTTGATCTTTTTTTCTGTCTTTTCTACTTTTTTATTAATCATGTATTTCCTTATTATTCGATTTTGTATTCTCTATTGGATTTTTGGCTATACCTTGCTGTGTAACGATGTTAGGAATTACTCCAGAATAGTGCTTTCCAAAATAACTTTCTGCACTGATGGAAATATTCTATATTTGTGCTGTCCAATATTGTAGCCACTAGCCACATGTGGCTGCTGAGCAGTTGAAGTGTGGTGAGTGAGACTGAGGAAATATTTTAAAATATTTTTCTTTAAGTTTAACAGCTTTATTGAGTTATAATGGACATAGAAAAACTACACATATTTAAAGCATGCACTTTGATAAGTTTTAACATAAACCCATGAAAACATTACCAAAATCAATATAGTTAATATATCCATCACACACTAGAATTTTGTCAAGTCCCTCTGTAATTCCTTTCTGCTGTACATTTATTACCTCATCCACCTTCCATCCCCAGGCAACCAATGATCTGCTTTTTGTCACTATAGAACAGTGCATATTTTGCTAAATTTTATATTAATGGAATCATATCAAATGTACTATTTTATTTCTGGTTTATTTCCCACAGAATAATTATTTTAATATTCAAGTTGAGAATCACATCGATATACCATAATTTTCTTATTCATTCACTTATTGAAGAATACTTGAGTTGTTTTCAGTATTTGCCAATATAAAAAAAAAAAAGCTGCCATGAAACATTCACAAAAAGTCTTTAAAAAGACATATGCTTTCATCTCTCTTGGGTATCTAGTATCATAATGGCTGGGTCACATGGTAGATGTTTGTATAACTTTCTTAAAAACTGTCAAACTATTTACCAGAGTGGTTGTACCATTTTACATACCCACCATGAGTGTATGAGAGCTCAAGATCCTCCACATCCTTCCCAAATCTTTGTATGGCCAGTTTTTGTAATCATAGCTATTTTAAAAACGTGTAGTGGACTCACATTGTGGTTTTAATTTCTTTCCCTAATAAAGTGATATTGAGCATCTTTAAATTTCCTTAATTACTATCTATCTATCTATCTATATCTATCTATCTATCTATCTATCTATCTATCTATCTATCTATCTATCTATCTATCTTTCTATAGATTTCGTGACATGCCTGTCTAAATCTTTTGTCCATTTTAAATTTAGTTGTTTCTTTTCTTGTTATTGAGTTTTGAGTGTTCTTTTTATATCTAGATACAGTGCTTTACCAGATATATGATTTGAAAATCTTTTTCATAGTTTATGGCATAGCCTTTCATTCTACAATTTTCTGAAAACTGAACTTTTAAATTTTGATGAAGTCCAATTTATCAAATGTTTCTTATTTGGATAGTGCTTTTGTTGTAGTAAATGAGAAATCCTTGTCTAACCCAATGTCACAAAGATTTTTTTTTCATCTAGAAGTATAGTTTTAGGACTTATATTTAGGTCTATTCTCCATTTGAGTTAATTTTTTGTATATGGTACAATATATGAATTAAAATTAACGTTTTTTTTTTCTTTTGCATTTCGATATCTAATTGTCAGAGCAACATTTGTTGGAAAGGCTATCCTTTCTTCATTGACTTTACACCTTGGTAAACCATCAGTTGTCATCAAGAACATGAGAACACAAGCTACACACTGGAAGAAAATATTTGTAAAAGAACATATCTGATAAGAGACTGTTATATAAAAATATAAAAACATTCTTAAAACTCAACAGTAAGAAAATGAAAAGTCATAATAAAAATGGGCAAAAGTCCTGAACAGAAATTTAACCCAAAGAAGATCTACAGATGTCAAATAAACATATGAAAAGATGCTCAACATCATATGCCATTAGGGAATCACAAATTTAAACACCAGTGAGATACCATTGCACATCATTAGGATGGTCAAAGTCCAAAACACTGACAACACCAAATGCTAGTGAGGATGTTAACCAGCAGGAACTCTCATTCATTGCTGGTGAGAATGCAAAATGGTACAGACACTTTGGAAGACAGTTTTCCAGTTTCTTAAAATACCTCAATATATTCTTATCATGTGAGCCAGCAATCATGTTTCTTGATAGTTATCCAAATTAATTGAAAACTTATGCCCATACAAAAACCTGCACAGGAATATTTATTAAAAATTGCCAAAATTTGGAGGCAACCAAGATATCCTCCAGTAGGTGAATAGATAAACTGCAGTAATTCAGATAATGGAATATTATTCAATTCTGAAAAAAATGAGCTATTAACCCATAAATAATATTGAAGAAATCTTAAATGTATATTACTAAGTGAAAGAAGTCAACCTGAAAAGAGCTATATACTGTATGATCCAAACTATATGACATTCTGGAAAAATTAAAACCATGGAGACCTTAAAAAGTTCAGTGGTTGCCAGAGTAGAGGGGAAATGGATGAATAGGTGGAACACAATGATTTTTAGTGTAGTGTGAAAATATTCTGCATGATACTATAATGATGGATTCATGTCACTAGACATTTTTCAAAACCCATAAAGATATATAACACTAAGAGTGAAGCCCAATGTAAACTATTGACTTTGAGTGATAATAATGTGTCAATACAGGTTCACTGATTATAATTAATGTACTGTGGTGTGAGATGTTGATAGTGGGGGAGGTTGTACATGTGTGGGGGCAGGGAGCATATGAAAACTCTGTATTTTATGCTCAATTTTTGCTTTGAACTAAAACTGCTCTTAAAAAATAAGGTCTTTTCTTAAAAAGCTAAGTTGTCCATATAGGTGAAGATCTATTTCTGGACTCTGGCTTCTGTTCCATTGATCTATTCATCTATCTTAATGCTAATAACACTGCCTTGACTACCAAAACTGCTTTGAAAAATAACTAACACTAACAGTTTTAAAGACTAACAGTTATTCTAGGGCCTTTGAATTTCCACATTTTAGAAATAGCTTGCCAGCTTTTTGGCCAATATTTTCTTGGATTTTGATTGAGACTGCATTAAATCTACAGATCAGTATAGGGAAGACAGTCATCTTAACACTGAGATTTCTGACCTATGAACATGGGATGTTTCTCTATTTATTTTGGTCTAATTTATCTCAGAAATCCTTGGAAGTTTTTACTCTTCACATCCAGAATGTTTTGGTCAGATTTATTTCTCACATTTCATATCTTTTAAGGCTATTATCAATGGTATTTTTTGAAAATGTCAATTTGTAACTGTTAATTGGTAGTATATAAAGATATAATTGGTTTTTGTATACCAACTTAGTATCCTAAAATCTTACTAAGCTCAAGTTCTAATGGATTTTATTGGTAGATTTCATCACATTTTCTATATAGACATTCATGATATCTGTGAATAAAGACGCATTCATTTTTCTTGCCTTATTACTCTGAATAGGAATTCAAGTAAAATGTTAAATGTAAGTGATGAAATTTAAAAATCTTATCTTGTTCCAGATCTTACTGGGGAAAGCATTCAGTTTTTCACCACTAAGTATGATCTTAGTTCTGGATTAAGGACAACTAATCCAATACCCTTAATTTGTCCCTCCCCCATTCTTTCTCCCCTTTGGTAATCACAACTTTGTTTTCTATATTTGTAGGTCTGCTTCTGTTTGCATATATATTAATTTGTATTATTTTTTGATTCCACATAAAGTGACATAATGCAGTGTTTGTCTTTCTCTGCCTGGCTTATTTCAATAAGCATAATATTATCCGGGTCCTCTGCAAATGGCAGAAGTTCATTCTTTTGTATGGCTAAGTAGTATTCCATTGTATGTATATACCACGTCTTCTTTATCTTTTTGTCTGTTGATGGGCACTTGGGCTGCTTCCATGTCTTGTCTACAGTTAATAATGCTGCTATGAACTTTGGGGTACATGTATCTTTTTGAATTAGTGTTTTCATTTTTTCTGGATATTTACTGAGGATTGGAATTGCTGGACCATATGGTAGTTCTATTTTTAATTTTTTGAGGAATCTCCATACTGTCTTCCATAGTGATGGTATCATTTACATTCCCACTAACAGTGTGTAAGGGTTCCCTTTTCTCCACATCCTCAATAACACTTGTTATCTATTATGTTTTTTATTATAAACATTCTAACAGATGTGACGTGGTAGTTCATTGTGAATTTTATTTGCCTATCCCTGATGATAAGTAATGTGGAGCACTGTTGCAGGTATCTGTACCTGTTGGCCATTTGTATGTCTTCTTTGGAAAAATATTTATTCAATCTTTGCCCATTTTTTTGCCCATTTTTTAACAGGGTTATTTGTTATTGAGCTGCATGAGTTCCTTATATAGTTTGGATTTTAACCCCATATCAGATATGGTTTTCAAGTATTTTTCTCCCATTCCATAGGTTACCTTTTCATATTATTGATTTTTTCTTTTGCTGTGCAAAATCTTTTTAGTTTGATGTAGTCCTACTTGTTTAATTCTGCTTTTGATACTTGTTCTTTTAGTGTAATATCAAAAAAGAAATCATTGCCCAAACCAATGTCAGTAAGCTTTCCCCATTCATTTTCTACTAGGAGTTTTATGTTTTCAGGTCTCACTTTTAAGTCTTTATTTT
This sequence comes from Eschrichtius robustus, assembly GCF_028021215.1. Classification (NCBI taxonomy): domain Eukaryota; kingdom Metazoa; phylum Chordata; class Mammalia; order Artiodactyla; family Eschrichtiidae; genus Eschrichtius; species Eschrichtius robustus. Next base: position 74,025,708 of record NC_090845.1, on the reverse strand, counting down.
GAGTTAATTTTTGTAAGTAGTGTAAGATAAGGGTCCAATTTCATTCTTTTGAAAGAGGACAGAAAGTTTTCACAACACAACTTAGAGAAGAGACTTTCCTTGCTCCATTGAGTATATGTGGCTCCCTTTTCAAATATTAGTTGAACATATATGCATACATTTACTTCTGGGCTCTTGGCTCTGTTCCATTGGTCTATATACCAGTTTTTATGTCAGTACTATGCTGATTTGATTATTCTTGCTTTATAATATATTTTGAAATCAGGAAGTGTGATGCCTCCAGCATTGTTCTTCTTTCTTAAGATTGCTTTGGCTATTCAGGGTCTTCTATTCCATACAAATTTTAGGTTTGTTTTTTCTACTTCTGTGAAAAATGCCATTGGACTTTTGATAGTAACTGCATTGAATCTATAGAAGGCTTTGGGTAGTATAGATATATTAACAATATTAATTCTTCCATCCATGACCACAGAATATATTTCAATTTATTTGTGTCTTCTTCAGTTTACTACATCAATGTCTTATACTTTTCAACATAAACAACTTTTACCTCACTTAAGTTTATTCCTCAGTATTTGTTTTTGATGCTATTTTAAATGGGAATGTTTTATTTTTTGATATTTTGTTGTTACTGTATAGAAATGTAACTGCTGGAGGGAGCTTCAAGATGGCGTAAGAGTAAGACACGGAGATCACCTTCCTCCTCACAGCTACATCAGAAATACATCTACATGTGGAACAACTCCTACAAAACACCTACTGAATGCTGGCAGAAGACCTCAGACCTCCCAAAAGGCAAGAAATTCCCCACGTACCTGAGTAGGTCAAAAGAAAAAAGAAAAAACAAAGACAAAAGAATAGGGATGGGATCTGCACCAGTGGGAGGGAGCTGTGAAGGAGGAAAAGTTTCCACACACTAGGAAGCCCCTTCAAGGGCGGAGACTGCGGGTGGTGGAGGGGGTAAGCTTTGGAGCCACGGAGGAGAGCCCAGCAACAGGGTGCAGAGAGATTCCCGCACAGACGGTCGGTGCCGGCCAGCACTCAGAAGCCCGAGAGGCTTGTCTGCTCACCTGCCGGGACGGGTGAGGGCTGGGAGCTGAGTTTCGGGCTTCGGAGGTCAGATCCCAGGCAGAGGACTGGGTTTGGCTGCGTGAACACAGCCTGAAGGGGGCTAGTGTGCCACGGCTAGCTGGGAGGGAGTCCAGGAAAAGGTCTGGAGCTGCCAAAGAAGCAAAAGACTTTTCCTTGCCTCTTTGTTCTGTGGTGCACAAAGACAGGGGATTAAAAGCACCACTTAAAGGAGCTCCAGAGATGGGCACGAGCCGCGGCTTTCAGCGCGGACCCAAGAGATGGGCATGAGACTCTAAGGCTGCTGATGCAGCCACCAAGAAGCCTGTGTGCAAGCACAGGTCACTATCCAAACCTCCCCTCCCAGGAGCCTGTGCAGGCCACCACTGCCAGGGTCCCGTGATCCAGGGACAACTTCCCCAGGAGAACACACGGCACACCTCCACTTGGTGAAATGTCACACCGGCCTCTGCAGCCGCAGGTTCACCCCACATTCCGTACCCCTCCCTTGCCGCGGCCTGAGTGAGCCACAGCCCCCAAATCAGCTTCTCCTTTAACCCTGTCCTGTCTGAGCAAAGAACAGACGCCCTCAGGCAACCTACATGCAGAGGCGGGGCCAAATCCAAAGCTGAACCCCAGGAGCTGCGCGAACAAAGAAGACAAAGGGAAATCTCTCCCAGCAGCCTCAGGAGCAGCATATTAAGTCTCCACAGTCAACTTCATTTACCCTGCATCTGTGGCGTACCAGAATGGACAACGAATCATCCCCAATTGAGGAGGTGGGCTATGGGAGCAATGATATATATATATATATATTTCCCCTTTTTCTCTTTTTGTGAGTATGCATGTGTATGCTTCTGTGTGTGATTTTGTCTGTATAGCTTTGCTTTTACCATTTGTCCTAGAGTACTGCCTCTCCGTGTTTTTTTTTTTTTTTTTTTTTTGGTATAGTTTTAGCACTAGTTGTCATTGGTGGATTTCTTTTTATGGTTTGGTTGCACTCTTCTTTCTTTCTTTTTTTTCTTATTACTTTCAAAAAATTTTTTAATAAGTATTTTTTTTATTTTAATACCTTTATTACTTTACTTTATTTTACATTATTTTGTCTTCTTTCTTTCTTTATTTTCTTCCTTTTATTCTGAGCCGTGTGGATAACAAGCTTTTCATGCTACAGCCAGGCATCAGGGCTGTGCCTCGGAGGTGGGAGAGCCAAGTTCAGGACACTGGTCCACAACAGACCTCCCAGCTACACTTAATATCAAATGGTGAAAATCACCCAGTGATCTCAATCTCAAGGCCAAGAGCCAGCTCCATTCAACGAGCAGAAAGCTCCAGAGGTGGACAACCCATGCCAAACAACTAGCATGACAGGAACACAATCCCACCCATTAGTAGAGGGGCTGCCTAAAATCAAAATAAGTTCAAAGACACCCCAAAACAAACCACGGGACATGATCCTGCCCACCAGAAAGACAAGACCCAGCCCCATCCACCAGAAAACAGGCACCAGTCCCCTCTATTAGGAAGACTGCACAACCCACTGAAACAACCTTACCCACTGGGGGAAGACACCAAAAACAACGGGAACTACGAACCTGCAGCCTGCGAAATGGAGACCCAAAACACAGTAAGTTAAGCAAAATGAGAAGACAGAGAAACACACAGCAGATGAAGGAGCAAGACAAAAACCCACCAGACCTAACAAAAGTAGACGAAAGAGGCAGCCTACCTGAAAAAGAATTCAGAATAATGATAGTAAAGATGATGCAAAATCTTGGAAATAGAATGGAGAAAATAGAAGAAACGTTTAACAAGGACGTAGAAGAACTAAAGAGCAAATAAACGGTGATGAACAACACAATAAATGAAATTTAAAATTCTCTAGAAGGGATCAATAGCAGAATAACTGAGGCAGAAGAACAGATAAGTGACCTGGAAGATAAAATAGAGGAAATAACTACTGCAGAGGAGAATAAAGAAAAAAGAATGAAAAGAATTGAGGACAGTCTCAGAGACGTCTGGGACAACATTAAACGCACCAACATTCGAATTGTAGGGGTCCCAGAAGAAGAAGAGAAAAAGAAAGGGACTGAGAAAATATTTGAAGAGATTATAGTTGAAAACTTCCCAATTATGGGAAAGGAAATTCTTAATCAAGTCCAGGAAGCACAGAGAGTCCCATACAGGATAAATCCAAGGAGAAACAGGCCAAGACACATATTAATCAAACTATCAAAAATTAAATACGAAGAAAAAAATATTAAAAGCAGGAAGGGAAAACCAACAAATAACACACAAGGGAACACCATAAGGTTACCAGCTGATCCTTCCAGCAAAACTCTGCAAGCCAGAAGGGAGTGGAAGGACATATTTAAAGTGATGAAGGAAAAAAACCTACAATCAAGATTTCTCTGCCCAGCAAGATTCTCATTCAGATTTCACAGAGAAATTAATACTTTTACAGACAAGCAAAAGCTAAGAGAATTCAACACCAAAATCCAGCTTTACAACAAATGCTGAAGGAAATTTTCTAGGCAGGAAATACAAGAGAAGGAAAGGACCTACAATAACAAACCCAAAACAATTAAGAAAATGGAAATAGGAACATACATATCGATAATTACCTTAAATGTAAATGGATTAAATGCTCCAACCAAAAGGCATAGGCTCACTGAATGGATACAAAAACCAGACCCGTATATATGCTCTCTAAAAGACGCCCACTTCAGACCTAGGGACACATACAGATGGAAAGTGAGGGGATGGAAAAAGATGTTCCATGCAAATGGAAATCAAAAGAAAGCTGGAGAGGCAATTCTCATATCAGACAAAATAGACTTTAAAACAAAGACTATTACAACAGACAAGGAAGGATATTACATAATGATAAAGGGATCAATCCAAGAAGAAGATGTAACAATTGTAAATACTTATGCACCCAACATAGGAGCACTTCAATACGTAAGGAAAAGGGTAACATCCATCAAAGGGGAAATTGACAGTAACACAATCATAGTAGGGGACTTTAACACCCCACTTTCACCAACAGATATGTCATCCAAAATGAAAATAAATAAGGAAACACAAGCTTTAAATGATACATTAAACTAGATGGACTTAACTGATATTTATAGGACATTCCATCCAAAAACAACAGAATACACTTTCTTCTCAAGTGCTCATGGAACATTCTCCAGGATAGATCATACCTTGGGTCACAAATCAAGCCTAGGTAAATTACAGAAAATTGAAATCGTATCAAGTATCTTTTCCCACCACAACGCGATGAGACTACATATCAATTACAGGAAAAAATCTGTAAAAAATACAAACACATGGAGGCTAAACAATACACTACTTAATAACTGAGAGATCACTGAAGAAATCAAGAAGGAAATCAAGGGGCTTCCCTGGTGGCGCAGTGGTTGGGAGTCCGCCTGTTAATGCAGGGGACACGGGTTCGAGCCCTGGTTCAGGAAGATCCCATATGCTGCAGAGCAGCTGGGCTCGTGCACCACAACAACTGAGCCTGTGCTCTAGAGCCCACACATCTAGAAACGGTGCTCCCAGATGAGAGAGTCAACAAGAGTTAGAGGCCCGTTCATGGCAATGAAGAGTGGCCCCTGCTCACCACAACTAAAACGAAAGCCCATGCACAGCAACGAAGACCCAACACAGCCAAAAATAAATTAATTTAAAAAAAAAAGAGGAAATCAAAAAATACCTAGAAACAAATGACAATGAAAACACGACGACCCAAAACCTATGGGATGCAACAGCAGCAGTTCTAAGAGGAAGTTTATAGCAATATAATCCTACCTTAAGAAACAAGAAACATCTCACATAAAAAAACTAACCTTACACCTAAAGCAATTAGAAAAAGAAAAACAAAAAAATCACAGAGTTAATGGAAGGAAAGGAATCATAAAGATTTGAACAGAAAAAAAAAAACGAAAAACAAATAAAGCAAATAATAGCAAAGATCAATAAAACTAAAAGCTGGTTCTTCGAGATGATAAACAAAATTGAAAAACCATTAGCCAGACTCATCAAGAAAAAAAGGGAGAAGACTCAAATCAATACAGTTAGAAATGAAAAAGGAGAAGTAACAACTGACACTGCAGAAATACAAAGGATCATGAGAGATAACTACAAGAAACTCTATGTCAATAAAATGGACAACCTGGAAGAAATGGACAAATTCTTAGAAATGCACAACCTTCCGAGACTGAACCAGGAAGAAATAGAAAATATAAACAGACAATTCACAAGCACTGAAATTGAAACTGTGATTAAAAATCTTCTAGCAAACAAAAGCCCAAGACCAGATGGCTTCACAGGCAAATTCTACTAAACATTTAGAGAAGAGCTATCACCTATCCTTCTCAAACTCTTCCAAAATATAGCAGAGGGAGAAACACTCCTAAACTCATTCTGCGAGACCACCATCACCCTGATACCAAAACCAGACAAAGATGTCACAAAGAAAGAAAACTACAGGCCAATATCACTGATGAACATAGATGCAAAAATCCTCAACAAAATACTAACAAACACAATCCAACAGCACAGTAAAAGGATCATGCACCATGATCAAGTGGGGTTTATCCCAGCAATGCAAGGATTCTTCAGTATATGCAAATCAATCAATGTGATACACCATATTAACAAATTGAAGGAGAAAAACCATATGATCATCTCAAAAGATGCAGAAAAAGCTTCTGACAAAATTTAACACCGATTTATGATAAAAACACTCCAGAATGTAGGCATAGAGGGAACTTTCCTCAACCTAATAAAGGCCATATATGACAAACCAAAGCCAACATTCTCCTCAATGGTGAAAAACTGAAATCATTTCCACTAAGATCAGGAACAAGACAAGGTTGCCCACTCTCACCACTTTTATTCAACATAGTTTTGGAAGTTTTAGCCAGCAATCAGAGAAGAAAAAGGAATAAAAAGAATCCAAATCGGAAAAGAAGAGGTAAAACTGTCACTGTTTGCAGATGACATGATACTATACATACAGAATCCTAAAGATGCTACCAGAAAACTACTAAAGCTAGTACATGAATTTACTAAAGGATACAAAAGTAATGCACAGAAATCTCTTGCATTCCTATAAACGAATGATGAAAAATCTGAAAGTGAAATTAAGAAAACACTCCCATTTACCATTGCAACAAAAGGAATAAAATATCTAGTAATAAACCTACCTAAGGAGACAAAAAACCTGTATGCAGAAAATATAAGACACTGCTGAAAGAAATTAAAGATGATACCAATAGATGGAGAGATATACCATGCTCCTGGATTGGAAGAATCAACATTGTGAAAATGACTCTACTACCCAAAACAATCTACAGACTCAATGCAATCCCTATCAAACTACCACTGGCATTTTTCACAGAACTAGAACAAAAAATTTCACAATTTGTATGGAAACACAAAAGACCCCGAAGAGCCAAAGCAGTCTTGAGAATGAAAAATGGAGCTGGAGGAATCAGGCTCCCTGACTTCAGACTATACTACAAAGCTACAGTAATCAAGACAGTTTAGTACTGGCACAAAAACAGAAACATAGTTCAGTGGAACAGGATAGAAAGCCCAGAGATAAACCCACACACATATGGTCACCTTAACTTTGTTAAAGGAGGCAAGAATATACAGTGGAGAAAAGACAGCCTCTTCAATAAGTGGTGCTGGGAAAACTGGACCGGTACATGTAAAAGTATGAAATTAGAACACTCCCTAACACCATACACAAAAATAAACACAAAATGGATTAAACACCTAAATATAAGTTCAGATACTATCAAACTCTCAGAGGAAAACATAGGCAGAACACTTTATGACATAAATCATAGTAAAATCCTTTTTGACCCACCTCCTAGAGAAATGGAAATAAAAACAAAAATAAACAAATGGGACCTAATGAAACTTAAAAGCTTTTGCACAGCAAAGGAAACCATAAACAAGACCAAAAGACAGCCCTCAGAATGGGAGAAAATATTTGCAAATGAAGCAACTGACAAAGGATTAATGTTCAATATTTAAAAGCAGCTCATGCAGCTCAATATCAAAAGAACAAACAACCCAATCCAAAAATGGGCAAAAGACCTAAATAGACATTTCTCCAAAGAAGATATACAGATTGCCAACAAACACATGAAAGATTGCTCAACATCATTAATTATTAGGGAAATGCAAATCAAGACTTCAATGAGTTATCATCTCACACAGGTCAAAATGTCCATCATCAAAATATCTACAAGCAGTAAATGCTGGAGAGGGTGTGGAGCAAAGGGAACCCTCTTGTACTGTTGGTGGGAATGTCAATTGATACAGGCACTATGGAGAACAGTATGGAGGTTCCTTAAAAACTAAAAATAGAACTACCATACGACCCAGCATTCCCATTACTGGGCATAGACCCTGAGAAAACCATAATTCCAAAAAAGTCATGTACCAAAATGTTCATTGCTGCTCTATTAACAATAGCCAGGACATGGAAGAAACCTAGGTGTCAATTAACAGATGAATGGATAAAGAAGATGTGGCACATATATACAATGGAATATTACTCAGCCATAAAAAGAAACGAAATTGAGTTATTTGTACTGAGGTGGATGGACCTAGAATCTGTCAAACAGAGTGAAGTACGTCAGAAAGAGAAAAACAAATATCGTATGCTAACACATATATATGGAATCTAAAAAAAAAAAAAAAGGTCATGAAAAACCTAGGGGCAACATGGGAATAAAGATGCAGACCTACTAGAGAATGGACTTGAGGATATGGGGAGGGGGAAGGGTAATTTGGGACGAAGTGAGAGAGTGGCATGGACATATATACACTACCAAACGTAAAATAGATCGCTAGTGAGAAGCAGCCACATAGCACAGGGAGATCAGCTCGGTGCTTTATGACCACCTAGAGGGGTGGGATAGGGAGGGTGGTAGGGAGTGAGATGCAAGAGGGAAGAGATATGGGAACATATGTATATGTATAACTGATTCACTTTGTTATAAAGCAGAAATTAACACACCATTGTAAAGCAATCATACTCCAATAAAGATGTTAAAAAAAGACAAAAATGTAATGCAACCACTTTCTTTGTATGTTGATTTTATATCCTGCAACTATACTGAATTCGTTTATTAGCTCTAACAGGTTTTTTGGTGGAGACGTTAAAATTTTCTATATTTCTATATTCTATATTTCTAAATCTTCATATCATGTGTTAACTGTTACAATTTTACATTTTCCTCTCCAATTTGTATGTCTTTTATTTCTTTTTCTTGCCTAATTGCTCTTGTTAAGATTTTCTGTGTTGAATGGGAGTGGTGAGAATAAGCATACTTGTTCCTGATATTAGAGGCATAGCTTTCAACCTATCACCATTGAGTATAATGTTAGCTGTAGATTTGTTGTATATGTTCTTTATTATGTTGAGGCATGTTCTTTCTATATCCAATATTTTTAAGATTTTAATCATGAAAGCATGCTTAATTTTTTTCAGATGTTTTTCTGCATCTATTGAGATGATTTCACCTAACATTCTATTAATATGGTGTACACACTTATGAATTTGTGTGCGTTGAACCATCCTTGCATCCAAGGGATAAATTCCAAATGGTCATGTTGTATAGTCCTTGTAATGTGTTGAATTCAGTTCGCTAAAATTTTTGAGAAGTTTTGCCTCTATAGGCATCAGGGATATTGATCTATAGAGTTCTGTTCTTGTAGTGTCCTTATCTGGCTTTGGTATCTGGATAAGGCTGGCCTTGTAAAATAAATTTGGAAGTGTTCCCTTCTCTTCAAATTTTTGCAAGTTTTTGAGAAATATTGGTATTAATTATTCTTTATATGGTTGGTTGAATTCACCAATGGAGCTATCTGGTCCTGGATTTTTCTGTGTTGGGAAGTTTTTGATTACAGATTCAATCTCCTTACTTGTTATTGATCTATTTATATTTTCTAGCTTTTCTTGATTTCGACTTGGTAGGTAATATGATTCTAGGAATTTATCCATTCTTCTAGGTTACATAATTTGTTGGCATATAATTGTACATAGTAGCTCTTATGCTCCTACGTATTTCTGTAGTATCAGTTTTTTTAAAAAACATCTTTATTGGACTATGATTGCTTTCCAATGGTGTGTTAGTTTCTGCTTTATAACAAAGTGAATCAGTTATACATATACATATGTTCCCATATCTCTTTCCTCTTGCATCTCTCTCCCTCCCACCCTCCCTATCTCACCACTCTAGGTGGTCACAAAGCACCAAGCTGATCTCCCTGTGCTATGCGGTTGCTTCCCGCTAGCTATCTATTTTACGTTTGGTAGCGTATATATGCCCATGCACTCTCTCACTTTGTCACAGCTTACTGTTCCCCCTCCCCATATCCTCAAGTCCATTCTCTACTGTTCTGTGACTTTATTCCCGTCTTACCACTAGGTTCTTCATGAAATTTCTTTTTTTCCCTTAGATTCCATATATGTGTTAGCATACGGTATTTGTTTTTCTCTTTCTGACTTACTTCACTCTGTATGACAGATTCTAGGTCCATCCACCTCACTACAAATAACTCCATTTTGTTTCTTTTTATGGCTGAGTAATATTCTATTCTATATATGTGCCACATCTTCTTTATCCATTCATCTGATGATGGATACTTAGGTTGATTCCATGTCCTGGCTATTGTAAATAGAGCTGCAATGAACATTTTGGTACATGACTCTTTTTGAATTATGGTTTTCTCAGGGTATATGCCCAGTAGTGGGATTGCTGGGTCGTATGGTAGTTCTATTTTTAGTGTTTAAGGAACCTCCATACTGTTCTCTATAGTGGCTTTATCAATTTACATTCCCACCAAGAGTGAAGGAGTGTTCCCTTTTGTCCACACCCTCTCCAGCATTTATTATTTGCAGATTTTCTGATGATGGCCATTCTGACCAGTGTGAGGTGATACCTCAATGTAGTTTTCACTTGCATTGCTCTAGTGGTTAGTGATGTTGAGCATTCTTTCATGTGCTTGTTGGCAATCTGTATATCATCTTTGGAGAAATGTCTATTTAGGTTTTCTGCCCGTTTTTGGATTGGATTTTTTGTTTTTTTGTTTTTGAGCTGCATGAGCTGCTTGTAAATATTGGACATTAATCCTTTGTCAGTTGCTTCATTTGCAAATATTTTCTCCCATTCTGAGGGTTGTCTTTTGGTCTTGTTTATGGTTTGCTTTGCTGTGCAAAAGCTTTTAAGTTTCATTAGGTCCCATTTGTTTATTTTTCTTTTTATTTCCATTTCTCTAGGAGCTGGGTAAAAAAGGATCTTGCTGTGATTTATGTCATAGAGTGTTCTGCCTATGTTTTCCTCTGAGAGTTTGATAGTATCTGAACTTATATTTAGGTGTTTAATCCATTTTGTGTTTATTTTTGTGTATGGTGTTAGGGAGTGTTCTAATTTCATACTTTTACATGTACCGGTCCAGTTTTCCCAGCACCACTTATTGAAGAGACTGTCTTTTCTCCACTGTGTATGCTTGCCTCCTTTATCAAAGATAAGGTGACCATATGTATGTGGGTTTATCTCTGGGCTTTCTATCCTGTTCCATTGATCTATATTTCTGTTTTTGTGCCAGTACCATACTCTCTTGATTACTGTAGTTTTGTAGCATACTCTGAAGTCAGGGAGCCTGATTCTTCCAGTTCCATTTTTTGTTCTCAAGATTGCTTTGGCTATTCGGGGTCTTTTGTGTTTCCATACAAATTGTGAAATTTTTTGTTCTATTTCTGTGAAAAATGCCATTGGTAGTTTGATAGGGATTGCATTGAATCTGTAGATTGCTTTGGGTAGTAGAGTCATTTTCACAATGTTGATTTTTCCAATCCAAGAACATGGTATATCTCTCCATCTATTTGTATCATCTTTAATTTCTTTCATCAGTGTCTTATAATTTTCTGCATACAGGTCTTTGGCTCCTTAGGTAGGTTTATTCCTAGAAATTTTATTCTTTTTGTTGCAATGGTAAATGGGAGTGTTTTCTTAATTTCACTTTCGGATTTTACATCATTCGTTTATAGGAATGTAGGAGATTTCTGTGCATTAATTTTGTATCCTGCTACTTTACCAAATTCATTGATTAGCTCTAGTAGTTTTCTGGTAGCATCTTTAGGATTCTCTATGTATAGTATCATGTCATCTGCAAACAGTGACAGCTTTACTTCTTCTTTTCCGATTTGGATTCTTTTTATTTCTTTTCCTTCTCTGATTGCTGTGGCTAAAACTTCCAAAACTATGTTGAATAATAGTGGTGAGAGTGGGCAACCTTGTCCTGTTCCTGATCTTAGTGGAAATGGTTTCAGTATTTCACCATTGAGGACAATGTTGGCTGTGGGTTTGTCATATATGGCCTTTATTATGTTGAGGAAAGTTCCCTCTATGCCTACTTTCTGCAGGGCTTTTATAATAAATTGTTGTTGAATTTTGTCGATAGCTTTCTCTGCATCTACTGAGATGATCATATGGTTTTTCTCCTTCCATTTGTTAATATGGTGTATCATGTTGATTGATTTGTGTATATTGAAGCATCCTTGCATTCCTAGAATAAACCCCACTTCATCATGGTGTATGATCCTTTTAATGTGCTGTTGGATTGTGTTTGCTAGTATGTTGTTGAGGATTTTGCAACTATTTTCATCAGTGATATTGGCTTGTTGTTTTGTTTCCTTGTGACATCTTTGTCTGGTTTTGGTATCAGGGTAATGGCGGCCTCATAGAATCAGTTTGGGAATGTTCCTCCCTCTGCTATATTTTGGAAGAGTTTGAGAAGGATAGGTGTTAGCGCATCTCTAAATATTTGATAGAATTCACCTGTGAAGCCATATGGTCCTGGGCTTTTGTTTGTTGGAAGGTTTTTAATCACAGTTTCAATTTCAGTGCTTGTGATTGGTCTGTTCATATTTTCTATTTCTTTCTGGTTAAGTCTTGGCAGGTTGTGCATTTCTAAGAATTTGTCCATTTTTTCCAGGTTATCCAATTTATTGGCATAGAGTTGCTTCTAGTAATCTCTCATGATCCTTTGTATTTCTGCAGTGTCAGTTGTTACTTCTCCTTTTTCATTTTTATTTCTATTGATTTGAGTCTTCTTCTGTTTTTTCTTGTTGAGTCTGGCTAATGGTTTATCAATTTTGTTTATCTTCTCAAAGAACCAGCTTTTAGTTTTATTGATCTTTCCTATCATTTCCTTCATTTCTTTTTTATTTATTTCTGACCTGATCTTTATGATTTCTTTCCTTCTGATAGCTTTGAATTTTTTTTAGTTCTTCTTTCGCTAATTGCTTTAGGTGCAAGGTTAGGTTGTTTATTTGAGATGTTTCCTGTTTCTTAAGGTAGGATTGTATTGCTATAAACTTCCCTCTTAGAACTGCTTTTTCAGCATCCCATAGGTTTTGGATCGTCGTGTCTCCATTGTCATTTGTTTGTAGGTATTTTTTGATTTCCCCTTTGATTTCTTCAGTGATCACTTGGTTAGTAAGTAGTGTATTCTTTAGCCTCCATGTGTTTGTATTTTTTACAGATCTTTTCCTGTAACTGATGTCTAGACTCATAGCATTGTGGTCGGAAAAGATACTTGATGCTATTTCAATTTTCTTAAATTTACCAAGGCTTGATTTGTGACCCAAGATATGATCTATCCTGGAAAATGTTCCATGAGCACTTGAGAAAAATGTGTATTCTGTTGTTTTTGGGTGGAATGTCCTATAAATATCAATTAAGTCCTTCTTGTTTAATGTATCATTTAAAGCTTGTGTTTCCTTATTTATTTTCATTTTGGATGATCTGTCCATTGCAGAAAGTGGGGTGTTAAAGTCCCCTACTATGATTGTGTTACTGTCAATTTCCTCTTTTATGGCTGTTAGTATTTGCCTTATGTATTGAGGTGCTCCTATGTTGGGTGCATAAATATTTACAATTGTTATATCTTCTTCTTGGATCAATCCCTTGATCATTATGTAGTGTCCTTCTTTGTCTCTTGTAATAGTCTTTATTTTAAAGTCTATTTTGTCTGATATGAGAATTCCTACTCGAGCTTTCTTTTGATTTCCATTTGCATAGAATATCTTTTTCCATCCCCTCACTTTCAGTCTGTATGTGTCCCTAGGTCTGAAGTGGGTCTCTTGTAGACAGCATATATATGGGTCTTGTTTTTGTATCCATTCAGCCAGTCTGTGTCTTTTGGTGGGAGCATTTAATCCATTTACATTTAAGGTAATTATCGATATGTATGTTCCTATTCCCATTTTCTTAAATGTTTTGGGTTTGTTATTGTAGGTGTTTTCCTTCTCTTGTGTTTCTTGCCTAGAGAAGTTCCTTTAGCATTTGTTATAAAGCTGGTTTGGTGGTGTTGAACTCTCTCAGCTTTTGCTTGTCTGTAAAGATTTTAATTTCTCCATCACATCTGAAGGAGATCCTTGCTGTGTAGAGTAATCTTGGTTGAAGGTTTTTCTCCTTCATCACTTTAAATATGTCCTGCCACTCCCTTCTGGCTTGCAGAGTTTCTGCTGAAAGATCAGATGTTAACCTTATGGGGATTCCCTTGTGTGTTATTTGTTGTTTTTCCCTTGATGCTTTTAATATGTTTTCTTTATATTTAATTTTTGATAGTTTGATTAATATGTGTCTTGGCATGTTTCTCCTTGGATTTATCCTGTATGGGACTCTCTGTGCTTCCAGGACTTGATTAACTATTTCCTTTCCCATATTAGGGAAGTTTTCATCTATAATCCCTTGAAATATTTTCTCAGTCCCTTTCTTTTTCTCTTCTTCTTCTGGGACCCCTATAATTCGAAGGTTGGTGCATTTCATATTTTCCCAGAGGTCTCTGAGACTGTCCTCAGTTCTTTTAATTCTTTTTTCTTTATTCTGCTCTGCAGTAGTTATTTCCACTATTTTATCTTCCAGGTCACTTATCCGTTCTTCTGCCTCAGTTATTCTGCTATTGATCCTTTCTAGAGTATTTTTAATTTCATTTATTGTGTTGTTCATCGTTGCTTGGTTCTTCTTTAGTTCTTCTAGGTCTTTGTTAAATCTTTCTTGCATTTTCTCTATTCTATTTCCAAGATTTTGCATCATCTTTACTATCATTATTCTGAATTCTGTTTCAGGTAGACTGCATATTTCCTCTTCATTTGTTATTTCTGGTGTGTTTTTACCTTGCTCCTTCATCTGCTGTGTGTTTTTCTGTCTTCTCATTTTGCTTATCTTACTGTGTTTGGGGTCTCGTTTTCCCAGGCTGCAGGTTCATAGTTCCCGTTGTTTTTGGTGTCTGTCCCCAGTGGATAAAGTTGGTTCATTGGGTTGTGTAGGCTTCCCGGTGGAGTGGATTAGTACTTGTGTTCTGGTGGATGAGGCTGGATCTTGTCCTTCTGGTGGCCAGGTCCACGTCTGGTGGTGTGTTTTGGGGTGTCTGTAGACTTATTATGATTTTAGGCAGCCTCTCTGCTAATGGATGGTGTTGTGTTCCTGTCTTGCTAGTTGTTTGGCATAGGGTGTCCAGCACTGTAGCTTGCTGGTCATTGAGTGAAGCTGGGTCTTGGTGTTGAGATGGAGATCTCTGGGAGATTTTTGCCATTTGGTATTATGTGGAGCTGGGAGGTCTCTTTTGGACCAGTGTCCTGAAGTTGGCTCTCCCACCTCAGAGGCACAGCCCTGATGCCTGGCTTGAGCACCAAGAGCCTTTCATCCACACGGCTCAGAATAAAAGGGAGAAAAAATAGAAAGAAAGAGGATAAAATAAAATAAAATAAAGATAAAATAAAATAAAGTTATTAAAATAAAAAATAATAATTAAGAAAAAAAAATTTAAACTAAAAAAAAACAAACAAAAAACTGATGGACAGAACCCTAGGACAAATGGTGAAAGCAAAGCTGTACAGACAAATTCTCATAGAGAAGCATACACATACACTCATACAATAAGAAAAAGGGGAAAAAATAATATATCTTGCTCCCAAATTCCACCTCCTGAATTTGGGATGATTACTTGTCTATTCAGGTATTCCACAGATGCAGGGTACATCAAGTTGATTGTGGGACTTTAATCGGCTGCTTCTGAGGGTGCTGGGAGTAATTTCCCTTTCTCTTCTTTGTTCCTACAGCTCCCGGGGTTCAGCTTTGGATTTGGACCCGCCTCTACGTGTAGGTTGCCTGAGGGCATCTGTTCTTCACTCAGATAGGACGGGGTTAAAGGAGCAGCTGATTCGGGGGCTCTGGCTCGCTCAGGCCGGGGGGAGGGAGGGGTATGGAGTGCGGGGTGAGCCTGCGGCAGCAGAGGCAGTTGTGACATTGCACCAGCCTGATGTTTGCCATGCGTTCTCCTGAGGAAGTTGTCCCTGGATCACGGGACCCTGGCAGTGGCGGGCTGCACAGGCTCCCGTGAGGGGTATGTGGATAGTGACCTGTGCTCGCACACAGGCTTTTTGGTGGTGGCAGCAGCAGCCTTAGCGTCTCATGCCCGTCTCTGGGGTTCGTGCTGATAGCTGTGGCTCACGCCCGTCTCTGGAGCTCCTTTAAGCAGCGCTCTTAATCCCCTCTCCTCGTGCACCAGGAAACAAAGAGGGAATAAAAAGTCTCTTGACTCTTAGGCAGCTCCAGACCTTTTACCGGACTCCCTCCCGGCTAGCTGTGGCATGCTAGCCCCCTTCAGGCTGTGTTCACACAGCCAACCCCAGTCCTCTCTCTGGGATCCAACTGAAGCCCGAGCCTCAGCTCCCAGCCCCCACCTGCCCCGGCGGGTGAGCAGAAAAGCCTCTCGGGCTGGTGAGTGCTGGTCGGCACTGCTCCTCTGTGCTGGAATCTCTCCGCTTTGCCCTCCGCACCCCTGTGGCTGCGCTCTCCTCCGTGGCCCTGAAGCTCCCCCCCTCCGCCACCTGCAGTCTGTGCCCGTGAAGGGGCTTCCTATTGTGTGGAAACCTTTTCTCCTTCACAGCTCCCTCCCACTTGTGCAGGTCCCATCCCTATTCTTTTATCTCTGTTTTTTTCTTTTTTCTTTTGCCCTATCCAGGTATGTGGGGAGTTTCTTGCCTTTTGGGAGATCTGAGGTCTTCTGCCAGCATTCAGTTGGTGTTCTATAGAAGCAGTTCCACGTGTAGATGTATTTCTGATGTATCTGTGGGGAGGAAGGTGATCTCCACGTCTTACTCTTCCGCCATCTTCTCCTCTCTGTAGTATCAGTTTTAATGTCTCCTGTTATTTTTGATTTTGAATCTTTTTTATTTTTTCTTCATATGTGTGGCCAAATGTTTGTCAATTTTATTTTCTTTTTGAAAAACAAGTTATGTGTATTGCTCATTTTTTTGAGAGTTTTTTCTTCTCCATTTCATTTGTTTCTCCTCTGATCTTTGTTATTGCCTTCTTTCTCTTAACTTTGAGCTCTTTGTTTTTCTAGTTTCTTGAGTTGTAAAGTCAGGTCGTCTATTTGAAGTTTTATTTCTGTTAACATATACGTTTATTGCTATAAATTTGCTTCTCAATGCTACATTTGAAGCATCACATAAGTTTTGGTATGCTGTGTTTCCATTTTCTTTTGTTTCAAGATATTTTATGATTTCACTTTAGATTCTTCTTTGACCAATTGGTTGTTCAGGAGAGTGTTATTTAGCTTCAATGCAAAGCAAATTTTCCATTTTTTTTCTTGTTACTGATTTCCAGTTTCATATCATTGTATTTGGAAAAGATACTTTTTTTTTTAAACATTTTATTGAAGTATAATTGCCTTACAATGGTGTATTAGCTTCTGCTTTATAACAAAGTGAATCAGTTATACACATACAATATGTTCCCATATCTCTTCCCTCATGCACCTCCCTCCCTCCAACCCTCCCCATCCCACCCCTCTAGGTGGTCACAAAACACCGAGCTGATCTCCCTGTGCTATGTGGCTGCTTCCCACTAGCTATCTATTTTACATTTGGTAGTGTATATATGTCCATGACAATCTCTTACCCTGTCACATCTCACCCCACCCCCTCCCCATATCCTCAAGTCCATTCTCTAGTAGGTCTGTGTCTTTATTCCCGTCTTGCCACTAGGTTCTTCATGGCTTTTTTTTTTTCCTTATATTCCGTATATATGTGTTAGCATACTGTATTTGTTTTTCTCTTTCTGACTTACTTCACTCTGTATGACAGACTCTAGGTACATCCACATCACTACAAATACCTCCATTTCATTTCTTTTTATGGCTGAGTAATATTCCATTGTATATATGTGCCACATCTTCTTTATCCATTCATCTGTCGATGGACATTTAGGTTGCTTCCATGTCCTGGCTATTGTAAATAGAGCTGCAATGAATATTTTGGTACATGACTCTTTTTGAACTATGGTTTTCTCAGGGTATATGCCCAGTAGTGGGATTGCTGGGTCGTATGGTAGTTCTATTTGTAGTTTTTTAAGGAACCTCCATACTGTTCTCCATAGTGGCTGTATAAATTTACATTCCGACCAACAGTGCAAGAGTGTTCCCTTTCCTCCACACCCTCTCCAGCATTTATTGTTTCTAGATTTTTTGATGATGGCCATTCTGATCAGTGTGAGATGATATCTCATTGTAGTTTTGATTTGCATTTCTCTAATGATTAATGATGTTGAGCATTCTTTCATGTGTCTGTTGGCAATCTGTATATCTTCTTTGGAGAAATGTCTATTTAGGTCTTCTGCCCATTTTTGGATTGGGTTGTTCGTTTTTTTGTGATTGAGCTGCATGAGCTGCTTGTAAATCTTGGAGATTAATCCTTTGTCAGTTGCTTCATTTGCAAATATTTTCTCCCATTCTGAGGGTTGTCTTTTGGTCTTGTTTATGGTTTCCTTTGCTGTGCAAAAGCTTTTAAGTTTCATTAGGTCCCATTTGTTAATTTGTGTTCTTATTTCCATTTCTCTGGGAGCTGGGTCAAAAAGAATCTTGCTGTGATATATGTCATAGAGTGTTCTGCCTATGTTTTCCTCTAAGAGTTTGATAGTGTCTGGCCTTACACTTAGGCCTTTAATCCATTTTGAGTTTATTTTTGTGCATGGTGTCAGGGAGTGTTCTAATTTCATACTTTTACATGTATCTGTCCAATTTTCCCAGCACCACTTATTGAAGAGGCTGTCTTTTCTCCATTGTATATTCTTGCCTCCTTTATCAAAGATAAGGTGACCATATGTATGTGGGTTTATCTCTGGGGTTTCTATCCTGTTCCATTGATCTATATTTCTGTTTTTGTGCCAGTACCAAACTGTCTTGATTACTGTAGCTTTGTAATATAGTCTGAAGTCAGGGAGCTTGTTTCCTCCAGCTCCATTTTTCGTTCTCAAGATTGCTTTGGCTATTCGGGGTCTTTTGTGTTTCCATACAAATTGTGAAATTTTTTGTTCTAGTTCTGTGAAAAATGCCAGTGGTAGTTTGATAGGGATTGCATTGAATCTGTAGATTGCTTTGGGTAGTAGAGTCATTTTCACAATGTTGATTCTTCCAATCCAGGAACATGGTATATCTCTCCATCTATTTGTACCATCTTTAATTTCTTTCATCAGTGTCTTATAATTTTCTGCATACAGGTCTTTTGTCTCCTTAGGTAGGTTTATTCCTAGATATTTTATTCTTTTTGTTGCAATGGTAAACGGGAGTGTTTTCTTAATTTCACTTTCAGATTTTTCATCATTAGTGTATAGAAATGCAAGAGATTTCTGTGCATTAATTTTGTATCATGCTACTTTACCAAATTCATTGATTAACTCTAGGAGTTTTCTGGTAGCATCTTTAGGATTCTCTATGTATAGTATCATGTCATCTGCAAATAGTGACAGCTTTACTTCTTCTTTTCCGATTTGGATTCTTTTTATTTCTTTTCCTTCTCTGATTGCTGTGGCTAAAACTTCCAAAACTATGTTGAATAATAGTGGTGAGAGTGGGCAACCTTGTCTTGTTCCTGATCTTAGTGGAGATGGTTTCAGTTTTTCACCATTGAGGACAATGTTGGCTGTGGGTTTGTCATATATGGCCTTTATTATGTTGAGGAAAGTTCCCTCTATGCCTACTTTCTGCAGGGCTTTTATCATAAATTGTTGTTGGATTTTGTCAAAAGCTTTCTCTGCATCTATTGAGATGATCATATGGTTTTTCTCCTTCAATTTGTTAATATGGTGTATCACATTGATTGATTTGCGTATATTGAAGAATCCTTGCATTCCTGGGATAAACCCCACTTGATCATGGTGCATGATCCTTTTAATGTGCTGTTGGATTCTGTTTGCTAGTATTTTGTTGAGGATTTTTGCATCTATGTTCCTCAGTGATATTGGCCTGTAGTTTTCTTTCTTTGTGAAATCTTTGTCTGGTTTTGGTATGAGGGTGATGGTGGCCTCGTAGAATGAGTTTGGGAGTGTTCCTCCCTCTGCAGTATTTTGGAAGAGTTTGAGAAGGATAGGTGTTAGCTCTTCTCTAAATGTTTGATAGAATTCACCTGTGAAGCCATCTGGTCCTGGGCTTTTGTTTGTTGGAAGGTTTTTAATCACAGTTTCAATTTCAGTGCTTATGATTGGTCTGTTCATATTTTCTATTTCTTCCTGGTTCAGTCTTGGCAGTTTGTGCATTTCTAAGAATCTGTCCATTTCTTCCAGGTTGTCCATTTTATTGGCATAGAGTTGCTTGTAGTAATCTCTCATGATCTTTTGTATTTCTGCAGTGTCAGTGGTTACTTCTCCTTTTTCATTTCTAATTCTATTCATTTGAGTCTTCTCCCTTTTTCTCTTGATGAGTCTGGCTAATGGTTTATCAATTTTGTTTATCTTCTCAAAGAACCAGCTTTTAGTTTCATTGATTTTTGCTATTGTTTCCTTCATTTCTTTTTCATTTATTTGTGACCTAATCTTTATAATTTCTTTCCTTCTGCTGGCTTTGGGGTTTTATTGTTCTTCTTTCTGTAATTGCTTTAGGTGCAAGGTTAGGTTGTTTATTCGAGATGTTTCCTGTTTCTTGAGTTAGGCTTTATTGCTATAAACTTCTCTCTTAACACTTCTTTTGCTGTGTCCCATAGGTTTTGGGTCGTCGTATCTCCATTGTCATTTGTTTCTAGGTATTTTTTGATTTCCCCTTTGATTTCTTCAGTGATCACTTCGTTATTAACTAGTGTATTGTGTAGCCTCCATGTGTTTGTATTTTTTACAGATCTTTTCCTGTAATTGATGTCTAGTCTCATAGCGTTGTGGTCGGAAAAGATACTTGATACGATTTTAATTTTCTTAAATTTACCAAGGCTTGATTTGTGACCCAAGATATGATCTAACCTGGAAAATGTTCCATGAGCACTTGAGAAAAATGTGTATTCTGTTGTTTTTGGGTGGAATGTCCTATAAATATCAATTAAGTCCATCTTGTTTAATGTATCATTAGAACCTTGTGTTTCCTTATTTATTTTCATTTTGGATGATCTGTCCACTGGTGAAAGTGGGGTGTTAAAGTCCCCTACTATGATTGTGTTGCTGTCGATTTCCCCTTTTATGGCTGTTAGTATTTGCCTTATGTATTGAGGTGCTCCTATGTTGGGTGCATAAATATTTACAATTGTTATACCTTCCTCTTGGATCGATCCCTTGATCATTATATAGTGTCCTTCTTTGTCTCTTGTAATAGTCTTTATTTTAAAGTCTATTTTGTCTGATATGAGAATTGCTACTCCAGCTTTCTTTTGATTTCCATTTGCATGGAATATCTTTTTCCATCTCCTCACTTTCAGTCTGTATGTGTCTCTAGGTCTGAAGTGGGTCTCTTGTAGGCAGCATATATATGGGTCTTGTTTTTGTATCCATTCAGGCAGCCTGTGTCTTTTGGTGGGAGCATTTAGTCCATTTACATTCAAGGTAATTATCGATATGTATGTTCCTATTCCCACTTTCTTAAATGTTTTGGGTTTGTTATTGTAGGTGTTTTCCTTCTCTTGTGTTTCTTGCCTAGAGAAGTTCCTTTAGCATTTGTTGTAAAGCTGGTTTGGTGGTGCTGAACTCTCTCAGCTTTTGCTTGTCTGTAAAGATTTTAATTTCTCCATCACATCTGAATGAGATCCTCACTGGGTAGAGTAATCTTGGTTGTAGGTTTTTCTCCTTCATCACTTTAAGTATATCCTGCCACTCCCTTCTGGCTTGCAGACTTTCTGCTGAAATATCAGATGTTAACCTTATGGGGATTCCCTTGTGAGTTATTTGTTGTTTTTCCCTTGCTGCCTTTAATATATTTTCCTTATATTTAATTTTTGACAGTTTGATTAATATGTGTCTTGGAGTGTTTCTCCTTGGGTTTATCCTGTATGGGACTCTCTGTGCTTCCAGGACTTGATTAACTATTTCCTTTCCCATATTAGGGAAGTTTTCAACTATAATCTCTTCAAATATTTTCTCAGTCCCTTTCTTTTTCTCTTCTTCTTCTGGGACCCCTATAATTCGAATGTTGGTGCGTTTAATGTTGTCCCAGAGGTCTCTGAGACTGTCCTCAGTTCTTTTCATTCTTTTCTCTTTATTGTGCTCTGCAGTAGTTATTTCCACCATTTTATCTTCCAGGTCACTTATCCTTTCTTCTGCCTCAGTTATTCTGCTATTGATCCCATCTAGAGTATTTTTCATTTCATTTATTGTGTTTTTCATCATTGCTTGGTTCCTCTTTAGTTCTTCTACGTCCTTGTTAAATGTTTCTTGCATTTTGTCTATTCTGTTTCCAAGATTTTGGATCATCCTTACTATCATTATTCTGAATTCTTTTTCAGGTAGACTACCTATTTCCTCTTCATTTGTTAAGTCTGGTGTGTTTTGACCCTGCTCCTTCATCTGCTGTGTGTTTTTCTGTCGTCTCATTTTGCTTATCTTACTGTGTTTGGGGTCTCCTTTTCAAAGGCTGCAGGTTCGTAATTCCCGTTGTTTTTGGTATCTGTCCCCAGTGGCTAAGGTTGGTTCAGTGGGTTGTGTAGGCTTCCTGGTGGATGGAACTAGTGCCTGAGCTCTGGTGGATGAGGCTGGATCTTGTGTTTCTGGTGGGCAAGTCCACGTCTGGTGGTGTGTTTTGGGGTGTCTGTGGCCTTATTATGATTTTAGGCAGCCTCTCTGCTAATGGATGGGGCTGTGTTCCTGTCTTGCTAGTTGTTTGGCATTGGGTGTCCAGCACTGTAGCTTGCTGGTCGTTGAGTGAAGCTGGGTCTTGATGTTGAGATGGAGATCTCTGAGAGATTTTCGCCGTTTGGTATTATGTGGAGCTGGGAGGTCTCTTGTGGACCAGTGTCCTGAAGTTGGCTCTCGCACCTCAGAGGTATGGCCCTGATGCCTGGCTGGAGCACCAAGAGCCTTTCGTCCACATGGCTCAGAGTAAAAGGGAGAAAAAATAGAAAGAAAGAAAGAAAGAGGCTATAATATAGTGAAGTAAAATAAAGCTATTATAAAGCAAAGCTATACAGACAAAATCTCACCCAGAAGCATATACATATACACTCACAAAAAAAAGGAAAAGGGGAAAAATTAATATATCCTGCTCCCGAAGTCCACCTCCTGAATTTGGGATGATTCGTTGTCTATTCAGGTATTCAACAGATGCAGGCACATCAAGTTGTTTGTGGAGTTTTAATCCGCTGCTTCTGAAACTGCTGGGAGAGATTTCCCCTTCTCTTCTCTGTTTGCACAGGTCTTGGGGTTCAGCTTTGGATTTGGACCCGCCTCTGCGTGTAGGTCGCCTGAGGGCGCCTATTCCCCGCCCAGACAGGATGGGGTTAAAGGAGCAGCTGCTTTGGGGGCTCTGGCTCAGTCAGGCCGCGAGGAGGGAGGGGTACAGAGGAGGCGGGGCGAGCCTGCGGCGGCAGAGGCTGGCGTGACGTTGCACCAGCCTGAGGCGCACAGTGTGTTCTCCCGGGGAATTTGTCCCCGGATCACGGGACCCTGGCAGTGGCGGGCTGCACAGGCTCCCAGGAGGGGCGGTGTGGATAGTGACCTGTGCTCACACACAGGATTTTTGGAGGCGGCAGCAGCAGCCCCAGGGTCTCACGCCCGTCTCTGGGGTCCGTGCTGATCGCCACGGCTCGCGCCCGTCTCTGGAGTTCGTTTAGACGGCGCTCTGAATCCCCTCTCCTTGCGCGCCGTGAAACAAAGAGGCAAGAAAAAGTCTCTTGCCTCTTCGGCAGCTGCAGACTTTTTCCCGGACTCCCTCCCGGCTAGCTGTGGTGCACTAACCCCTTCAGGCTGTGTTTATGCCGACAACCCCAGTCCTCTCCCTGCGATCCGACAGTAGCCTGAGCCTCAGCTCCCAGCCCCGCCCGCCCCGGCGGGGGAGCAGACAAGCCTCTCGGGCTGGTGAGCGCTGCTCGGCGCCGAGCCTCTGTGTGGGAATCTCTCCGCTTTGCCCTCTGCACCCCTGTGGCTGTGCTCTCCTCCGTGGCTCTGAAGCTTCCCCCCTCTGCCACCCGCAGTCTCTGCCGGCAAAGGGGCTTCCTAGTGCGTGGAAATCTTTCCTCCTTCACAACACCCTCCCACTGGTGCAGGTGCTGTCCCTATTCTTTTGTCTCTGTTATTTCTTTTTTCTTTTGCCCTACCCAAGTACGGGGGGAGTTTCTTGCCTTTTTGGAGGTCGGACGTTTTCTGCCAGCGTTCAGTGGGTGTTCTGTAGGAGCAGTTCCACGTGTAGATGTATTTCTACTGTATCTGTGGGAAGGAAGGTGATCTCCGCTTCTTACTCTTCCGCCATCTTCTCTCCCCCGGAAAAGATACTTGATATAGTTTTATTATTCTTAAATTTTCTAAGATTTATTTTATGACCTAACATATGATCTATCCTGAAGAATGTTCTATGTGCACTTAAGAAGAATGTATATTCTACTGCTCTTGGGTGGAATGTTATGTATATGTCTGATTGGCCCATTTAGTCTAAAGTATATTTCAAGTCCAATTTTTCCTTATTGATTTTCTGTCTGAATCATCTATCCATTATTGAAAGTGTAAGGCTGAAATTCCCCACTATTATAGTACTTTATCTCTTTGTTCCTTCAGTTCTGTTAGTATTTGATTAATATATTTAGGTGCTTTAATGGAGGGTGCATATAAATTTACAATTGTTATATCCTCATGATGAATTGACCCCTATATCATTATTTCATGACCTTTATTGTCTTTTGTTCAAGCTTTTTACTTAAGGTCTATTTTGTCTGACATAACTATAGCTACCCTTGTTCCCTTTTGGTTTCCTTTTGCATGCAGCATATTTTTCTATCTCTTCTATTTCAGTCTATATGTGTCCTTAAAACTGAAGTGAATGTCTTATAGGCAGTATATAGTTGGGTCTTGTTTTTCAATCAATTCAGCCACTTTATTCCTTTTGGTTGGATAATTTAATCCATTTATATTTAAAGCAATCATTGGTATGTAAGTACTTACTAATGCCATCTTATTAATTATTTTCTGAATATTTTTATTTCTTTTGTTCCTTTCTTCTTCTCTTGCTGTCTGTGAATTGATGACTTTCTGTAGTGGTGTGCTTTGATTCCCTTCTCTTTATTTTTTATATATGAATTGTAGGGTCTTGCTTTGTGGTTACCATGAGGGTTATATAAAATCTCTTATAGATATGTCTATTTTAAGCTGATAACAACTTCAATTGCATACAAAAACTTTTCCCTTTTATTCTTCCCTCCACATTTTATGTTTTTGATGTCACACAATTTTTTTAATCATTTTTATTTTGTATCCTTTAAAAAATTATTATAGCTATAGTTAATCTAATATTTTGTCCTTTAACCTTTATAATAGAGTTAAATGATTAATATACCACCATATTACAGCATTGGAGTATTCTGAATTTGACTGTATACTTACCTTTACTTATGTGATTTATATTTTCATATGTTCTAATGTTAATTAGTGTCCTTTCACTTCAGTTTGAAAAATTCATTTCAGCATTTCTTGTAAAGCAGGTCTAGCATTGATGAACTCCCTCAGCTTTTGTTTGTCTGGAAAAGTCTTTGTCTCTTATTCATTTCTAAAGGACCACTTTTCTGGGTAAAATATTCTTGGTTGGCAGGGTTATTTTTTTCTTTCATCAAGTTGAATATATCACCCCACTTTCTCATGGCCTGAAAGATTTCTGCTGCACAAACTCTGATAGCCTTATAGAGTTTCCCTTATATGTTAATAAAATTTTCTCTTGCTGGTTTTAATCTTTTAAAGTTCTCTCATTGTCTTTGATTTTAGAAAGTTTTATTTTAATTTGTCTTAGAGATCTTTTGGGGTTGAAATTTTGGGGTGACCCTATTAGCTTCATGAATTTGGATATACAAATCTCTCCTCAAATTGGTATGTTCTCAGTCATTATTTCTTTAAATAAGTTTTCTGCCCCTTCTCTCTCTCTTCTCCTTCTGGGACTCCAATAAAGTGTAGATTGTTTCTTATAACAGTATCCTTTAGCTCACACAGGCTTTCTTCACTCTTTTTCATTATTTTTTCTTTGTTCTTCACCAAGTGCATAATTTCAAATGAGCTGTCTTCAACTTCACCAATCATCTTCTGTTGATATTCTCAATTGCATTTTTCATTTCATTTATTGTGATTTCTAGAGTTTCTATTTGATTCTTTTTTATGATTTCTATCTCTCTGTTAAACTTTTTGTTTTACTTGTGTATTGTTTTTCTGATTTCTTTGAATTGTCCTTCTGTGTTTTCTTGTAGCTTATTGAGTTTCCTTAAAACAACTATTTGAATTCTTTATTGAGAAATTGAAGATCTTCATTTCATTGGTCTTAGTTATTGGAAAATTATTGTGTTCCTTTGGTGATGTCATGTGTCCTTGATTTTTCATGTTCCTTGAAGTCTCGAGCATTTGAAGGAGAAGTCACCATCTCCAGGCTTTACTGACTGGCTTTTGGAGAGAAATATCTTCAGTAGTCAGCCCTGCTAGGGTTTCTGAAGCTTTCTATGTATATGCCCAGTCCACATTTCTTGTTCCCTCTTGGGGAGATTCTTAAGGTTATACGCTTTCTTTTGATTCTACAAAGTCAGGCTGGGCGCTCAGCCTCCCATTTGCTTTGCTCATGGAAGTGCTGAATGCTCTACTGTGTGTGATTTATCCCAGTTGCACAGAGTTGGGCCAGCTTTCTGCACATGTGCACTAGCTGTCTGTAAAGGCTCACTCTTGCAACTCTCAGGGGTGTACACAGGGAGCTGACCATGGAGGGTGGTGAGGTGCTTTTTAATTTGACTAACCCTCTTTTATCAGTTGTGCTTAGTGTGCTGTAAAGCCCATTTAACTAATTCTCCATTTCAAATTTTGTATATTTTAGTTTCAGAGTTTTCCCTTGGTAGTTTTTTCTTTTTTTCATAATTTCCATTGTTATAATGAAATGTTTCATCTTATATCACAGGAGTCTGCAAACTATGGCCCATGCCTTATATCTGTATGGCTTGCATGCTAACAAATGCATTTACATTTTAAAGGGATGAAAAAAAAATGCAACAGAAAATTACAAAGCCTAAAATATATACTATCTATCTACAGAAAAAAAAAATGTTTGCCAATTCCTTCCTAACCCATTGATTAATCTTTTCCTCTAATCTTTTATATTTAAAAATTATGCCTATAATTTAAAAATTGTTTTATGCTAACTGCAAAATCTGGCTCTTTGTTGTATCTGCAATTCTTGACTCTTTTAATCTTCCTAATTTGGTCTCATTTTTCTGTTTCTTCACATAATTTTTGATTACATTTTGAAATAATGTATAAAATTCTTTCTAAAAGAAAATTAGAGATTAAATAATATTTTCCCTTAAGAGAGTACAGGCCCCTCCCTTCCTCGGTTAAACTGCTAGGGTGAAGGGCTAATTTATTTTTCTTCATGTTTGATTAATTGGTATCTGGATTGGATTACAGCTTTAATAAGTTTCAATTCAACACTGGTTTCAAATGTTTTAAGGGGAGGATCACACTCTTCCCTCCAGTAGGGCATGGTATCTAAGCATCCATGAGGCTTTGGAGATCTTTGTGTTTTGCAACCCAACTACCAAATTTCTTTGCCAACAGTGGTCACTACCTGCTCTCTAGCCCCTATCCTGGCTTTCTGTGCCACCAGATATACATCTCTGCCCTCTTGCCCTACCCTGACCTTCCACAGCACTATACACTTGGATAAAGCCCTATTCAGAAGAATTGTAGGGTGGCAAGAACTTTTTTTCTATCTGAGGATCTTCTGGTTTTCCATCTGTCCTGCCAGCCCAGAAGTGCTATTAAAATGTCAGTTGGTTTATCTTTATGCTAGGAATGTATATTCCTTTGGGGGGGGGGTTCACACTTTGTAGTTGTTTCAAAGGTATGTCCACAAATTCTTTGCTAATTAATTTCCTCCTTTGAGAGTGTCTTAGAATTAGTGACTTGATTCTAGTAACTAAATTGTGGCAGAATTGATGGCATGTCCCTCCTAGATTAGGTTAAAAAAAGGGTGTAGCTTCTTTCTTGGGTATCTCTCTCATTTTCTCTCTCTTGAATCACTTATTCTGGTGGAATCCAGCTGCTATGTTGTAAGACAGTTCAGGGGAGAGAGAAGTCATCTGCCATGTTGTAAAGACTTTTAGGCAGATTGTGGAGAGACTTACATGAGTGAACATGGAAACAGACCCTCCCCTATTCAACCCTGGGTGACAGTTTGAATGCAATCTCCTGAGATACCCTGAGCCAGAAACACCCCAATAAGCTACTCCTGGACTGATGACCCGCAGAAATTGTGAGATTGGAAATGTTCATTGTTTTAAGCCACTAAGTTTGGAGTAATTTGTTACACAACAATAGATAACTAATATACTTCTCCATCACATGTGCCTTCAAAAGTTAAATTGCTTGGGAGTCTTGCCTCAGCTTGGAAGGGTTTGGCTCTCTTTGGAAATTAGTTCATATAGATTACTTTGCATTATCAACTCACTGATTTGTTTAAAATGAGGTTTTTGTAGCTTATCTGGTGTCATTTTAATTGTTAAGGTGAAATAGGACAAGGGAGATGGAATAAGAAATGATGTGAGAATTCTCTAGCAATCTTCTACATCTTAACTGGAAGCAGAACTCTTTGACATTTGAATGACTTGAATTTTTCTGAACAAACTATTAACAGGTGATTACTCTGGAAGAGGAAAAGGCCAGAAGCCAGGGTGGTTTTCTGGGTTTCTTTGTTTAGATTTGCCATTTATACGCTCTTTCACTCTTCACATTCTTCCCTGTTGCTTCAAAATACTATCACAGCACTGCTAGTTGTGAAGATTCTTCCGATATTGGGCAGTCTGGTTACATACCTTTACAGATTTTTTCTTTCAGTTTCACTTAATATCTAGTTTGTGGTAGTTTTCTGATTCTTGTTATTTTTTTAATAGTTTCCAAGAGGAAAAGTTGAAAGATTTAGAACTAATTTTCCACTATGTTTCTACCAGATTCTTAAACCCCACTCCAATCAAGTTTTGTAATCACTATTCTATTTAAAATGTTTTTTTATCAAGCTCATTGGTGACATTAATAGTACTAAATCCAATGGTTAATTCTTGTCACTTACCTTCCTTGACCTATCATTCACCTTTAATACAGTTGATCACTTCATTTTCCTTGAAATGCTGTCTTCACTTGGCTTCCAAGACACTACACACTCTTAGGAGTTTTTTCCCTCTTATCTCACTGGTTACTCTCTTTCAGTCTCCTTTGTTGGTTCTTCCTCATCTCCCTAATATCTTATCCTTGGATTGCTCCATAAATCAGTCCTTGAAATCCTTCTTTTCTCTAAAATAAATCCTTTGATATCATTCAGAGATATCTATATGTCAATTAATTGACCAATTATATATTTCTCTATTTAATTTCTTAAATGTATTTTTATAGCCAAGACTGCTCTCCTGAACTTTAGAGTTGCATGTGCCACTGCCTATCTGATACTTCTTCTTGACTGTTTAATTGATATCTCAATATTAACATGTCCAAATTTGAATTCCTAGCTTCCTCCCTCCAACCTCTGACCATAAACTTGTTTTTTACAGTCTTTCCCATCACAGTAAATGACAAATATTCTTTATATTGTTGGCTGGGACCAAATTCTTGATATTACCCTGAGTTCTCTATTTTATTATACCCTACATCCAAATCTCAGAAAATCCTGTTTCTTCTAACTTTAAAACATATGACCAATCTGACCACTTCTCACCACCTCCACTGCTACCTGTCTGATACAAGCCTTCATCATTTCTCACCTAGATCACTGAGGTAGCTGTCTAAATAGTCTACTTGGGGCTACCTTTGTCCCCTTACAGTCTATTCTCAATAAGAATCCAGGGTGAGACTATTAAATCATAAATCAAATTATGTCACACAGTCCTGTCAAAACCTTTCAATTGTTCATAACTCAGAGTATGAGCCAAAGACCTGAATCCCTATTAATTTACTAACTTTATCTCCTGTAATTCTCCCCTTACTTACTTACATTAGTCTTTGAATTTGCTGCCCCCTTGGCCTATAGTGCCATTTTATCAGGTATCTGCATGGCTGGCTTCTTCCCTTATTTATGTTGTCTTCTCACTTAGGCTTTTCCTGACCACCCTATTTAAAACTACCAACCTCCCCCAGCACTCTCCATCATTCTTCCTTATTTTCTTTTTATTCATAGCATTTACCACTTAATACTATACTATGTAATTTATTGATATTTATTATATTTAATGTCTCTTTTCATTAGATTGTAAACAATATTAAGGCAAGAAACATATTTTTTCTGTTTTGGTAACTACGGTATACTTAGAGCATAGAACAGAGCTGGACACTAATAAAGGCTCAAGAAATATTTGTTCAGTGTACATACAGTTGACCCTTGAGTAACATGGGTTTGAAGTGTGCAGGTCCACCTATACACTGATTTTTTTCAATAACTACATACTACAGTACTACACTATCTGAGGTTGGTTGAATCCAAGGATACAGATCTTCGGATACTGAGGGCCAACTGTAAAAGTTACACACGAGTTGTCAATAGCGCAGGGGCTGGCACCCCTAACTCCCGCATTGTTCAAGTGTTAACTGTAGTTTATTAGTTACTTTTCTCATTTAGCAGGATATTGTGAATGCCTCTCCATTTCAATAAGGCTATTTCCACATTATAATTTTATGAATATATGCTATTACATTGTATGGATAGACCACAGTTTATTTAACCAATTCAGTTGGATTTAATCTTTATCTCCCTAAATAAGTATTCATCAGATTAAATGTGTATCAAATAAATCTAAAATACTGAAAGCCAAAGGAATGCTGAAACAAAGAAACTAAAATTCTAATAACACTAGCAATCTTTTCTCAGAAAAAAATAATTACTTTCACATTTTCCTAAACCCCTGAAGTTAGTGTTACATCAGATTACTTATGTAAAGAAATAAAAGTGTAGATTTTACTCTATTTCATTCAGCCCTATCTAATTTCCCACAAAATTTTCAGGTTAGAAGTTATTTCCAGCCACATATGTCTAAGTGCAAGGATGTTGGCTATGTAAGAGATATGTAAGAGGCAAGGTGATGTCCTAAATTTATTTGGAGGGAGGTTCTAATTTTATTTCACTGAATGCATGGAATTTGCCCCATAATTAATTCCATACCCCTTTTTCTTCATTAATATCTTTGCACTGACATCAGTGAAATATGTATCGCATACTGTGTGTATGTTTGTGTGTATATGTGTGTGTGAGAGAGAGGGAGAAGAAAGGATATGGGATGAGTTCAGATATGATAGTGGCGTTTATATTAGAAGGAAAGGAGAGCAGTTTAAATTGGGAGTGAACAACTCTAGTCTCTTTCTTTACTCAGCTTCACTATTAAACCTAAAAGAAAATGGTATAAAAATTGTAGATAAAAGACAGGTGTCCATAAAGGAGTTAACACAACTGGCCTGAGGCTGTCATCTTTACAAAGTCCTGCTTGCAAGGTTGGCCCTTGGTTTGTGTCTAGGAATTTGAATTTGGGGAGGGTTACCCATATTCTGAGAACTTATCGGACTGGCTCACTGTGCCTAAACTGTCTGTACAAGTAATATCGTTTACGCTGACCATCTGCCTTCCTTCAGAGAGTCTGAAATTTTGGTACATGATAGGCATATGTATATGATTAGCTCCCAGTAAAAGTCCTAGACACTGAATCGCTAATAAACTCCCCTGGTAGACATTTCACACATGTTACCATAATTTGTTGTTGAAGGTATTACATGGACCCTGTGTGACTCCACTGGGAGAGGACGCCTGGAACCTTGTATCTGATTTCTTCTGGACTTTGCTCTATGCACTTTTGCCTTTTGTTGATTTTGCTTTGTATCTTTTCACTGAAGTACATCATAGCCATGAGCACAACAGTAAGCTGAGCCTTATAAATCCTCCTAGAGAATCTTCAAACCTGGGGATTATTTACTAAAATAACACTGACTGACTGAAATATGGAAAAAGTAAATTTTTTGGCAAAAAAAAAATAAATAAATAAAAGGGCAGGGAATGAAAAAACTTTGGTGCTTGGGTGGCTGTGGAATCAACTATAGTATGGAATAACAGCTGAGATGCTGTCTGTTGTGAGAGGTATAAGTTATTTACGGAATTAAAAAATTCTTGGGAAAGTTGGCTTGTTGAATCACCTGGCTGCTTTTGGCCATGTTGGCTAAAATGGGGGGAAAAAGTGGATGTGATGTCTTTGGTTTTTGTTTTTTCCTCCTTGTGAGAGGTGAAAGGACCCCTAAATTCCTAAATGTGAGCTTTGGATGGGCCAAAAATGATAAAATGTTTGTGTTGCTATCTCTTTCAAGTGGAAGAAATAAAAGCTTAATTCAGTTCCCAGGGATCCAGAAAATCTTTAGATAAACCAGAAAAAAATAAGGGGAGAACACTACAGTCATTTCTTCAGCCTAGCTGCTGTTGTTTCAACAGCCCTCCTCCCCTTGCATTCCAGGGCATATCTCCCTACAGCTGTAATTGTTAACCCTGTAAATTCTAAACTTACTGTTAAAGGTTTGAGTAAACTTCCAATCAAGGAGAAAACAAGTTTTAATTTTTCTTTTATTTTGTGGCTATTGTATCTGGATACATGATAAAGTGATATGAAAATATTAAATGCTTATAATATTATAAGTGCTAGAGGAATCACCCTGATCAGAAAAAGCATCACAAAAAGAGTTGTTAATGGGACAAAACTCTTTGCTTTTTGTCATTGGTAGCAGGTGAGCAGTTTGAAATTTAAATGCTTTGTGTATCGGAAATGGAACAAATCCCCATAACTGTTAATTTTTACTATTATTTTTACCTATCAGAGCCTTTCACAAAAAGGAGACAACATAAAATGAGAGTCAGTCTCTAGATGAATAGAGTTGAAGTTTTAAAAAGCACCTCTTAATTGCCAATGAATACTTGTTACATCAGATGTCTGACAGTGCCTGATAGCTTTCTGACCTGATGTGTGTATTTTTCAGCAGGTCAATTTGAATTCTAAGAGTGGCAAGATAAAGACTTAGGAAAGTCCTCCTCATCACTTGGACTTGGAACACAGCTACGTGGCCCTGTGCAGTGTCTTGATTTTGCTGCTTCTGAAAGAAAGTCACTTTTTTTTTTTTGAAATCCTGAATTCACAGATCCTTACCGTCTGGACTTATCTCTAACCTGGAATCTGATACTGTCTGCTGTGAAGTTGTTTTAGCTCCAACACTAGCTATGACAAACTGAAATCTGGCAAAATCTCTCCAATCAATGAACGGAACTAAGACTCTGAGTTTCAGATTTAGGATACCGCTCAATATGGCCATAAACTATGAACGCATCATGGATGATGGCTGACTGTCTGAGTCACATACAAATGCATACAGGAAAGAGTTTGTCCTCTGATGAGATCATTTAAAATAAAAATACTACTAATATCTACATTTCTGATACAGAGACTAATTGCATTCCTATCTTGTGACTCCTGCCCAAAGTGTAAGTTGGAAGAGGGCACACTACAGGTTATAGGATGTCTCTGCTCGTTCCTGATGGATCTGACTCTGGACTCCTTCTGTCTTACTGCTGTTGACTTGTTGACTTCCAGAGTAGCTGAAGTTTGCAACAATGGACTGATTGCTTGACTCTACTTCCTTCATCTTTCTCTTGGTACTCACACCTTAATATAGAAAATTGTTCACTAAATGCAGCTGTACCCAGAAAAGAATTGATTTTTTTCTATGCTCCTCATCAGATAAATGATCAGGATGAAAAGGGTGGGAGATTATGTACCAATTTTGAAAATTCAGGATTTTCTCCTGACCAATTCCTAAACATAGTGTGTTTTTCTATTTTCTATAGAAAGATGATTTTCTATAAAAATGATTTTGTACCTCTTGCATGCAACCCATCCAGACAAAGGTCTGGGTGAAAGTAGGGGACGATTGAATATGAAATGTAAATATTATTGAACGGGACACACTGATTTTATAACAATAGAGAAAAAATAAACCCTGACACCTGGGGAAGCATGGGTGTGTGTAGGGGGGAGCATTAATGATCTTTGTTTATCAAAACTGTTCCTGGAAGCTTTTCCTTCTTCCTGAAGGAAAACTCCCTGTGTTGACTTTCTAAGTTGCTGTGGACTCTTTGAATTCAAACTGACTGCTAAGCGTAAGATCAAACCTAAGAATGCTGATTATGAGACAGTAGTGAGTGGCCCTAGCTCCTGCACTTTCCACATAAAACACCTCCAGATGTCGTCCATGCTTCTGAGAGGATAAATTGGTGTCATGGACAAGCAAAACTGTTTTGAACTGACTGCCTTAAGGCAACCCATTTGAAACTGTGAGAAGGCAGTTAGCTAGATATGAGCAGAGAAAGGAGGGACACGGGAAAGGTGGCAGGAAACCACACATCTTGTGCTGACAGGGGTTCTAGAGGCAGACAAAGAAAGGTGGGAAAAAGCGGGAGTCTCTGGTGTCTGAATGTAACCTTTTGCTCATTATGCCCTCATTACAATGAAATTAGCCTTGCAAATAAGAAGTACCTATCATGCAATGACACTATGACACTTCTGATCAAGACTAAATAAGGAGAAAAAACCCTGCTCCCCTTGGGAAGGTAGAGCTGTGATGAAAATCAGGAAATACGACCCCAAACCTCTCCCTCCTCAGTGAATATTTAGCCAATTATTTTCACAGCCCATATAACCAGTTCCTTGTGAAAGGAACTCAGGGCTGCTACTCACCTGAGCCTGCCCACTCTCCTTCCTGAGAGTGTACTATGCTTAATAAATAAATCATTGCTTTGCTTTCTTGACCTCTATCTCTCGTTTGAATTCTTCCTGCAACAAGACAAGAACCTACTCTCTGGTAACAAAACCAACTGAACTCAACTGAAAATCCTAGGGCAGAAAGCCTTATGGAGGGAGGCCACAGTGGGGTTCCTGTTAACCTGTATTGCTTGACTAATTTATGTCCTGTTTGGGATGTGTTTCCAAGGGTTCAATGTGTGCCCTTTGGGACTGTACTTCTTGTGTGTGTACCCTATTATGATACTGCCTTGGCTCTGCAAGGCTTTCAGGTCAGCTCCAACTTAGGCAGTGTTATACTATGCTTGAATTGATACCTTGGACCAGATAAAAAAGGTGAATATGGAAACTCAAGGAGGATGCAATCTAGTTTTATAAGATAGATCTTTCTGATTAATGATTTTTGTTTTAGCTGGATAAATCAAGGAATCCTAAAGGGCATAACTGGGATTAATACTGCAGGTTGATAGTACCCTGTTGGGTGGGGTCCTACTATTAATGATTTTCTAAGACACCCCGGCTAAGGGTCAAGTGGGTGGACTATGCAGAAAAGGGTTAACATAGGAGTCCTGAGACTGTTATACTTAGAAAGGCCCACTTGCAAGGTTGGCCCTTGGTTAGCATCTAGGAACTTGAATTTTAAGAAGATTCCTAACTTTCCCAGAATGTATAAGAATGGTTTACTACACCTAAACTGTTTGTACAAACAATGTGGTTTATGGTGAACACCTGCTTTCTTTCTGAAGTTCTGGTATTCTCGTACATGCTAGGCAGAGGGTACCTACATGACCAGCCTCCAGTATAATTCCTGGGAACTGGGGATATTGAATTTGGGCAAGAAAACATGCAGAACTTCATGGACTCACTTCCCTGTGGAATTTGTGGAAATTATTTTAAAACACCAACAATTTAAAATCTCTGGAAATAGTCTAAAGGGCATATAACAAATAAAAAATATCTCTTCAAGAAAATCTATCAATATTCGGTAAGAAAAGAAAGTTTGTGGCATTTGAAACAAGAGTGCTCCCTCCCTCCCCTTTCCCAATACAGCAAGATGGAAATTATTACAGACAGGTGCAGCCAAGAACACAGGGCTACCTCTCCCCCAAGCTCTTCATTGGAGGGCTTTTTCCTTCAGAGGAGCAGGATGTCAGCATTTCTTATCATGCTCCCAGCTACCTGTTGCTGAGGCTAAGGTCCAGGAGAATGTGGCCAAGAGGTGGGGACTCCCTTCTTCCTGCCAGTCACCACTGATGGAACAGAGGTTCTATCTTGGGTGTGCTGTTGCTGAGATTACTGGAGCCCCAATTTTCTTCCTCTGAGCTCATAAAGCAGCAGTTCCCTGCCAGAAGAAGCAAGCCAAGAAAACTCGAGGCTACTGTCCACATCCACTGAAGGTCCTGAAGCAAGGGTATCACTCAGAGAGAAGTGCACCATTGTCCCTACCTCCAGCTCGAGAGTTTTGTCTCAGAGATTTTACCTGAGGAAAAAGCATGCCATAAAACAGATGGCTCCTAATCTCTTCCCAAAATAGCTGACTTCATTTGCAACAGAGCAAGGAGAAGTTCTAGACTAAGAGCACTCTAGGGTGTGGAGAAAAGGGAACCCTCCCACACTGTTGGTGGGAATGTAAGCTGGTGCAGCCACTATGGAAAACAGTATGGAGGTTCCTCAGAAAACTAAAAATAGAATTACCATATGATCCAGCAATCCCACTAACGGGCATATATCCAGACAAAACTATAATTCAAAAAGATACATGCACCCCTATGTTCATAGCATCACTATTCACAATAGCCAAGACATGGAAACAACCTAAATGTCCAGATGAATGAATAAAGAAGATGTGGAGCAGTAGAAAGAGGAGAGAGAAGATGGCAGAAGAGTAAGACGCGGAGATCACCTTCCTTCCCACAGATACAGTAGAAATACATCTACATCTGTGGAACTGCTCCTACAGAACACGCACTGAACGCTGGCAGAAAACGTCAGACCTCCCAAAAGGCAAGAAACTCCCCCGTACTTGGGTAGGGCAAAAGAAAAAAGAAATAACAGAGACAAAAGAATAGGGACGGCACCTGCACCAGTGGGAGGGAGCTGTGAAGGAGGAAAGATTTCCACGCACTAGGAAACCCCTTCGTGGGCAGAGACTGCGGGTGGCAGAGGGGGGAAACTTTGGAGCCACAGAGGAGAGCGCAGCCACAGGGGTGCGGAGGGCAAAGCGGAGAGACTCCCGCACAGAGGCTCGGCGCCGAGCAGCACTCACCAGCCCGAGAGGCTTGTCTGCTCACCCGCTGAGGCGGGCGGGGCTGGGAGCTGAGGCTCGGGCTTCGGTGGTGGATCGCAGGGAGAGGACTGGGGTTGGCGGCGTGAACACAGCCTGAAGGGGTTAGTGCACCACAGCTAGCCGGGAGGGAGTCCGGGAAAAAGTCTGCAGCTGCCGAAGAGGCAAGAGACTTTTTCTTCCCTCTTTGTTTCCTGGTGCGCAAGGAGAGGGGATTCAGAGCGCCGCCTAAACGAAATTCAGAGACTGGCGCGAGCCGCGGCTATCAGCGCGGATCCCACAGCAACAGGGGCGCAGAGGAAAAAGCGGAGAGATTCCCGCACAGAGGCTCGGCACCGAGCAGCGCTCACCAGCCCGAGAGGCTTGTCTGCTCACCCGCCGGGGCGGGCGGGGCTGGGAGCTGAGGCTCAGCTTTGGTCGGATCGCAGGGAGAGTACTGGGGTTGGTGGCATGAACACAGCCTGAAGGGGTTAGCGCACCACAGCTGGCTGGGAGGGAGACCGGGAAAAAGTCTGCAGCTGCCGAAGAGGCAAGAGACTTTTTCTTGCCTCTTTGTTTCGCGGCGCACAAGGAGAGGGGATTTAGAGCGCCTCCTAAACGAACTCCAGAGACTGGCGCGAGCCGCGGCTATCAGCGCGGGCCGCAGAGACGGGCGTAAGACGCTGGGGCTGCTGCTGCCACCTCCAAAAATCCTGTGTGCGAGCACAGGTCACTCTCCACACCGCCCCTCCCGGGAGCCTGTGCAGCCCGCCACCGCCAGGGTCCCATGATCCATGGACAACTTCCCCGAGAGAACGCACTGCGCACCTCAGGCTGGTGCAACGTCACGCCGGCCTCTGACGCCGCAGGCTCGCCCCGCCTCCTCTGTACCCCTCCCCCCCCCGCGGCCTGGGTGAGCCAGAGCCCCTGAAGCAGCTGCTCCTTTAACCCCGTCCTGTCTGGGCGGGGAACAGACGCCCTCAGGCGACCTACACGCAGAGGCGGGTCCAAATCCAAAGCTGATTTCCAGGAGCTGTGCGAACAGAGAAGAGAAGGGGAAATCTCTCCCAGCAGCCTCAGAAGCAGTGGATTAAAACTCCACAAACAACTTGATGTGCCTGCATCTTTTGAATACCTGAATAGACAACGAATCATCCCAAATTCAGGAGGTGGACTTTAGGAGCAGGATATATTAATTTTTCCCCTTTTCCTTTTTTTTGTGAGTGTATATGTATATGCTTCTGGGTGAGATTTTGTCTGTATAGCTTTGCTTTATAATAGCTTTATTTTACTTCACTATATTATAGCCTCTTTCTTTCTTTCTTTCTATTTTTTCTCCCTTTTACTCTGAGCCGTGTGGACGAAAGGCTCTTGGTGCTCCAGCCAGGCATCAGGGCCATACCTCTGAGGTGGGAGAGCCAACTTCAGGACACTGGTCCACAAGAGACCTCCCAGCTCCACGTAATACCAAACGGCAAAAATCTCTCAGAGATCGCCATGTCAGCATCAAGACCCAGCATCACTCAATGACCAGCAAGCTGCAGTGCTGAACACCCTATGCCAAACAACTAGCAAGACAGGAGGTGCACAGCCCCATCCATTAGCAGAGAGGCTGCCTAAAATCATAATAAGGCCACAGACACCCCAAAATACACCACCAGACGTGGACGTGCCCACCAGAAAGACAAGATCCAGCCTCATCCACCAGAACGCAGGCACTAGTTTCCTACACCAGGAAGCCTACACAACCCACTGAACCAACCTTAGCCACTGGGGACAGATACCAAAAACAACGGGAATTACGAACCTGCAGCCTGTGAAATGGAGACCCCAAACACAGTAAGATAAGCAAAATGAGATGACAGAAAAACACACAGCAGATGAAGGAGCAGGGTCAAAACACACCAGACTTAACAAATGAAGAGGAAATAGGTAGTCTACCTGAAAAAGAATTCAGAATAATGATAGTAAGGATGATCCAAAATCTTGGAAATAGAATAGACAAAATGCAAGAAACATTTAACAAGGACGTAGAAGAACTAAAGAGGAACCAAGCAATGATGAAAAACACAATAAATGAAATTAAAAATACTCTAGATGGGATCAATAGCAGAATAACTGAGGCAGAAGAAAGGATAAGTGACCTGGAAGATAAAATGGTGGAAATAACTACTGCAGAGCACAATAAAGAGAAAAGAATGAAAAGAACTGAGGACAGTCTCAGAGACCTCTGGGACAACATTAAACGCACCAACATTCGAATTATAGGGGTCCCAGAAGAAGAAGAGAAAAAGAAAGGGACTGAGAAAATATTTGAAGAGATTATAGTTGAAAACTTCCCTAATATGGGAAAGGAAATAGTTAATCAAGTCCTGGAAGCACAGAGAGTCCCATACAGGATAAACCCAAGGAGAAACACTCCAAGACACATATTAATCAAACTGTCAAAAATTAAATATAAGGAAAATATATTAAAGGCAGCAAGGGAAAAACAACAAATAACACACAAGGGAATCCCCATAAGGTTAACATCTGAACTTTCAGCAGAAACTCTGCAAGCCAGAAGGGAGTGGCAGGATATACTTAAAGTGATGAAGAAGAAAAACCTACAACCAAGATTACTCTACCCAGCAAGGATCTCATTCAGATGTGATGGAGAAATTAAAACCTTTACAGACAAGCAAAAGCTGAGAGAGTTCAGCACCACCAAACCAGCTTTACAACAAATGCTAAAGGAACTTCTCTAGGCAAGAAACACAAGAGAAGGAAAACACCTACAATAACAAACCCAAAACATTTAAGAAAATGGGAATAGGAACATACATATCGATAATTAACTTGAATGTAAATGGATTAAATGCTCCCACCAAAAGACACAGGCTGGCTGAATGGATACAAAAACAAGACCCATATATATGCTGCCTACAAGAGACCCACTTCAGACCTAGAGAAACATACAGACTGAAAGTGAGGGGATGGAAAAAGATATTCCATGCAAATGGAAATCAAAAGAAAGCTGGAGTAGCAATTCTCATATCAGACAAAATAGACTTTAAAATAAAGACTATTACAAGAGACAAAGAAGGACACTATATAATGATCAAGGGATCGATCCAAGAGGAAGGTATAACAATTGTAAATATTTATGCACCCAACATAGGAGCACCTCAATACATAAGGCAAATACTAACAGCCATAAAAGGGGAAATCGACAGCAACACAATCATAGTAGGGGACTTTAACACCCCACTTTCACAAATGGACAGATCATCCAAAATGAAAATAAATAAGGAAACACAAGCTTTAAATGATACATTAAACAAGAAGGACTTAATTGATATTTATAGGACATTCCACCCAAAAACAACAGAATACACATTTTTCTCAAGTGCTCATGGAACATTTTCCAGGATAGATCATATCTTGGGTCACAAATCAAGCCTTGGTAAATTTAGTTAAATTGATATCGTATCAAGTATCTTTTCCGACCACAACGCTATGAGACTAGATATCAATTACAGGAAAAGATCTGTAAAAAATACAAACACATGGAGGCTACACAATACACTAGTTAATAACGAAGTGATCACTGAAGAAATCAAAGGGGAAATCAAAAAATACCTAGAAACAAATGACAATGGAGATACGACGACCCAAAACCTATGGGACGCAGCAAAAGCAGTGCTAAGAGGGAAGTTTATAGCAATACAAGCCTACCTCAAGAAACAGGAAACATCTCGAATAAACAACCTAACCTTGCACCTAAAGCAATTAGAGAAAGAAGAACAAAAAAACCCCAAAGCCAGCAGAAGGAAAGAAATAATAAAGATTAGGTCAGAAATAAATGAAAAAGAAATGAAGGAAACAATAGCAAAAATCAATGAAACTAAAAGCTGGTTCTTTGAGAAGATAAACAAAATTGATAAACCATTAGCCAGACTCATCAAGAGAAAAAGGGAGAGACTCAAATGAATAGAATTAGAAATGAAAAAGGAGAAGTAACCACTGACACTGCAGAAATACAAAAGATCATGAGAGATTACTACAAGCAACTCTATGCCAATAAAATGGACAACCTGGAAGAAATGGACAGATTCTTAGAAATGCACA
The DNA here is from genome assembly GCF_028021215.1 of Eschrichtius robustus. NCBI lineage: Eukaryota > Metazoa > Chordata > Mammalia > Artiodactyla > Eschrichtiidae > Eschrichtius > Eschrichtius robustus. The sequence goes on along the minus strand of NC_090845.1, from coordinate 73,984,939 downwards.
AACTGCCGAGACTGAACCAGGAAGAAATAGAAAATATGAACAGACCAATCACAAGCACTGAATTTGAAACTGTGATTAAAAACCTCCCAACAAACAAAAGCCCAGGACCAGGTGGCTTCACAGGCGAATTCTATCAAACATTTAGAGAAGAGCTAAAACCTATCCTTCTCAAACTCTTCCAAAATACTGCAGAGGGAGGAACACTCCCAAACTCATTCTACGAGGCCACCATCACCCTGATACCAAAACCAGACAAAGATTTCACAAAGAAAGAAAACTACAGGCCAATATCACTGATGAACATAGATGCAAAAATCCTCAACAAAATACTAGCAAGCAGAATCCAACAGCACATTAAAAGGATCATACACCATGATCAAGTGGGGTTTATCCCAGGAATGCAAGGATTCTTCAACATACGCAAATCAATCAATGTGATACACCATATTAACAAATTGAAGGAGAAAAACCATATGATCAACTCAATAGATGCAGAGAAAGCTTTCGACAAAATTCAACACCCATTTATGATAAAAGCCCTGCAGAAAGTAGGCATAGAGGGAACTTTCCTCAACATAATAAAGGCCATATATGACAAACCCACAGCCAACATTGTCCTCAATAGTGAAAAACTGAAACCATTTCCACTAAGATCAGGAACAAGACAAGGTTGCCCACTCTCACCACTGTTATTCAACATAGTTTTGGAAGTGTTAGCCACAGCAATCAGAGAAGACAAAGAAATAAAAGGAATCCAAATCGGAAAAGAAGAAGTAAAGCTGTCACTATTTGCAGATGACATGATACTATACATAGAGAATCCTAAAGATGCTACCAGAAAACTCCTAGAGCTAATCAATGAATTTGGTAAAGTAGCAGGATACAAAATTAATGCACAGAAATCTCTTGCATTTCTATACACTAATGACGAAAAATCTGAAAGTGAAATTAAGAAAACACTCCCGTTTACCACTGCAACAAAAAGAATAAAATATCTAGGAATAAACCTACCTAAGGAGACAAAAGACCTGTATGCAGAAAATTATAAGACACTGATGAAAGAAATTAAAGATGATACAAATAGATGGAGAGATATACCATGTTCCTGGATTGGAAGAATCAACATTGTGAAAATGACTCTACTACCCAAAGCAATCTACAGATTCAATGCAATCCCTATCAAACTACCACTGGCATTTTTCACAGAACTAGAACAAAAAATTTCACAATTTGTATGGAAACACAAAAGACCCCGAATAGCCAAAGCAATCTTGAGAACGAAAAATGGAGCTGGGGGAATCAGGCTCCCTGACCTCAGACTATATTACAAAGCTACAGTAATCAAGACAGTTTGGTACTGGCACAAAAACAGAAACATAGATCAATGGAACAGGATAGAAAGCCCAGAGATAAACCCACACACATATGGTCACCTTATCTTTGATAAAGGAGGCAAGCATATACAGTGGAGAAAAGACAGCCTCTTCAATAAGTGGTGCTGGGAAAATTGGACAGGTACATGTAAAAGTATGAAATTAGAACACTCCCTGACACCATGCACAAAAATAAACTCAAAATGGATTAAAGGCCTAAGTGTAAGGCCAGACACTATCAAACTCTTAGAGGAAAACATAGGCAGAACACTCTATGACATACATCACAGCAAGATTCTTTTTGACCCAGCTCCCAGAGAAATGGAAATAAGAACACAAATAAACAAATGGGACCTAATGAAACTTAAAAGCTTTTGCACAGCAAAGGAAACCATAAACAAGACCAAAAGACAACCCTCAGAATGGGAGAAAATATTTGCAAATGAAGCAACTGACAAAGGATTAATGTCCAATATTTACAAGCAGCTCATGCAGCTCAATAACAAAAAAACGAACAACCCAATCCAAAAATGGGCAGAAGACCTAAATAGACATTTCTCCAAAAAAGATATACAGATTGCCAACAGACATATGAAAGAATGCTCAACATCATTAATCATTAGAGAAATGCAAATCAAAACTGCAATGAGATATCATCTCACACCGGTCAGAATGGCCATCATCAAAAAATCTAGAAACAATAAATGCTGGAGAGGGTGTGGAGGAAAGGGAACACTCTTGCACTGTTGGTGGGAATGTAAATTGATACAGCCACTATGGAGAACAGTATGGAGGTTCCTTAAAAAACTACAAATAGAACTACCATACGACCCAGCAATCCCACTACTGGGCATATACCCTGAGAAAACCATAGTTCAAAGAGAGTCATGTACCAAAATGTTCATTGCAGCTCTATTTACAATAGCCAGGACATGGAAGCAACCTAAATGTCCATCGACAGATGAATGGATAAAGAAGATGTGGCACATATATACAATGGAATATTACTCAGCCATAAAAAGAAATGAAATGGAGGTATTTGTAATGAGGTGGATGGAGTTAGAGTCTGTCATACAGAGTGAAGTAAGTCAGAAAGAGAAAAACAAATACAGTATGCTAACACATATATATGCAATCTAAGGAGAAAAAAAAAAAAAGGCCATGAAGAACCTAATGGCAAGACGGGAATAAAGACACAGACCTACTAGAGAATGGACTTGAGGATATGGGGAGGGGGTGGGGTGAGATGTGACAGGGTAAGAGAGTGTCATGGACATATATACACTACCAAATGTAAAATAGATAGCTAGTGGGAAGCAGCCACATAGCACAGGGAGATCAGCTCGGTGGTTTGTGACCACCTAGAGGGGTGGGATGGGGAGGGTGGGAGGGAGGGAGGTGCATGAGGGAAGAGATATGGGAACATATTGTATGTGTATAACTGATTCACTTTGTTATAAAGCAGAAGCTAACACACCATTGTAAGGCATATACTTCAATAAAGATGTTTAAAAAAAAATCATTGTAACCAAAGCTCTCCATTTAAGAGAGTACACCTACTCTAAGAATTATAAACAATAGCTAGAACATATTTATGGGTCATTTCTTAGGGATATATGTGTAAAATCCATTTGGAAGTGTTCAAAGGGGCCTTGACAATTTGGTTTCTGTCCATGTCCTACCTTTATACTATTGCCAGGATTGTGTCATTGGCAGATAGGATATACATTGGAAACATCTTAGGCAATATCCTTAAAATTACCTAACTAATGTTGATTCCATATCATGGCCAGCTTATTTCTGCTATTGTAAGTAATATCCTGAAGCATTTCTATTAAAGTCCACTTTTATTAAAAAAAAAAAAAAAAAAGAAGAGGTGGTACATATATACAATGGAATACTACTCAGCCATGAAAAAGAATGAAATAATGTCATTTGCAGCAACATGGATGCATCTAGAGATGATCCTGCTAAGTGAAATAAGTCAGAAAGAGAAAGACAAATACCATACAATATCACTTATATGTGGAATCTAAAATATGACACAAACGAACCTAGCTACAAAACAGAAACAGACTCAGAGACATAGAGAACAGACTTGTGGTTGCCAAGAGGGAGAGGGGAGGGGAAGGGATGGACTGGGAGTTTAGGGTTAGTAGATGCAAACCATTACATTTAGAATGGATACAAAACAAGGTCCTACTGTACAGCACAGGGAACTATATCCAATCTCTTGGGATAAAGCTTATGGAAAATAATATAAAAAAGAATGTATATATGTGTATAACTGAGTCACTTTGCTGTACAGCAGAAATTAACACAATATTGTAAATCAACTATACTTCAGTAAAAGAAAACAATAGATATTGTGCTGAATGGCAATTGAGAGGAGACTGGTAAAGTCAATGAAGATAAAGAATAAACTGTAGGTCAGCTAGTTTAAGGAGAGAACTGGGAAAATTGACAGCTAGGAGGAACACTCCTGGATTCAGACAAATATCAAACATGGACCTAAAGATATGTTCCTTCAAAGAAGACCAAATTTGATTGGATTAGTCTTTAGAGCTTAAATTTATGCCCAGAGCCCTGTTGAAAACAGTAGGGCAATCAGCAGTCAATTAGTGGGTGTGTCTAGGGAATGAGACAGAGCCCTGCCAAAATCAAAATGAAGAGTCTGAAAATGAAATTCAGAACAAAATTATTTTATAATAGCATCAAAAGAATAAAATACTTTGCAATAAATTGAACAAAAGAAGTTCAAAAATCATACTCTGAAAAGCACAAAACATCATTGAGAGAAATTTAAAAAGCTCTAAATCAATGGAAAAACATTTCATGCTCACAGATCAGAAGACTTAATATTGTTGAGGTAACAATACTTCACAAATTGATTACAGATTCAATGCAATCTCTATGCGAATCTCAGTTGACTTTTTGCGTGTGATTTGACTAGCTGATCCTAAAAGTCATATGGAATTGCAAAAAGCTGAAATAGCCAAAACAATCTTGAAACATAGCAAAGTAAGAGAAGTTATACTTCCGTATTTCAAAGCTTACTACAAAGCAATGGTAATTAAGACAGTGTGGTGTTGGCACAAGGATAAGCATAGAGATCAATGGAATAGAACTGAGATCTAGAAATAAAATCATGGGTCTCTGGCCAACTGATTTTTGACAAGTGTGCCAAGACCATTCCATAGGGAAATAATAGTCTTTTCCAGAAGTGATATTGGGTCAACAGGACAGCCACATGCAAAAGAATGAATTGTTCCTTTACATCACACCATACACAAAAAGTAACTCAAATGGATCAAACAACTAAATGTAAGAACTAAAATTATAATATTCTTAAAAAAACATAGGTGTAAATCTTCACAATCTTGGATTTGGCAAATGATTCTTATACATGACATCTACATTATGAGTGACAAAAGGATAAAAACAGATAATTTTGACATCATCAAAATTTTAAAAATTTGTGCTTCAAAAGACACCATTAAATGAAATGAAAAGACAACCCACAGAATGGGATAAAATATTTGCAAATCATATATCTGATAAAAAAATGTTTTCAGAATATATAGAGAACTCTTATAACTCAATAAGAAAAAATAATAAAAATATAAAAGTAAAAAAGAGGATCCTAGTAGACATTTATCCAAGGAAGATATACAATGGGCAAAAAGCACATAAAAAGATCCTCAACATCATTAGTCATCAAGGAAATAGAAACCAAAACTATTAAAGAAATATCATTTCACACCCACCAGGATGGCTATACAGAAGTCAAATAATGACAAGTGTTGAGGAGGATGTGGAGAAATAGGAATCCTCATACACTGCTGGTGGGAATTTAAAATTATGCAGTCACTTTGGAAAACAGTCTGCAGTTCCTTAAGCAATTAAACATCGAGTAACCAGATGACCTAGCAACTCAACTCCTAGGTATATATCCAGGAGAAATGGAAACATACCTCTATGCACACAAATGTTCATAGCATCACTATTCATAATAGCCAAAATGTGTAACCAACTCATATGTCCATCAGCTGACAAATACATAAACAATATGCAGTATATCTATACAATGGAATATTATTCAGTCATAAAAAGAATGAAGTACTGATACATGCTACAATATGGATTAACCTTGAAAGCAATATACTAGTTGAATGAATGTAGTCACAAAGGGCTATGTATTACATGATTCCATTCATATGAAATGTCCAGGACAGAGGAATCTATAGATACTTAAAGTAGATTAGTGGTTTCTTAGGGCCAAGGGGAGTGGAAAGGGTAGGCAGGTGATAACTATAGGGTACAGAATTAACTTTTATGGGGATAAAAATGATCCAAAATAGATGTTATGGTTGCACATATCTATACCTAAAACCATTGAATTGTGTAGTTTGATGGGTAAATTATGTGTCAATAAAGCTGTTAAAAAAGAAACACACTGAGCAAAAAACACCCTGAGCACTGATAATCTAATGAGCTTTCCTGGTAGACAACATTTCATACATGTTGTCATAATTTGTTGGTGGATGAATTAGATGAGTATTGTGTGACTCCAATGGGAGAGGACTCTTAGAACCTTGTACCTAGTTTTCGCTAGACTTCAATCCATATGCCTTTTCCTTTTATTAATTTTATTTTGTATCCTTTCACTGTAATAAATCGTAGCTTTGAGTACTATTGTGTGCTGAATCTAGTGAATCCTGCTAAAGAATTATTGGACCTGGATATTGTCTTAGAGATCCCTGATACAAAAGTTCTGGCTTAAATTTTTCCAAATATTGAATAAAATATATGAAATCCTTAGGCAATTTCTATTGAATACACTCACCTCTGTTATCAATTTGTTGCACAGAGTGTTGTCCTTCAGTTTCCTTTTCTTGGCCATGTGGAGGTGACAGGAAAATAGGCCTCCAAAAACCTATAAGCATATTAAATAGACTCAATTATTTTCCAATTCCTAACAAAAATAAGATTGTAGAAAGTAAAAAGTTATATGACTCTGAAGTGAAAAAATATTTCTGATAATATTATTTTTCTTCAAATATATCTATGAGTAATGATGATCCTCATTCCAATTTTCATGGAGTTTATTAAGGCAATATTGAAAGTTAAGTTAAAAATATTCTAGTATATACTGGTATATATTTCCTCATATAAATATTCAGCAGATCCTCAGTTAACTCTCTAAAAAAATTGTAGCCAGTTCTTGTCCTAATCAATGAAATATTGGGTATAAAATTGGCTAACAAGCACCCATTAGGATGAATACTATCAAAAACACAAAAAGTAACAAGTGTTGGTGAGGATGTGGAGAAATTAGGACCCTTATGCACTGTTGGTGGGCATGTAAAATGGAACAGCCATTATAGAAAACAGTATGGCGGTTCCTCAAAAAATTAAAAATAGAATTACTTTATGATCCAACAATTCTACTTCTGAGTATATACCCAAAATAATTGAAATTAGAATCTCAAAGATATATTTGTACATTCTTGTTTGGCATTATTCACATTAGCCAAAAGGTGGAAGTTACCCAAATGTGCAACAATAGATAATGGACAAGCAAATTGTGATATATCCATACAATGGAATATTCTTTAGCCTTTAAAAGCAAGAAAATTCTGACACATGCAACAGTATGGATCAACCTCAAGGACATTATGCTAATTGAAAGAAGCCAGGCACAAAAAGACAACTACTCTATAAGAGATAAATACTTATATGAGATACTTAGACTAGTCAAAATCACAGAGAAAGAAAGTATGATCGTAGGTACCAGGGACTGCTTGAAGTGGGGAAGGCAGTAGGTTATTGTTTAATGGGCACAGAGTTTTTGTTTTGTAAGATGAAAAGAGTTATGGAGATTGGTTTCAGAAAATGTGAATGTACTTAACACTACCGAACTGTACACTTAAAAATTAAGATAATAAATTTTATGTTACGTATATTTTACTACAGTTTTTTAAAAAATGGCTAACAATAGGCTGTGGTGGAATATGGAGGTGAGGGGATCGGAATATGTGTTCATGTCAGACATAATGGAGACTGCAGTTCAGTGATCCCAGAATGATAGTATTTGGTGTAAAAATTTAAAGTGCAACATAAATTCTAAACATCACTATGACTTATTAGCAAAGAAGTTGAGAAAATGAGTTAATATTATCAATGAGCTTTGGACTGTTCTCAGGAAAAGCATTTTGCAAAAAGGATAAACTAAAAATAAGGTGTTTTGCAACCAACTGTTCATTTATTTACAAAAAAAAACTATTATAATTTAGGGTCCATAGTTACAGGAGCAAAGAGACTTAATTCTGGGCCTGGGAGGTGCAGTGAAGCCACTGTTCTTCCTATCTCTTACTATAGGTTGGCATAGAGAAGGAACAGACATGGTGTAAGCTGACTTTAAGAGAAATGTATTGCTCATTTGGGAGTGAACGTGAAATAACCAGCACAAAGAGCACTTTTTCTATACCCATGACCTCCAATTTTATTTCTGGGATTTTTCAACACATTTAGTTATCAGTTTATATTTTCAATATACAACAGCTGAAGAGTGGTGAAATACCCTAGCAAAATTTTGTTTTTATCTACCTGTGTATTGACCATTGCATGTTTTATATTAATAATAATCCATAAATTAGATAATTACAGTCCAATTACAAATGTTTAAAATGTGTCAAAGTCTCAAACAAAGTGTAATCTATTAGTTTCATGTGTAATAATATTCTCATCTCATTTAGATTGCAAACTTTATCAAGTCACAGATGTGGTCAAGATAACAGTATGCTAGGATTTTCTGTGCTCTAGCTTAGCCACTAATTACCTATGTAACATTTAGTGAAGTAGTCTGTCCTTGCCTGTTTCTTCATTTCTGAAGCAAGCACAATAATGTTATAGTGTACTAGCTCTTTCTAAATTAGAGAATATGAGGTAAAACAAGGGTCAAGATATAAGTAACATAATTAAATTGATTAAGAACTCAGGCTCTGGAGTCAGATAAATCTAGGGTCAAAGTCCAGGGCAAGTCACCTGAACAACTTAGCCTCACTTTTCTCACTGTAAAATTGGGATAGTACATACCTCTTAGAGCTGAAAGATAGTATGTCTTTATGTTTAACAGCAAAGACTTTGGAACATGAGTTCACAGCCTGACTCTCATTTATTGTGTTACCTTCATTAATTACATAACTTCTTTGTGGCTCAGTTTCTTCATTGGTAAAATAGATATGATAATAGTGCCCACCTCCTAGGGTTATTGTGAGGTTTTAATGAATTCATACATATAAAACTGGTGAATTAGTATTAATTAATTAGTACTAGTGAATTGGTACTAACAAATTAGTATATGTAAAATGCATGGAATGATTCCTGGCTGTGCTATATAAAGCTTAGCTATTATCAGTAAAGAGGGATAACGATGGTAAATGGGATTAAATATAACAATTCACGTGATTTGTGTAGCACAGTACTTGACACTCAGTATCAGATGTTATTATGATTTTTACATTAATGAAATTTGAAAGGTTGAAAGGTGTTATATAAATTTAAGGTATTAGACTTTTATGTATTTATTATAATTTATGCTGAGCATATAGTAAGAATTTGAATGACAAAATTTTACAAAGTACATCAATAACAGTGCAGTTAAGTCCCTGAGAAGTAGTTATGCTAATTCACTGGTCTTTTATCAGATGGTGTTTAAAAATATTAAAAACAGAAGCTGGATGAGAAATGTGAATCTTTATACCCTCTATGCTGATTAATGCAATTCTTACAGGATTGCTAATATTACTTCATTAGAACAGAATTATATTGGGTTAGGGGAGAATTAACTTAGTGTTACTAAGTTCAAATCCAGTGAAAAAACTGTTTTAAGGATTTCCCCCCTTTCCTCATAAAAGGTAACATACCTTTATCACCACCTTACCAATACACTGCTTTATAAGATAATCTCAGAAATTAATTTCTCACATTTAATTCTTCCCAATAGAATTGCTTTTCTAACTAGAAATCAGAGAGTTTTCCTCAGAAAATATAAAGAATCAAATGAATATTTTCCTCTGATTGTTCAAATAAAATATTGCACAGTTATTCCGGTTGAATTAGTGGCTTGAGGATAAATGTACCTCTCTGACAGCAAGGGCAACCTCTGGATAACACTTTGTGTTAATGTCCTAAAATATATACTGTACTTTATTTTTATTGGATCCAATAGCCTACCCTACTTGAAAGCATATGACATGGAAAAGTCAGTTTTATATAGGACAAATTTCAAGACCTGTGTAGAAATAGCATATTAAGATAGGAAATATCTGGTTTGGAGGAAGTCAAGATGGCGAAGGAGTAGGAGGACATGAAGTTCATCTTTTCCCACAAATGCATCAAGAATACATCTATAAATGAAACAATTCTCACAGAGCACCAGCTGAACACTAGCAGAGGACCTCGGACACCTAAAAGGACAAGAAAGATCCCCGCATAACCGGGTAGATGAAAGAAAGAAGAAGGGAAACCGAAGAGGAGAGGAAGAGGGATGGGACCTGCTCCCCTGGTGGGCGAACTGAAGGAGAGGAGAGGTTCCTGCATCCGAGGAAGCCCCCTTACCAGCGGGGAGATCAATTGGGACAGAAGGGGAGCTTCAGGGGTTATCAGAGGAGAGTGCAGCAATTGGTCTGTGGCAGGCAGGACAGAGTGAGACCTACACAGATGGTCTGTGCCACAGCCCTGCATGCCCCAGCCTGAGACGTGTGTCCACCGGTGCGCACGGGGATTGGATGCTGGAACGTGGGGTTTGGAGAGCAAACCTGGGGAGAGGACTGCTGTTGTCTGTGAGGAGACAGCCTGAGGGGACAGAAGTGAGGAAATCCACAACCAGGAATGCTTGTGGAGGAAACCCAGACCACCATAGAAGCGAAGTGCCACTGTTGAGTGACACACAAGGGGTAGGGCTACCATTGCAGCCTCTCTCCCCACACACTGGCCCCTGACCCCCGGATAATAGGAAGGGCCACCACTGGGGCCAGCTCTCTCATGTCCAGGGCCAAGCAATAGGAAGGCCCCCCAGAGTCAGCTTTCTTGCACCCGTGGCTGCTGGCTACCCCATGCACATTGTCCCCACTGGGGCTCTTGCAATCCTGGCTGCCACTGCTTCTGAGTGCCCTCCTCGATGGAGTGGACTTGTGTGCTCCAGGGCAGCCTCAGGAGCAAACCCCTGTGGGTGGACCACACGCAGAGGTGTGGCTTAAACCACACCTGAGCCCCAGGAGCCATGCAACTAAGGAAGAAAGGCTGATATCTTTCTTCACAGCTGCACAAACCGCAAATTGACACCCCTGCAACAGGCTTTGTAAACTCAGAATATCTGAACAGACAACAAGTGCTCCCTCAGCCAAGACGGGTCTGGCTTTAGCAGCTGTAGACTTTGTGGGCACATACACATAGGGGTTGGGCCAGGCCAGAGTCTGAACTGTCCCCAAAGCACCCAAAGTGGGTCCAGATCCATGATTACTGCAATCCTGGGACCTGAATTCAGTGGATCTATGCTGGTGGCCTGGTGAAAACAACGTCTGAGAGACACCAGGACCAATTGCCGCATACCCACAGTTAAGGTGGGGCTGAGAGCAGTGCCAACAATAGTGTAATCTGAGAGCTCACACAACGGGTGAAAGGTGACACAACAGAGCACACCACAGGTGAACAGCTCTAGAGGAGGACTACTCAGTGGCTTCCTTCCCAGTGGGAGTGCTCCAATCCTGCTTATCTCACACTGCAGATCAGAAACACAGCTAATGAACAGATCTGGGGACCCCTACTCCAACAACAAGGGAGCAGACCCCACCTCTGACAGGACAGTGACAACCACAGAGCAAAGGGGAGGCCCTGCTCAATATCCAGTGTGGGTTCTGGTCATCACAACATCAGTCAAACCTTCTATAAAGGGAATAATGGCCAGCATACACTGAGGAAAGAAGTGGCAGACATCTATACTTAAAAAAAACATTGCACCAAAAATATTAAACCCACGCAGGCTACACAGGGATGTTACCACATAAAATAGCCCTCCAAGACAGTCTGAGGCTCTGCCATAGGGAGGAAGAACACCCAGAGCATTTAGCCTTGAAGGTCAGCAGGGCTTGAGTGAAGGAGCTCCACAGGGCTGGAGGAAACAGAGATTCCACTCTTGGAGGGTGCACACAAGGTCTCAGGTGTACTGGGATCCAGCACAAAGCAGTACCTGGGCTACACCTACGTAGGGGTCTTGGAGGGTCTCCTGGGGAAGCAAAGGTTGACTATAGATCACTGTGAGTGCACGGGCACTGATAGCAGAAGCCCCAGGGAATACTGATCAGAGTGAGCTCTCCCAGAGGTCCAACTTTTGGCACCAAGACCCAGCCTCAGCCAACAACCTGCAGGCTCCAGTGCTGGAAAGCCTCAGGCAAAACAACCACCAAGATAGGAACACAGACCCAATCATCAGAAGACAAGCTACGTAAAGTTGTACTGAACTCACAGCAACCTCAAAACACACCCTTTGACACGGCCCTGCCCATCAGAGGGACAGACGCAGCTCCACCCACCAGAGGCAGGCAACTGTTCTTCCCACCAGGAAGCCTGCACAAGTCCTTGGACCAACCTCACCCACCAGGGGGCAGACACCAGAAGCAAGAGGAACTATGATTCTGCAGCCGGTGGAAAGGAGACCACAAAAACAGTAAGTTAGACAAAATGAGATGACAGAGAAATATGTTGCAGACAAAGGAACAAGATATAAACCCACAAGACAACTAAATGAAGAGGACATAGGCAATCTACCTGAAAAGAATTCAGAGTAATGATAGTAAAAATGATCCAAGATCTCAGAAAAAGAATAAAGGCACAGATCGAGAAGATACAAGAAATGTTTAACAAAGACCTAGAAGAACTAAAGAACAAAGAGAGATGAACAATACAATAACTGAAATGAAAAATACACTAGAAGGAATCAATAGCAGAATAACTGAGGCAGAAGAATGTATAAGTGAGCTGGAAGACAGAGTGGTGGAAATCACTGCCACATAACAGAATAAAGAGAAAGAATGAAAAGAAATGAGGACAGCCTCAGAGACATCTGGGACAATATTAAACACACTGACATTCTCATTACATGGGTCCCAGAAGGAAAAAAGAAAGAGAAAGTGCCTGAGAAAATATTTGAAGATATTATAGACAAAAACTTTCCTAACATGAGAAAGAAAACACTCACTCAGGTCCAGGTAGCACAGAGAATCCCATATAGGATGAACCCAAGGGGAAACACACCAAGACACATATTAATCAAACTGACAAAAATTAAAGACAAAAAATATTAAAAGCAACAAGGGAAAGGCAACAAATAATATACAAGGGAATCCCCATAAGGTTATCAGCTGAATTTTCATCAGAAACTCTGCAGGCCAGAAGGGAGTGGCACGATATATTTCAAGTGATGAAAGGGAAAAACCTACAACCAAGAATTCTCTACCCAGCAAGGCTCTCATTTAGATTTGACAGAGAAATCAGAAGTTTTACAGACAAGCAAAAGCTAAGAGAATTCAGCACCACCAAACCAGCTTTACAACAAATACTAAAGGAACTTCTCTAGGTGGGAAAGAGAACAGCAACTTAAAACAAACATGTACATATATAGACTACTATATCAAAACCTCATGGGAACAGTAAACCCAAAAACTACAATAGATACACACACAAAAAAGAAAAAGCATCCAAAACACAACACTAAAGATGGTCCTCAAACCACAAGAGAAGAGAACAAAAGAGGAAGGGAAGAAAAAAGACCTACAGAAACAAATCCAAAACAATTAAGAAAACATCAATAGGAACATACATATAGATAATCACCTTAAGTGTAAATGGATTAAATGCTCCAACCAAAAGACATAGACTGGCAGAATGGATACAAAATCAAGACCTGTATATATGCTGTCTACCAGAGACCCACTACAGACCTAGGGACACATACAGTCTGAAAGTGAGGGGATGGAAAAAGATATTCCCTGCAAATGGAAATCAAAAGAAAGCTGGAGTAGCAATACTCGTTTCAGACATAATAGACTTTAAAATAAAGACTGTTACAAGAGACAAGGAAGGACACTACATAATGATCAAAGGAGCAATTGAAGAAGACACAATTGTAAATATATATGCACCCAACATAGGAGCACCTCAATATATAAGGCAAGTGCAAAAACCATAAAAGGGGAAATCAACAGTAACACAAAAATAGTGGGGGACTTTAAAGCCCACTTACACCAATGGACAGATTGTCCAGACAGAAAATTAATAAGGAAACACAAGCCTTAAATGACACATTAGACCAGTTAGAATTAATTGATATCTATAGGACATTCCATCTGAAAGCAGAAGAATAAACTTTTGTCTCAAGTGCACACAGAACATTCTCCAGAATAGATCACATCTTGGGTCACAAATCAAGCCTCAGTAAATTTAAGAAAATTGAAATCATACCAAGCATCTTTTCTGACCACAATGCTATGAGATTAGAAATCAATTACAAGAAAAAAACTGTAAAAAACACAAACACATGGAGGCTAAACAATGTGTTACTAAACAACCAATGGATCACTGAAGAAATCAAAGGGGAAATCAAAAAATACCTAGAGACATATGACAACGAAAACACGACAATCCAAAACCTGTTGGACACAGCAAAAGCAGTTCTAAGAGAGAAGTTTAAGCAATACAATCTTACCTCAGGAAACAAGAAAAATCTCAAATAAACAACCTAACCTTACACCTAAAGCTACTAGAGAAAGAAGAACAAACAAAACCTAAAATATTTGCAAACAAAGTGACTGACAAGGGATAAATCTCCCAAATATACAACAGCTCATGCAGCTCAATATCAAAAAAACACAAATAACCCAATCAAAAAATGGATGGAAGATCTAGACATTGCTCCAAAGAATACATAGAGATGGCCAAGAGGCACATGAAAAGATGCTCAATATCACTAATTATCAGAGAAATGCAAATCAAAACTGCAATGAGGTATCACCACATACTGGTCAGAATGGCCATCATCAAAGAATCTGCAAACAATAAATTCTGGAGAGGGTATGGAGAAAAGGGAACTCTCCTACACTGCTGGTGGAAATGTAAGTTGGTACAGCCACTATGGAAAACAGCAGGGAGGTTCATTAAAAAACTAAAAATAGAGTTACCATATGATCCAGCAATCCCAGTCCTGGGTATATATCTGGAGAAAAACATGGTTCAAAAGGATACATGCGCCCCAATGTTCATTGCAGCACTATTTACAATAGCTAGGATATGGAAGCAACCTAAATGTCCATCAATGGAGGAATGGATAAAGAAGATATGTTATATATATACAATGGAATATTACTCAGCCATAAAAAAGAATGAAATAATGCCATTTGCAGTGACATGGATGGACCTAGAGATTGTTATACTGAGTGAAGTAAGACAGAGGAAGACAAATATCATATGATATCGCTTATATGTGGAATCTGAAAAAATAGGATACAAATGAACCTATTTATAAAACAGAAATAGAGTCACAGATATAGAAAACAAACTTATGGTACCAAGGGTGAAAGGGGTTGAGGGATAAACTGGAAGTTTGGGATTGACATATACACACTACTATATATAAAATAGATAACTAATAAGAACCTAGTGTATAGCACAGAGAACTCTACTCAATACTCTGTAATGACCTACATGGGAACAGAATCTAAAAAAGAGTGGATATATGTATATGTATAACCGATTCACTTTGCTGTACAGCAGAAGCTAACACAGTATTGTAAATCAACTATACTCCAATAAAAATTAATTAAAAAATAAAATAGGAAATATTGATCATACATTAAACATATATTATTTAAAATACAGTTTTTAAAAAGTCATTGGATTTTATTGAGGCATAGAATTTCTTGTTAGAATTTCAGAGGGAAGCATTCTGAAAAATGTTTGGGGGCAAATTCTTAGTTTTCATTTCACACTTTGAGTTGTAACTAAAAGGCTCAGTGGAAAATGACTAATATAAAGAAAAATATCTGAGATGATAATAGTTCCTTTATCATAATAAGCATACCTTAATAAAATGGCTTAGGAAATGGAGAATTATAATGATTTAGTGTGATAAATTAAATATGATGAACAAGGTAAATGCCAATTATTTATTGAAAATTATGGAGTTTTATAATAACTTTGAGAGAAGCAAGATAAGTTGAATGTTTATATAGTTGGCTTGGATTCTGTTTTTCACAGTAACTAATAATGGGAAAATGTCTATGAGCAATGTCTATCCACCCATTCTAGAATCATAGAAACTAAATTCAACATGCCGTTTCCTAGGCCAGAATAATCATCTTTGCTAATGATTCTTTAATTTTCCTTCTTTTAAGATAATATGGTAAAGTAGATAACTAAAGATAGATGATTTGCCTAATTTTCAAAAGTGAATGGAAAATCTGGGATTAAGATGCCTTTTCTCTGAATTTCTGATGAAATGATTTCAGGCCCAAATCTGTTAAAGCTACTGCCATTTTGGAAGTATTATCATGTTATTAATTAAACTTGAAAACAAGCTGGTTTCAAAAGCCACTCACATTTAAGCTTACCCTGAGGACGATTATCTTTTCTGCGAGCACCAAGCCGTTGTGCTTCATTTTCTGAGTCAAGGTGGTGTCTTTCCTTGT
The DNA here is from genome assembly GCF_028021215.1 of Eschrichtius robustus. Classification (NCBI taxonomy): domain Eukaryota; kingdom Metazoa; phylum Chordata; class Mammalia; order Artiodactyla; family Eschrichtiidae; genus Eschrichtius; species Eschrichtius robustus. The sequence continues at coordinate 73,968,822 of NC_090845.1, read as the reverse complement.
CAGATAAAATCTTGTGCTCTTTGTCACTGTCAGACTTTATGAAATATTTTCCCCTGTCTTCATCCATTTGAAGTGTCTCATTTTCAGATTGTATCACACACTGTTCCCTCTCCATCTCCACCACGTGTCTTTCACTTTCAAATTTATTTTGATATCTTTCATTTTCAGAATTTGTTCGATGTTTTTCAGAATCAGAGTCTATTTGATGTCTTTCAAACTTATCCCAGTCTTTTTGAAGGTCATCTCGACATATTCCAGAGCTACCCTGAAGTCTTGAAGACCTGCATTGATATCTTCTAGAGCTGTCCCAGCATCTACCACAGTCAAAGTCCAACTGTGATCTTTCAGAGTCAGTCCAGCATCTTTCAGATTCAGACCTGAGGCCCATCCAGAATCTTTCCAAATCAGAGGCCCTTTGGCAATTTTCAGCCTTCATCATGTGTTTCACAGAATCAGAGGCCATACCAAGGCTTTCAGAATCCAAGTCCATTGTGCGTCTTTCAGACCAAGAATCTATCCAGTGCCTCTCAGTGCCAGTGCTCAACTGAAACGCTTTAGCGTCCATGAGGCATTTCACAGAAGCTGAGGCTAGCCCGTATCTTTTTGAGTCTGAGTCCATCCTACATGGTTCAGAGTCAGAGTCCATCATATGTCTCTCAGATCTAGTCTTCTCCTGATGTTTTCCTTCCCCCATCTGATGTACCTCAGATGCAGAAGCTGAGTTCATTCCATCTCTTTCCATGTGTGAGTCCACCACATACCTCTCAGAAGCAGAGAGTATCCAGTGTTGTTCGGTCTCCATTAATCTTATTTCAGATTCCAACAGGCGTTTTATAGAATCTGAGGCCATTTGGCATTTTTCTGCCTTCAGCAGGTATTTCACAGATGCAGAAGCCATGGGATATTTTTCTGAGTCTGAGTCTATCCCAGGTCTTTCATTGTCAGAGCCCATCACATATTTTTCAGAGTCAGAGTCTGCCAAGCATTTTTCTGAATCTGAGTCCACCCAGTGTTTCAGAGAGTCAAAGTCCAGCTGGCATTGTTCAACTCCAATTAGGTGTTGCTCTGACTCCATCAGGTCTTCCACAGAGCCTGAAGCCATCTGGTATTTTTCTGCTTCTAGTAGGTATTTCACAGAGTCTGGGTCCATGGGACATTTTTCTGAGTCTGAATCCATTCCCCATATTACTGAGTCAGAGTCTTTCAAGTGTTGTTCTAAGTCAGACTCCAAACCAATGCCTCTGTCAGAGTCAGAATCAATCACACATCTTTCAGAGCCAGAATCCAGCAGAGGTGCATCACTTTCAATTATTGTTAGGTCTTGGAGACTTTTATAGTCAAAAGAATTGGTTGAATTTTCAGAAACTTCTTTATCAGAAACTTCTGTTTCTGATTTGTTTCCTTCATCAAGTGGCATCATTACTGCTCCTTCATTACTTAAAAAAAGACAAACATGAATACTTAAAAAATATTCATCACATGTCAGCAAATATATTATTTCTCTGTTGAAAAGCCTTCTGTAGGAAAATGTTATAAAGTACACATTTATATCTATCAGGCTTTAGAAATCATGAGACATCATTACACTTCTTGTGAACAAATTGGAAGAAAATCAGTGTAGGTAGATTTTACACTCACTTGCATTTACCCCCACATTAACTGTTTTTCTAATGCACCTGAAAGTAATTGCCTGATTAGGCTACTTCCCTGCAATGTACTATTTTCTTGTCCTTATCCAATCAATGCATCATTATTTTGGAAATTGCATATTATGTTAAAAATGTAGTGGAAAATAGAAAAAAACTATTTCTATATTCTACTCCAATTTAAGATTATATGTATGTAGACCTGATTATCAGTGAGGCTTACCTTGGATTGTTGAGCCTTTCTATAGAAAAATATTCAAATCTGTCAGGTACTGTTTCATTTGGAAGGGACACATCTTGAAGGGGAAATATAGTTTCACCTGATGAACTAGTTGTAATTATTGGCTGCAAAGTAAAATAAATCATAAACAAAGTTATAATTTCTCAGTTACATTTAACATGAAACACAGTACATCTAGGTATTTTGATTGTGGGTAGGCTGTTACTTCATTATCTGAACTGTGTTTAAGAGAAAGTTATAAGGAGAACCACTTTAAAAATAAAACTTCAAAATTAATATATAAGTATAAGGGTGGATATGATAGACACATTGTAAGGTGTCTTCCTAACCTCTATTTTTCCATGAACTAATGGACATCTCCAAATGCTGCATTGGTGCTATGTTGCCTTGGTAGTAAGTAACTGGCATTTGACCCAAATTGGGACAATAAAATTCTTTTTCCTGTGGAGTTAGAGTCAGAATTCAAAATAGCTCTTTTTTTTTTTTTTCCTGCTGGTTGTTTGAAATGAGGACAGGCAATCACTGGCTGTATGAAAAAGCAATGTCTGTCATATGCCTAGAGAAGTAGAAAAAAACCAATGTGCAGAGAGTGTAAATAATAAAATATCCATACATTAAGGAAGTAGAAACAAGGGATCATATGCCTCTAGAGAAACATACGGACATATTTTCTACCTGGGTTCCTGATTCCAGTTCCTACTAAATATTAACTCTACTTTCTGCCCTTGAGTTCTCTAAGGTAATCATGATCCTTGATTTAATGTATTTACCATGCTTCCTTTTTTCATTCAAGCCAGTATGAGTGGTGTTCTGTTCCTTTCAGTCAAAATGTCCTTCATAAGGCATCAAAATTGCTGTTAATACTTTATTGTTAACCTCAAAGTGGAACATACGTAACAAGTGAGTCTTTTAGGTGAAGAAGGAGTCCAAGAATAGGAAAAAGGAGAGTTGAAGAATTACCAAAATGAATTTTATCTAGGTAAAGAGATATATTCCATCTTCAATGAAACCTGAGCAAAAAATAATAGACTTATACTATAACATGTTATTTAGTTACAACATAAGAAAAAATACTCCACAAGTTTTAACATACTCTAGAATTGATTATAATAAAAGTTTCAAAATCTGCTGTTTCAGCAAATAATTGTGAGGCTCAAATGAGATAGTGTCTAAGAGAAAACACTAACTGTGAAAAATGGTAAAGACTTACATAATGTAAATTATTAACAGACAATAAATAGAAGGGTAATGTTGATTTATAAAGCAAACATACATGAGAAATATTGAAACTTCCACATCCTAGGGTAGGTATATAGCAAATAATTTTCATGGGCTTCTAAACATTGATCTAAAAGTGCAAATACTTAGAACTTCTTTGACTCCTATTCTCAAATCATAGTAATGGATTTTCTATTATGATTGCTCTGTCACTAGTTTTCATTATTTTGAAAGTCAAGACAAAAAGTAAAGGGTGAGGGAAAGTTCAGCAAATTTTATTTAGCTAGACACTATCTAAATTTAAACAAATAATATCTGCCTTTATAGATTGGTAACTAATATCCTTTCATGTATTTGATTTATCAGGATGCCTGGCCTCTTGAGAAACTATACACATAATGTTTCTACTCTTTCCAAAAGAATATTCTACTATATTAAGAAAAAAATCTAACAGGAAATACAGTAAATATGGAATTCACATTGCTTATTTAGGATTGGCATACTGCCTGAAGCTTTGGGGACTTTGACTATATCAAAGCTTTATGTCTGCCTTTTGGAACGCTAAACCACATATCTTCCTGAGCAGGAATACTTTCAAAGATGTTATAGAGTACAAGAAGTTTTAAGTGTTCTTATCAGTAACATCACTTTCCAGAGGTAACACTTTTGAAATAAATACATTTTGGCTAGTTATTAAACTTGAATTAACATCAAAAGAGGGAAAATGATATTTACAAATTCATTTATTAGAACTCTGTAAAAGCTAATCTCTCTTAATCTCTAAGAGTATGCTTTCCTGAGAACTGTAATTCTGTACAGCACTGAGAATTTCTTATTTAGAGAAAAAACTGCTGTGAAAATCAAATTCAAATAGATTGTTAAATAAATATTTCCACAGCAAATGAATTACAAAATGAATCTGTAAAAAATTGCTCCCCCTTTCTAGATAGTTGCTCATTTTTCTAAAGACTTGATTTACAGTTTTACACTGTACACTCAAATGATTTGCAATTAAGCTTGTAAAGCTCTGTCCAAAGGTTTATCCTTATCTCTCCTTTATTTATACCTGCTATTTTTACTGCATCTTATACAGAACTAAATTGTCATTTAATTCCATAATCTTAACAGATTATTTCAGCCATTATGATGAAGAAGTTCATTAGATAGATCATTTCCTGATCTGATGGTGTCAGTGCCATGGCCATACAATTGTAAAATACAATTGTGTCCTAACTAACCATTATTCTGAAATAAATGGAGTCAAGGGGTATCTAAGCCTCAGAAGCTGACAAATGACAATAAGTGAACTCCCAGGTTCATTGGAAATGTGAAGATAACAAAAAGGTTCTATGAATGACCTATATTATACTCCATAGAAAGTTTTTTCCCTCCAAAATCTGTTTTATAAAGTAAAAATCGTCATTGTTAATCTTTAACACAATTACATGAAAAAAAACATAGTGTGTGATTTGCAAAGTTTTAACAATTTTAGAGCTTAAGTAAGGAGTTTAAAGGGAATAGGGAGAGAACATGGCAAGGAACCCCTTTATTTTCTAAAGGAAGTAAGGCTCGCTATTCATGGAATTTGGTTCCTTAATTTTCCTCCTTTTTGTAAACTAGCCCTATCATTGTACATTGTACATTTCACTAGAGGCTTACCTTGGGAAAGCATCACTACTAAGAATTCCTAATTGCAAATTAAAGTCACGTAAAGAAGCCAGAATATTCAAGTATTTTCAACAAGCGCCCTAAGTTTAGCCCAGTTTAAGATAAAATGAGCTAGATGAGGGACTAGCAAACTATGCTTGTGGGCCAAGCCTATCCCACCATGTTTTTGTATGGTCTAAGAGCAAAGGAAATTTTTCACATTTTAAAATTGTAAAAAATTAAAATGTAAAGTCTATTAGCCCATCAGTGAGGGCAGTTTCTTCAACAGTTGAGAACATTGTTTTACCTGGAAAGCCCCAAATATTTAAGATCTAGTCCTTTACAGAAGAAGTTTGCCATTCTCTGAACTAGATGAGTTCCAAGGACTTTTCTGACTCAGAGTCCATGAACCTATGCTTTTAAGCAAAATAAAAGCATTAGCAACGAGAATGCTATCAGAATTAGGGGAAATTATAGATAAACACAGAATTTTAATAAGGATTTAGAAAATAAAAATAGAACCAGTCAGAACTGAAGACTACATTAACTGAAATGAAAAACACACTAGAAGGAGTTAACAACAGACTAGGTGATACAGAAAAATGCTTAAGAGATCTGGAATATAGAATAATGGAAATCACCCATTCAAGACAGCAAAAAGAAAAAACAAATTAAAAAATGAGAAAAGTTTATAGGACTTCTGAAACAACATCAAGTGCAACAACATTTGCATTATATGGGTCCCAGAAGGACAAGAGAGAGAGGAAAGTGTCAAAAATATATTTGATGAAATTATGGCTGAAAACTTCCCAAACCTGAAAAAGGAAACAGATATCCAGGTACAGGAAGCACAGAGGGTCCCAAACAAGATGAACCCAAAAAGACCCATACAAAAACATAACATAATTCAAATGGCAGAAGTTAAAGATAAAGAGAGAATTCTAAAGGCAGCAAGAGAAAAACAAAGAGTCACATACAAGTGAATCCCCATATGGCTATCAGTTGATTTTTCTGCAGAAACTTTGGAAGACAGAAGGGATGGCATGATACATTCAAAGTGCTGAAAGAGAAAAAAAAAATGTAACCCAGGATACTTTACCCAGAAAGATTATTATTTAGAATTGAAAGAGAGAGAAAGAACTTCTAGAACAAGCAAAAACCAAGAGTTCATCAATAAAGAATGAAGGAATAAACATGAAGATGTAAAATATGACATCAAAAACACAAAATATGGGGAGTAAAGTAAAAATGTAGATCTTTTAGAGTGTTTGAATTTAAATGACTACTAATTTAAAACGAGTAGATATAGTTATAAGTCAATATTTATGAACCCCATGGTAACCACATATTGAAAACCTACAATAGATACACCAAAACTAGAGAGAAAGAAACACAAGCATACCACTAAAGAAAATGCTCAAACTACAAGGGAAGAAACTAAAAGGAGACAAAAAGAACAGAGAAGAACTACAAAAACAACCAAAAAACAAGTAACAAAATGGCAATAATTACATATCTATCAATAATCACTTTAAATGTCAATAGACTAAATGTTCTAATCAAAATACATAGGGTGGATAATTGGATAAAAAAATGAAGACCAACCAATATGCAGCTTCCAAGAGACTCACTTCATAGCTAAAGTCACACACAGACTGGAAGTGAGGGGATGGAAAAAGATATTTCATGAAAATGGAAGTGACAAGAAAGCGGGGATAGTAACACTCATATCAGACAAAATAGACTTTAAAACAAAGTCTATAACAAAAGACAAAGAAGGGTATTATATCATGATAAAAGCATCAACACAAGAAGAGGATGTAACAGTCATTAACATATATGCAACTAATATGAGAGCACTTAAATATATAAAGCAAATATTAGCAAACATAAAGGGAAAAATTGACAATAATACAAAAATAGTAGGGGACTTTAACACCACATTTACAACAATGGATATATTATCCAGACAGAAAATCAGTAAGGAAATAGTGGAATTAAATGATACATTAGACCAGTTGGACTTAATATATATCTATAGGACATACCATCTCAAAACAGCAGAATATAAATTCTTTTCAAGTGTACATAAAATGTTCACCAGGATAGATCACATACTAGGCCACAAAAAAAAATCTCAATAAATTCAAGAAGATAGAAATTATATCAAGCATTATTTTTTTTCCAACCACAATGGTATGAAACTAGAAATCAATTACAGGAAGAAAATTGGGAAAACAAACACATGGAGACTAAACATGCTGCTAAAATACCAGTGGGTCAATGGAGAAATCAAAGAGGAATTCAGAAAATACCTCGAGACAAATGAAAATGGAAACACAACTTTCCAAAATCTATGGGGTGCAACAAAAGCAGTTCTAAGGAGAAAGTTAATAGTGATACAAGCCTACCTCAAAAAACAAGAGAAATCTCAGGTAAACAAGCTAACCTACCATCTAAAGGAATTAGAAAAAACAAAAGCAAACAAAGCCCAAAGTCAGTGGAAAGAAGGAAACAATAAAGATCAGAGAGGTAATAATAAAATAGATATCAAAAAATGATAGAAAAAAGTCAATGAAACCAGGAGATCTTTTTGAAAAAAATAAACAAAATTGATAAACCCTTAGCCAGGCTCACCAAGAAGAGAGAGAAAACAAATAATCAAAATACGAAATGAATGAGGAGAAATAAAAACCAATACCACAGAGATACAAAAAAATCATAAAAGAATACTATGAACAGTTACAGGCCAACAAATTGGACAACCTAGAAGAAATGGACACATTTCTAGAATTATACAACCTGTCAAGACTGAGTCAAAAAGAAACAGGCAATTTGAACAGACTGGTCACTAGTAGTCATATTGAATTTGTAATAAAAAAATTCCAGCAAACAAAAGTCCAGGACTGGGCAGCTTCAGAGAGCAACTCTACCAAACATAAAAGGAAGCGCTAATACCTATCCTTCTCAAGCTATTCCAAAAAATTGAAGAGGAGGAAACAGTCCCAAATTCATTCTGTGAATACACCATTACCCTGCTACCAAAACAAGACAAAGACTATACAAAAAAAGAAAATTACAGTCCAATGTCTTTGATGAATACAGATGAAAGAACCTTAAAAAATATTAGCAAACTGAATCCAAAAATATATAAAAACGATCATACACCATGATCCATTCACATTAACTCCAGGGTCAGAAGGACCATTCAACATTTGTAAATCAATCAATGTGATACACTACATTAACAAACTGAAGAATAAAAATCATGATAATTTCAATAGATGGAGAAAAGGCTTCTGACAAAATTCAACATTGATTTATGATAATAACTCTCATCTATGTTGGTATGGGGGAACATATCTCAGCTTAATAAAGGCCATTTATGACAAATCCACATCTATCATCATACTCAATGGTAAAATGTTCTCATAATTTCCTATAAAATCAGGTACAAGATAAGGATGCCCACTCTTGCCAGTTTTATTTAACATACAATTGGAAGTCTTAGCCACAGCAGTCAGACAAGAACAAGAAATAAATGACATCCAAATTGGAAAGGAATAAGTAAAACTGTCACTATTTGCAGATGACATGATGCTATATATAGAAAACCCTAAAGTATCCATGAAAAAACTATTAGAACTAATAAATGAATCCAGTAAAGTTGCAGGATACACAACTAATATACAGAAATTTGTTGCTTTTCTATACACTAATAATGAACTATCAGAAAGATAATTAAAGAAAATAATCCCACTTAAAATTGCATTAAAAAAATTTAAAAACCTGGTAATAAACTTAATCAAGAAAGTGAAAGACCTATACTCTGAAAACTAACATTTATGAAGGAAATTGAATATGATACAAGTAAATGGAAAGATATCATATATTCATGGATTGGAAGAATTAATATGTTAAAATGTCCACAGTACCCAAAGTAATCTACACAAATAATGCAATCTCTACCAAAATACCCATGACATTTTTTTCACAGAACTAGAACAAATAGTCCTAAAACTTGTATGGAATCACAGAAGATCCCAACAGTCAAAGGAATCTTGAGATAAAAGAACAAAGCTGGGAGTATCCTGCTCCCTGACTTTAGATTATACTACAAAGCTACAGTAAGCAAAACAATATCATACTGACACAAAAACATACACATAGATCAATGGAACAGAATAGATGACCTAGAAATAAACCCATGAACTTATGGTCAAATAATCTACAAAAAAGGAAGGAAGACTATACAATCAGAAAAAGATAGTATTTTCAATAAGTGTTGCTGGGAGTACTGAACAGCTATGTGTAAAAGAATGGAATTAGAACATTTTTCACATAATATACAAAAATAAACTCAAAATGGATTAAAGATTTAAATATAAGACCAGAAAGCATAAAACTCCTAGAAGAAAACCTAGGCAGAACACTCTGTGACATAAATTGTAGCAGTATTTTCTTGGATCAGTCTCTCAAGGCAAAGGAAACAAAAGCAAAAATAAACAAATGGGACTTAAACTTAAAAGCTTTTGCACATCAAAGGAAACCATCAATGAAATGAAAAGACAACCTACTAAATGGGATAAAATATTTAAATATTTGCAAATGATATGACCAACAAATGGTTAATATCCAGTATGTATAAACAGCTCATACAACCCAATATAAAAATAAACCTGATTAAAAAATGGGCAGAAGTCCTGAATAGACATTTTCCCAAAAAAGATACACAGATAGCCAGCAGGCACAAGAAAAGATGTTCAGCACTGCTAATCATCAGAGAAATGCAAGTTGAAACCACAATGAGATATCACCTCACAGATGTCAGAATGGCTATATTCAAAAAGTATACAATATCAGTATTGGTTAGGATGAGAAGAAAAAGGAAACCCAGTAAACTGTTGGCAAGAATGTAAATTGGTGCAGCCACTATGGAAAACAGCATGGAGGCTCCTCCAAAAACTAAAATAGAACTACCATATGATCAAGCAATTCTGCTTCTGAGTATATATCAAAGAAAACAAAAATACTAAGTCAAAAAGACACATGCATCCCAATGTTCATAGCAGCATCATTTACAATAGCCAAGATACAGAAGCAACAGATGAATATATAAAGAAGATGTGACATTGCATGTGTATATATATATATATATATATATATATATATATATATATATGTGTGTGTGTGTGTGTGTGTGTGTATATGTATACACATATACATAAATATATAAAATATATATGTACAATATATATACATATACACACAATAGAATATTACTCTGCCTTAAAAACGACTGAAATACTGCCATTTGCAACAACATGGATGGATCTAGAGGGTATTATGCTTAGTGAAATAAGTCACGGAGGGAATAAAGTACTGTATATTATCACTTATATGTGGAATCTAACAAATAAAAAAATAACAAAACAAAACAGATGAACAAATATATAGAACAAACTAGTGGTTATCAGTGGGTAGTAGGAAGTGGGTAGATCTAGATATGTGCAGGGGATTAAGAGGCAGGAAGTATTATGTATAAAATAAATAAGCTACAAGGATATATTGTACAGAACATGGAATATACACATTATTTATAATAATTTTAAATGGAATGTAATCTATAAAAATATTGAATTGCCTGAAACTAATATAATCTTTTAAATCAACTATACTTCAATTAAAAAAAGAATAAAGGAGAAAGAAGGACCTTCTCAAATGAAGAAAAATGAAAAGACTTTCTTGCAAACAAATCTACTCAAAAAATGTCTAAAGAAAACGCTCTTAAGGGCAAGTACATGATCAAACGAAAAAATAGGGGATTCAAATGAATAAAATCAGAAATGAAGGTGGAGACATTACAACTAATACCACAGAAATACAAAGGATTATAGAAGACTACTATGAACAACTATACACCAATAAATTTGACAACTTAGAATAAATGGATAAATTCTTTAAAAATATACAACCTACCAAGACTGAATTATGAAAACTGAAAATTTGAAAAGACCAATAACAATTAAGGAGATTTAATCCATAGTCATAAACGTCTTAACACGGAAAACCCCAAGACCAGATGGCTTCACTTGTGATTTCTCTGAAACATTTAAAGAAGAATTAATATCAATCAAACTCTTCGAAAATATTAAATAGGAATGAACTCCTCCAAACTCAGTTTACAAGATCAGCATTACACTGATTCCAAAACCAGACAAGGACACTACAAGAAAAGAAAATTACAGGTCAATATCCCTGATTAACATCAATGTAAATATCCTCAGTAGAATATTAGCAAACTGATTCCAACAGTACATTACAAAGACCGTATATCATGATCAAGTGGCATTTACTCCAAGGATGCAAAGACAGTTCAACATTCACAAATCAATCAATGCGATAAATCACATTAACAACATGAAGGATAAAAATTAGGCTTTTCTCAAACAAATACCGTATGCTAATGCATATATAAGGAATCTTAAAAAATGATACTGATGAACCTAGTGACAGGGCAGGAATAAAGATGCAGACATAGAGAATGGACTTTAGGACATGGGGGGGATGGGGAAGCAGGGACAAAGTGAGAGTGTAGCACTGACATATATACGCTACCAAATGTAAAATGGATGGCTAGTGGGAAGCTAATGCTTTGTGATGACCTAGAGAGGTGGGATAGGGAGGGTGGGAGGGAAGCTCAAGAGGGAGGGGATATGGGTATATATGTATACATACAGCTGATTCACTTTGTTGTACAGAAGAAACTAACACAGCATTGTAAAGCAATTACCCTCCAATAAAGATGTAAAAAAAAGAAATAAAACTACCACAAAAAATTAGGCTTTTCTCAATAGATGGAGAAAACGCATTTAATAAGATTTGAAATCCTTTCATGACAAAAAATTTTCAAATCATGTATAAAGGGAACATACCTCAGCATAATAAATGCCACATATGATAAGCCCACAACTAGCATCATACTCAATGGTGAAAAGCTGAAAGCTCTTCCTCTAAGATCAGGAACAAGACAATAATGCCCACGCTTGCCACTTTCATTCAATATAACACTAGAAGTCCTAACCAAAGCAATTAGGCAAGGAAAATAAATAAAAGTTATCCAAACCAGAATAGAAAAAGTAAAACTTCTCTATTTGTAAATGTCATATTATTATATACAGGAAACCCTGAGGATTCCATCCAAAAATTGTTAGAACTAATAAATGATTCACTAAGGTTACAGGATACAAAATCACCATACAAAAATCTGTGCATTTCTGAATATAAAAAAGAACTATTAGAAAGAGAAATTAAGAAAATAATCCCAATATACAATTGTAAATAGTATCATTAAAAAGAATTAAATATTTTGGAATAAATTTAACCAAAGAGGTGAATGATCTGTACATTGAGAACTGTAAGACTTTGCTGAAAGAAACTGAAGAAGACATAAATAAATGGAACGCTATTCTTTGCTCGTGGATAGAAAGAATTAATATCATTAAATTTCCATACTACTCATGTAATCTATCAATATAATGCAATCCCTGTCAAAATTCAAGTGGCATTTTTCACAGAAATTGAAAAAAATGTTAAAATTTGTATGGAACCATAGAAGATCATAAATAGCCAAAGCAATCTTAAGAAATAAGAACAAAGCTGGAGACATCACATTTTCTGATTTCAAACTATATTACAAAACTATAATAATCAAAAGAGAATGGCATAAAAACAGACACAAGATCAATGGAACAGAATAGAGAGTCCAGAAATAAACCCATGCACATATGGTCAATTAATTTATGACAAAGCAGTCAAGAATAAGTAATGGGGAAAGAATAGTCTCTTTAATATATGGTGCTGGGAAAAGTGAATTGCCATGTGCAAAAGAATGAAACTTAACCCCTATCTTACCCCATGCACAAAAATTTATTCAAAATGGAATAAAAACTTAAGTCCTGAACTGTAAAACTTCTAGAATAAAACATAAGGTGCAAGCTCCTTGACATCAGTCTTGGCAATGATTTTTTGGATTAGACACCAAAAGCAAAGGTAACAAAAACAAAAATCAAGTGAAATTACATCAAAATAAAAATCTTCTGCACAGCAATGGAAACCATCAACAAATGAAAAGACAACTTATGAAATGAGAGAAAATATTTGCCAATCACATATCTGATAAGGAGTTAATATCCAAAGTATATAAAGAACTCACACAACTCAGTAGCCAGAACCAAACAACCCAATTAAAAAATAGGCAGAGGAACTGAATTGACAATTTTACAAAGACATACAAATGGCCAACAGGTACATAAAAAGGTGCTCAACATCACTAATCATCTGGGAAATGCAAATGAAAACCACAGTGAGATACAACCTCACACCTGATAGAATGGTTATCATCAAGTAGATAAAAGATAACAAGTGTTGGTGAGGATGTGGAGAAAAGGGAACCGTTATGCAAGTTGGAATGTAAATTGGTTCAGCAACTATGAAAAGGAGTATTGAGATTCATTTAAAAATTAAAAATAGAACTGCCATAAAATCCAATGATTTCACTTCTGGGTATGTATCCAAAGGAAGTGAAAACAGGATATCAAAAAGGTATGTACACGCCTATGCTCACTGCAACATTATTCACAATAGCCGAGACAAGAAAACAACTTAAATGTCCATTACTAGATGAGTAGATAAAGAAGGTTACACACACACACACACACACACAAACACACACACACACACACACAATGGAATATTATTTGGCCATGAGAAAGAAGGAAATCTTGCCATTTGCAGGTCTGTGGGCATTATATTAAGTTAAATAAGCCAAAAGAGAAAGTCAAATACTGAATTGAATCATTTCTATGTGAAATTGAAATAAACTTCAAAATCATAGAAACAGAGTATAAAAGTGGCTACTAGGGGCTGGGGATTGTGGGAAATAGGGAGAAATTAGTAAAAACATTACAAACTTTCAGCTATAATATGTACAAAATCTTTGGATCTGATGTATAACATGTTGACTATAGTTGATAACACTGTATTTTATAATTGAAATATTCTAAGAGAGTAGGACTTGAATATTGTCACAAAAGAGTAAATATGTGAAGTGATGGATATGTTAATTAATTAGATGGGAGGAATCCTTTCACAATGTAATATTTCACAATATTTCAAATCATCATGATATAGACTTTAAATATCTTATAATTTTATTTTTGAATGATACCTCAATATAGCTGAAAAAGATTAAAATTTAAAAGGTGAAAATAAATGATAAAAGAAGTAATGTTGGAACGTTAGAAATAAAGAAAGAATAATGGGAATATAAAAATATAGATTAAATACAAGGGTATTCTTTCTCTTGAGTTTTCTAAATTATATTGATGGATGGAGCAAAAATTATAACACTGTCTTATGTGGTCCTCAAGGTATACAGAGGAAGTATTTAAGGCAATTATATTGTAAATGCAGGGGGTAAACGGAGAAAAAGATTTCTCTACTTCAGTCAAACTGGACAAATCAAATCAAACTAGCAATCAAAAACATAAAGATAGCAAGAAATCACCCCACATTTGGAAATAAAGCAACACATTCATAAATAATCATTGAGTTAAAGAACAAGACTCAAGGAAAATAAAAAATACAATTAACTGAATAAAAACACAACATAACAATATGTGTAAGACATAGCTAAAGCAGCGCTGAAGAAGGAATTTATGCCACTAAATGTTAATGTTACAAAAGAGGAAAAGTGTCAAATTGATAATCTAAGCTCTTACTTCAAGGACCTAGGAAAAGAAGGGCAAAATATAACCAAAGCAAGTAGAAGAAAGTAAATAACAAAGATACAAACAGAAATCAAAGAAATTGAAAACAGAACAATAGAGAAAATCAGTGAAAAATAGTAGGTTCTTTGGAAAAAATCAATAAAATAGGCAAAATTCTAGCAAGACTGAAACAGAAAAGGTAGAAGATACAAATTAATATATCAAGAAAAACAAGAAATATCATTACAGAACTTGTAGACAACAAAGGGATAATAAAGAATACTACAAACAACTAAGCCAACAGAAATTTGATAACTTAGATCAAATGGATAAATTCATGAAAAAAACACAAATTACCATAACTCACCCAAAATAAAATAGATAATTTGAAAAGTCCTATGCCTATCAAGGAAACTTAATTCATAATTTGTAAACTCCCCAAATTCTAGGTCTGAAAGTTTTCACAGGAGAATTCTATCAAACTTTTGAAGAAAAAATACTACCAGCTTTACACATCTCTTCCAAATAATTGTTTTTCAAGTAAGTCTATGAAGTTAATATTACCTTAATGACAAAACCAGAAAAAGATAGCACAAAAAGAAAACTAAAGTTCAATATCCCTTATGAATAGACAAAACATTATTAACAAAATATTAGCAAATAAAATTCAGCAACATATAATAAGAATTATTCACTGAGGCAAAGTGGGTTTTATTCCAGGCATGCAATGCTGGTTCAGTAGTTAAAAATCAATCAATACAAAAATCCTCAAAAAAATATCAGCAAGTTGAATCCAACAATGTGTAAAAAGATTTATACACAACAGCCAATAAGGATTTATTTCAGGTATGTAGGGCTGGCTCTACGTTCAAAAACAAATTAATGTAAACCATCTAATCAATAGACTAAAATCAGAAAATCATATTGTCATATCAGTAGATGCCAAAAAATTTTTTGACAAACATCCAACACCCGTTCTAGTTAAAAACTATCAGCAAACTAGGAATAGAGGGGAACTTCCCCAACTTGATAAACAACATCTGCATAAAATCTATAGCTAACATCATACTTAATGGTATTAAACTTCTTGCTGAGATCAGAAACAACACAAGGATGTTTCATTTCACCACTTCTATTCAACACTGTAATGTAAGTCCTACTTAATGCAATAAGACAAGAAAAAAAAAAGATATACAGAGTGTGAAAAAAAGAAGTAAAACTCTCTTTCTTCACATTTGATGTGATTGCCTATGTGGACATTCCCAAAAATTAACAAAATGAAACATCCTGGAACTATTATAAGGAATTATAGTAAAGTTAATATAAAAAAGCCATTTGCTTTCTTATACGGTATACCAGAAATGTACAATTAGAATTTAAATTAAAAACACAATACCATTTACTTTATCATCAAAGCCTGAAATATTTAGGTATAAATCTAACAAAATATGTATAAGTGCTATGTTAGGAGTCTATAAAACTCTCATGAAAGAAATCAACAAAGATTTAAATAAATGGATAGTCCATGTTCATGTATAGGAGGATTCAATATTATCAAGATGTTAGTTATTCCCAATTTGATATACAGATTCAATGCAATCCCAGTAAAAACCCCAACAAGTTATTTTGTGGATATAGACAAATATTATGGGGTTTACATGAAAAGGTAAGGGACAAAGAGTAGCCAACAGAATACTGAAGGGAAAGAACAAAGTTGGAGGACTGACTCTACCACACTTCAAGACTTACTATAGAACTACAATAATCAATACAGTGTGGTATTGCAAAAGAATAGGCAAAAAGATCAATGGAACAAAATAGAGAATGCTGAAATAGACTTACACAAATGCAATCAACTTATCTTTGACAAAAGAGAAAGGGTAATTCAATGGAGAAAGGATAGTCTTTTCAATAAATGGTGCTGAAACAACTGGACATCTACAGGCAAAAAATGTATCTATACACAGAACGTATACCTTTCACAAAAATTAACTTCAAATGGATCAGAGGCTTAAATATAAAACACAAAACTATAAAACTACTAGAAGATAACACAGAAGACCTAGGTGATCTTGGGTTTGGCTATGACTTCTTAGAGACAACATCAAAATAAGACTTGTAAAAGGAAAAATTGATCATTTGGATTTCATTAAAATTAAAAAGACAACTCTGTGAAAGACACTATTAAGAGAATGAGAAGAGATGCCATGTGATGGGAGAAATTCTTTACAAAATACATGTCTAATAAAGGCCTGATATCCAAAGTATACAAAGAATTCTTAAAACTCAACAGTAAGAAAACAAACAACCCAACTGAAAAAAGGGTCAAAGATCTTAACATACACCTCAACAAAGAAGATCTACAGATGGCAAATAAGCATATGAAAAGATGCTCAACAATATATGTCAATAGAGAAGTGCAAATTAAAACAATGAGATGTCACTACAACCTATTACAATGGATAAAAAAGAAAACACTGACAATAGAAAAAGCAAATGAGGATGAGGAGTAATACAAACTCAAACTCATTGCTATTAGGAATGCAAAATGGTACAGCCACTTCAGAAGACAGTTCAACATTTTCTTATAAAACTAATCATACTCTTACTATATTATCTAGTAGTCCTGCTCCTTGGTGTTTACCCTAATGAGTTGAAAATTTATGTCCACAAAAATTCCTGCACATGTATATTTACAGCATATTTATTCATAACTGTCAAAATCTGGGACATTCCTTTGGAATCATATAGAAATGGTTTGCAGACTGGCTTATGTCCTTTATTAATCATAGCCCATAAACTACTTTACTATCACAACCTGACATTTCTAAAATCACCTTTCTTAGAAGGTAAGATAATTCTGCATTAGATTTTGTTTTTATATGTGATGTGGAGTGATATTGGGAACCAAGGTGATCTCAAGATACTCCTTACAGCCTAATATTTTTCTTTTTTTCTTTTTTTTTTTAAATGGATGAATGATTTAATATACAAAAGTGAAGCAGACATAGTTTTAAACTCAGCTCTCCTCTTTTCATATGTACAAAAAACATCTCTATAAATAATAGTAAATGGTAGTTTACATAATAATAATAAAAATGAAAATAATACATGTTAAGATGATATGCACATCACCAAGGGCCAAATGAAAGCATAGGTTAAAGAGTCTTCTAGCTCAGTAGAATAAGGCATCTGGGAGAACTAAATACTTTTTTTTTTTCACACACACACACTGTATTTTATTTTTACAAGAGATAAATAGACTGACACCAAGCATTGTACATGGATGACCACAACAAAAGCAAAAATGGTTGCAATTACCAAACACGAAACACACTCATACTATGTCATAATATTGACATTCAGTCCAGTAATCCTCCACTGTAACAGTTCCTTTACTTTGCAGTGAAAATTGATTTCTATGTTCTTTGCCTCTGAGTCCTTGTGGGATTTTTTTTTAATCCAAACAGAAAGTCACAAAAATTATACTCATCCTCATCAGTTCACTCAGTCCCATGTAATTAATTTTTTTTTCATCTTGATCTTTTGTTAGCACTTTTATGAGTTCATCAGTTTTTCATTAGAGTTCTGAAAATGCTTATTCATTCAGTTCAGCAGTATACTCAGTTACCGGAAACCTGTACTTGTCAGAGTCTTTTCCATGAATTCCTTATAGGAAATATTTTATATTTATAGGAAATATTTATAGGAATATTTATAGGAAATATTTATAGGAAATATTTATAGGAAATATTTATAGGAAATATTTATAGGAAATATTTATAGGAATATATTTATAGGAAATATTTATAGGAAATATTTATAGGAAATATTTATAGGAAAATATTTGCAAAAGCATCACAGTACACCCAGAACTGTCTGTAAATGACAAAAGACTTAAAAATGACCATGGTTAAAGATTTGATGAAAGTTCATAATAATGCAATTGACAAGGAAATTTAGCTATTTCTGAGATACACATTTTAAAGTAATAACGAGAATTATGACTTATAATATTATACCAGAACATATAAGATTTTTAGAAATTTCATGTAATGTCTAAAACATTTATATTAACATATTTCCATACAAATAACCCAATGAAAGTTTAGTATTAATTGTTTTGTTTGTTTGTTTTTTTATACTGCAGGTTCTTATTAGTCATCAATTTTATACACATCAGTGAATACATGTCAATCCCAATCGCCCAATTCAGCACACCAGCATCCCCAACCCACTGCAGTTTTCCCCCGTTGGTGTCCATATGTCTGTTCCTTACATCTGTGTCTCAACTTCTGCCCTGCAAACTGGCTCATCTCTACCATTTTTCTAGGTTCCACATACATGCGTTAATATACGATATTTGTTTTTCTCTTTCTGACTTACTTCAGTCTGTATGACAGTCTCTAGATCCATCCACGTCTCAACATATGACTCAATTTCGTTCCTTTTTATGGCTGAGTAATATTCCATTGTATATATGTACCACATCTTCTTTATCCATTCATCCATCGATGGGCATTTAGGTTGCTTCCATGACCCGGCTATTGTAAATAGTGCTGCAATGAACATTCGGGTGCATGTGTCTTTTTGAATTATGGTTTTCTCTGGGTATATGCCCAGAAGTGGGATTGCTGGATCATATGGTAGTTTTATTTTTAGTTTTTTAAGGAACATCCATACTGTTCTCCATAGTGGCTGTATCAATTTACATTCCCACCAACAGTGCAAGAGGGTTCCCTTTTCTCCACACCCTCTCCAGCATTTGTTGTTTGTAGATTTTCTGATGATGCCCATTCTAACTGGTGTGAGGTGATACCTCATTGTAGTTTTGATTTGCATTTCTCTAATAATTAGTGATGTTGAGCATCTTTTCATGTGCTTCGTGGCCATCTGTATGTTTTCTTTGGAGAAATGTCTATTTAGCTCTTCTGCCCATTTTTGGATTGGGTTGTTTGTTTCTTTAATATTGAGCTGAATGAGCTGTTTGTATATTTTGGAGATTAATCTTTTGTCCGTTGATTCGTTTGCAAATATTTTCTCCCATTCTGAGGGCTGTCCTTTCGTCTTGTTTGTGGTTTCCTTTGCTGTGCAAAAGCTTTGAAGTTTCATTAGGTCCCATTTGTTTATTTTTGTTTTTATTTCCATTACTCTAGGAGATGGATCAAAAAAGATCTTGCTGTGATTTATGTCAAAGAGTGTTCTCCCTATATTTTCCTCTAGGAGTTTTATAGTATATGGTCTTACATTTAGGTCTTTAATCCATTGTGAGTTTATTTTTATGTGTGGTGTTAGAGAATGTTCTAATTTCATGTTTTTACATATAGCTGTCCAGTTTTCCCAGCACAACTTATTGAAGAGACTGTCTTTTCTCCATTGTATATCTTTGCCTCCTTTGTCATAGATTAGTTGACCATAAGTGCGTGGGTTTATCTCTGGGCTTTCTATCTTGTTCCATTGGTCTATGTTTCTGTTTTTGTGCCAGTACCATATTGTCTTGATTACTGTAGCTTTGTAGTATAGTCTGAAGTCAGGGAGTCTGATTCCTCCGGCTCCATTTTTTTCCCTCAAGACTGCTTTGGCTATTCGAGGTCTTTTCTGTCTCCATACAAATTTTAAGATGATTTGTTCTAGTTCTGTAAAAAATGCCATTGGTAATTTGATAGGGATTGCATTGAATCTGTAGATTGCTTTGGGTAGTATAGTCATTTTCACAATATTGATTCTTCCAATCCAAGAACATGGTATATCTCTCCACCTGTTGGTATCATCTTTAAGGAGGTCTCCTAAGAGACCTCTGGGACAACATTAAAAGCAACAACATTCGCATTATAGGGGTCCCAGAAGGAGAAGAGAGAAAGGACCAGAGAAAATATTTGAAGAGATTATAATTAAAAACTTCCCTAACATTGGAAAGGAAATAGCCACCAAAGTCCAGGAAGCACAGCGAGTCCCATACAGGATAAACCCAAGGAGAAACACGCCGAGACACATAGTAATCAAACTGGCAAAAATTAAAGACAAAGAAAAATTATTGAAAGCAGCAAGGGAAAAATGGCAAATAACATAAAGGGAACTCCCATAAGGTTAACAGCTGATTTCTCAGCAGAAAACTGTACAAGCCAGAAGGGAGTGGCATGGTATACTTAAAGTGATGAAAGGGAAGAAACTACAACCAAGATTACTCTACCTGGCAAGGATCTCATTCAGACTTGATGGAGAAATCAAAAGCTTTACAGACAAGCAAAAGCTAAGAGAATTCAGCACCACCAAACCAGCTCTACAGAAAATACTAAAGGAACTTCTCTAAGTGGGAAACACAAGAGAAGAAAAGGACCTACAAAAACAAACCCACAACAATTAAGAAAATGGTCATAGGAACATACATATAGATAATTACCTTAAACGTGAATGGATTAAATGCTGCAACCAAAAGACACAGGCTTGCTGAATGGATACAAAAACAAGACCTGTATATATGCTGTCTACAAGAGACCCACTTCAGACCTAGGGACACATACAGACTGAAAGTGAGGGGATGGAAAAAGATATTCCATGCAAATGGAAATCAAAAGAAAGCTGGAGTAGCTATACTCATATCAGATAAAATAGACTTTAAAATAAAGAATGTTACAAGAGACAAGGAAGGACAATACATAATGATCAAGGGATCAATCCAAGAAGAAGATACAACAATTATAAATATATATGCACACAACATAGGAGCACCTCAATACATAAGGCAACTGCTAACAGCTATAAAAGAGGAAATCGACAGTAACACAATAATAGTGGAGGACTTTAACACCTCACTTACACCAATGGACAGATCATCCAAAATGAAAATAAATAAGAAAACAGAAGCTTTAAATGAAAGAATAGACTAGATAGATTTAATTGATATTTATAGGACATTCCATCCAAACACAGCAGATTACACTTTCTACTCAAGTGTGCACAGAACATTCTCCAGGATAGATCACATCTTGGGTCACAAATCAAGCCTCAGTATATTTAAGAAAATTGAAATCATATCAAGCATCTTTTCTGACCACAACGCTATGAGATTAGAAATGAATTACAGGGGAAAAAATGTAAAAAACAAACACATGGAGGCTAAACAATATGTTACTAAATAACCAAGAGATCACTGAAGAAATCAAAGACGAAATAAAAAAATACCTAGAGACAAATGACAATGAAAACACGACGATCCAAAACCTATGGGATGCAGCAAAAGCAGTTCTAAGAGGGAAGTTTATAGCTATGCAAGCCTACCTAAAGAAACAAGAAAAATCTCAAGTAAACAATCTAACCTTACACCAAAAGGAACTAGAGAAAGAAGAACAAACAAAACCCAAAGTTAGCAGAAGGAAAGAAATCATAAAGATCAGAGCGGAAATAAATGAAATAGAAACAAAGAAAACAATAAGAAAGATCAATAAAACTAAAAGTTGGTTCTTTGAGAAGATAAACAAAATTGATAAGCCATTAGCCAGACTCATCAAGAAAAAGAGGAAGAGGACTCAAATCAATAAAATTAGAAATGGAAAAGGAGAAGTTACAACAGACACTGCAGAAATACAAAGCATCCTAAGAGACTACTACAAGCAACTCTATGCCAATAAAATGGACAACCTGGAAGAAATGGACAGATTCTTAGAAATGCACAAACTGCCAAGATTGAACCAGGAAGAAATAGAAAATAGGAACAGACCAATCACAAGTAATGAAATTGAAACTGTGATTAAAAATCTTCCAACAAACAAAAGTCCAGGACCAGATGGCTTCACAGGTGAATTCTATCAAACATTTAGAGAAGAGCTAACACCCATCCTTCTCAAACTCTTCCAAAGAATTGCAGAGGAAGGAACACTCCCAAACTCATTCTATGAGGCCACCATCACCCTGATACCAAAACCAGACAAAGATACTACAAAAAAAGAAAATTACAGAACAATATCACTGATGAATATAGATGCAAAAATCCTCAACAAAATACTAGCAAACAGAATCCAACAACACATTAAAAGGATCATACACCACGATCAAGTGGTATTTATTCCAGGGATGCAAGGATTCTTCAATATACGCAAATCAATCAACGTGATACACCATATTAACAAACTGAAGAATAAAAACCATATGATCATCTCAATAGATGCAGAACAAGCTTTTGACAATATTCAACACCCATTTATGATAAAAACTCTCCAGAAAGTGGGCATAGAGGGAACCTACCTCAACATAATAAAGGCCATATACGACAAACCCTCAGCAAACATCATTCTCAATGGTGCAAAACCGGAAGCATTTCCTCTAAGATCAGGAACAAGACAAGGATGTCCACTCTCACCACTATTATTCAACATAGTTTTGGAAGTCCTAGCCAGGTCAATCAGAGAAGAAAAAGAAATAAAAGGAATACAAATTGGAAAGGAAGATGTAAAGCTGTTTATTGTCATTTTGTTTATAATATGTTTTGGCATGGATATCTTTGGGTTCAACTTGTTTGGGACTCTGTACTTCCTGTGCCTGGATGTCTGTTTCCTTCCCTTGGTTAGGGAAATTTTCAGCCTTTATTTCATCAGATAAATTTTCTGTCCTTTTCTCTCTCTCTTTTCCTTTTGGGATTCCTATAATGGAAATGTTAGTATGCTTGATGTTGTTTCACCATCTCATAAACTCTGATTTTTTTAAATTTTTTTAAAAATTTTTACTGTTCTGATTGTGTGATTTCCAATATTCTATTTTCTAGATTGCTTATCCATTATTCTGTAACATCTAATTTGCTGTTGATACCCTCTAGTGTATTTTTGATTTCAGTTGTTGTCTTCTTCAGTTCTGATTGGATTTTTATTATATTTTCTAAGTCTTTGTTGAAGTTCCCACTGAATTCCTCCATTCTACTCCCAAGTTCATAGAGCATTCTTATGACTGCTTCCTTTAACTCTTTATCAGGTAAATCATTTATCTCTGTTTCAATAGGGATTTTTCTTGTTGTTTCATTTGGAACGTATTCTTCTGTCTCCTTATTTTGTTTTACTTTTGGTTTTTGTTTCTATGAATTAGGCAAAACAGCTACTTCTGATCTTGAAAAAATGGCCTTGTGTGGAAACATCCCCTGTGTAGATGGCTTGTGCCTTATGGCTTTGGCAAGTCAGCTGAAGCTGGAGCAGACACTGGAGAGTGCTGTGCCTGAGGCTGAATTGGTGGGGGAGCTGGGACTGGAGTGAGCCCTGGCAGGGACCAGTCCCTGGGCAGCACCTCACCAAGTTCATCTTGGTGGGGCACCTGGAGCTGGATCAGGTGTAAGCCAGGGGGATTCCCTGGGGGAACTCAAACAATGTTACTCACCAGCACCTCCAAACCCAGAGAGGGCTCCAGCAGTTCCCTGCACATTTGGCAGAAGCTCTAGGATTAGTAAATGGATCTTCTTCCTGTATAGTCCAGGTGCCCTTTAATCTGCTGTTTTTTCACTGTGTCCTAGGGCAGATGAGTCTACACTCAGGTCCCTCAGCAATACCTCTCTCTACTGCAGGTTACTGCATTAGGGGTGAGGTTCCCATGGATACTGTGTCTCCATCTTTCCTACCCATTTCTATGTGGTCCTTCCATGTGCATTAGCTGTTCCATCAGTCCTCGGGTCTTCTTCAGTGAGAATTGCTCTGTATGTAGGTGTAGATTCAGTGTGTCCATGGGAGGACGTGAGCTCAGTGTAATCCTACACTGCCATCTTGGACCCCTCTCATGAGTTCTTTATATATTTTGGATATTAGATTTTTATCTGATACATGGTTTGCAAATCCTTCCTCCTATTCTATAGATTGCTTTTTCATTTTTAATTTTTTCTTTTGCTGTGCAGAAGCTTTTTAAGTGTGCTATAATACCACTCCTTGACTTTTGCTCTTGTTTCTTGTGCTTTTGGTATCATATCTAAAAAATCATCACCAATACCAATGTCAAGGAGATTTTCCCCTATGTTTTCTTCTAGAGTTTTTACAATATCAGGGGTTACATTTAAGTCTCTAATCCATTTTGAGCTAATTTTTGTGAGAGTGTAAAATAAGGTTGCAATTTTATTTATCTGAATGTGGTTATCCAGTTTTCCCTGCACCATTTATTGAAGAGACTATTCTTTCCCCATTGAGTGTTCTTGGCTCCGTTGTGAAATATTAGTTGACCATAAATGCTGGGGTTTATTTCTGGGCTCTCTATTCTGTTCCATTGGTCTATGTATTTATTTTTATGCCAGTACCATACTGTTTTAATTACTGTAGCTTTGTATTATAGTTTGAAATCCAGAGGTGTGATGCCTCTGGCTTTCTCATGATTTCCTTGGCTATTTGGGGTCTTTTGTGGTTTGATACAAATTTTAGGACTGTTTTTCTATTTCTGTGAGAAATGTCATTGGAATTTTGATTAAGATTGCATTGAATGATCAACAGTATTCTTCTCTGTGTAAATTCTGATGAACTTATTTGCAAAGCAGAAATAGAGACACAGATGTAGAGAACAAACGTATGGATACCAAGGGTGGGATGAATTGGGAAATTAGGAGTGTATCAAAAAAAAAAAAAAAAGAGGAGGCAAATGAAACTGATGATAGTCTAGATAGAAAACTGTCTTAATAACCTATGCTGAGTATTAAAACTCTCCCAGGCTCCCAACTTTGAGAAATGATACTATCAATAACCAAAAGGCCCAGTGAAAGATAATAAAGATTAGAATTCAGATAGGTAATTATTCATTTAATGAAGTTTTTGATCTCTAAAGACAGGTGACATGGGATACTGGAACATTTATAAACACTTAAGTCAGTCCCCCATTTGAATCCCAACTCTGGCATTTATAAATTGTGTAACCTTGAACAATTTGAATTAAAAATTAATTGTGACAGTGTTTTATATAGTGCCTGACACATAGTAGGCACTCAATAAATATTAGCCTTCTTGTTTTTACTTAGGAGTGCAAAAGATGCTCACTCTCCACATTCATTTAATACTTAGGAAAATGATTTTCAAAATGCTATGAAATTCCTGGGATTTTTTTCCTTTACTGCTACTGATTACTGCATGTGAACTTTACATAAATAAACTAATTCATGGAATTGATAAACAAATGAAGTCATTTCCAAGTATATAATCATCAAGTTAAGGGGTTTTTACATGTTTGAGTACACGTTAGGTGGCATCCCTTCTTATTGGTCAGGTGGAGTAGTACAGCTCAGCTCAATATAACACAGCAAATACAAAGATGATAATAAGAAAAAAAAGAGTTCCATTGTGATATTTGTACATGAAAAGTGACAATCTCTACAAATGAAAAAAAAAATTATTATTCATGGTAGTAGTGCTAAAGGGAAGGAGAGATTCTTAAGTTAAAAGAATACTTTAAAGTGATTCACTGAAAAGTAAGCTGCTGGTGAGAACTGTAATTCTCAATAGTCATTACTTAGAGTATTTTAATTATCTTTTTGCCAAAAGTTTTCAATTTAGATTTTAGGAGACTGTCAAGAGATAATACCTCATTCTATAATATTAGAGTCAGTAGTAAAGGAAGATGAATTTTACCAAAATATATTGCTCCATCTAACTTTGTTAGAATTTTTGTCTCCTAAAGTAGAGGAAAATTACATAAAAGTATTTCCTAGTGACACCTGGTTCCACACCAAGAAAATACTGTGTTATATCTTACTTGTTTCCTTTCCCTATGAATATCATTCCTAACTCATTTCATATGAATTAGATGTTTGAATAATAATTTCTACACCAATTATGAACTCAAAAGTAGAAGAAGTGAATACTGTGATAAGACTACCTTCATGAACTTAATAATATTTAAATATAACTCCTTAACTAAAGTGTGATGAATAACTCCTAACTCTTCCCCCCAAAATGCCATGTTGTTCATGTTGTTCCCTAGTCTGTTCTTTTCCATTTCTCCAATCCTACCCGTCCTTCAAGACTACGCCACAATGATTTAGCTACCTCTGATCTTATCAACAAAGCACTCCTTCTCTGAGGGCCATTACCTATAATAAAAAGTTAAAGGTAGATGCAAAAATTTAAGTATATTTTTGTTAAAGATAAGGTACTGTATATAGCTTTTCAATTTTTCCACATGTGTTATCTTGTTCATGCATCTAGATTGTTGGTCCCTCAAAGTCAGATATTACTTCTTTTGTTAATTAACTTTCATTGGAGTATAGTTAATTTACAATGTTGTGTTAGTTTCTGCTGTACAGCAAAGTGAATCAGTTATACATATACATATATCCACTCTTTTTTAGATCCTATTCACATATAAGACATTACAGAGTATTGAGTAGAGTTCCCTGTGCTGTATAGTGGGTTCTTATTAGTTATCTCTTTTATATAGTAGTGTGTATATGTCAATTCCAATCTCGAAATTTATCCCTCCCCTCCTTCCCCATTGGTAGCCATAAGTTTGTATTCTACATCTGTGACTCTATTTATGTTTTGTAAATAGGTTCATTTTTACCCTTTTCTTAGATTCCACATATAAGCGATATCATATGATATTTGTCTTTCTCTGTCTGACTTACTTCACTCAGTATGACGATCTCTAGGTCCATCCATGTTGCTGCAAATGTCATTATTTCATTCTACTTTATAGCTGAGTAATATCCCATTGTATATATATGTACCACATCTTCTTTATCCATTCCTCCATCGATGCACATTTAGATTGCTTCTATGTCCTGGCTACTGTAAATAGTGCTGCAATGAAGGTTTGGGTACATGTATCTTTTCAAATTATGGTTTTCTCTGGATATATGCCCAGGAGTTGGATTGCTGAATCACATGGTAATTCTATTTTTACTTTCTTAAGGAACCTCCATACTGTTATCCATAGTGGCTATACCAATTTGCATTCTTATTAACAGTGTAGGAGGGTTCCCTTATCTACACACCCTCTCCGGCTTTTACTATTTGTAGATTTCTTGATGATGGCCATTCTGACTGGTGTGAGGTGATAACTCATTGTAGTTTTGATTTGCATTTCTCTGATAATTGGTGATTGAGCATCTTTTTGATTTGCATCTCTGATAATTGGTTGAGCATCTTTTCATGTGTTTGTTAGCCATCTGTATGTCTTCTTTGCAGAAATCTCTACTTAGATCTTCTGCCATTTTTTGGTTGGGTTGTTTGGGTTTTTTTATATTGAGCTGCATGAGCTGTTTGTAAATTTTGGAGATTAATCCCTTGTCAGTCGCATCATTTGTAAAAATTTTCTCCCATTCTGTGAGCTGTCTTTTCGTTTTGTTTATGGTTTCCTTTGCTGTGCAGAAGCTTTTAAGTTTAATTACATCACATTTGTTTATCTTTGTTTTTATTTTCATTACTCTAGGAGGTGGATCAAAAAAGATTTGCTGCAATTTGTATCAGAGCATGTTCTGCTTATGTTTTCCTCTAAGAATTTTATAATATCTGGTGTTACATTTAGATCTTTAATCCATTTTGAGTTTATTTTTTTGCTTGGTAGTAGAGAATGTTCTAATTTCATTCTTTTACATGTGGCAATCCACTTTTCCCAGCACCAGTTATTGATGAGACTCTCTTTTCTCCATTGTATATTTTTGCCTCCTTTGTCATAGATTAGGTGACCATAGGTGTGTGGGTTTATTTCTGGACTTTCTATCCTGTTCCATTGACTTATAGTTCTGTTTTTGTGCCAGTACCATACTGTTTTGATAACTGTAGCTTTGTAATATAGTCTGAAGTAGGGAGCCTGATTCCTCCAGCTCAGTTTTTCTTCCTCAAAATTGCTTTGCCTATTTGGGGTCTTTTGTGTTTCCACACAAATATTAAAAATTTTTTGTTCTAATTCTGTGAAAAATGCTATTGGTAATTTGATAGGGATTGCATTGCATCTGTAGATTACTTTGTATAGTATACTCATTTTGACAATATTGATTCCTCTAATTCAAGAACATGGTATATCTCTCCATTGGTTTGCATCATCTTTGATTTCTTTCATCTGTGTCTTATAGTTTTCTGAGTACAGATCTTTGACTCCTTAGGTGCATTTATTCCTAGGTATTTTATTCTTTTTGATGCAAAGGTAAATGGGATTTTGTTTCCGTGATTTCTCTTTCTGATCTTTTGTTGTTTGTGTATAGGAATGCAAGAGAATTATTTGTATTAATTTTGTATCCTGCAACTTTACTAAATTCATTGATGATCTCTAGTAGTTTTCTGGTAACATCTTTAGGATTCTGTACGTATACTAACATGTCATCTGCAAACAGTTACTGTTTTACTTCTTTTCCAACTTGGATTCTTTTTATTTCTTTTTCTTTTCTGATTGTCATGGCTAAGACTTCCAAAACTATGTTGAATAAAAGTGGCAAGAAGTTATATCCTTGTCTTGTTCCTGCTCTTAGAGAAAATGCTTTCAGGTTTTCACCATTGAGAATGATGTTTGCTGTGGGTTTGTCATATATGACCTTTCTATTATGTTGAGGTATTTTCCCTCTATGCCCACTTTCAGGAGAGTGTTATATCATACATAGGTGTTGAATTTTGTCAAAAGCTTTTCCTGCATCTATTGAGATGATCATATGGTTTTTATTCTTCAGTTTGTTAATATGGTGTGTCACATTGATTAATTTACATATTTTGAAGAATCCTTGCATCCCTGGGATAAATCCCATTTGATTATTGTGCATGATCCTTTTAATATGGTGTTGGATTCGTTTTGCTGGTGGTTTTTTTTTTAACATCTTTATTGGAGTATAATTGCTTTACAATGGTGTGTTAGTTTCTGCTTTATAATAAAGTGAACCAGCTACACATATACATATATCCCCATATCTCCTCCCTCTTGCATCTCCCTCCCACCCTCCCTATCCCACCCCTCTAGGTGGTCACAAAGCACCGAGCTGATCTCCTTGTGCTATGCAGCTGCTTCCCACTAGCTATCTATTTTACATTTGTTAGTATATATAAGTCCATGCCACTCTCTGACTTCGTCCCAGCTTACCCTTCCCCTTTTTCTTGAGGATTTTTTTGTCTATTTTCATCAGTGATATTGGCCTGTAATTTTCTTTTTTTGTGATGTCTTTGTCTCCATTTTGTATAAGAGTGATGGTGGCCTCATAGAATGATTTTGGGTGTGTTCCTTCCTCAGCAATTTTTTGGACTATTTTGAGAAGGATGGGTGTTAACTCTTCTCTAAATGTTTGATAGAACTCGCCTGTGAAGCCACCTGGTCCTGGACTTTTGTTTGTTCGAAGATTTTAAATCACAGTTTTAATTTCAGTACTTGTGTTTGGTCTGTTCATATTTTCTATTTCTTCCTGCTTCAGTCTTGGAAAGTTGTACTTTGCTAAGAATTTGTCCATTTCTTCTAGGTTATCCATTTTATTGGCATACAGTTGCTTGTAGTAGTCTCTTATGATCCTTTGTATTTCTGTACTGCCAGTTTTAACTTCTACTTTTTCACTTCTAATTGTATTGATTTGAGTCGTCTCCTTTTTTCTTGATGAGTCTGGCTAAAGTTTTATCAATTTTGTTTATCTTCTCAAAGAACCAGCTTTTAGTTTCATTGATCTTTGCTATTGTTTTCTTCTCTATTTCATTTATTTCTGCTCTGATCTTTATGAATTCTTTTCTTCTACTAACTTTAGGTTTTGTTCTTCTTTCTCTAGTTGCTTTAGGTGTAAGGTTAGGTTGTTTATTTGAGATTTTTCTTGTTTCCTGAGGTAAGATTTTATTGCTGTAAATTTCCTTCTTAGAACTGCCTTTCCTCCCTCCCATAGATTTTGGATTGTTGTGTTTTCATTGTCATTTGTCTCTAGGTATTTTTGATTTCTTATTTGATTTCATCAGTGATCCATTGTTTATTTAGTACCACATTGTTTAGCCTCCATGTGTTTGTGTTTTGTACAGTTATTTTTTCCCCTGTAATTGATTTCTAATCTCATAGCATTATGGTCGGAAAAGATGCTTGATATGATTTCAGTTTTCTTAAATTTACAAGGTTTGATTTGTGACCCAAGATGTGATCTGTTCCAGAGAATGTTCCATGTGCACTTGAGAAGAAAGTGTATTCTGCTGCTTTTGGATGGAATATCCTATAGATATCAATTAAGTCTATGTGGTCTAATGTGTCATTTAAGGCTTATGTTTCCTTATTAATTTTCTGTCTGGATGATCTGTCCATTGGTGTAAATAGGGTGCTAAAGTCCTCCATTAATATTGTGTTACTGTCAATTTCCCCATTTATGGCTGTTAGCATTTCCCTTATATGTTGAGGTGCTCCTATGTTGGGTGCATATATATTTACAATTGTTATATCTTCTTGAATGGATCCCTTGATCATTATGTAGTCTCCTTCCTTGTCCCTTGTAACAGTCTTTATTGCAAAGTCTATTTTGATTTCCATTTGCATGTATTATCTTTTTTCCATCCCCTCACTTTCAGTCTGTATGTGTCCCTAGGTCTGAAATGGGTCTCTTGTAGACAGCATGTATACCAGTCTTGTTTTTGTATCCATTCTGCCAGTCTATGTCTTTTGGTTAGAGCATTTAATCCATTTATGTTTAAGGTAATTATTGATATGCATGTTCCTATTGCCATTTTGTTAATTGCTTTCTATTAGTTTTTTTGGTCTTTTTTCTTCCCTTTCTCTTTTGTTCTCTTCTCTTGTGGTTTGAGGACCATCTTTAGTGTTGTGTTTGGGATGCTTTTTCTTTTTTGTGTGTGTATCCATTGAAGTTTTTGTGTTTGCTGTTCCCATGAGGCATTGATATAGATGTCTATATGTGTACAAGGTTGTTTTAAATTTCTGGTCTCTTTCCCACCTAGAGAAATTCCTTTAGTATTTGTTGTAAACCTTGTTTGGTGTTGCTGAATTCTCTTAACTTTTGCTTGTATGTAAGCTTTTGATTTCTCTAGAAGTGATCTTGGGCAAAATATTCTCTGACATAAATTGTACCAGTGTTTCTTAGGTCAGTCTCCCAAGGCAATAGAAATAAAACCAAAAATAAACAAATGGGAATTAATCAAACTTACAAGCTTTTGTGTGACAAAGGAAACCATAAACAAAATGAGAAGGCAACCTACAGAATGGGAGAAAATATTTGCAAATGATACAACCAACAAGGGCCTAATTTCCAAAATATACAAACAGCTCATATAACTCAACAACAACAAAAAACAAACAACCCAATAGAAAAATGAGTGGAAGACCTAAATAAACATTTCTCCAAAGAAGAAATACAGATGGCCAATAGGCACATGAAAAGATGCTCAACGTTGCTAATTATTAGAGAAATGGAAACCAAAACTACAGTGAGGTACCACCTCATACCAGACAGAATGGCCATCATTAAAATGTCTACAAATAACAAATGCTGGAGAGGGTGTGAAGAAAAGAGAACACTCCTATACTGTTGGTGGGAATGTAAGTTGGTGAAGCCACTATGGAAAAAAGTATGGAGGTTCCTCAGAAAACTAAAAAATTGATTTACCATATGACCCATATGTCCTGGCCATATATCCAGACAAAACTATAATTCAGAAAGATTACATGCACCCCTATGTTCATAGCAGCACTATTCACAATAGCAAAGACATGGAAACAACCTAAATGTCCATTGACAGATGAATGGATAAAGAAGATGTCGTACATATATTCAATGGAATACTAGTCAGCCATAAAAAAGCATAAAATAATATTATTTTCAGCAACATGGATGGACCTAGAAATGATCATACTAAGTGAAATAAGTCAGAAAGAGAAAGACAAATACAATAGGATATCACTTATATATGTAATCTAAAATATGACACAAACGAACCTATCTATGAAACAGAAACAGACTCATGGACATAGAGAACAGACTTGTGGTTGCCAATGGAGAGGGGTTTGGGGGATGGATGGTGTGGAAGTTTGGGGTTAGGAGATGTAAGCTATTATATATAGAATGGATAAACAAGTTCCTACTGTATAACACAGGGAACTATATCCAGTAATATTTATTCATCATGATAAACCATAATGGAAAATAATATATAAAAAATGTGTATACATATATATATATACCTGAATCACTTTGATGTACAGCAGAAATTAACACAACATTGTAAATAAACTATACTTCAATTCAAAAAAAAAATTGTTGCCTAAACCAAACCACAGAGCTATTTGGTTGCATAACCAAGGCAAGACAGAAATCTACTCTACTATAATGACGGAAGTATGTGGATATTTTGTCAGTCTGACCTCTAGACTAATAGAGAATCACTGTATTTCTGTTGTGTGTCACAGAACCTAGCTCATTTCTAGACATTTAGAAGGTTGTGATTATATAAGAGATATATAATAGATAACAACTAGCAAAGCTGAATAACATTATAATAGAAGCTGTTATTATATATGAAATTAAAATGTTATTCATAACTGCATATTATGTGTGGAAGGTTTTTTATGCTGCTAAATCTTCCATTCATATTTTCTCTCTCTCTCTGTCAGTCTACAGTGATTTCTGAATCTTTATGAATAGATTACTCTAATAATTGATGGCCTATTCTATAATTATAGTCTATAAAAATCACGTGGCTCCCTTTTTGTGGAATATCTCAAATAAAATGAATTAAATACTTGTTCTTCATGGGCTACTAGTGTGCCCCTTAATCATCCTTGCTTTTCATGTAAGAAAGAGGAGGGTTACCTCTGAATAGGAAGGGAAGTGGAAGTGATCTGTGAAGAGTACACAGGGTGCTTCATTTGTCCTGGAACATTTTATCAAATGATGGGTACATTCATTTTTATGATACAAGATTTTGTACATTTTGCTTCATCTGAATTATCTTATATTTTTAAGATAAATGAGAAGATATTTTTCCATGCTATATATCCTCTTTTTGAATCTCTGAGAGCAAATATTGTACACTTTTATACAAGTCTTATTAACTTATTTTGCTTACTAGGTCTAAAATATAATTGTTTTTTTTTTCCCCTTTTCCATTCATGTAGGATACTGCTTCTTAGCTTGATAGAGTTCTTTTAACTTCCTTTAATATTACTTATTTGGGACTTCCCTTGTGGTCTAGTGGTTAAGAATCTGCCTTCCAATGCAGGGGACGCTGGTTCAATCCCTGGTTGGGGAACTAAGATCCCACATGCTGTGGGGCAACTAAGCCTGCGCAGCACAACTAAGTCCACATGCTGCAACTACTGAGCCCACGTGCTCTGGAGCCTGTGTGCCACAACTAGAGAGAAGCCTGCATGCTCCAACAAAGAGCCTGCATGCCACAGCGAAAGATCCCGCATGCCACAACTAAGACCCAACACAGGCAAAAATAAATAAATACATTTAAAAAAAAATATTACTTGATTGGAAACATGAAAGCTATGTTTCAGTTAATTGCTGGTTGTAAGTCAGCAATTAATGATATTCCATATGTTTATCAAATCATAGCAGGTTTAATTAACCCATACTTTGTTAGTCTCTCAAAGTCCATATAAATAATGTGATTGTGACTAGTACTATAAATTTCACTCCAATTTTTAAAATAACATATGAATAATTTACACCAGTGATGACAAAATAATTAGTACAGAAAAACAAATTCTGGAGGGTAGAGGAAGCAGTACTTTAGTGCAATATATTAAGTGACTTTCTTCTAACTGAGGATTTCTCTTTGTTTTTTAAATTGAATATAAAACTATACATTTATGTATTTTTAGATCTGGGAATCATATATTTAAACCAAAAGTAAAAATAGAGGAATTATTTTATTGTTAAATAAAAATAATATCTGAAAGATATTACAGCACTAGGTTCAATCAATCTAGATATTTAAGGACAGAGAGTCTAAAGGAGACAGCCATTTAAATTTATTTCTTGGCTGAGAAAACTGGATATTCATATGCAAAACATGAAGTTTGACCCTTATCACACACCACACATAAAAATTAATTCAAAATGTTGTAAAGACCTAGCCGCAAGAATTAAAACTATAAAGCTCTTAGACAAAAACTTGGACATAAATCTTCATGAACTTGGATTAGGCAGTGTTTTATTTGTATGTCCCCTAAAACACAAGAAATCAAAGACAAATAGATAAACTCTACTTCAATAAAATTAAAAATACTTTTGTTTCAAAGGATACTAGCAGGAAAGTGAAAAGCAATCTACACATTGGGAGAAAGTAGTTGCAAATCGTATATCTGATAAAGTTTTAATATCCAGGATATGTGAAGAACTCTTATAATGCAGCCATAAAAACACAAATGACCCAGTTTAAAAATGAGCAAAGGATTTGGATAGATATTTCCCCAAATAAAATATACAAATGTCCAAAACAGTACATGAAAAATGCTCAATATCATTAGTCATTAGGGAAATGTAAGGCAAAATCACAAGATACCTCTTTTTACCCACTAGAATGACTATTATTTTTAAAAACTATTTTATTTAGTATTATTTTTTATTTTAAAAAATTGAGGCAATGATTTAGAGAAATTGGAACCCTCATATATATATATTTTTAATATTTATTTATTTAGGCTGTGTTAGTTCTTAGTTGTGGCACACGGGATCTTCGTTGCAGCATGCGGGATCCTTTGTTGCGGCATGTGGACTTCTTAGTTACGGCATGCACATTCTTAGTTGCAGCATGCACACTCTTAATTTTGGCATGCATGCGGGATCTAATTCCCTGACCAGGGATCGAAACCAGGCCCCCTGCATTGGGAGCGTGGAGTCCTACCCACTGGACCAGCAGGGAAGTCCCCCTCATATATTATTGGAGGAAATGTAAAATGGTGTAATTTCTGTGGAAAACAGTTCGGCATTTCCTCAGAAAGTTAAACATAGAATTATCATACTATCCAGCAATTCCACTAATAGGTATATACCCAAGAAGACTGAAAATACATGCCTACACAAAAAACTTGTACACCAATATTTATAGAAGCATTATTCATAATAGCCAAAATGTGGAACAACCCAAATATCCCTCACCTGAATAATAAATAAACAAATGTTGTATATCCATGAGATGGGATGTTATACACCCATAAAAAGGAATGAAGTAC
The DNA here is from genome assembly GCF_028021215.1 of Eschrichtius robustus. Classification (NCBI taxonomy): domain Eukaryota; kingdom Metazoa; phylum Chordata; class Mammalia; order Artiodactyla; family Eschrichtiidae; genus Eschrichtius; species Eschrichtius robustus. Next base: position 73,933,225 of record NC_090845.1, on the reverse strand, counting down.
TGATACATGCTACAACATCAATGAAGCTTGAAAACATTTTTTTTTAATGAAAGAAAGTAGTAGCAAAGCCCAAATAACATATAATTCCATTTATACGAATTGTCCAGAATAGGCATATCTACAAAGATAGAGAGTAGACTGGTGGTTGTCAGGGCTAGGGGGCAAATGGGGAGTGGTTGCTAATGGTTATGGGGTTTCTTTTGGGAGTGATGCAAATGTTATCTAATTGATAGTGGTGATGGCTGCACAACCTTCTGACTATTCTGAAAACCATGGAATTATACATTATTAATGGGCGAATTGTGAGGTAGGTGAATTGCACCTCAATAAAAAATATTTCCTATGTAGAACACTGTAATTATTGGCTTAACTCAGAAAGTAATTGAAATAACTGTCTTTAGCTTAGGAAGTACTGCGACTATCAGCACATGGTCTGTAAACACCCTGGAAGACCTGGTAGTGTGTTGGAGCTAGTTCAAACTTGTTCACAATAATCTATTGTTTGCATACCTTCCCAACCACGGTGGTAGTATCAATATTTACACCACCATACGTAAAAGCCCAAACGAAACTTTTGGCCAACCCAATACTTACACCACCAAAATCAGCAAACACTAGAAATGAGGGTTCCTCTTCTATCCCAAAGAGCCATCTCTTAAAACATTTACCAGCACATCACTGATGAAAGTCCATACCATGTTTCCAGGGGGGTTTCAGGATGATGGAGGTCCAGGAAAAGACTTACAGGGTATTTAATGATTCTACTGCTAGAAGGAAGTGAAAAAGTCTACAGTTCTATGATGAGCGTATGCAGAGCTGAAAGGTATTAAAGGGTGGAGCTAGGCACCTCCTGTGGTAATTTAAGATTAGCAAGCAACTACTTCAATTGACAGATTCGTTCACAGATGTGCCCACTCACACTACCTTCCCTTCCCAGTCTTGCCTACCCATCAAAACAAACAAAAACATGAAATGATAACAATTTGTTGTAATACTAGTGATTTCAGTGATATGGCTAAGAGCTGCTCTTAAAAAATATATGACCTTTCATTTAGATTTTTTGGAAATGAGTGCTTTTTGTCTCTTTCTACTCTTGTTGTTGTTTCTACTCTTGGCATGCTTATCTGCATCAAGAAAGAAAAACTCGTCTATTCAGTAGCCTGAGAGTCAGATTTTAGCATTTCCCAAATTATTTTAACTTAGAACTGAACCAAGGAAACATTTGATACAGTGAAATTTCCCATACCCTTTCTTATTTGGGCCAGCTGTTTTCACTTTTTATTGTAACAGTAGATTGTACGTTATCCAGGTATTTTTTATTGAAATATGTTTGACATATAACATTGTGTAAGTTTAATGTGTACAACATGTTAATTTGATACATTTATATATTGTAATATGATTGCTATTGTAGGGATAATTATCACCTTGTTACATAGGTACCCAAGTAGTTTTAATTGGTTTCAGAAAGCAGCAGTTAAGAATACGAAGTGGCTCATGGTAAGCCGATCCCTCTTTTTAAAAAAGTTCAAAGCTTATGATCTACTAATGGTGAATAAGAAACGTTATTTCTGTACATCAAGGTTAGCGGTTTCTTCTCTTTTTTTTTAACACTTGCGTGCTGTGGCAGTGCTATTTTGCTTGAGGCTCATTCACATAGGCAGAAATTTAAATTACCCAGACTGACCTTTTCTGTTTCATTAAGGTGATTTTAATGTTATTCTCATTAAAGGGAGAAGTACCTTAGTCCATGTTTTGGAGCAGAAATTACTAAATGTATACTTTGGGAAATTCAAATGAGATAGGATTCTTGAAAAGCATGATCTACATTAGGTAGAAGCTACATAGAATTGTTAAAATTTAATATGCTACCATTTGCATGTCAGACAAGTTGTCAGAAAAGATTTTCAGATTATGATAATAACTTCTACTTCCCCAAAGATATTTTACTGCTATAATTCATAATAAAATAACCTGCTCACTAAGAGCATTTTTAAATTTTGTTCTTCCATAGTATTCAGCTTTGTAGTTCTGGATATTATAGTCTTCAATTTTAATAGGGTTCCACTAACATATTTTCTTTAGAATGATTTATCAATGTTTAAATAATTTATCATTTCCTTTTAATAGAATTATATAAAATCAGGGAAGCACCTGAATTGTAAAATTTTCTCTGTAAGACTAAAAATTTGTCTGTTTCTTCTTGGTGTGCTTAAAATAGTGTAAACATGGTCTTTGACTATCAAATATTTGCAAAGAATGATAATTGTCAATCTAACAGATTTGTTCACTTAGATTGTTTTTTCACTAATCAGCATCCAAATAATTGTTTTTAAAGTATTGGTGCTAAACTGAGTGTCTTGCATTCAATTTATAAATGTTTATCTCTAACACAGAAGCTAAAATGTGACAAGCCCCAGTTTTAGGAGATATAAACTTGTGACTAGAAGATACAAAAAACAAAGCATTGTTTCTAGCTATTTGGACTTGGGAAAATCTGGCTCGCTGAGTGCCCCCCACCCCCAAGTAATATGAGCAAGGAATTTTACAGAGAGCTTATGGGTAATGATTACTTATATCTATAGAGTCAAAGTAAAACTTAGACTGGAAAATTTTCTTCATCTGTTAAAAAAATGAGCATAATCAGACACTCCCTGCAGATCAGGTGGAGATTGTGTAAGTGACAATAGTTTCTATACTGTAAAGCCTGCTACACCTGTAAGGGATTGTTGTTATCTGATTTGTTTTTCAAATTGTCTTTTGCACTATTTCATAAATGGTATAAATTTGGGAGATGAGAGAATGGAGAGGCATAAATATCCACACCATTTGTAAGTACTGCTATTACCAACAAAATGTTAATACATCATGTACTAACATTGGTAACACTCTCATTACAGTGTATACTCAATGAATTTACAGTAAATTCACATTTTTTTGTGCGTGAAATATGCTTTGGGGGGATATATCAATTAATAAGCTGGCTAATACTATTCCCAAGTATTTTAGTGAACCTGAAACCTGCCTAATAAGCAAGCTGAATAAGCAAGTATCCATCATCTATTAATAATTTTATCAGTATCACAATTAGAAAACTGTGTCTACCAAGCAACCTTAGTATGATTCAAATTGAAATAATAGCATTCTTCAACAAGCAAAAGTTTCCATTTCCCATACCGATAGATGACTTGCAGTATAAAATATTTTTGACTATTAATGAAATATCAGTAGAATGTCTCAGCATTCCTTCTCAACTATTGTCACTCTTGGAGCTATTTCACAGGGAATTTATGCTGAAATTTTAGCCAGATATTAGCAAATTTAAGAGATTCTGTTGTTCACTGAAATTCATAATTATTTTGTGTAAAATGACCGTTTTTTATAAAAAACAAAAACGTTAGCTTCAGTAGAGTGGCTATTAAATTTATACATTCTAGGAAAACAGTTAAATCATGCTTCAGGTTCTGTAATAGGTGATTGACAATAAAGCTTTTTGCTTCTATGCTACTTTATAATGTAATAATTGGAGAGAGAAGCAAAGAGGATGTCTCAAAGAGAATGTCCAGAAGTCCAACATAGAAAAAGAGGGGAAAGAGCTTTACTTTATAAGTAAAAACACACAGTACCATGTCCCATGATTTAGTTAAATGTTTTGAGTTCTGGTGAAGGCAAAGGTGCATTGGTACTTATTTTCTGGCTTTCAGCCTTTTGCTGAGCTTTTGGTTGAATATCATATTTTTTATAAGGAGTTAGCTATGTGACAAAAGAAAATACAGACTATCAACACTTAGAGGATTTCAATGATTTCAAGTATGAAAGGAGAGAAGGAGAAAATGCAAAAAAAAATGAGAAAGCACTGACTAAAAAATAAAGCTGGCATTTTCTCAAGAAGAATTATTTTTAAGGCTATAAAAAAGTAATATATATGATCTAAGTTTGTTTAAATTTCCATTGTTTCTTTTTTCATTTTTTTCAAAATTATTTAAAGCCACCTGATTAAATTTAATCATCTTCTACTTATCCATATTGCTGCACATGTTGCTTAATTGACAATCAATCCTACCTCCCAAACTAGACTGGTGACAGCTAATAGCTGCTTATCAGGTTTCATCCTATGGAGGGTAAGTGGGTTCCTCTTATGTAGGCAGTGGCAGTCCAGGCTACCCCTTTCACTCATGGGTTTATTACCTGGTCTGACCAGAACTAGCCTGAGACAAACTAGAGGTCTCAACTTTCTTCCACTCATTTCTTAGAATATCAGTACTTATTTGTGTCTTCACTTGAAAACCCAAGTGAGTAATTAGGGAAACAAGGTTTCTTTTTCTGTCCAATGTGCCTTCTGAAATCATGTATCCAAGAGACTGCTCAGTTTTTTGTTTCACTTTGTGTGCACAACAATTTTTTAGATAAATCTAATTAGAGATTAAAAGACAAGTCCATGAAGCCCAAAAATTTCATTTATCTTTCCTCCAATAATTTTGTAAGGCTAATGAACATTGTATATACAAGAACCAATAAAATGCTTCTTTGGCAGAAGTTTCATTTTGTTTTACCACCCTGCTTTTGCTGGTTGTGACTAACAGTCCTTTTTCTTTACCCTTTAAATGAAGAAAAGAATGATTATGCCCCACTTCCCTGACCATTAAAAGTCACCCTACAATGTGACCCCAGAGGATTCTATATAAACCATCTCATAAGTTGTATTATTGACACCAAATCACTTTCAAACCTCAATAGAAATTAGCAATTATTAATCATAATATATTTGTAGACAATAGTTATTAAATGTGGTTAACTTTTTAGATCTCCTATAATTGCTTGAGTTGATTTCCCACTCTGGGTTAAAATTTTACCTTTACTATTCATGCTAATAAAATTGACTCAGAGTCTATGTCCATTCACTGTAGGATGCTGCTGAAAATGGAATTAACCTGTCAAATTAGTTTAGTCTTTTTCTGCTTGAAACATCTGTCCTCTAGCAACACAATTACTATAATTTCTCAAATGTGATCTTATTTCTAATTCTGTGGAAATTTATGTGATTTAAACTCTGAACTTATTATTTTCATTCCAAGAAAAACTGATTATTTGCGAAGAGTGGAATTTTGTGTTTGACATTTACTGTGTATAATTTTTCACCTGCACTACCTCATGAAAATTGCCTATTTGGCATTCATTGGAAAAACCTATACCAAAAGTTCCTTATAGGAAGTAATTTTTGTTTTTATTTCATATGGATTAATATCTGAAGAACATAGGGACTTCCCTGGTTGCACAGTGGTTAAGAATCCATCTGCCAATGCAGGAGACACGGGTTCGATCCCTGGTCTGGGAAAATCCCACATGCCGCAGAGCAACTAAGCCCGTGAACCACTACTACTGAGCCTGTGCTCTAGGGCCCGCGAGCCACAACTACTGAGCCTGCGTGCTGCAACTACTGAAGCCCACGTGCCTAGAGTCCATGCTCCACAACAAGAGAAGCCACCACAATGAGAAACCCGTGCACCACAAGGAAGAGTAGCCCCCGCTCATTGTAACTAAAGCCCACGCCCAGCAATGAAGACCCAACACAGCCAAAAAACAAAAACCAAAAAGAACATAGATATGTGCCATTTTCAAACATTTTGTATAGATGGTTTGGTTTTGTGTTTAACTAACAGCTTGAAAAGGGAGAAATTTTAAAATATTAGGTTATCTTTACTAAAGAAATTTCAGGATACTATTCAAATAGATAAATCAAACAAGACTTTTTAGGGGCTTAGTGCTCTTGTCGTCTATGAATGCATTTATGATTTATAATCACTCTTAACATTATTTGTCTTTCCATGAGTTAGTGTTAAGCCTTACAATGATATTTGATATTTAATTAAGACTTTAAAGAAATTACATTAGAGTCACTGTATGATTTTTCCAAGAAAAAAATAATGATGCTAATTATAACACCAATAATATATTTTATAATATTCCATGCCTCTTATACCTAATCATGGACTAAAATAGTAAGTTAATTTAGAGGCAAGATTATTAAAAGTGGTAATTCAGCATGCAGAGAGGACAAGATAAATTACAATCTTATTTTCTTTAAGACCCTTCAATTTCTTAGTGTGTTATTATTCTTATTTCATTATCAACAATTGACATTCACATCGTCACTCTTCCACGAACTATCATAGTTTAATAAACAATTATCTTGTTGGTATTGAACAGACGAAAAATAATTGTTCTTTAAAACATCACTAAAACTTACAAGACATTTTGTCAGGGGTTAAACAAGTGAAATAAAAATTCTGGCAGCAAATTACAGTAGTTGGCTTGGCTGATATTTAAACACTGAAGTCTGCATACAGGTCTTTTTTCTCCCTAGGTAGGTTTATTCCTAGGTATTTTATTCTTTTTGTTGCAATGGTAAATGGGAGTGTTTCCATAATTTCTCTCTCAGATTTGTCATCATTAGTGTATAGGAATGCAAGAGATTTCTGTGCATTAATTTTGTATCCTGCAACTTTACCAAATTCATTGATTAGCTCTAGTAATTTTCTGGTGGCATTTTTAGGATTCTCTATGTATAGTATCATGTCATCTGCAAACTGTAACAGCTTTACATCTTCCTTTCCAATTTGTATTCCTTTTATTTCTTTTTCTTCTCTGATTGACCTGGCTAGCACTTCCAAAACTATGTTGAATAATAGTGGTGAGAGTGGACATCCTTGTCTTGTTCCTGATCTTAGAGGAAATGCTTCCGGTTTTGCACCATTGAGAATGATGTTTGCTGAGGGTTTGTCGTATATGGCCTTTATTATGTTGAGGTAGGTTCCCTCTATGCCCACTTTCTGGAGAGTTTTTATCATAAATGGGTGTTGAATATTGTCAAAAGCTTGTTCTGCATCTATTGAGATGATCATATGGTTTTTATTCTTCAGTTTGTTAATATGGTGTATCACGTTGATTGATTTGCGTATATTGAAGAATCCTTGCATCCCTGGAATAAATACCACTTGATCGTGGTGTATGATCCTTTTAATGTGTTGTTGGATTCTGTTTGCTAGTATTTTGTTGAGGATTTTTGCATCTATATTCATCAGTGATATTGTTCTGTAATTTTCTTTTTTTGTAGTATCTTTGTCTGGTTTTGGTATCAGGGTGATGGTGGCCTCATAGAATGAGTTTGGGAGTGTTCCTTCCTCTGCAATTCTTTGGAAGAGTTTGAGAAGGATGGGTGTTAGCTCTTCTCTAAATGTTTGATAGAATTCACCTGTGAAGCCATCTGGTCCTGGACTTTTGTTTGTTGGAAGATTTTTAATCACAGTTTCAATTTCATTACTTGTGATTGGTCTGTTCCTATTTTCTATTTCTTCCTGGTTCAGTCTTGGCAGTTTGTGCATTTCTAAGAATCTGTCCATTTCTTCCAGGTTGTCCATTTTATTGGCATAGAGTTGCTTGTAGTAGTCTCTTAGGATGCTTTGTATTTCTGCAGTGTCTGTTGTAACTTCTCCTTTTCCATTTCTAATTTTATTGATTTGAGTCCTCTTCCTCTTTTTCTTGATGAGTCTGGCTAATGGCTTATCAATTTTGTTTATCTTCTCAAAGAACCAACTTTTAGTTTTATTGATCTTTCTTATTGTTTTCTTTGTTTCTATTTCATTTATTTCCGCTCTGATCTTTATGATTTCTTTCCTTCTGCTAACTTTGGGTTTTGTTTGTTCTTCTTTCTCTAGTTCCTTTTGGTGTAAGGTTAGATTGTTTACTTGAGATTTTTCTTGTTTCTTTAGGTAGGCTTGCATAGCTATAAACTTCCCTCTTAGAACTGCTTTTGCTGCATCCCATAGGTTTTGGATCGTCGTGTTTTCATTGTCATTTGTCTCTAGGTATTTTTTTATTTCGTCTTTGATTTCTTCAGTGATCTCTTGGTTATTTAGTAACATATTGTTTAGCCTCCATGTGTTTGTTTTTTACATTTTTTCCCCTGTAATTCATTTCTAATCTCATAGCGTTGTGGTCAGAAAAGATGCTTGATATGATTTCAATTTTCTTAAATATACTGAGGCTTGATTTGTGACCCAAGATGTGATCTATCCTGGAGAATGTTCTGTGCACACTTGAGTAGAAAGTGTAATCTGCTGTGTTTGGATGGAATGTCCTATAAATATCAATTAAATCTATCTAGTCTATTCTTTCATTTAAAGCTTCTGTTTTCTTATTTATTTTCATTTTGGATGATCTGTCCATTGGTGTAAGTGAGGTGTTAAAGTCCTCCACTATTATTGTGTTACTGTCGATTTCCTCTTTTATAGCTGTTAGCAGTTGCCTTATGTATTGAGGTGCTCCTATGTTGTGTGCATATATATTTATAATTGTTGTATCTTCTTCTTGGATTGATCCCTTGATCATTATGTATTGTCCTTCCTTGTCTCTTGTAACATTCTTTATTTTAAAGTCTATTTTATCTGATATGAGTATAGCTACTCCAGCTTTCTTTTGATTTCCATTTGCATGGAATATCTTTTTCCATCCCCTCACTTTCAGTCTGTATGTGTCCCTAGGTCTGAAGTGGGTCTCTTGTAGACAGCATATATACAGGTCTTGTTTTTGTATCCATTCAGCAAGCCTGTGTCTTTTGGTTGCAGCATTTAATCCATTCACGTTTAAGGTAATTATCTATATGTATGTTCCTATGACCATTTTCTTAATTGTTGTGGGTTTGTTTTTGTAGGTCCTTTTCTTCTCTTGTGTTTCCCACTTAGAGAAGTTCCTTTAGTATTTTCTGTAGAGCTGGTTTGGTGGTGCTGAATTCTCTTAGCTTTTGCTTGTCTGTAAAGCTTTTGATTTCTCCATCAAGTCTGAATGAGATCCTTGCCAGGTAGAGTAATCTTGGTTGTAGTTTCTTCCCTTTCATCACTTTAAGTATACCATGCCACTCCCTTCTGGCTTGTACAGTTTTCTGCTGAGAAATCAGCTGTTAACCTTATGGGAGTTCCCTTTATGTTATTTGCCATTTTTCCCTTGCTGCTTTCAATAATTTTTCTTTGTCTTTAATTTTTGCCAGTTTGATTACTATGTGTCTCGGCGTGTTTCTCCTTGGGTTTATCCTGTATGGGACTCGCTGTGCTTCCTGGACTTTGGTGGCTATTTCCTTTCCAATGTTAGGGAAGTTTTTAATTATAATCTCTTCAAATATTTTCTCTGGTCCTTTCTCTCTTCTCCTTCTGGGACCCCTATAATGCGAATGTTGTTGCTTTTAATGTTGTCCCAGAGGTCTCTTAGGAGACCTCCTTAAAGATGATACCAACAGGTGGAGAGATATACCATGTTCTTGGATTGGAAGAATCAATATTGTGAAAATGACTATACTACCCAAAGCAATCTACAGATTCAATGCAATCCCTATCAAATTACCAATGGCATTTTTTACAGAACTAGAACAAATCATCTTAAAATTTGTATGGAGACAGAAAAGACCTCGAATAGCCAAAGCAGTCTTGAGGGAAAAAAATGGAGCCGGAGGAATCAGACTCCCTGACTTCAGACTATACTACAAAGCTACAGTAATCAAGACAATATGGTACTGGCACAAAAACAGAAACATAGACCAATGGAACAAGATAGAAAGCCCAGAGATAAACCCACGCACTTATGGTCAACTAATCTATGACAAAGGAGGCAAAGATATACAATGGAGAAAAGACAGTCTCTTCAATAAGTTGTGCTGGGAAAACTGGACAGCTATATGTAAAAACATGAAATTAGAACATTCTCTAACACCACACATAAAAATAAACTCACAATGGATTAAAGACCTAAATGTAAGACCATATACTATAAAACTCCTAGAGGAAAATATAGGGAGAACACTCTTTGACATAAATCACAGCAAGATCTTTTTTGATCCATCTCCTAGAATAATGGAAATAAAAACAAAAATAAACAAATGGGACCTAATGAAACTTCAAAGCTTTTGCACAGCAAAGGAAACCACAAACAAGACGAAAGGACAGCCCTCAGAATGGGAGAAAATATTTGCAAACGAATCAACGGACAAAAGATTAATCTCCAAAATATACAAACAGCTCATTCAGCTCAATATTAAAGAAACAAACAACCCAATCCAAAAATGGGCAGAAGAGCTAAATAGACATTTCTCCAAAGAAAACATACAGATGGCCACGAAGCACATGAAAAGATGCTCAACATCACTAATTATTAGAGAAATGCAAATCAAAACTACAATGAGGTATCACCTCACACCAGTTAGAATGGGCATCATCAGAAAATCTACAAACAACAAATGCTGGAGAGGGTGTGGAGAAAAGGGAACCCTCTTGCACTGTTGGTGGGAATGTAAATTGATACAGCCACTATGGAGAACAGTATGGATGTTCCTTAAAAAACTAAAAATAAAACTACCATATGATCCAGCAATCCCACTTCTGGGCATATACCCAGAGAAAACCATAATTCAAAAAGACACATGCACCCGAATGTTCATTGCAGCACTATTTACAATAGCCGGGTCATGGAAGCAACCTAAATGCCCATCGATGGATGAATGGATAAAGAAGATGTGGTACATATATACAATGGAATATTACTCAGCCATAAAAAGGAACGAAATTGAGTCATATGTTGAGACGTGGATGGATCTAGAGACTGTCATACAGACTGAAGTAAGTCAGAAAGAGAAAAACAAATATCGTATATTAACGCATGTATGTGGAACCTAGAAAAATGGTAGAGATGAGCCAGTTTGCAGGGCAGAAGTTGAGACACAGATGTAAGGAACAGACATATGGACACCAACGGGGGAAAACTGCAGTGGGTTGGGGATGCTGGTGTGCTGAATTGGGCGATTGGGATTGACATGTATACACTGATGTGTATAAAATTGATGACTAATAAGAACCTGCAGTATAAAAAAACAAACAAACAAAACAATTAATACTAAACTTTCATTGGGTTATTTGTATGGAAATATGTTAATATAAATGTTTCAGACATTACATGAAATTTCTAAAAATCTTATATGTTCTGGTATAATGTTATAAGTCATAATTCTCGTTATTACTTTAAAATGTGTATCTCAGAAATAGCTAAATTTCCTTGTCAATTGCATTATTATGAACTTTCATCAAATCTTTAACCATGGTCATTTTTAAGTCTTTTGTCATTTACAGACAGTTCTGGGTGTACTGTGATGCTTTTGCAAATATTTTCCTATAAAAGGGTTTCATCTTCAAGAAATTCATGGAAAAGACTCTGACAAGTACAGGTTTCCGGTAACTGAGTATACTGCTGAACTGAATGAATAAGCATTTTCAGAACTCTAATGAAAAACTGATGAACTCATAAAAGTGCTAACAAAAGATCAAGATGAAAAAAAAAATAATTACATGGGACTGAGTGAACTGATGAGGATGAGTATAATTTTTGTGACTTTCTGTCTGAATTTAAAAAAAAAATCCCACAAGGACTCAGAGGCAAAGAATATACAAATCAATTTTCACTGCAAAATAAAGGAGCTGTTACAGTGGAGGATTACTGGACTGAATGTCAATATTATGACATAGTATGAGTGTGTTTCATGTTTGGTAATTGCAATCATTGTTGCTTTTGTTGTGGTCATCCATGTACAATACTTGGTGTCAGTCTATTTATCCCTTGTAAAAATAAAATACAGTGTGTGTGTGTAAAAAAAAAAAGAAAAAAGAGATACACAAAATAAAAAGATGCAAAATATGAAACCAAAAATATGAAAAGTGGGGAGGGGGAGTAAAAATATAGTGCTTTTAGGATGCCTTTGAACTTAAGGGACTATAAGCTTAAAACAGAAAGCTATATATACAGGTCAATATATGTGAATCTCATGGTAACCACAAACCTAAAAACTTCAATGGATAAAAAATAAAGAGAAAGGAATCGAAACATATTACTAAAGTAATCCATCAAACCACAAGGAAAGAAATCAAGAGAAGGAAATAGGAACAGATAAGACCTACAAAAAAACCCCAGAAAACAATTAACAAAATGGCAATAAGTACATGCCTATCAATAATTACTTTAAATGTAAAATAGACAAAATACTCCAATCAAAAGATGTAGGGTAGCTGAATGCGTAAAAAAAAGATCCATCTATATATAGCCTAAAATAGACTCATCTTAGATCTACAGACACACATAGACTGAAAGTGAAGGGATGGAAAAAGACGTTTCATGTAAATAAAAAGAAAAGAAAGCTGATGTAGCAATATTCTTATCAGACAAAATAACCTTTAAAACAAAACCATAACAAAAAACAAAGAAAGGTATTGGTTAATGATAAAAGGGTCAGTCCAACAAGAGGTTATAATATTTGTAAAAATGTATGCACCCAACAGAGAAGCACCTAAATATATAAAGTAGCTATTAACATAAATAAAGGGAGAGACACTAATACAATAATAGTAGGGGACTTTAATACCTCACTTACATCAATAGATAGATCATCCAGACAGAAAATCAATAAGGAAACAGTGGTCTTTTATGACACATTAGACCAAATGAATTTAATAGATACATATAGAACATTCAATCCAATAGAAGCAGAACACATTCTTTTCAAATGCATATGGAACATTCTCCAGGATAACAAAACAAGACTTGGTAAATTTAAGGAAATTGAAATAATATCAACCATCGTTTCCAACCACAAAGATATGAGAGTAGAAGTCAACTATAAGAAAAAAAAAACTGCAAAAAAACCAACACGTGGAGGCTAAACAATATGCTACTAAAAAACATTGGATCACTGAAGAAATCAAAAAGGAAATAAAAAAATACCAAGAGATAAATGAAAAGAGAAATACAACAATCCAAAACCCATGGGACGCCGCAAAAGCAGATCTAAGAGGGAAGTTTATAGCAATACAAGCTTATTTCAGTAAACAAGAAAAATCTCAAATAAACAATATAACTTTACACCTGGAAGAACTAGGAAAAAAATAAAGAAAAACAAACCCCAAAGGTAGTTAAAGAAATCATAAAATCAGAGCAGAAATAAATGAAATAGAGACTAAAAAAGCAATAGAAAAATCAATAAAACTAAAAGCTGCTTTTTCGAAAAGACAAACAAGATTGATAAACCTTTAGCCAGACTCATAAAGAAAAAAGGGGAGAGGCCCCAAATCAGTAAAATCAGAAAAGAAAAGGGAGAAGTTGTAACTGACATCATAGAAATACAAAGGATCATAAGAGACTACCATAAACAACCATATGCCAATAAAATGGACAACCTAGAAAAAATAAATTCTCAGAGATGTGCAATCTCTGAAGACTGAGCAGGAAGAAATAGAAAATATGAACAGACCAATTACCAGTGATGAAATTGAATCAGAAATTTTAAAACTTTCAATGAACAAAAGTCCAGGACCAGATGGCTTCAAAAGTGAATTCTAGGGATTTCCATGGTGGCACAGTGGTTAAGAATCCACCTGCCAATGCAGGAGACAAGGGTTTGATCGCTGGTCTGGGAAGATCCCACATGCCGTGAAGTAACTAAGCTCGTGCACCACAACTACTGAGCCTGCGATCTAGAGCCGGTGAGCCACAACTACTGAATCCCATGCTCCTAGAGCCTGTGCTCCACAACAAGAGAAGCCACAGCAATGAAAAGCCCATGCACCACGACAAAGAGTAGCCCCCACTCGCTGCAACTAGAGAAAGCCCGTGCACAGCAATGAAGACCCAATGCAGCCAAAAATAAATAAATAAAATACATTTTTAAAAATTAAATAAATAAATAAATAAATTTATTAAAAAAGTGGATTCTACCAAACATTTAAAGCAGAGTTACCAACTATCCTTCTAAAACTATTCCAAAAATTGCAGAGCTAAGAACACTTCCAAACTCATTCTATGAAGCCAGCATCACCCTGATCCCAAAGCAAGACAAGGATACAAGAAAAAAAGAAAATTACAGGCCAATATCACTGATGAACATAGATGCAAAAGTTCTTAACAAATTATCGGCAAACTAAATCCAACAATACATTAAAATACACCATGATCAAGTGGGATTTATCCCAGGGATGCAAGGAGTTTTCAATATCCGCAAATCAATCAGTGTGATATAGTACCTAAACAAATTGAGGAATAAAAATCATACGATCATCTCAATAGATGTGGAAAAAGCTTTTGACAAAATTCAACATCTATTTATGATAACAAATCTCGAGAAAGTGGGCATAGAGGGAACATGCTTTAACATAATAAAGACCATGTATGACAAACACACAGCTAACATCATACTCAACAGTGAAAAGCTGAAAACATTTCCTTTAAGATCAGGAACAAGGCAAGGAATCCCATTCCTGCAACTTTTATTCAACATAGTATTGGAAGTCTTAGCTACAGCAGTCAGGCAAGAAAAAGAAATAAAAGGCATCCAAATTGGGAAGGAAGAAGCAAAACTGTCACTGTTTGCAGATGATATGATACTATACATACAAAAGCCTAAAGATGCTACCAGAAAACTACTAGAGCTCATCAATGAATTCAGTAAAGTTGCAGGATACAAGATTAATATACAGAAAGCTGTTGCATTACTATACACTAACAATGAACTATGAGTAAGATAAAGTAAGAAAACAATCCCATTTACCACTGCATCAAAAAGAATAAAATACCTAGGAATAAACCTACCTAAGGAGAAAAAATAACTGTACTTGGAAAACTATAAGACACTGATGAAAGAAATTGATAATGACACAAACAGATGGAAAGATATACCATTTTCTTGGATTGGAAGAATTAATATTGTTAAAATGGCCATACTACCCAAAGCAGTCCACAGATTCAATGCAATCCTTATGAAAATATCAATGGCATTTTACACAGAGATAGAACAAATAATTTTAAAATTTGTATGGAAACACAAAAGACCCCAAATAGCCAAACAAATTTTGACAAAGAAGAACAGAGCAGGATGAATCCCACTCCCTGACTTTAGGCTACACTACAAAGCTACAGTAACCAAAATTACCTCTTTGTTTTGAAGTATATTTGATTTACAGTATTATATTAGTTTCAAGTGCATAGCATAGGAATTCAGTATTTTTCAGATTATACTCCATTATAAATTATTGACAGGTAACGGCTATAATTCCCTGTGCTATACAATATATCCTTGTTGTTTATTTTATACATAGTAATTTATATCAGCTAATCCAATACCCCTAGTTTTTCCCTCCCTGCTTCTTTCTCCGCTTTGGTAATCATAAATTGGTTTTCTATATTAGGGAATCTGCTTCTGTTTGCATATACATACAATTGCATTATTTTTTCGATGCTACACTTAAGTGACATTATACAGTACTTGTCTTTCTCTGTCTGGCTTATTTCAATAAGCCTAATACTCTCCAGGTCCATCCAAGTTGCTGCAAATGGCAGAATTTCATTCCTTTGTATGACTGAGTAGCATTCCATTGTATGTGTATACCACATCTTATTTATCCATTCACCTGTTGTTGGGCTCTTGTGTTGCTTTTGTGTCTTGGCTATTGTGAATAGTGCTGCTGTGAACATTGGGGTACCTGTATCTTTTCAAATTAGTGTTTTCATTGTTTCCAGATATATACTGAGGATTGGAATAGCTGGATCATATGGCAGTTCTATGTTTAATTTTCTGAGAAAACTCCTCCATACTGTTTTCCATAATGGCTGCACCAATTTACACTCCAACCAACAGTGTATAAGGGTTCCCTTTCCTCCACATCCTCTCTAACATTTATTTGTAGACTTTTCGATGATAACCATTCTGACAAGTGTGAGGTGATATCTCATATTTGATTTTTTTTTTTAATGAAAGCTTATTTATCTATTTATTCATGGCTGTGTTGGGTCTTCGTTTCTGTGTGAGGGCTTTCTCTAGTTGCGGCAAGGGGGGTCCACTCTTCATCGCGGTGTGCGGGCCTCTCACTGTTGTGGTCTCTCTTGTTGCGGAGCACAAGCTCCAGACGCGCAGGCTCAGTAGTTGCGGCTCATGGGCCTAGTTGCTCTGCGGCATTTGGGATCTTCCCAGACCAGGGCTCAAACCCGTGTCCCCTGCATTGGCAGGCAGATTCTCAACCACTGCACCACCAGGGAAGCCCTCATATTTGTTTTGATTTGCATTTCTCTAATGATTAGCAAAGTTGAGCATCTTTTCATGTGCCTATTAGCCATTTATATGTCTTCTTTGGAAAAATGTCTATTCAAGTCTTCTGTCCATTTTTCGATTGGGTTGCTTGTTCTTTTGATATTGAGTTGTATGAGTTCTTTGTATATTTTGGATATTAACCCCCTGTCAGTCACATCATTTGCAAATAATTTCATCCATTCCATTGGTTGTCTTTTCATTTTGTCAATGGTTTCCTTGTTGTGCAATAGCTTTTAAGTTTAATTACGTCTGATTTGTTTATTTTTCCTCTTATTTCTTTGGCCTTAGGAGACAAATCCAAAAAATATATATACATATTGGCATGATTTATGTCAAAGAGTGTTCTGCCAATGTTCTCTTCTAGAAGTTTTATGTTTCCAGGTCTTACATTTGGGTCTTTATTCCATATGGAGTTTATTTTTGTATGTGGTTTGAAGGAATGTTCTAATCTCATTGTTTTACATGTAGCTGTTCAGTTTTCCCAGCACCACTTACTGAAGAGGCTGTCCTTTCTCCATTGTATATTCTTGTCTCCTTTGACATAGACTAATTGACCATAGGTGCCTGGGTTTATTTCTGGGCTCTCTATCCTGTTCCATTGATGTATGTGTCTGTTTCTGTGACAGAACCATGTTTTATTGATAACTGTAGCTTTGTAATATAGTCTGACTGAGAAGATTATACCTCCAGCTTTGTTATTTTTTCTCACAATTGCTTCAGTAATTCAGCGTCTTTTGTGGTTCCATGTGGATTTTAGAAATATTTGTTCTTGTTCTGTGAAGAAGCTCATGCATATTTCCACAGAATTACATTAAATCTGTAGATTGCTTTAGGTAGTATGGCCTTTTTAGCAATAATTATTATTCCAGTCCAAGTGTATGAGATATCTTTCCATTTCTTTGTATCATCTTTAATTTCCTTCATTAATGTTTCAAGATTTCATAGTATAGGTCTTTCACCTCCTTGGTTAAGTTTATTCCTCGTATTTTATTCTTTTCGATGGGATTTTAAATGGTATTGTTTTTTCTTTTCTTTCTCGTGTTTCATTATTAGCGTATAGAAATGCAGCATATTTCTGTACACAAATCTTGAATCCTGCAACCTTCCTAATTTTTTAAAAATTAATTATTATATTTTTTGGGTGGAGACTTTAGGGTTCTCTATATAAATTATCATGTAATCTCCAAATGGTGATGGTTTTACTTCTTCCCTTCCAATTTGGATACCTTTTATTTCTTTCCCTTGTCTTATTGTTGTGCCTAGGACTTCTAATACCATGTTAAATAGAAGTGGTGAGAGTGGCAATCCTTGTCTTGTTCCTAAATTTAGTGGGAAGGCTTTCAACATTTTGCCATTGTATATGACGTTGGCTGTAGTTTTGCAATAAATAGCCTTTATTATGTTGAGATATGTTCCTGCTATACCTACTTTGATGAGAGTTTTTATCATGAATGGATAGCATTGTCAAATGATTATTTCTGCAACTACTGAGATGATTATGTGGTTTTCATACTTCCTTCTGTTAATGTGATGTATTACACTGATTGATTTGCAAACGTTGAACCATCCGTTTGACCCTGGAATAAATTCAAATGGATCATGGCGTATGATGTTTTATATACATTGTTGGATTTGGTTTGCTAATATTTTGTTGAGGACTATTGCATCTTTATTCACCAAAAATATTGGCTTGTCGTTTTCTTTTATGTAGTGTCTTTCTCTTGTTTTTGTATATGAATAATGGTGGCCTTCTAGAATTAATTTGTTAGTATTCCCTCTTCATTTTTTTGGAATAGTTTGAAAAGGATAGGTATTAGTTCTTCATATGTTTGGTAGAATACCCCTGTGAAGCTGTCCGGTCCTGAACTTTTGTTTACTGGGAGTTTTTGTTTTTGTTTTTGAATTACAAATTCAATTTCACTTCTAGTGATTAGACTGTTCCAATTCTCTGTTTCTTTTTGATTCAATCTTGGCAGGTTATATGTTTCTAGAAATTGGTCCATTTCTTCCAGGTTGTCCCATTTGTTGGCATATAGTTGTTTATATTATTCTCTTATGAAATTTTGTATCTCTGTGGTATTGGTTGGTTTTTCCCTTCTTTCATTTCTTATTCTGTTTATATGTGTCTCTCTTTTCTTCTTCATGAGCTTATCTAAACATTTATCAATTTGTTTATCTTTTCAAAAAACCAGTTCTTAATTTCATTTATCTTTTCTTTTTTTTTTTTTTGTTAAATTTACAAAGACTCTAATGAGTCAGTTTTGTTTTTTTTTTTTTTTTATGGCTGTGTTGGGTCTTCATTTCTGTGCGAGGGCTTTCTCTAGTTGCGGCAGTGGGGGCCCCTCTTCATTGCGGTGCGCGGGCCTCTCATTATCGCGGCCTCCCTTGTTGCAGAGCACAGGCTCCAGACGCGCAGGCTCAGTAATTGTGGCTCACGGGCCTAGTTGCTCCGTGGCATGTGGGATCTTCCCAGACCAGGGCTCGAACCCGTGTCCCCTGCATTGGCAGGCAGATTCTCAACCACTGCGCCACCAGGGAAGCCCCTATCTTTTCTTTTTTTGATTTCTATTTTATTTATTTCCTCTCTGATCTTTATTATTAACTTCCTTCTGCTCACTTTGGACTTTGTTCTTCTTCTTCTTATTGTTTTAGGTGGTATGTCAGATTGTTTGAGAGTTTTCTCATTTCTTGAGGTAGGCCTGTTTCACTATAAACTTCTTTTTTTAGAACTGCTTTTTCTGCATCCCATAGATTTTGGAAAGTTGTGTTTCCATTATCATTTGCCTTGAGGTACTTTCTGATTTCCTCTTTGATTTAATCATTGACCCACTGGATTTTCAGTAGTATGTTGTTTAGTCTCTACATGTTTCTGTTTTCTCCATTTTTAATTCTGTAATTGATTTCTAGTTTAATAGTGTTGTGGTTGGAAAAAATGATTGATATAATTTCTATCCCCTTAAATTTGTTGACACTTGTTTTGTGGCCTAACATGTGATCTGTCCTGGAGACCATTCCATGTGCACTTGAAAAGAATGTATATTTTGCTGTTTTTGGATGTAATGTCCTATAGATATTTATTAAGTCCAACTGCTCTATTCTGTCATTTAAGAGCACTGTTTTCTTATTTACCTTCTGTCTGGACGATCTGTCCATTGATGTCAGTGGAGTATTAAAGTTCCCTAATATTATGGTATTATTTACAATTTCTCCCATTTTGTGTGTTAGCATTTGCTTTATAAACTTAAGTGCTCCTGTATTAGGTGTATATATTTTGAGTGAATATCCTCTATTTTTATTAATCCCTTTATCAATATATGATGCACTTCTTTGTCTTTTTTATAGCCTTTGTTTAAAATCTACCTTTTCTGATATGGGTATTGCTACCTCTGTTTTATTTTCATTTTTGTTTGCATGAAATATCTTTTTCTATACACCCACTTTCAGTTTTTGTGGATTTTTTAGTCATGAGGTGAGTCTCTTGTAGGCAGCACATTGAAGGGTCTTTTTTTTTTTTTTTAATACAATCAACCACTCTGTCTTTGGAACAGTTAGTACACTGACATTTAAAGTAATTAATGATAGGTATGTAATTATTGCCATTTTATTACATTTTTCCAGTTGTTTTTGTAGTTCTTCCCTGTTCATTTATTCTTTCTGCTTCTCCCATTGTGGTTTGATGATTTTCTTTAGTAGTATGCTTCGGTTCCTTTCTTTTTGGTTTTTGTTTATTTGCTGTTTTTGTTTTGTGGTTATCATGTGGTTCATTTATGTTGACCCATAATTATTTCCACTGGTGTTAAACTTATGGTTGTTTAAGTTTTAACACATTCTAAAATATCTATATTTCTTCTCCCCTCCCTCACATTTTGTTTTTGATGTCATATTTTACATCATTATGCTTATCCCTTAACTCTTTATTTTAGTTATACTTGCTTTAAAAAATGTTTTGTCTTTTTCTTTTAACATCTTTATTGGAGTATAATTGCTTTACAATGTTGTGTTAGTTTCTGCTGTATAACAAAGTGAATCAGCTATATGTGTACATATATCCCCATATCCCCTCCCTCTTGCATCTCCCTCCCACCCTCCCTATCCTACCCTTCTAGGTGGTCACGAAGCACCAAGCTGATCTCCTTGTGCTATGCAGCTGCTTCCCACTAGCTATCTATTTTACATTTGGTAGTGTATATATGTCAGTCAGTGCCACTCTCTCACTTCGTCCCAGCTTCCCCTACCCCTTCCCCATGTCCTCAAGTCCATTCTCTACGTCTGCATCTTTATTCCTGCCCTGCCCCTAGGGTCATCAGAACCTTTTCTTTTTTTTTAGATTCCATATATATGTGTTAGCATATGGTATTTGTTTTTCTCTTTCTGACTTATTTCACTCTGTATGACAGGCTCTAGGTCCATCCACCTCACTACAAATAACTCAATTTTGTTTCTTGTTATGGCTGAGTAATATTCCATTGTATATATGTGCCCCATCTTCTTTACCCATTCATCTGTTGATGGATACTTAGGTTGCTTCCATATCCTGGCTATTGTAAATAGGGCTGCAATGAACACTGTGGTACATGTATCTTTAAAAAATGTTTTGTCTTTTAACCTACATGCCGGTTTATTTAAGTAATCTTCAATCCTTACTGTATACCTTCCTTTTCTTGTGGGATTTTCCCTTTTCAGTAGGTTATTTTTTCAAAAACCAGTTAATTTAATGTAACTTTTTAAATTGAAGTGTAGTTGATTTACAATATTTCAGTTGTACAGCAAAGTGATTCAGCTCTACATGTATACATATATCTATTCTTTTTCAGATTATTTTCCATTATAGGTTATTACAGGATACTGAATATCATTCTCTGGGTTCTACAGTAAGTCTTTGTTGTTTATTTTATACATAGTAGTGTGTATCTATTAATCCCAAATCCATAATTTATCCCTCACTCCCCTTTCCCCTTTGGTAACCATAGTTTTTTCCCTATGTCTGTGAGTCTATTTCTGTTTTGTAAATAATTTCCTTTGTATCTTTTTTTAGATTCCACATATAAGTGATATCATATGATATTTGTCTTCTCCTGTCTGACTCACTTCACTTGGTATGTAAATCTCCAGGTCCATCTATGATGCTGTAAATGGCATGATTTCATTCTTTCTTATGGCTGAGCTATATATATAGTCATTTAGGTGGCTTTCATGTCTTGGCTATTGTAAGTAGTGCTGCCATGAACACTGAGGTGCATGTATATTTTCAAATTAGAGTTTTCATCTTTTCTGGATATATGCCCAGGAGTGGGATTGCTGGATCATATGGTAACTCTATTTTTAGTTTTTTATGGAAACTCCATACTATTTTCCATAGTGGCTTCACCAATTTACATTCCCTCAAACAGTGTAGAAGGGTTCCCTTCCAATAGTTTCTTACTTTATTTCCATTTAGGGAACACCCTTCAACATTTCTTTTATGGTAGGTTTAGTACTGATTCTTTTACGTTTTGCTTGTCTGAGAAATTATCTCTCCTTCTATTCTAAATGATAATCTTGCTGGATAGAGTATCCTAGGTTTCAGGGTTTTCCCTTTCAGCAGTTTGAATATATCATGCAACTCCCTTGTGGCCTTCAGTTTCTGCAGAGAAATCAGCAGATAGCCTTATGAGGATTCCCTTGTATATGACTGTTTTTCTCTTACTGCCTTTGGACTTCTCTGTTTATCTGTAACTTTTGCCATATTAATTATGATATGTCTTGGTGTGGGTCTGTTTGTGTTCATCTTGTTTGGGACCCTCTGTGCTTCCTGTACCTGGATATTTGTTTCCTTCTTCAAGTTTAGGAGTTTTCCAGTCATAATTTCTTCACATGCATTTTTGATAACATTCTCTCTCTCCTCCTTCTTGAACCCCTATAATGTGAATTGTATTACACTTAATGTTATCTCAGAAATCTCCTAACTTGCTTTCATTTTTTAAATTTGTTTTTCTTTCTACTCTTCTCATTGGGTGATTTCCATTATTCTATCTTCCAGATCTGTTAATGTATTCTTCTGTATCACTTAGTCTACTATTCATTTCTTCTAGTGTGATTTTTTATGTCAGATATCAAATTATCTATTTTTGATTTGGTCTTTTTTATATTTTCTACTTCCTTGTTAAAATAATCATTGTTTTGATCAATTTTTTCCCCTAATTCAGTTAACATTTTTATTACCAATGTTTTTTATTCTTTATCTGGTAAATTGTTTATTTCTGTTTCATTATTTTTTCAATGTTTTTTATCTTGCTCTTTCAATTGAGAGTAATTCCTCTGCCTTTTCATTTTACTTAACTTTCTCTGTCTCTATGAATTTAGGTGAAACAGTTACCTATTGCAGTATTGATGGGGTGTTCTTATGTGGGAGTGTCCCTATGCAGACTGCGTGTGCCCAGTTCCTTTGGTGGTAGGATAGGGTTTGATGTGGTTGTCAGTCACCCCTTTCCTCAGGGTGTGCTGGTGGCTATCACCTTTGTAGGGGATGGTGCTGGAGATCAGTGAGGTAAAGTCTGCACAGGTCGTGAGGTGGGACTTCCTCTCTGCTGAAAGGCCATCACTGCCCTATTCAGGGCGGGGTCTCTTCCCACACTGCTGGAGTGGAAGCCCTAAGGGTCAGACTCAAGCTGGCACTGTTCCTTTTAAGTGTGTGTTTTTCCTTCTCCCTCTGCCAGGACCTTTGTCCGAAAGGAGGGTTGTGCTGAAGCAAATCAAGCTCTTGCACCTACAGAGGTCCGATTCTCTGCTTGTGTAGGTGTCTGCAGCTCCACTCAGGTGCAGACCGCGGTTGCATCTTTTCCCCAGCAACAGCCACCCCAGATCTAATGTTACATAGTGGCATGGAGTGAGCAGGGCCAGAGTGTTCACTCAGCTAGAGTGGGGGAACACGGGAAATCTGGTGGCTTCTAGGGCAGACCTCTCTCCACCTTGCCTCTGAGAAAGCCAGCACCTGTGCACTCATCATGAGCAGAGTCCAGGCTTCTCCAGCCTTTCTATCTATCCCAGAGTTTGTCCAACCAGCCAAGGGGACCTGTCTCCTATGTGGAGGATCCCAGGAGTGAGATACCCAGTCTGTGGCTTGACTCACTCACTCCCCAGGGTGGGTGACTGCTCCTACAATCTCTCTCTTCCTCCGAGTCTCCTCAGGGGCACAGGCCTTGACCCGATCACTCTTCTTGCCGTCCTACCCAATTACGTGTGGATCTTTCTTACAGCCTTTATTGTACAGGAGTCCTTCTGCCAGTTTCCAGTTAATTTTCAGTGAGAATTGTCCCACATGTAGGTGTATTTTTGTTGTGTTCATTGGGGGAAGTGAGCTCCATGTCCTCTTACTTCATCATCTTGATTTCCCTCCCCCAACATTACTTCTTATATCATTATTTCCTCTATATAAACAATTTCCTTAGACTTTTTTTAGGTAAGTCTGCTGGAAAAATATCCTTTTCACTTTCCTTTACCTGAGAATGTCTTGATATCTCTTTTATTGATGACGGACACTTTGTCTGGATGTAGAAATTATGGGTTTACAGTTCTTTTCTTTCATTACTTGAAAAACATTTTGCCACTTTTTCTGGCCTTCATGGATTCTGAAGAGAAATCCGTTGTCATTCAAATTGTTTTTCACCTAAAGGGAGACGCAAGAGGGAAGAGATATGGGGATATATGTATATGTATAACTGATCCACTTTGTTATAAAGCAGAAACTAACACACCATTGTAAAGCAATTATACTCCACTAAAGATGTTAAAAAAAATAAAAAGTGAGGTGGCATTTTTCTCTGGCTGCTTTCAAGATTATTTTCTTTGTATTTAGTTTTGAAAAGCTTAATTATGATGTATCTTGATGTGATTTTCTTCAGCTTTATCCTGTGTGGGGGTCCATTCAGCTTCTTGAATCTATAGGTTTGCATCTCTTGCCAAATTTAGAGATTTTTTTCGGCCCTCTCCTCTTTCTCCTCTCCTTTCAGAACTCCACTAGCATGAATATTAGATCTTTTGTTATAATCTCAGATTTCTGTAGCTCTGTTTATTATCTTTTTCAGTTTATTTTCTCTCTGTTGTTCAGACTGGGTAATTTCTATTGTTTTATCTTTAAGTTCACTGATCCTTTCCTTCAACCCTTCAATCCATTTTTAGAATTTCAGTTATTGTATTTTTCAATTTTAAAATTTCCATCGGTTCTTCTTCTTATCTTCTATTTCTTTGGTGGGAATTTTATTCCTTCATTTGCTTTCAGCATGTTTGTAATGATTTGTGGAAGCCTTTTTATGATGGCTCTTTTAAAACCTTTGTCAGATAATTTTAACATGTTTGTCATCTTGGTGTTATTGTCTTCATCTTTGATCACTCAAATGAGGTTTTCCTGGTTCTTGATATGAGTGATTTTTAATTTACACCTTGACATTTTGGGTAGTATATTATGAGACTCCATCTCTTATTCAAAACTTTTGTTTTAGCTGGCTTTCACTGATACCATCTCACCAGAGGAAGAGGCAACTCTGACTCATTACTGCCATTTATGGGTAGAGATCCAGGTTCCCTTCTTGGTATCTATTTGCATGTGAGGGGAAGGGAACTCACTACTGCTTGGGCAGGGATGGGAGTTCTTACTCTCCACTAGGCCTCAAAACATAATAACTCCCTGGCTGTGAAAAGTAAAACTGCCTAATTATTGCTCCATACATAGCCTCCACTGACAATGAGGAGGAGCAGTGGTGGCCTTATAACTCTTGGGCAGTGGTGAAAGTCCTGACTCCCAACTAGGCCACCTCTGATATCACCCTAGAGGGGAGGAAAAGGGGTGTCTGGTTAATGCTGGATGAGGTTAGAAGTCTAGGGTCCCCATGTTGTCTCCACTGATACTGTGGATGGGGAGGTTTTTTACAGCCTGGCAAGGATGAATGACCGAGATCTCTACTTGGCCTTCTCTGATACCACACAAGTGAGGTGGTTGAGATGCCTTGCAACAGCCTGGTGAGGGTGGAGTTTTCTGTGGTGTTTGGTTGGAGTAGAGTAATTATAGTCTGAAAATTTTCTGTTTTGATGCTTTTCTGTCTTGCTCTTTTCCTGGTCTTTGGCTAGAAATAGCACAACTGTGTTGGGACTTTTTTTGTTTAATCCCACTGGCATTTCTGGGTATCTGGCATCTTCTACTCCAAGTATGAAACATATGAGGCTAAAAGAAACCCAGGGAACTCACCAACCTGTCATTTATTGGGTCTTGAAGTCCCTAGCCAGTCTGCTTTTCTCCACCCTTCAAAATCTTCTTATATATAATCTTATAATGTCCAGGGTAAGTCTACTTCCATTATGCTTCCCAGAAAGAATATTTTAAAAAAATTCTTACATGTTATTTTAATATTATTTTATATATTATTTTTATGCTACTTTAAATTTTATTTTCTATATTATTTTATAACCCTTGTTTTTATACATTATCAGACATTGTTAAAACAAATTCATCAAGAGTAACTTCTGTGTGTGTGTGTGTGTGTTTGTGTGTAGAAAGAGAGTGTGTGTTATTCTAGTGAGTTTTCTGAGGTACTTCCAAATTTTCACATCCTAAATTGGCAGTTTGTATTTATTTTATTTTATTGGCTGCACCCGCAGCTTGCAGGGTCTTAGTTCCCCAATCAGGGATTGAACCTGGGCCTGGCAGTGAAAGCACAACGTCCTAACCACTGGACCACCAGGGAATTCCCTCTTAATTTCAAATTTGGAGCTTATTACTCAGTGTAGCTTTACATAGTTGGAATGTTACTGATTATGTTAAGGAGTGGCATAAAACTATATGCATTCTGGGAAAATGAATGAAACATAGGAGCTGTATTTTGCATAATATCTATGGAATGGCATTATTGTTTGTATAGGGCTTGGAGGTAAGAATACTTTGTCTTATCTGGCACCATGAGAGAACCTTCACATTCCCATTATGAAGAAATTTCATTCGAAAATGTCCAGCCATAACTCACACCAAAATGTTGGGTAAGATGTAATTTCTACTTTGCCACCAAATTTTGCACTAGAGACATGGCTTTGATAAAAGTCAAGTCTGCTGAAGGTATCCCGAGGAATTGAGTTGTTCCTTAATTCAGGGTCATAGCTCTTGGTGGAAAGTGTTTAGTGCTGCAAGTTTCAACCTATCTACTAATTTGTATTTCTGACTCCATTCTGGAAATCTAATCTCATTTACTATCTGTGCTCTTGCTATGTGGTTTGGAGATCTTGGCTGTGGGTTGTGTCTTAATTATAATGAATTCAGCCATATCAAATCAACAGGAAGACTTAGAGACTCCTTGAGAAAAAATGAAGTTAGCTCTGGAGATGTAGGAGACATGGAAAAATCCTGTCGCATTTGTTTTTGATTCTCACATATCATGTACCAACTCAGGAGTATGACACACAGAAAGTGAAAATTTTCATACAAAGAAATGTAAATATCCTTTGTCTCTGGTATGAAGAAGAAATTACTCTTTGATTCTGAAAAATAATATATATTTCTAAAGATAGGACACATAGGTAAATTTAATCCCACGATAAAAGAATATTGGCAGAGAGAAGTACCTTAATGTTTGGATCCAGATAAGGGAAGAAAAATTCAACTTGCACAAGGAAGAAACTGCTGAAATTCATCAGTTCAAAGAAAAACTTACAATTAAGAAAAAATCATATTTACATGTAAAGGAATTTTAGGTAAAGTTACTTTATTGTTTTGGTCTAAACTGTTGAGACATTTGAAAACTGTATCTGAAACATAAACTACACATTGCCATATCACTCAATAAAATCTAATGAATTGTCCTCTCCACATTTTTCAAGGAGTTCAGAAATATGAAGTTAAATGGAGTTATAGGGTATTCTAAACAACTTCCAGATTAAAAAGAAACGTTAGCCTTGGTTGTCTTACAGCAAAAAATGGTTATCAACTTTAAAATATGAACAAATGCAGCTCAATATTATACCTTTTATTATCTTTACTGAACCTTTCCATATTTACTTCTCAATGTTTTCATAGGGTCATATGTTATGCATGCATATTTAAAGATGTCCAATAGTTCCCTCAAGTCTCTAGGTAGTTCACTGAAATATTGACAGCCAGAGTCTACTTAAAAAAGAATTCGGAAAAAAAAATGATAGTAAATATGATCAAAATCTTGGAAACAGAATGGAGAAAATAAAAGAAACGTTTAACAGGGATATAGAAGAACCAGAGAGCAAACAAACAATGATGAACAACAAAATAAATAACCTTAAAAATTCTCTAGAAGGGATGAATAGCAGAAAAACTGAAGCAGAAGAACGGATAAGTGACCTGGAAGATAAAATAGTGTAAATAACTACTGCAGAGCAGAATAAAGAAAAAAGAATGAAAAGAATTGAGGACAGTCTCAGGGACCTCTGGGACAACATTAAATGCACCAACATTCGAATTATATGGGTCCCAGAAGAAGAAGAGAAAAAGAAAGGGACTGAGAAAACATTTGACAAGATTATAGTTGAAAACTTCCCTAATATGGGGAAGGAAATAGTCAATCAAGTCCAGGAAGCACAGAGAATCCCTACAGGATAAAACCAAGGAGAAACATGCTGACACATACTAATCAAACTATGAAAAATTAAATACAAATAAAAAAATATTAAAAGCAAAAAGGGAAAAACAACAAATAACATACAAGGGAATCCCCATAAGGTACACAGCTGATCTTTCAGCAGAAACTCTGCAGGCCAGAAGGGAGAGGCAGGACATATTTAAAGTGATGAAAGGGAAAAACCTATAACAAAGATTACTCTACCCAGCAAGGATCTCATTCAGATTTGATGGAGAAATTAAAACCTTTACAGACAAGCAAAAGCTAAGAGAATTCAGCACCACCAAACCAGGTTTACAACAAATGCTAAAGGAACTTCTCTAGGCAGGAAACACAAGAGAAGGAAAAGACCTACAGTAACGAACCACAAACAATTAAGAAAATGGTAATAGGAACATACATATCGATAATTACCTTAAATGCCAATGGATTAAGTGCCCCATCCAAAAGACATAAAATGGCTGAATGGATGCAAAAACAAGACCCATATATATGCTGTCTACAAGAGACCCACTTCAGACCTAGGACACATACAGACTGAAAGTGAGGGGATGGAAAAAGATATTCCATGCGAATGGAAAGCAAAAGAAAGCTGGTGTAGCAATTCCCATATCAGACAAAATAGACTTTAAAACAAAGACTAATACAAGAGACAAAGAAGGACACTACATAATGATCAAGGGATCAATCCAAGAAGAAGATATAACAATTGTAAATATTTATGCACCTAACATAGGAGCACCTCAATACATAAGGCAAATACTAACAGCCATGAAATGGGAAATCGACAGTAACACAATCATAGTAGGGGACTTTAACACCCCACTTCCACCAATGGGCGCATCATCCAAAATGAAAATAAATAAGGAAAAACAAGCTTTAAATGATACATTAAACAAAATGGACTTAATTGATATTTATAGGACATTCCATTGAAAAACAACAGAATAGACATTCTTCTCAAGTGCTCATGGAACATTCTCCAGGATAGATCATATCTTGGGTCACAAATCAAGCCTAGGTAAATCTAAGAAAACTGAAATCATATCAAATATCTTTTCTGACCACAAAGCTATGAGACGAGATATCAATTACAGGAAAAAATCTGTAAAAAATACAAACACATGGAGGATAAACAATACACTACTTAATAACCAAGAGATCACTGAAGAAATCAAAGAGGAAATCAAAAAATACCTAGAAAGAAATGACAATGAAACAAGATGACCCAAAACCTATGGGATGCAGCAAAAGCAGTTCTAAGAGGAAAGTTTATAGCAATACAATCCTACCTTAAGAAACAGGAAACATCTAAAATAAACAACCTAACCTTACACCTAAAGCAACTAGAGAAAGAAGAACCAAAAAAAAACCCCAAAATTAGCAGAGCAAAAGAAATCATAAAGATCAGATCAGAAATAAATGAAAAAGAAATGAAGGAAACAATAGCAAAAATCAATGAAACTAAAAGCCGGTTCTTTGAGAAGATAAACAAAGTTGATAAAACATTAGCCAGACTCAACAAGAAAAAAAGGGAGAAGACTCAAATCAATAGAATCAGAAATGAAAAAGGAGAAGTAACAACTGTCACTGCAGAAATACAAAGGATCATGAGAGATTACTACAAGCAACTGTATGTCAATAAAATGGACAACCTGGAAGAAATGGACAAATTCTTAGAAATGCACAACGTTCCAAGACTGAACCAGGAAGAAATAGAAAATATGAACAGACCAATCACAAGCACTGAAATTGAAACTGTGACCAAATATCTCCCAACAAACAAAAGGCCAGGACCAGATGGCTTCACAGGCAAATTCTATCAAACATTTAGAGAATTGCTAACACCTATCCTTCTCAAACTCTTCCAAAATATAGCAGAGGGAGGAACACTCCCAAACTCATTCTACAAGGCCACAATCACCCTGTCACCAAAAACAGACAAAGATATCACAAAAAAAGACTACAGGCCAATATCACTAATGAACATAGATGCAAAATCCTCACCAAAATACTAGCAAACAGAATCCAACAACACATTAAAAAGATCATACACCATGATCAAGTGGGGTTTATCCAAGGAATGCAAGGATTGTGCAATAAACACAAATCAATCAATGTGTTACACCATATTAACAAACTGAAGGGCAAAAACCATATGATCATCTCAATAGATGCAGAAAAATCTTTCGACAAAATTCAACACCCATTTATGATAAAAACCCTCCAGAAAGTAGGCATAGAAGGAACTTGCCTCAACATAATAAAGGCCATATATGAGAAACCCACAGCCAACATCGTCCTTAATGGTGAAAAATTGAAACCATTTCCACTAAGATCAGGAAAAAGACAAAGTTGCCCACTCTTACCACTATTATTCAACATAGTCTTGGAAATTTTAACCACAGCAATCAGACACAGAAAACAAATAAAAGGTATGCAAATCAGAAAAGAAGTAAAGCTGTCACTGTTTGCAGATGACATGATCCTATACATAGAGCATCCTAAGGATGCTACCAGAAAATTACTAGAGCTAATCAATGAATTTTGTAAAGTAGCAGGATACAAAATTAATGCACAGAAATATCTTGCATGCCTATACACTAATGATAAAAAATCTGAAAGTGAATTTAAGAAAACACTCCCATTTACCATCGCAACAAAAAGAATAAAATATCTAGGAATAAACCTACCTAAAGAGATAAAACACCTGTATGCAGAAAATTATAAGACACTGATGAAAGAAATTAAAGATGATACAAATAGATGGAGAGATATACCATGTTTTTGGATTGGAAGAATCAACACTGAGAAAATGACTACACTACACAAAGCAATCTATAGATTCAATGCAATCCCTATCAAACTACCAATGGCATTTTTCACAGAACTAGAACAAAAAATTTCACAATTTGTATGGAAACACAAAACACCCCGAACAGCCAAAGCAATCTTGAGAAAGAAAAACGGAGCTGGAGTAATCAGGCTCCCTGACTTCAGACTATACTACAAAGCTACACTAATCAAGACAGTATGGTGTTGGCACAAAAACAGAAATATAGTTCAATGGAACAGGATAGAAAGCCCAGAGATACACCCACACACATATGGTCACCTTATCTTTGATAAAGGAGGCAAGAATATACAATGGAGAAAAGAGAGCCTCTTCAATAAGTGGTGCTGGGAAAACTGTACAGCTACATGTAAAAGAATGAAATTAGAACACTCCCTAACACCATACACAAAAATAAACTCAAAATGGATTGAATGCCTCAATGTAAGGCCAGACACTATCGAACTCATAGAGGAAAACATAGGCAGGACACTCTATGACATAAATCACAGCAAAATCCTTTTTGACCCACCTCCTAGAGAAATGGAAATAAAAACAAAAATAAACAAATGGGATCTAATGAAACTTAAAAGCTTTTGCACAGCAAAGGAAACCATAAACAAGACCAAAAGACAACCCTCAGAATGGGAGAAAATATTTGCAAATGAAGAAACTGACAAGGGATTAATCTCCAAAATTTTCAAGCAACACATGCAGCTCAATATCAAGAAAACAAACAACCGAACGAAAAAATGGGCAGAAGACCTGAATAGACATTTCTCCACAGATGATGTACAGATTGCCAACAAACTCATGAAAGAATGCTAAACATCACTAATCATTAGAGAAATGCAAATCAAAACTACAATGAGATATCATCTCACACCAGTCAGAATGTCCATCATCAAAAATTCTACAAAGAATAAATGCTGGAGAGGGTGTGGATAAAAGGGCACCCTCTTGCACTGTTGGTGGGAGTGTAAATTGATACAGCCACAATGGAGCACAGTATGGAGGTTCCTTAAAATATTAATATAGAACTACCATACGACCCAGCAATCCCACTACTGGGCATATACCCTGAGAAAGCCGTAATTCAAAAAGAGTCATGTACCACAATGTTCAATGCAGCTCTATTTACAATAGCCAGGACAACGGAAGCAACCTAAGTGTCCATCGACAGATGAATGGATAAAGATGTGGCACATATATACAATGGAATATTACTCAGCCATAAAAAGAAACGAAATTTAGTTATCTGTAGTGAGGTGGATGGACATTGAGTCTGTCATACAGAGTGAAGTAAGTCAGAAAGGGCAAAAGAAATACCATATGTTAACACGTATATATGGAATCAAAAAAGAAGACAGAAAAATGGTCATGAAGAACCTAGGGGCAAGATGGGAATAAAGATGCAGACCTTCTAGAGAATGGACTTGAGGATGTGGGGAGGGGGAAGCCTAAGCTTGGACAAAGTGAGAGAGTGGCATGAATATTTATACACTACCAAATGTAAAATAGATAGCTAGTGGGAAGCAGCCGCATAGCACAGGGAGATCAGCTTGGTGCTTTGTGACCACCTAGAGGGGTTGGATAGGGAGGGTAGAAGGGAGGGAGGTGCAAGAAGGAATAGCTATAGGGATATATGTATATGTATAAGTGATTCACTTTGTTACAAAGCCGAAACTAACACACCATTGTAAAACAATTATACTCCCATAAAAATGTTAAAAAAAACAAAAGCTATTTTGAACAGCATTACTTTACTGAAAACTTAAAAAATATATTCATATAGAACCACAAAAGACCCTGAATAGCCAAAGCAATCTTGAGCAAGATGAACAAAGTGGGAGTTATGACACTTCCTGATTTCAAACTAAACTACAAAGCTATAGTAATCAAACAGTATAGTACTGGCATAATAAGGATATATAGACAAAGAGAATAGAATAGAGAGCTCAGAAAGAAATCTATGCATATTTGGTCAAATATTTTCTACTAGGGCTCCAAGACTACAAAATAAGGTAAGGAGAGTCTCTTCAAAAAATGGTATTAGGAAAACTGGATATCCACATACAGAAGAATGAAATTGGATGACTATCTTACACTATACAGGAACATCAACTCAAAATGGATTAAAGACTTAAACATAAGACCTGAAACTCTAAAACACCTAGAAGAAACATAGGGAGAAAGCTTCTTGAAATTTGTCTTGCCATAATATTTTGGATACAACACAACATCACAGGAAAGAAAAGCAAAAATAAACAAGAGGAATTACATAAAACTGAAAAGTGTCAGCACAAGAAAATAACAATCAATAATACAAAATTTCACATAGGAAATAGGAGAAATTATTTCCAAACCATATACCTGATAAGGGGTTAATTTACAGAAATATAAGCAATTCATACAACTCAAGAACTAAAACCTAAATAACACAACTTAAAAATGGGTAAAGGATCTGGATAGATATTTTTCCCAAGAAGACATATGAATGACCAACAGCTGTCTGAAAAGACCCTCAATGTCACTAATCATCAGGGAAATGAAAATTAAAACCACAGTGAGATATCATCTCACACCTGTTACAATGACTTTTATAAAAAAGTCAAAAGATAACAAGTGTTGGTGAGGATGTGGAGAAAAAGGAACCCTTAATCACTGGTGATGAGAATGTAAATTGTTACAGCTATTTTGGAAAACAGTACGGAGGTTCCTCAAAAAATTAAAAATAGATCCTTCAACCCCACTTTTGAGTATTTATCCAAGGAAATTGAAATAAGAATCTTCAGGAGATATCTGCACTCCCATGTTCATTGCAACATTATTCCCAATAGGCAAGACACAGAAACAGCCTAAATGTCCATTGACGGATGAAAGGATAAACAAAATTTGGTGTGTGCACACAATGGAATATTATTCAGCCTTAAAAAAGAAGGAAATCCTGCCATTTGTGACAACATGGTTGGACATGGAGGACACAATGCTAAGTGAAACAAGTCAAAGAAAGACAGTATTTCACTTACGTATGTATGATTTCACTTAATGTGGAATCTAAATAGTCAAACTCATAGAAGCACAAAGTAGAATGATGATTTCCAGGATCTAGGGGGAGTGGGAAATGGAGAGGTGATGGTCAAAGGGGACAAAATTTAAATTATGCAAGATAAATGCATAAGTTCTGATGATCTACTATACAGTATAGTGCCTATAGCTTACAGTACTGTATTTTACATTTAAGATTTCCTAAAACGTTAGATCTTATGTTAAGTGTTCTTAACAGAAACACACAATAATAATAAAGGGGGCAGTAGGATACTTTGGGAGGTGATGGATAGGCTAAAGCCTTGATGGTGGTGATGATTGTAAGGGTGAAAATGTATCCACAAAGTCATCGACTTGTATACATTAAACATGTATGGCTTTTGACATGTAAACTACACCTTAATAATGTGGTTTTAAGACAAAATAAAACAAAAAGACAATAGGGGAAGTTAGGTGTAGGGTAAATGGGGACTCTGTACTGTCTCCAAATTTTTCTGTAAATCTTAAACAATACTAAAATAGAAAGATTATTATTAAAAATAAAAATATAAAAATAACTTCAGAAAATACTATTTGTTGTCACAGATGTGAGTGTAAATTTTGTAAATTTGAAATCCACTGTGGGCATTTATATACTCTAAATGAAAATATTAAACTATGCTGAAAATCTACTAAACTATAGAACTCAGGGTACTCTTAAATAAGAAAAATATTAAAATTGCCGGTTAATTGTATTTCTTTGCATTTCCCACAACAGTTAACACAGTGTACCACTCACAGAACTCTAGACTTTTAGAATGGAAGGAATTCTGGAGAATATCCTCAATTTCCATAGCAATAAATATCCATTGATTGATTTTGTCATATAAGGGGAAAGACCACTGAAAGACTATTAAAGGACAATGGAGAAGCATTGGAGAAATAATCAGTATTTCCACTCCTCTTCTACTTTTCCCTTCCTGTCCATTCTTTAAGGATTTAAGATGTAGACTGTTATAAACTAATGAGATGGCAGAGGAGCTGAGAAGTAAAAAGTGTTAAAAAAAATGCCATGAGCAAATTGGGAAAGTATGTCAGAGAAATATAAGAAAGAAAAGACAAAGAACTTGCTGTGCTGCAAGGAGGGAATAAGGTCCAGAGAAAATACTGAGTGAGAGTCTATGTAGGCATTTGGGTAAGGTATAGCCTGTATGAATAGTAAACATCAAAGAGACAGCTAGCTGTTAATACACTTTAAATAATTATGAAAATGAATGTGATTTACTACTTTATACTATCTAATTTACAATAAATGAACAAAAGTCACAGTTTTCATATGGGAAGGGAATGATCTTCAAAAATTCCCAGATAGGATAGTCATTGTAGTATGCAACCTCTAAGATGGCTACCAATGGTCCTCATCTCCTGCTATTCATGTCCTTGTGCAATTACCACATCATGATTTATTTCTAATGAAAGGAATATGACAAAATTATGAAATATCACTTCTCAGATTAAGTTCCAGAAAGACTGTGGATTCCATCTTGCTTTCCCTTTCTTGCTTGATCACTCTGAGGGAAGCTAGCTACCATTTTGTAAGTCCTATGGAGAAGTAATCATGGCAAAGAACTGAGGGAAGTCTCTGACGAACAGTCAAGAAGGAATCAAAGCCTTATATTATAGTCCAAGTCTTCAACACAGCTATAAGAAATATGTTCAAAGAATTAAAAACATGAAAGACATTTACAGAGCACTATACACAACAACTACAGAGTATGCACTCTTCTCAAGTACACATTAAACTTTCATCATGGTAGATCATATGCTGGGCCACAAAATGAATTTTGATAAATTACAAAATATTTGAATGTCTGGCCACAATGGAATTAAATTAGAAATCAACAAGGTAGGCAGAAAATCACTAAATATTTGCAAAGTATATAACCCATTTAATAAACCCATAGGTCAGAGAAGTCATTAGAGAATTTATAAAATATTTTGAACTGAATGATAATTAAAACACAATATATCAGCATTTGTGTGATACAGTTAAATCAGTGCTTAAAGGGAAATTTATAGCTGTAAACACCTATAGTAGAAAAGGAGAAAGTTTACAAAAATTAATTAAGTTTTTATCTTTGTAAACCAGGAAAAAAGAGCAAACAATACTTAAGGAGAAAAAATGAAAGAGAAAAAAGCACAAATCAATGAGATAATCAGAACTTAAACATAGAAAAAAATAAATGCAGCAAAACTTGGTTCTTTGAAAAGATTAATAAAATTGACAGCTCCACTGTAAGAATAATAAAAAAGTGAAAAACTAATTATTAGCATAAGGAGTAATAAGGAATAATATAATAAAAGAATTATGAACAATTTTGTGCCAAAACATTTGTTAATTTGATGAAATGAAAAAATTCCTTAAAATCACACATCATCAAAAATGTCCACTTGTCAGTTTCCTCCATCAAACTAGTTAAGTCCAAGAAAATCTTATTTGAGAATTATTGTTTATGTCTGTTATAATATATCTGGGGGCTACCTGAAGGACTGACACAAGGTGCTCACATCTGTTGTGCCTAACTTAGATCTCAGGAGGGAAAAGCAGTGGGTATGGCTCATGAAAGCTGAAAGGTGTACTACAGGCCCACAAGTGCATGGGGGAAATGATCATTGGTAGAGACATACAATAGGCCATTTGAGGCACAGAGAAGCTGGGTGAGATTCTTAGGGAAATTAGGACATTTAAAAGCAGTCAGGTGTAATGGAGAAATTTAGAAAGGCACTCATGGAGCCAGGGAAGATGAATGCTCAGAAAAGATCTGAGAAGACCTTAACTTTCACTTTAGGCTAATCCTTAGGCTCAGAGCAAGCTATACTGACCAAGTATTGAAGGGCAGCCCCAACATAGAGCCAATCTACAAAAATTGGGAGAGGTGGGTTTTTTCATTTTGTTTTGCTGTTTTTTTCTGCTTTTCTCTTACTTTTTGGTATGTGTGTGTATGCTTTTTTGTTTGTATGTTTCAGACCCTGGTATTCACGGAAATCTCTGTCAAACTATCAGATGAATCCAGTCTAAAGGAACAGAAACTTCAGGGATCACACATGACAAAGAATAGTCTTTGCAAAAAGTTTGAAAAAGTTTAAAATAGGCAATTATAGTCTTCAGAAATTAAAAAAGAAAAACAGCAAAATCTGGGGAAGGACAATCAGATACCCCAAAATAACACATTATAATAATCAAATGACCAATTTTCAACAACAAAAGTACAAGGCATACAAAGAAACAGGAAAATGTGGTCCATTTAAATGAACAAAATACAAAAACCAAACAAACAGGTTGAAAGATACTGAATGGAAGAATTAGTATTGTCAAAATGACCATATTACCCAAGGCAATCTATAGATTCAATGTAATCTCTACCAAAATACCAATGCAATTTTTCACAGAATTAAAACATATAATTCTAAAATATGTATGGAAACACAAAAGACCCTGAATAGCCAAAACAATCTTAAGAAAGAACAAAGATGGAGTTATCACACTCCCTGATTTCAAACTTTACTACAAAGCTACAGCAATCAATACACTGGCACAAAAACAGACACACAAATCAATGGAACAGAAGGCAGAACCCAGAAATTAACCCACACCTGTATGGCCAATTAATGTAAGACAAATGAGGCAAGAATATACAGTGGAGAAAAGGCAGCCTCTTCAATAAATAGTGTTGGGAAATCTGGACAGCTACATGCAGAAAAAAAAAAAAAACTGGACTATTTCTCACATCATTTTACAAAAATAAACTAAAAATAGATCCAAGACTAAAATATATTACCTGAAACCATAAAAGTTCTAGAAGAAAACCTAGAATGTATGCTCTTTGATAATGGTCTTAGCAATATGTTTTTAGATATACCTCCTCAGGTAAGAGAAACAAAAGCAAAAAAAAAAAAAAAAGGAACTACATCAAACTAAAAAGCTTTTGCACAGTGTAGAAAACTATCAACAAAACAAAAACCTGTCTACTGAATGGTAAAAAAAAATTTGCAAACTATTTAACTGATAACATATCCAAAATATACAAAGTACTCATACAATTCAACATCAAAAAATAGGTAAGTGGGTGAAAAGAAAAAGAAGTGGTAACTATGAGAAGTAGTGAATGCTACTTAGCTTGATTGTGGTGATCTATTTACAATGTATATTTATATAAAAACCATCAAGCTGTACACATTAAATATACACAATTTTTGTTAATTATACATCAATAAAACTGAAAAAGATTAAAAAATAAAGTAAATGGTAGAGAAAGATATATCATGTTAATGATAATCAAAAGAAAGTGGGAAAAACAACCTTAAGAAAGAAGAACAGAACTGGAGAAATCACACTACCTGACTTCAGACTATATTATAAAGCTACCGTAGTCAAAACAATATGGTACTGGCACAAAAGCAGACACACAGATCAATGGAACAGAGTAAATGGCCCAGAAAATAACCCATGCACTTAAGGTCAATTAATCTATGACAAAGGAGGCAAGAATACACAGGGGAGAAAAGACAGTCTCTCCAATAGGTGGTAGTGGGAAAACTGGACGGCTACATGTAAAAGAATGAAATTAGAACATTCTCTAACACCATATACAAAAATAAACTCAAAATTGATCAAAGACCTAAATGTAAGGTTGAAAACCATAAAATCCCTAGAAGAAAACGTAGACAGATCACTCTTTGACACAAATCATAGTAATAATTTTTGGGTTGGTCTCCTAAAGCAAAGGAAACAAAAGCAAAAATAAATAAATGGAACCTAATTAACTTAAAAGCTTTTGCACAACAAGGAAACCATCGACAAAATGAAAAGATAACCTATTGAGTGGAAGAAAATATTTGCAAATAATGTGACCGATAAAGGGTTAATATCCTAAATATATAAATGGCTCATACAACTCAACATTAAAAACAAAATGAAAACCCAATTTAAAAAGTGGGCAACCTGAATAGACATTTTTCCAAAGAAGACATGCAGGTGAACAACAGGCACATGGAAAGATGGTCAACATCTTTAATCATCAGAGAAATGTAAATTAAAATCACAATGAGGTATCACCTCATACATTTCAGAATGGCTATCATCAAAATGTACACAAGTAACAAATGTTGGTGAGAATATGGAGAAAAGGGAACACTCATACACTATTGGTGGGAATGTAAAATGCTGCAGCCACTGTGGCAAACAGTATGGAGGTTTCTCAAAAAACTAAAAATAAAACTACCATATGACTCAGCAATTCCACTCCTGGGTATATCTGAAAAAACAAAAACACTAATTTGAAAAGATACATCATTCCAATGTTCATAGCAGCATTATTTACAATTTCCAAGATATGGAAGCAACCTAAGTGTCCATCAACAGACAAATGAATAAAAAAGATGTGAGATATATATATATATATATATATAATGGAAAACTACTCAGTCACTAAAAAGAACTAAATTTTGCCATTTGCAGCAACATGGATGGCCTTGGAGGGCATTATGCTAAGTGAAATAAGTTAGCCAAAGAAAGACAAATAATGTATGATATCAGTTATATGTGAAATCTAAAAAATACAACAAATTAGTGAGTATAACAAAAAAGAAGCAGTCTCACAGACATAAAGAACAAACTAGTGATTATCAGTGGGGAGAGGGAATGGGGGAGGGGCAATATAGGGGTAGGGGATTTAGAGGTACAAACTGTTAGGTATAAAATAAGCTACAAGGGTACATTGTACAACATGGGGAATATAGCTAATATTTTATAATTATAAATGGACAGTAACCTTTAAAATTTTTGAATCACTATATTTTATACCTGTCATTTATATAATATTGTACAGCAACTATACTTCAATAAAAATAAATAAAATAAAATAAAATTAATTTTATACTCTTGAAGGAAAAAATATCAAAAAAGCCAATTTAAAAATGAGTTAAGGACCCTAATAGACATTTTTCCAAAGAAGACATACAAATGGCCAACAGGAACATGCATAGATGGTCAACATTACTAATCACCAGGGAAATGCAAATCAAAGCCACAGTGAGATATCACCTCAAACTTGTTAAAATGGCATTATCAAAAAGACAACAAATAACAAGGGTTGGCAAGGATGTGGAGAATAGGGAACTTTTGTGCACTGTTGGTGGGAATGTAAATTGGTGCAGCCATATGGATAACAGTATAGAGATTCCTCAAAAAATCAAAAATAACACTACCATACCATCCAACAGTTCCATTCCTGGCTATTTGTAAAAAGAGAATGAAAATAGCAATTCAAAAAGATACATGCACCCCATTGTTCATAGCAGCACTCTTTATAATAGCCAAGATAGGGAAGCAATCCAAATGCTCATGAATAGATGAATGGATAAAAAGATGTAGTGTGTATATATATCATGGAGTATTACTCAGACATAATAATGAATGAAATTTTTCCATTTGTGACAACATGGATGGACCTATGGACCTAGAGGAAATTATACTATGTGAAATGAGTCAGACAGAGAAAGACAACTACTGTATGATTTCACTTATATGTGGAATCTAATAAACAAAACAAATGAACAAACATAACTAAACAGAAATAGAATTATAGATACAGAGAATAAACAGATGGTTGCCAAGGAGGAGGGGTTTGGTGAGGGGAGAAAAATAGGTCAGGGAAATTAAGAGGCACAAACTTTCAGTTTCAAAATAAATGAGTTACTGGTACGAAATGTACAGTGTGGAGAATACAGTCAATAATTGTTTAATATCTTTGTATTGTGACAGATGCTAACTAGACTTATGATGATCATTTTGAAATGTATAGAAATATAGAATCACTAAGTTGAATACCAAGGAACTAACATAGATTGTAGGTCAATTATACCTCAAAAACAAGCAAACAAACAAATGGATAGAAAA
Source organism: Eschrichtius robustus (assembly GCF_028021215.1). Taxonomy (NCBI): domain Eukaryota; kingdom Metazoa; phylum Chordata; class Mammalia; order Artiodactyla; family Eschrichtiidae; genus Eschrichtius; species Eschrichtius robustus. Next base: position 73,892,633 of record NC_090845.1, on the reverse strand, counting down.
CAAGATCAGATTTGTGGTTAACAGAGCAGCTGGGTGGGGAAGATGGAATTGGATGAAGGTAGTCAAAAGGTACAAACTTCCAGTTATAAGATAAATAATGCTAGGTATGTATTGTACAAAATGATAACTATAATCAACACTACTATACATTATATATGAAAATTGTTAACAGAGTAAATCTTAAAGTTTCCCTCACAAGGAAAAATATTTTTTTCTGTTTCTTCAATTTTATATGTATATGAAATGATGGATGTTCACTGAACTTATTGTGGTAATCATTTCATGTTGTATATAAATCAAATCATTATGCTTCACACCTTAAACTTATGCAGTGCTGTATGTCAATTATATCTCAATAAAACTGGAAGAAAAAAATCTATTTCTCTCTCTCTCCATATATATATATATATATGCTTTCTACTGATTCAGTTCCTTTTGAGAACTCTAATATAACTGCTAACTTCACTTTTAATGTTGAAAGCTGGATCCTTTCTCTCTATGATCAGGAACAAGAGAATTACATCGGATTTTGCCATTCTCTTGAACATTGTACTGAAGATTTTAGCCAGGGAAATTAGGAAAAAATTGAAATAAAAAATCCATACTTAAAAATAATAAAACTATCTCTATTTGTAAAGGACATGACCTTGTATACAGAAATTCCAATGGAATCCACTAAAAAATCTATTAAAGCTAGTAAATAAGCTCAGAGAGGTAAAGGTTACAAGATCAATATACAAAATCAACTTTATTTTTATACTTTGACCATGAATAGTCTGATAAGTAAAATAAGAAACAATCGATTAATAATAGCAGCAGTAATAATGAAACACTTAGAAATGAATTCAACAAAATGGCCCAAAACTTGTACTCTGAAAACCATAGAATATAGTTATAAGAAACTAAATTAAGTCTAATTAAATGAAAAGACATCTACTGTTCATAGATCTTACTATTTTAAGACGTTAATATGTCTAAAACTGGTCTATAGAGTCAATGCAATCCTTATCCAAATTCCAGGCGGCTTTTTTGTTTTAGAAATTGGTAGGGTGATCCTAAAATTCATATGTAAACACAAGGGACCCAGAATAGCTTAAGTAAAATCTTGAGAAAGAAGAACAAAGTTGAAGGTCTAGTACATCTTAATTTTGAAACTTACTACAAAGCTACAGTTATCAAGACAAGACAGTATTTTACTGGAATAAAGATATATATAAGAACTAGTGAAATAGAATTGAGTCCAGAAGTAAACTCTTACAGTTAGAGTCAATTCATTTTGAAAGCGTACTGGGACAGTTCAGTGGGAAAAAGTGTAGTCTTCAACAAATGGTCCTGAGACAATTGGATATCCACATGCAATTGGACCTCTTCCTCACTCCATACACAAAATTAACTTAAAATAGAGCTAAGTGTAAGAGCCAGGGAAATTAGGAAAAAATTGAAATAAAAACATCCATACTATAGTTTTAAGACTATAAAACTCTTAGAAGAATATGTAGGAGCAAATATTTGTTACCCTGGGTTAGGCAAAGCCTTCTAAGACGTGCAACAAAAGCACAAATGGCAACAAAACATAGATAAATTGGACTTGAGCAAATTTTTAAATATTTCACTTCAAAAGACACCATAAAGAAAGCAAAAAGGCAATCCATAGAATAGGATAAAATATTTGCATGTCATATATCTTACAAAGGATTTGTATTTAGAATATATAAAGGACTATTACAACTCAGTAATAAAAAGACAACCCAGTTTTTAAATGGGCAAAAAATATGAATGGACATTTCTTCAAAGAAGAAATAAAAGTGATCAATAAGCATATGAAATGATGCTCAATATTATTATACATCAGTGAAATGAAAATCAAAACCACATGTGATAGTACTTCACACACACTAGAATGACTATAATCCAAAAGACCAATAATAAGAAGTGTTGGTAAGGATGTGGAGGAATTGGAACCCTCATACATTTCTGTTGGGAATTTAAAATGGTGCAGCCAATTTAGAAAACAGTCTGGCAGTTCCTCAAATGGTCAAACATGGAGTTACCATATCACTCAGAATTTCCTCTTCTAGGTATATGCCCAAGACAAATGAAAACTTATGTCTACACATGTTTAGCATGATAGCCATAAAGTGGAAACAACCCGAATGCCCATCAACTGATGAATGGATATATCCATATAGTAGAAAATTAATTAACAATAAAAAGGAAAGAAGTAGAGATAAATTCTACAACTTGGATGAATCTTGAAAACATTGTGTAAAGTGAAAGAAGCCAAATACAAAAGACTATATATTGTATTATTCTATTTATATGAAATGTCCAGAATATGCACATCTGTAGAGACAGGAAGTAGATTACTGTTTCCTAGGGGCTAAAGAGAGGGTAGAATGGGGAATAACATAATTGGTATGTGATCTCTTTTTGGGGTGATGAAATTTTTCTAAAATTGTGGTGATGGTTGCAGAACTCTCCTAGTATACTAAAACCATTTTATTGTATACATTCAGTTGGTGAATTCTATGGTATGTGATTTATATTTCAATAAAGCTGATAAAAATTATTAAAATAGTGTAACTTTGTTTAGATGCATACAGCTGAAAAGTTGTGGTAATCCAGCTAGCTTCCACAGAAACTATGCAATAACATTTCACAGAAGGATGGGGAGATGTATATTGAATGAAGAAAAAAAAAATAGAGCACGTTCAGTATTCTGAAGGAATAAATTTAGAGTTGTTGGCTTAAATTCTACATATCAAAACCAAAATGCAGAAATAATCACTAAAACAAATACCAAAATACAATTTACACAAAATTTCCTATCTACTACTCCACTGCCTTATGAATACTTTCTTGCAGTATGGATCCACCCATTGACCCGCAAGCATGACTTTGTATTCCAGCTCTATGCCTCTGCCTGTTTTTAATATGTACTATTTAGTGTTATTATGAGGATTGAGATAAGATATGTAAAGTGGTCACCACAGTATTGCCACAAGTAGGCCATGGGTTACAAATTCAGGGCTATAGGGCCCAAATAAATAACCTATATAAGGAATACAAACTTGGTATAATGTAACAGGGAACAAGTAGGGGCTGTGGAAAACTAAAGAATGCATCCTCCATTCTTAAGGCGGCAGGCAGTATTCCAATGGATTGCTATCATGCAGAAACAAGAGCCTAGTGTTGCCAGGTATTCTGACTTTTCAAGGGAGTTAGGCATCCAGAATTAATGAAAGTTTTCCTCATAAAAATGTTGACAACTGATTCAAATGGAAAAAATTTATAGATGAATGTGGCCAGCAGATTGCCAAACTACAAATTTTGATGTAGGCATTCAACACAAATTCACTGTGACTGGCCAAAATATTCCAAACCCATTTGAAAACAAACTGCGGTTAGCATCTTTGACCTATCTCATATTTTCTACTAAGGCCTCATTCATATACAGATTTTTATTAATAAAGACCCCTAAACATTTTACTTCTCTTTTTTCTTCTTTGATAAACACTTCAAGTAAGTACAACTGCCAGATTATTAAATCATTCTTGCTCTTCACACTCTGGTGTGTTCCGTATTGACAATAGACTAATTCAGGAATAGTCTGGGGTCTAAAGTGATATGGAGACATTGTAAAATAATTATCTCTAATTATGCTACTATATAGCTAAATCGAGTGTGTATGAAGTGGTACATTCACTGATAATAACTATGACACTTGAATTATTACCAAGTTTTTCTGATATATATTTGTTTAATATGCTTTACTTTGTGCTTCTTCTACATATAATTTCACTAAACTTTTCTGGTCCTTTCATTGGATACTGATTCCTTTATTTATTATAGACTTCCAGAATGTTCCTTAATTCAATTGCAAGACAAAGAAAACAAAATATTGATATTTGATATGCCTTATAAGGAAATTTTCTTAATACAGATTCTGCCAAGCCCTGTTCTTACAACATTACTAACTCTTATAGACTCAGTTCACTCAAGACTAGTTCTCAATTTACAGTAAGTTATGGTTGAATTGTATTAGAGGTAAAACGTTGTGGATCTCAACATGGAAATCTGGTAAATGCACATGCCTACTTTGCTTTCTGGTCAACTAGTAGGTAAGAAAATGCCTTGCATTGAGGCTTTCCAAAGTCCTGGTAGTTCCACTTCAGTATTGCTACTCTGAGAAAAGTTATATAACAGAAAATACTTACAATAAGTACAAGTTTTCTTCAAATACTTTGGTCAATAAGATGATTTTCAGCAAATATATCTTATGTATAACTATCCCTTGTATTTGTATAATACTTTATATTTTTCAAAATGTTTTCACATAAATAACTACATTCAAGCCTAACCTCAAAACTATGAAGTAGAATAGCAATCATTACCACCATTCACTGATGAGGTGCTTGAGAGGGAAAAATAAGATTTAGCTGAATGATATCTGTTTTATGTAAGATGTGTTAATTTGTGGCCAAGTCAGGACCATGATCCTGATATCTTAACTCCTAATTGGCTATTCTTTCCACTGTAATGCCTAAAGTGGTTGATAAGACTCTACTAGAATAATTTGTAGAGATGTGGATGGACCTAGAGACTGTCATACAGAGTGAAGTAAATCAGAAAGAGAAAAACAAATATCCTATATTAACGCATATATGTGGAATCTAGAAAAATGGTACAGATGAACCAGTTTGCAAGGCAGAAATAGAGATGCAGATATAGAGAACAAACATATGGACACCAGGGGGGGAAATCAGGGGGTGGTGGTGGTGGTGGTTTGAACTGGGAGATTGGGATTGACATATATACACTGATATGTATAAAATACATAACTAATAAGAACCTGCTGTATAAAGATAAAATAAAATAAAATTCAAAAAAAAATCTACTAGAGTAGTGAATAAATTGGCAAATATTTATCTTTAGTATGCTCTAGGCATTCTCTTACATTGGTAAGATAAACAAAGTATTTTCCCTGAAGGAGGTTAAATTTGGTTAACAAAGAGAAATAATACAAAGTAATGTATGAATATAAAGTTTTGTGACAATGTATAAGAGGTGGAAAGGTCAGAAAAAACCTCATGGAAAAGGTAAAGATCTGTTTTTGAGAAAGAACATTCAGATAATCAGAGATAACAGAGTTTGACATTTTCAGAGAGATTAAGTGATTTGAGCAAAGGCAAAAAGCTAAGAATACATATTGTGACTTCCAAGGAAAGTAAGAAACCCATTATGGTAGGAGCAGAAAACAAAAGAAAGCAAAGCAAACAAAAAACCAAAAATCAGTAATAGGATACTGAAAGAACAGTGTGATCATTTTAGTAGATGGTTTGGATGTACTAGCAAAGGCATTTGGAGTTAATTTGCAGGTAATGGAGAGTCATGAAAGGTTTTGAGTAGGGGAATGACACTGTATCATGAAGCAGTGTTTATAGAAAGAATAATCTCTTTGCAGTGCATAAAATGGATCATCAGTTTAGAAGTTAAATGGACTTAAAAATCATCAATATTGATAAAAAGAATAGTATAAAAATCTGTGAGGGAGGGAGATACAAGAGGGAAGAGATATGGGGACATATGTATATGTATAACTGATTCACTTTGTTATAAAGCAGAAACTGACACACCATTGTAAAGCAATTATACTCCAATAAAGATGTTAAAAAAAATCTGTGAACAATGACTATGGAGCTTTAAATTTATAAACCCACCCCATGACCTTGTCAGAGTACTTCTTTTTCCAATAACTTATAAAATTAATTGGGTGTGGTCAATGTTTTGTGTAATACAACAACAACAATAACAACGATGACAACAAAACTTGGTTTCCTAACAAAGGATGATTTACACTCAAGGGGAAGTATAGTTTGAAAACTCAAATAAGCCATAATAGATTATGTAAGCCTGTCTTGGGAGGAAAAAGGACACACATAGAAAGAGTATATAGGCATACAACCAACATATGGACAGAAGTAAACTGTCAAAGTATGGTTTATATTTTAAATAAGAACAAAACCCTTGAGAATGCACTGATTGAATTTGACAGATGGCTTCTGACATCTCACAAGCTGATTCTCATCACTAGTAATGTGTTGTTACTTATCATTTTTATATTTAATTGAAAAGTTATGCATATTATAAGGCAAAACCAGGTAACAACAGCTTTTCAATTGGCACTACAGAGACTAATAACAATATAATGTAATGAGAAATGACGAAAATTGTTTTCATCGGGAAGAATCACAAAATGTAAAGGTAGAATTTTAAAGGTTGTTATTTTTCAGTGAAGAGACTATACAAACTTTCTCATTGAAAAGGGCCTCTGAAAAGGATGTGTTTAATATTTACAACTGTACTTTGGCCATTCAGAAACCTAGATAAGTCTAACATTGCCAGTAATCCCATAGCCTTGTCTTGATATAAAATATGCCAATCCCTACAAGCCTTTCTGTCAAGAGAACAGGGAAACCAAGTGGAACTTCGTTTTGGAGTGAGCTCATTGTAGCAATTCTGTAGGCAAATGCTAGGCAATATGGAAATAGTATAGCATATTGAATAAGAGCATGAGCTCTGGAGTCAGGGTGCCTGCCATTTAATAGCTGTGTGACTTCCAGCACGTTGTTTAGACTCTATGTGGTTCAGTTTCTTCATCTATAAAATGGAGAAAAATAATATGTAATCCATTATTTTAGCAAAAAGATTAAACAAATCATCACTTATAAAGTGATTATAATAGTGTACAGTACATAGTAAACACTTAGACCTACATTTCATTGAGTGTTTCTTTGGCAACAGATGACAGGTCATGTAACTACATTCACAAAGTATATGGAATAGGGACTTTAAGTGCCTCTGAAAAGTAAATTTTTTTCTCATTGTTCTAGTGACAGATTTAGTGGTTAGATCAATTATTTCACATCTCTTGTGAAGCGACTGTAAGGAGGCAGACAACAAAGGTGTCATTATCACTTGTGTATGGGCTTTTACTTTCATACTCATTTAGACACATACAGTTATCAGCTTCCAAGCAAAAAGCACTTCTAAAATGTGTGGAATATCCAGGACTTGAAATGACCAGAAAATGACTGATGGTAATGTTTTCTGAATTTGATGTTAATTAGTGCCCCTTTTGGTCTTCATAACTTAGCTTTTAAAGATTAATAAAACAAATTAGGACTTCTTTATCCATATTTTCCCTTTAAAGGTGGCTACTTGGCATTGCATAGCTCTCATTTTGCAAGAAGAATTTAGGATTTATTTCTATCTTTCAAATATTTTAACACTGATAATATGAGGTTCCTATGTAACTATAATCAACTGTGTTTTTGTTATCTAATAAATCAATGTTATAATTTATATAATGAGAAAATTGCCAATATGTGATTATGTGTCTCAATTGAAGACTGAGATGGTTAGACAGAATAATTTATTATTCCTTAATATGTTATATTTCAGTTCATGTTTTATGGGAATGGAAGTGAGAAATTTCTGGATATCATCTACACAGTTGCTGCTATTAAATTAGCTAAACAATTTTATTTTTCTTGTACTTATATATTATTTGATAAACATGTTTCCAAAATAATTAAATAACAGGATTCTGGTAAGAGAATAAGTATGTCAATGTGATAAACTGATTTTGGGAATGTGAGATTAGGGGTTGGAATAATTTAATTACTTTATAATCTTGTCAGAGGGGCCAGAAACATTATAGGATGTTGTCCTTGTGTATTTGTGTCCTGGAAGGGTAAATGAGTCCATATAATTAGGACTGGATTCTGAGGTCTCCTTTCCTTGGGCAGAAGGAGTGGGTTTAGCAGAATAAAAACATCAGAACCCACTGTGTTTATCAGAATTTTATTGCACTACTGTTTTTCTATTCTCTAAACCTAGTGGATGATATAGTACCTTTGGCTTACTCACACTTGTTCATGGTTTTCTGGCTTGGCCTTACTCTAGGACCCTGGCCATCCATCCATTCATCCATTCATCTACCCATACATCCATCCATGCATCTGTACCTACATACATTCAATCACATATTCATCCAGTCAACAAACATTAAATACCTACGTTGTGAAAAGTACTATGGTATTTGCTGTAATTACAAAAATCAATAACAAAACATGGCACAGACTGACTACAATACAGTGTGATGAGTTATTTGAAAGTATTATTTACAAAGTGCCACATGACCAAAAAGAAGAAACTAATTCTAACCCCAGGTGTCAGGCAAGATATCACAAGAGATAGGACATTTGAACTGAATGTTGAAGATTAAATAAGAATTAATCCATCTGACTTATTTCACTAAGCATAATACTCCCTAAGTCCACCCACATTGCTGCAAATGGCAGAATTTAATTTTTAATGGCTAAGTAATATTCTATTATATATAATGGAATATTACTTCATATATATATATATATATATACACCATATCTTCATCCATTTGCCTGTTGATGGGCACTTAGGTTGCTTCCATGTCTTGGCTATTGTAAATAGTGCTGCTATGAAAGGTGAGATGCATGCATCTTTTCAAATTAGTGTTTTCATTTTTTTTTCCAGATATAGGCCCAGGAGTGGAATTGCTGGCTTACAAGGTGGTTCTATTTTTAGTGTTTTGAGGAACCTCCATACTGTTTTCCATAGTGGCTGCACCAATTTACACTTCCACCAAGAGTATACAGGGTTGCCTTTTCTCCATATCCTGGCCATCATTTGTTATTTGTAGATGTCTTGATGATAGCTATTCTGACAGGTGTGAGGTGACACCTCATTGTGATTTTGATTTGCATTTCTCTAATAATTAGTGATGCTGAGCATCCTTTCATGTGCCTGTTGTCCATATGTATCTCCTCTTTGGAAAAATGTCTATTCATGTCTTCTGCCCATTTTTGATTGTGTTGTTTGGTTTCTTGGTATTGAGTAGTATGAGCTGTTTACATATCTTAGATATTAACCCCTCATTAATTGCATCATTTGCAAATATTTTCTCCCATTCCTTCGGTTGCCTTTTCATTTTCTCAAGGATTTCCTTTGATGTGCAAAAACATTTAAGCTTAATTAGGTCCCATTTGTTTACTTTTGCTTTTATTTCCTTTGCTTTAGGAGACAGATCCTCAAAATATATTTTTCAAAATTTTTACATTTATTTTTAGTTTTTGTTTACATTCTTACAAGGAAAATCAGATTATTAAATAAAAAACCAGTGTAACTGTTAGAAAAAGTATAAAATACAAATTAAAAGAAAATTTTAAAATTCTGATTTATTCTCTTGCAATTTTACTAATTCTTTACATCAATATAAATTTTAGGTAACTCATAAATATTCCTGGGAGGATGCTCTAGATGGGGAATTAACTAAGGCAAATCTTAATCTCAATTTTTTTAAATAACTTTATTGGAGTATAATTGCTTTATATTGCTATGTTAGTTTCTGCTGTATAACAAAGTGAATCTGCTATACGTATACTTTTATGTCCATATCCCCTCCCTCTTGTGTCTCCCTCCAACCCTCCCAAGCCCACCCCTCGAGGTGGTCACAAGGCACGGAGCAGATATCCCTGTGCTATGTAGCTGCTTCCCACTAGCTATCTATTTTACATTTGGTAGGGTATATATGTCCATGCCACTCTCTCACTTCGTCCCAACTTACCATTCCCCTTCCCCCTTTCCTCAAGTCCATTCTCTACATCTGCATCTTTATTCTTGTCCTGCCCCTAGGTTCTTCAAAACAATTTTTTTTTTTAGATTCCATATATATGTGTTAGCATATGGTGTTTCTTTTTCTCTTTCTGACGTACTTCACTCTGTATGACAGACTCTAGGTCCATCCACCTCACTACAAATAACTCAATTTCGTTTCTTTTGATGGCTGAGTAATATTCTATTGTATATATGTGCCAAATCTTCTCTATCCATTCATCTGTGGATGGACACTTAGGTTGCTTCCATGTCGCAGCTATTGTAAAGAGAGCTGCAATGAACATTGTGGTACATGACTCTTTTTGAATTATGGTTTTCTCAGGGTATATGCCCAGTAGTGGGATTGCTGGGTCATATGGTAGTTCCATTTTTGTTTTCTAAGGAACCTCCATACTGTTCTCCATAGTGGCTGTATCAATTTACATACCCACCAACAGTGCAAGAGGGTTCCCATTTCTCCACACCCTATCCAACATTTATTGTTTGTAGATTTTTTGATGATGGCAATTCTGACTGGCGTGAGATGATATCTCATTGTAGTTTTGATTTGCATTTCTCTAATGATCAGTGATGTTGAGCATCTTTAATGTGTTTGTTGGCAGTCTGTATATCTTCTTCGGGGAAATGTCTATTTAGGTCTTCTGCCCATTTTTGGATTGGGTTGTTTGTTTTTGCATATTGAGCTGCATGAGCTGCTTGTAAAATTTGGAGATTAATCCTTTGTCAGTTGCTTCCTTTGCAAATATTTTCTCCCATTCTGAGGGTTGTCTTTTTGTCTTTTTCCTGGTTTCCTTTACTGTGCAAAAGCTTTTAAGTTTCATTAGGTCCCATTTGTTTACTTTTGTTTTTATTTTCATTTCTCTAGGAGGTGGGTCAAAAAGGATCTTGCTGTGATTCATGGCATAATGTTCTGCCTATGTTTTCCTCTAAGAGTTTTATATTGTCTAGCCTTATATTTAGGTCTTTAATCCATTTTCAGTTTATTTTTGTGTATGGTGTTAGGAACTGTTCTAATTTCATTCTTTTACATGTAGCTGTCCAGTTTTCCCAGCAACACTTATTGAAGAGGTTGTCTTTTCTCCATTGTATATGCTTGCCTCCTTTATCAAGGATAAAGTGACCATATGTGTGTGGGTTTATCTCTGGGCTTTCTATCCTGTTCCATTGATCTATATTTCTGTTTTTGTGCCAGTACCATACTGTCTTGATTACTGTGGCTTTGTAGTATAGTCTGAAGTCCAGGAGCCTGATTCCTCCACCTCCATTTTTCTTTCTCAAGAGTGTTTTAGATATTCAGGGTCTTTTGTGTTTCCATGCAATTTGTGAAATTTTTTGTTCTAGTTCTGTGAAAAATGCCACTGGTAGTTTGACAGGTATTGTGCTGAAACTGTAGATTGCTTTGGGTAGTATAGTCATTTGCCCAATGTTGATTCTTCCAATCTAAGAACATGGTATATCTTGCCATCTGTTTGTATCACCTTTAATTTCTTTCATCAGTGTCTTATAAGTTTCTGCATAGAGGTCTTTTGTCTCCTTAGGTAGGTTTATACCTAGGAATTTTATTCTTTTTGTTGCAATGGTAAATGGAAATGGTTCCTTAATTTCCCTTTCAGATTTTTCATCATTAGTGTATAGGAAATCAAGAGAGTTCTCTGCATTCATTTTGAATCCTGCTGCTTTACCAAATTCATAGATTAGCTCTAGTAGTTCTCTGGTGGCATCTTTAGGATTCTCTATGTATAGTATCATGTCATCTGCAAACAGTGACCGTTTTACTTCTTTTTTCCAATTTGGATTCCTTTTATTTCTTTTTCTTCTCTGATTGCTGTGCCTAAAACTTCCAAATCTATATTGAATAATAGTGGTGAGAGTGGACAACTTTGTGTTTTTGCTGATCTTAGTGGAAATGGTTTCAGTTTTTCACCATTGCGAACGATGTTGGCTGTGGGTTTGTCATATATAGCCTTTATTATGTTGAGGTAAGTTCCTCTATGCCTACTTTCTGGAGTGTTTTTATCATAAATGGGTGTTGAATTTTGTCGAAAGCTTTTTCTGCATCTATTGAGATGCTCATATAGTTTTTATCCTTCAATATGTTAATATGGTGTTTCACGTTGATTGATTTGCGTATATTGAAGGATCCTTGCATTCCTGGGGTAAACCCCACTTGATCATGGTGTATGATCCTTTTAATGTGCTGTTGGATTTTGTTTGCTAGTATTTTGTTGAGGAGTTTTGCATCTATGTTCATCAGCGATATTGGCCTGCAGTTTCCTTTTAATTGTGACATCTTTGTCTGGTTTTGGTAACAGGGTGATGGTGGCCATGTAGAATGAAATTAGGAGTGTTCCTCCCTCTGCTATATTTTGTAAGAGCTTGAGAAGGATAAGTGTTAGATCTTCTGTATATGTTTGATAGAATTCGCTTGTGAAGCCACCTGGTCCTCGGCTTTTGTTTGTTGGAAAATTTTTAATCACAGTTTCAATTTCAGTGCTTGTGATTGTTCTGTTTATATTTTCGATTTCTTGCTTGTTCAGTCTCTGAAGGTTGTGCTTTTCTAAGAATTTGTCCGTTTCTTCCAGGTTGTCGATATTATTGGCATATAGTTGCTTGTAGTAATGTGTCATGATCCTTTGTATTTCTGCAGTCAGTTGTTACTTCTCCTTTTTCATTTGTAATTCTATTGATTTGAGTCTTCTCCCTGTTTTTCTTGATGAGTCTGGCTAATGGTTTATCAATTTTGTCTATGTTCTCAAAGAACCAGATTTAGTTTTATTGATCTTTCCTATTGTTTCCATCATTTTGTAAATTTATTTATGATCTGATATTTATGATTTCTTTCCTTCTGCTAACTTTGGGTTGTTTTTTTTTTTTTTGTTCTTTCTCTAATTGCTTTAGGTGTAAATTTAGGTTGTTTATTTGAGATTTTTCTTGTTTCTTGTGGTAGGATTGTATTGCTATAAACTTCCCTCTTAGAAATGCTTTTGCTGCTTCTCATAGGTTTTGGTTTGCCATGTTTTCATTATCATTTCTTTCCAGGTATTTTTTGATTTCCACTTTGGTTTCTTCAGTGATCTCTTGGTTATTTAGTAGTGTATTGTTTAGCCTCCATGTGTTTGTATTTTTTGAAGGTTTTTTCCTGTAATTGATATGTAGTCTCATAGCATTGTGGTTGGAAACATTACTTGATACGATTTCAGTTTTCCTAAATTTACCAAGGCTTGATGTGTGACCCATGGTATGAAATATCTGGGAGAATTTTCCATGAGCACTTGAGAAGAAAGTGTATTCTGTTGTTTTTGGATGGAAAGTCCTATAAATATCAATTAAGTCGATCTTGTTTAATGTGTCATTTAAAGCTTGTGTTTCCTTATTTATTTTCATTTTGTTTAATCTGTCCACTGGTGAATGTGGGGAGTTAAAGTCCCCTACTATTTTTGTGTTACTGTTGATTTCCCCTTTTATGGCTGTTAGCATTTGCCTTATGTATTGAGGTGCTCCTATGTTGGGTGCATAAATATTTACAATTGTTATATCTTCTTGGATTGATCCCTTGATCCTTATATAGTGTCCTTCTTTGTCTCTTGTAATAATCTTTATTTTAAAATCTATTTTGTCTGATATGAGAATTGCTACTCCAGCTTTCTTTTCGTTTCCATTTGCATGGAATATCTTTTTCCATCCCCTCACTTTCAGTCTGTATGTGTCCCTAGGTCTGAAGTGGGTCTCTTGTAGACAGCATATATACGGGTCTTGTTTTTGTATCCATTCAGCCAGTCTACTTTCATCATTTTAAATATGTCCTGCCCCTCCCCTCTGGCTTGCAGAGTTACTGCTGAAAGATCAGCTGTTAAGCTTATGGGCATTCCCTTGTATGTTATTTGTTGCTTTTCCCTTGCTGCTTTCAATATTTTTTCTGTGCATTTAATTTTTGATAGTTTGATTCATATGTGTCTTGGCATGTTTCTCCTTGGATTTGTCCAGTATGGGACTCTCTGTGCTTTCTCGACTTGATTGACTATTTCCTTTCCCATATTAGGAAGTTTTCAACTATAACTTCTTTAAATATTTTCTCAGTCCCTTTCTTTTTCCTTCTTCTTCTTTGGCCCCTATATTTCAATTGTTGTTGCATTTAATGTCATCCCAGAAGTCTCTGAGACTGTCCTCAATTCTTTCATTCTTTTTTCTTTATTCCGTTCAGTGGTAGTTATTTCCACTATTTTATCTTCCACATCACTTATCTGTTCTTCTGCCTCAGTTATTCTGCTATTGATTCCTTCTAGAGAATTTTTATTTTCATTTATTGTGTTGTTTACCATTGTTTGTTTGCTCTTTAATTCTTCTAGGTTCTTGTTAAACATTTCTTGTATCTTCTCCATTCTTTTTCCAAGATTTTGGATCATCTTTACTGTCATTACTCTGGATTCGTTTTCAGGTAGACTGCCGATTCCTCTTCATTTGTTTGGTCTGGTGGGTTTTTACCTTTCTCCTTCATCTGCTGTGTGTTTCTTTGTCTTCTCCTTTTGTTTAACTTACTGTGTTTGGGTCTCCTTTTTGCAGCCTGCAGGTTCATAGTTCCTGTTGTTTTTGGTGTCTGCCCCCAGTGGGTAAGGTTTGTTCAGTGGGTTGTGTAGGCTTCCTGATAGAGGGGACTGGTGCCTGTGTTCTGGTGGATGGGGCTGGATCTTGTCTTTCTGCTGGGCAGGATCACGTCCCGTGGTTTGTTTTGGGGTGTCTTCGAACTTATTATGATTTTAGGCAGCCTCTCTGCTAATGGGTGGGGTTGTGTTCCTGTCTTGCTAGTTGTTTGGCATGTGTTGTCCACCCCTGGAGCTTTCTGGTCGTTGAATGGAGCTAGGTCTTAGCAGTGAGACGGAGATCTCTAGGGGAGCTCTCGCTGATTTTTTTTAGGTGGGGCCAGTAGGTCTCTGGTGGTCCAACGTCCTGAACTTGGCTCTTCCATCTCAGAGGCTCAGGCCTGACACCCGGCCAGAGCACAAAGACTCTGTCAGCCACATGGCCAGGTATGTGAGTAGTTTCTTGCCTTTTGGGAAATATGAGGTCTTCTGCCAGCATTCAGTAGGTGTTCTGTAGGAGTTGTTCCACATGTCAATGTATATTTGATGTATTTGTGGGGAAGAAGATGATCTCCACGTCTTACCCCTCTGCCATCTTGAAGGTCCTCTGATCCTCAAAATATTGCTATGATTTATGTCAGAGAGTGTTCTGCCTTTCTAGGAGTTTTTTGGTGGATGGATCTAGAGTATATTATGTTTAGTGAAATAAGCCCAGCAGAGAAAGACAAATATTGTATGATATCTCTTATATGTGCAATCTTAAAAATAATACAAATGAATGTATATAGCAAAACAGAAACAGACTCACAGATATAGAAAACAACCTAAGTGGTTATCAGTGGGGAGAGGGAAAGGGGTAGGGGTACATTAGGAGTATGGCATTAAGAGATACAAACCACTATATATAAAATAGACATGCAACAAGGATATATTGTATAGTGCAAGGAATTATAGCAATTGTCTTTTAATATCTTTTAGTGGAGTATAATCTGTCAAAATACTGAATTACTGTGCTATACACATGCAACTAATATAATATTGTAAATCAACTATACTTCAATAAAATGAATTACTCAGAGAAGGGAGAGAAGGGTATCTGAGCACTGAGAAAAATATGAACAAAAAGCACAGAGTGAGAGCATATGAAATATTTAAGGATGTAGATGTAGTCTGATATGGCTAGTAGAGTCTAGGACAAGGAGTTGCAGGAGTCCATGTGGGAAATTTGGTTGATATCATATTCTTAATGACTGTATATACAATGCTAAGGAGTAAGAGCTGGAAAAACGAACTGAGAATCAGAGAAGTTAGAAAAAATAAGAATGTTACAGAAAAAATAATTGTTACATGAATTTTCTAGGAATGAAGAGTCAACAGAGTCAAATGTTGAATATTAGCCCATGTTTATGTGGGAAGGAAGTAAGGAGCACAGATAGTCATCAATAAGATTTAGGCTATTTGTTCAATAAATTATTGAATGAATGAATAAATAAATATTGAATTGTTCTTGTAAGATTACTGAAAGGGAATCTTAACTATAGGCCATGGTAGCATGATTATATTTGAGTTCAAATAATACTGTAATAAAACAAATTCTATCTAGATCCTTGAATTCAAACTACATATGGAATATTATTTAAGTGGTGAAGTTTCTGTATCTCTTCCCCCAATAGTTAACTTCTCAATGTTCACAATGGAGAATTCAACCCACTCACCACTGATAGATGTTGAGTTGGAGGCACATAGCCAGGTGCCTGTTCCATTGAGAAACTCATTGCTTCGTGTTCAATGGCAATTGGCTAAAAGCAAAAGTGAAAAGCCCATTAAATATAAGGCCTAATGTGCTACAAAAATGAAACCATGGTTATTATAAAAAGGCTCAGACATCCTTATTAGCCTTTTAATATATTTATGAAAAAAACATCAGATTATAAACCGTGCACATGTACAATGATGATTACATAAACAGTTAACATTTATTGAGTACTTCCTATATGTCTGGCATTATTCTACGTTAACTCCTTTAATTGTCACAACAACTTTGAGTTAGGTACTATTCCTATGCACATTTAACAGATGAGGAGACCAAGGCCAGGGAACTAATTAACTTGGCCAAAGTCACACAGCTAGTAAGTAATGGAGTTGGGATTTGAATTCAAGTAGTCTGGTTCTGGAGTCCACACTTTTCATCACTAAACCAGACTAATAAATATAGAAGTCTAAATTTGTATTATAAAGATATAAATGGATTTATTTAACAATCCTTATGTAACACTACATGCTAGGCTCTGTTTTTAGTTCTTTATAAATATTAACTCACTTAGTATGGCTTAGTGTCATAATAATATTGCCTCACTTAATATGGACATTTGGAGAAATATACTATGTATAAATATGTTGGATAATCTTAAATTCCATTATATTCCTGGGGGAAAAATGCAAAATTAGTACACTTCAAAAAGTGGATACAAGTGGAAAGAAGAACTTGTCAAAAACGGGGCATTTGTATGTGTGAAAAATCAACTAGAGGGTATAGTGTTAGATTAGATTATATCTATTACCACTTCAAAGCTGAGTTTAAGATATTAGCATCTAAGATTATATGAAAAGCCTTGACCTTAACACAGTCTGAGTATATCAGTTCATATCAGAATTAACAACACTAAAACAAGTCAATGATAATATTATGAAGCAGATAATGTTTGTCTCAGGTAATTTCCAATTATTTTTTTCTTTTCACTTTCTCCAATATTAATTTCCTATGTCTTTTAGCCTTGTTTGATGCACAGCATTTGGAGCCAGTGGTTTTGAGTCCTGTCTCTGACATTTGTAAGCGGTGTACCTTTGGTCAAGTTAAACTCTTTAAGTCTGTTTCTTCATTTGTAAAATAGGAATACTATTAATACCTTCCTCACATGGCTGTTGTGTAGAGTGAATGAGATAATGCAAATAAAGTGTTTTGCATGTAGGCGCCACAAACTAATGCTTATCAGTATTTGTCTTTAGAATATGAAAAATACCACCATGTATCACATGTCAAGTAATAAAAATGTTGGTGGGGTTCCCTACTGTAAAAACTGAGGGGTAAAATTTAAACATGCTTTTGGGAATTCAAGTCCATTTTCCTTGATGGGTGGGTACCCATGGCATTAATTAGAGTATTTCATTTAAGACTAACACAACCATAATGTATGTGTAAAAAATAATTTTAAAATTTGTTGATTCTTTCCTAGTATGAACATTAGCTAGTATTGTGCTTTCAGCTTAGTTATTAAAAGTATCCTCACCCATTTAGCATAATGACTTTAATTCTATCACACTTGTTGACTTTAATAGTTATAGTGATCTAATATCACCTTTTACATTCTTAGCAGGGTTTCTCAAGAGAAAGTCCAAGTGTGGATTGATTAGAGATAATTTTATAGGTTGAATACTCTTTAATCAGCTGAAATTAAAATTTATGGGTTATAGCTTTGACAAAGAAATCTCAGAAAGAGAAAGTAAGGATTTCAACTATTATTTTATCACGTTTAATAAATTGAAGCCATGTACTAATTAATTCACTAAAATATAGTGGGAGAATTGAAAACAGCAATTCACAGTCTTTACTACTCCGAGGCTGAGTACTGAAAATAATACAGTAAAATGCAGGTGGATGCAAGAAAGGAATAATACCTTTAAATATTGGAGTGGGCTACATTTTATCTTATTTCAGCTCAGTACAAAAGGGTCTTTCTGCTCTTCATTTTTCTTCTAGTTTACTTTATGTTGAAATAAATAATATGGTTTTAAAATTAAGTTTCAGGTCTGTGTACGAATTGGAAAAAGTCAGGAAAGTTATGTATTATATGGTTAACAGTGACTACCTCCGGGGGAGGGACTTACATTTTTTTACTTCACAGAACTTAAAAAAAAAAGTTGTGGTAAACCAAGTCAGTCAATAAATCATTTGAAAATAAATCCTGAAGTCTAATTTTATTTGATAAGGAAAAAAAGAATTCATATCCAGTCTAGAAACAAAGCACTTTAAATCCTGTTTAGTGCACCATATGTAACTACATACTATTATATATTATATAATATACAATATTGCATATTATACATTAAACATATATTTTACAATATAGTTGCATATTGTAGTATATTAGCTATTATATATTTATTCCATATACTATATCATATAATACAATAGTATATACAATCATATAATATATACAATTTGTTTATAACTACAAAAATAAGCAGATATGTTTTTTTCCTTTATATTAGCAGCATAATTTTAAGACTACAGATGAGTGCTTAAAAGTTTGTGGTTTTCATTTGGTTAGCTGACAAATATTTCCTTTTTCAAAAAAGCTGGTTGTTTCCTCTTTGCTTTAAATCTATTATGTTAACTAATATATACATTATAGTACTAACAAAACAGTCAACAGAATTCAGACTTTTTTTCTTAATAGCTTGTTCCAAGGTTAGTTTCTGAATCTTAACAGACGTGAGATATAATCAGTTAACAAAAACGTACTTTAAGAGACACTTTGGAAATTAGTATTGATGATATTTATGTTAAGTGAAAAGACACAGAAAATGTTTTTAAAAGAACAAGCCATTTCTTGAGTCTAGGCACTAGCCAAGTTTTCACAAAGCAACCACTAATTAGATTGCCAGTTATCTCAAGGACAGAAAACCATGTGGTATTTATTTTTGTACCTTATTCCTAGCACATAGTAGGAGCTCCATATATGTTTGTTGAACTAAACTGAATAATAAAGTCAAAGAACTGAAGTTGCACTGGTGTAAAAGAAATGAATCATAAGAGTCAGGAATACTACAAGAACTTATAATAATGGAAACATAAAAAAATAATCTTTCATTGAAATCTGGAAGAGGGCCCTAATGCCACATGGGCCCATAGAAAGTGCCAAATGTTAATATATGTGAATATGAGTATGATATCCAAATAAAATGTAAGAGTTGACACGAGATAACAACCTAAATTTTTCTCTTTGCAGTTAAGGAGACACAGAGATAATATGAAAATCATTCAAGGTCACATAACAAAAGATATTACAAAGATCAAACCTTTAGTTACTACATTTTCTGAACCAAATATGACACATGGTTTGACAAAGGATAAATGTATACTACACAAAAGACAGGATGTGATAAGTACCAAAAAAGGAACTATTACAATTACAAGGCTCAAACCAAAAGCAAATTCTTTTCAGAGAAGTGATATAGTGTAGTTAAGAATAAGGAACCTAGAACCATTACCCTGAAGTTCAAATCCCACTCAGATACATTTTGCTGTGTAAACTTGAGCAAGTTATTCAATGTCTGTGTATCAAGTTTCTTGTCTATAAAATAGGGATAATAATAGCACATATTGATGTAAATTAAATTAGTTAATATATGTATAGAATTTAGAATAGTTCTTGGTCTATGGTAAATATAGCTTGTTCTGATACAAGTTATGTTTCTTTACTGAAAATTAGCTCATATGCAACTGGTAAAAGGGGAATGGTATCAGAATAAATTTGAAATTGTGATACACAATTTTCTTCAGTATGTTAAGTTTTTGAAGTTATCAGGAACAAACTTTATCACAATTAAAGAGAAAGTTTTAGCATTATATGAAGACATTATGAAAGTGCTAGAAGTACCACAGAATTACCTTCCTTTATTGCCAGTAGGGTCTTCAAAAACCAACACATTTTCCTCTATGTTAAGGTATCGAGGAATTTGGAAACAACACTTTCCATTGTGTTAAGAAAAAAGAAACCTAATTTTTTTTGTAGCAGGTTCCTCTTGGATCATATTTTTAATGTAGATAAAACCAGTACTTAAAAGCCAATTTCTTCAATTACCCAATATTTTGAAAGAAAGTATGAGACCCAAGGTATAAAATTGTTAAAGATGATGTTAATATTTTTATTAGGAATATTGTTGTTACTGTTGGGATTATGGTTATAAAGTTCCATAGGCTTTGTATGGTCTACCCCAACCTTATTTTTCCTATAATTCTATTATTTTTATGAGAAATTATGTAGAATATGAGGGGTTTCTTTTATTTTTGTAAAATAAACACATATATGGTATAGCAAAAATGCAGTTATTCAGTAAGTGTTAGTAATTATTATTCTTGACAAGGGATGATTAGGAAATGTTTCATGAAAGATATTATTAACTGGGCTTAAAAGGATGGTAAGAAATTAAAGAAGTAGAAATTGCTGAGAATGGTTTCAGGAGGAGGCAGCATGAACAACAGCATAGATGGAAAATGCAGTAGTATACTAAGGATGGTGAGTTTATTTTATTTCCCAGCTGGGGAAAAAAATCTATGGGGTATGATATTAGGAATGTAAGTCAGTCCTGAACTGTATGATGGAAATTAACAAAACTTCTTTTAGTCTCTGAAAAAAGATAAAATATTTGACTTTTTCATTTTTCAAGGTATTTTGTTGGCTTACTCTAGACCCAGGTAATATTACTGTTCTGTTAGTACTGATACTATTTCATGTGCTATATCAGGACTTTCTTTGACTTCAAGATTGTCAAAATGAGCTATTTACTTTAAATCTTTCTGCAAATTTGCAAATCATTAAACTTTTGCCAATTTAGCTAAATCTAAAATGCATAACTTAAGTGGGATCCAGAGACAGAAATATCAGATATTTAGATACATAAAACAAACTTGAATAAACAACGTAAAAAACAAATCAACAAATTTCCATCCCTCCAATTCTAATCACAGAAGAATTCAAATACCAATATTTTCCTTCTCCACTACATACCTCCCAGATTTCTAGCTCCTTATCCGACTTTTAATTACTGATTTTTCCTCTTGCAATTTCAATTGGACTTTCAGTGCAGCCAGTCTTTCCTTTTTTTTTTTTTAATTAACAATGTATAAGAGCCTATTGCTCTACAATCTCTGCAATACTTGGTTGTTGTTTTTTTTTAACATCTTTATTGGAGTATAATTGCTTTACAATGGTGTGTTTTAGTTTCTGCTTTATAACAAAGTGAATCAGCTATACATATACATATATCCCCATATCTCTTCCCTCTTGCATGTCCCTCCCTCCTACCCTTCCTATCCCACCCCTCTAGGTGGTCAAAAAGCACCGAGCTGATCTCCCTGTGCTATGCAGCTGCTTCCCACTAGCTATCGATTTTACATTTACAGCCAGTCTTTTTTATGCCTGATTCCCAGCCCCTCAAAAGCCATTCCAATCCTTTACTCCTCTTTTCAAGCCACCCAAACAACTCCCACCACTCACTTTTAGAACATGGCCATGCTTTGCGAAGATATACTAACATAATCTTTGCTGATTCAATAGTATGTCTTACTATGTGAAGAATATGAATGAATAAACACCCATATTTTGTTTAATGACCCGTATTGGGTAAAAATACTAATGGGGAAGCCTATTTGGGTTGCTATCGCATTATGCAAAGATTAAGTCAAAAGGTAATAGACCTACATTGTAAACAAACATGAAAATTCTTGAGCCATATGTGGCTATTTTCTTTCCTTCTCAGGACTTTAAATATCCCACATCTACTTTTGTTAATTGGATTGTATGGTTCCCGTAGTATTGAAAAAAGAAATTTCTCTAATTTCCTTCACAATTTTATCTCATTTTAAAATCTAACATTTCTAACAGCTTTACAACTGCAACTGAAATCATTCATATACAATGAAAAGAAGGCACCTGGCTGACCCAATTTCTGCTAATGAATCTGATATAATTTTTTAAAATTTCTCAAATGTCAGCACCCTACTTTGTCCAAAAATCTATATTTACAATAAAGAACTATTTCACTTTAAATAAGTAGAATATTAGATACCATGGGTTTAATGTTATTTCAAAATCTCAAACTAAGCAATAGATTATTAAAAAATCTTTCAAATTTGGCTGTACAGGTTGCTTTGTGTCTGAACTTCTTCTAAGTGACTTCGTTAATAACTTTGATTTGGAATGCTGCTCTTCTTCAGTTAATATGGTTGGGACTGACATCAGTGAATCTGTCAGAGTAGGGATCGACAAAAATTCCTGCCTCCAAAAAAGCAATGAGAAAACTAGAAAAATTATCAGAATCCTTTTTTTTTTTTTCCAAACTCTGGAAAATAACCAAAGGTTTGCAGCAATCACAAAGAATTTATTCAAGAAAAACAGTGGAATCTCACTAAGAACAGCAAGCTCTGTGGCATTTTCACTTGTCCTAGTCTCATTTCATCTGTCTATGGTAAACTAACAGCCTGAAATCGTGGTGAAACCAATATCCTAGTACCGTCTAGAGGAGGCAAAACAAGGATGGAGCTCCTTCAAAGCCCCATTCCCAAAGAACTGTCACTAATTGACCTGTCTGATTGTTCTATGCAAGATCTCACTCACAAGACTATCTTCATTCAACCTGACTAGGAGTTCAGTCAGTGTGAAACTGTTTCTGTGGGGTATTTGTTGAAAACAATTAGAAGCAATATTTAATATTTTGACTGCTGAAGGTGGTAGATGAGAGTTGTGGCAAATGATAAACTAACCAAAGAGCTTTAAAGGAAAAGCTAAGGAATTATATGTTCATAGGGGCTTTGATAAACCTCAACATATTCATGAGGAATCTAAAAGGCCATGGGTATGCATATAGTTGTGTGCATACCCATGACTGTGAACATGCTCAGGAAATATCTGAGAAGCCCCTAAGCTCTCACTTCTGGCTGACATTAAGGCTCTGGGAAAACATGAAATGAAGGTTAAGGCAGAGTTGTCAACTGCTTAGCTGTGTGTTAAAGGCATGCCCAGCACACACAGAGGCTCTCAGAAAAGACTGAGAGAAGAATTGGTTCCAAGACTTTAAGGAAGTTTCTGTGCAATCATTAGCTGACCACTAAACGAAATAAGCAGAAACTTGACTGATCACATATGAAAAAGATATAGATTTAAAGAATATTTCAGAAAAGTCACTACAAACAAACAACAAACAGTAAAAATAGCAAACCCTAGGGAGGGAGGAGAATCTTATTTCCAGAGTAGTTACATTATATTATTTTAAAAATATCCAGTTTCTAAAAAGATTATGAGAAATGGAAAGAACAAAAGCATATGGCCCACACACAGGGGAAAATTGTGGTTAATAAAAACTCTTCCTGGGGAAGCCCAGGACTTACTTGACAAAGATTTTAAATCAGATGTTTTAAATATGTTCAATAAACTAAAATAAACTATTTCTAAAGAACTACAGGAAAGAAAGAAAATGATTTCCCACCAAATAGAGACTATCTATACAGAGATTAAAATTATTTTAAAAGAACCAAATAGAAACTGTGGTGTGGAAAAGTGTAACTGAGATGAAAAATTTATTAGAGTGGCTCAATAACAAATTTGAATAGTCAGAGTAAAGAATCAGTGCATTTGAAGATAGTCAATTGATATTATCAATTCTGAGAAAGAAAAATTTTAAAGTATTTTTAAAAATTAACAAAGCCCTGGATACTGGTGGGACAATGTTAAGTGTATAATATACACATAATAGGAGTTCTGGAATTAGAAGAAAGAAAAGGGAAGAAAGTATATTTGAAGAAATAATACTGAAAACTTCCAAAGTTCAATGAAAAATATTAATATACACATCCAAGAAGCTCAATAAACTCTAAGGAGGACAAAAGAGACTCCCACAAAAACATATCATAATTAAACTGTCAAAACCAAAGAGAAAGAGAGAATGTAGAAAAGCAAAAAGAGAGACTCATAAGTACAAGGGATTCTCAATAAGATTAACATCTTATTTCTCATCAGAAACTATGGAGGCCAGAAGACCATGGGATAACATATTTAAAGTGCTGAATGAAGTAGACTATAGTCAAGTATTGTATATTACAGAGCTTTCCTTTAAAGATGAAGAAGAAATTAAGATTTCCAAGATAAACAAAAAGTGGGAGAATCATCTATCCTTTATTAAATACTAATGAAAATCCTTCAGGCGGAAATGAAAGGACACTGAACAATAACTAAAATTTACACAAAGAAATAAAGAACATCTTTAATGAGAGGTAGACTCACAGATATAGAGAAAAAACTAGTGGTTACCAGTGGGGAGAGGGAAGGGGAAAGGGCAATATAGAGGCAGGGGAGTGGGAGGTACAAACTACTGGATGTAAGATAGGCTCAAGGATATATTGTACAACATGGGGAATATAGCCAATATTTTGTAATAATTGTAAATGGAAAGTAACCTTTAAAAATTGTATAAAAATAAAAAAGAGCACATTTAATGGCAACAGGTAAACATAAAAGATGCCGTTAATGTATTTTTTGTGTGTAAATTTTCTCTCTTTCTGATTTAAGACAACTGTATAGGAGTTAGGTTCAAGATGGCAGAAGAGTAAGACTTGGAGATCACCTTCCTCCCCACAAATACATCAGAAATACATCTACATGTGGAACAACTCCTACAGAACACCTACTGAACGCTGGCAGAAGACATCAGACCTCCCAAAAGGCAAGAAACTCCTCACGTACCTTGGTAGGGCAAAAGAAAAAACAGAGACAAAAGAATAGGGACGGGACCTGCACCAGTGGGAGGGAGCTGTGAAGGAGGAAAGGTTTGCAAACACTAGGAAACCCCTTCACGGGCGGAGACTGCTGATGGCGGAGGGAGGGGAGTTTCGGAGCCATGGAGGAGAGCACAGCAACAGGGGTGCAGAGGGCAAAGCGGAGAGATTCCCACACAGAGGATCGGTGCTGACCAGCAATCACCAGCCAGAGAGGCTTGTCGGCTCACCCGCTGGGACGGGTAAGGACTGGGAGCTGAGGCTCGGTCTTCGGTACGATACCAGGGAGAGGACTGGGGTTGACTGTGTGAACACAGCCTGAAGGAGCAACTGTACCACAGCTAGCAGGGAGGGAGTCCAGGATAAAGTCTGGATCTGCTGAAGAGGCAAGAGACATTTTCTTGCCTCTTTGTTTCCTGGTGCGTGAGGAGAGGGGATTAAGAGCGCAGCTTAAAGGAGCTCCAGAGAAGGGCGTGAGCCACGGCTATCTGCGTGGAACCCAGAGACAAGCATGAGATGCTAATGCTGCTGCTGCAGCCACCAAGAAGCCTGTGAGCAAGCACAGATCACTATCCACACCTCTCCTGCTGGGAACCTGTGCAGCCGCCACTGCCACGGTCCCATGATCCAGGGACAACTTCCCCAGGAGAATGCACGGCACGCCTCAGGCTGGTGCAATGTCATGCCAGCCTCTGTCGCTGCAGGCTCGACCCGTATTCCGTACCCCTCCCTCCCCCAGGCTGAGTGATGTAGAGCCCCCGAATGATCTGCTCCTTTAACCCCACCCTGTCTGAGCGAAGAACAGATGCCCTCAGGCAACCTACATGCAGAAGCGGGTCCAAATACAAAGCTGAGCCCCAGGAGCTGTGCGAACACAGAAGAGAAAGGGAAATTTCTCTCAGCAGCCTCAGTAGCAGCGGATTAAATCTCCACAACCAACTTGATGTACCCTGCATCAGTGGAATACCTGAATAGACAACGAATCATCCCAAACTGAGGAGGTGGACTTTGGGAGCAATGATGTATATATATTTCTCCCATTTTCTCTTTTTGTGAGTGTGTATGTGTATGCTTCTGTGTGTGATTTTGTCTGTATAGTTTTGCTTTTACCTTTTGTCCTGGAGTTCTGTCTGTCCGTTTTCTTTTTTTTTTTTTTAACTATACTTTTTAGCACTTGCTATCATTGGTGGATTGGTTTTTTGGTTTGGTTGCTTTCTTCTTTCTTTTTTTTTTTATTACTTAAAAAATTTTTTTAATAATTATTTTCTATTTTTTATTTTAATAACTATTTTTTTACTTTATTTTATTTTATCATCTTTATTCTTTCTTTCTTTTTTTTTTCTGCCTTTTATTCTGAGCCGTGTGGATGAGATGCTCTTGGTGCTCCAGCCAGGCATCAGGGCTATGCCTCTGAGGTGGAAGAGCCAAGTTCAGGACACTGGTCCACAAGAGACCTCCCAGGTCCACATAATACCAAATGGCGAAAATCTCCCAGTGATCTCCATCTCAATGCCAAGACCCAGCTCCACTCAATGACCAGCAAGCTACAGTGCTGGACACCATATGGCAAACAACTAGCAAAAGAGGAGCACAACCCCATCCATTAACAGAGAGGCTGCCTAAAATAATAATAAGATCACAGACACCCCAAAACACACCACGAGACGTGGACCTGCCCACCAGAAAGACAAGATCCAGTCTCATCCACCAGAACACAGCACTGGTCCCCAGTACCAGGAAGCATACGCAACCCACAGAACCAACCCTGGCCACTGGGGGCAGACACCAAAAACAACAGGAAATACGAACCTACAGCATGTGAAAAGGAGACCCCAAGCACAGTAAGTTAAGAAAAATGAGAAGAAAGAGAAACACACAGCAGATGAAGGAGCAAGGCAAAAACCCACCAGACCTAATAAATGAAGAGGAAATAGGCAGTCTACCTGAAAAAGAATTCAAAATAATGATAGTAATGATTATCCAAAATCTTGTAAATAGAATGGAGAAAATACAAGAAACGTTTAACAAGGATGTAGAAGAACTAAAGAGCAAACAAACAGTGATGAACAACACAATAAATGAAATTAAAAATTATCTAGAAGTGATTAATAGCAGAATAACTGAGGCAGAAAAACGGATAAGTGACCATGAAAATAGAAGAGTGGAAATAAATACTGAAGAGCAGAATAAAGAAAAAAGAATGAAAAGAATTGAGGACAGTCTCAGAGACTTCTGGTACAACATTAAATGCACCAACATTTGAATTATAGGGGTCCCAGAAGAAAAAGAGAAAAAGAAAGGGACTGAGAAAATATGTGAACAGATTATTGTTGAAAACTTCCCTAATATGGGAAAGGAAATAGTTAATCAAGTCCAGGAAGCACAGAGAGTCTCATACAGGATAAATCCAAGGAGAAATATGCCAAGACACATATTAATCAAACCATCAAAAATTAAATACAAAGAAAAAATATTAAAAGCAGCAAGGGAAAAACAACCAATAACACACAAGGGAATACCCAAAAGGTTAACAGCTGAACTTTCAGAAGAAAATCTGCAAGACAGAAGGGAGTGGCAGGACATGTTTAAAGTGATGAAGGAGAAAAACCTACAACCAAGATTACTCTATCCACCAAGGATCTCATTCAGATTTGATGGAGAAATTAAAACCTTTACAGACAAGCAAAAGCTAAGAGAATTCAGCACCACCAAACCAGCTTTACAACAAATGCTAAAGGAATTTCTATAGGCAGGAAACACAAGAGAAGGAAAAGACCTACAATAACAAACCAAAAACAATTAAGAAACTGGTAATAGGAACATACATATTGATAATTACCTTAAATGTAAATGGATTAATTGCTCCAACCAAAAGACATAGCCTGGCTGAATGGATAGAAAAAAAAAGACCCGTATATATGCTGTCTACAAGAGACCCACTTCAGACATAGGGACACATACAAACTGAAAGTGAGGGGATGGAAAAAGATATTCCATGCAAATGGAAAGCAAAAGAAAGCTGGTGTAGCAATTCTCATATCAGACAAAATAGACTTTAAACCAAAGACTATTACAAGAGACAAGGAAGGACATTACACAATGATTAAGGGATTAATCCAAGAAGAAGATGGACCTAATTGATATTTATAGGACTTTCCATCCAAAAACAACAGAATAGACATTCTTCTCAAGTGCTCATGGAACATTCTCCAGGGTAGATCATATCTTGGGTCACAAATCAAGCCTTGGTAAATTTAAGAAAATTGAAATCATATAAAGTATCTTTTCCGACCACAACGCTATGAGACTAGATATCAATTACAGGAAAATATCTGTAAGAAATCCAAACACATGGAGGTTAAACAATACACTACTTAATAAACGAGAGATCACTGAAGAAATCAAAGAGTAAATTAAAAAATACGTAGAAAGAAATGACAATGAAAACACGATGACCCAAAACCTTTGGGATGCAGCAAAAGCAGTTTTTTTTTTTTTAAACATCTTTATTGGGTATAATTGCTTTACAATGGTGTGTTAGTTTCTGCTCTATAACAAAGTGAATCAGTCATACATATACATATGTTCCCACATCTCTTCCCTCCTGCATCTCCCTCCCTCCCACCCTCCCCAACCCACCCCCCAAGGCGGTCACAAAGCACAGAGCTGATCTCCCTGCGCTATGCGGTTGCTTCCCACTAGCTATCTATTTTACGTTTGGTAGTGTATATATGTCCATGCCACTCTCTCACTTTGTCACATCTTACCCTTCCCCCTCCCCATATCCTCAAGTCTATTCTCTAGTAGGTCTGTGTCTTTATTCCTGTCCTGCCACTAGGTTCTTCATGAACATTTTTTTTTTGTGTGTGTGTACCCCCTATGTGGGCTGCTTGGGCTCTTCTGCTGTGGCGGGCTGACTACTGTGGGTAGTCTGGTAGGCTTGGCTGCCCCCAGACTGCTTGTTTGCCAGGCTCTGCCTTGTATGGAGGCTGTCTGTGCTGCTTGGTGAGACTAAATCATAAGGCAGCTGGCTGCACAACTCTGGGGGACACCAAATCTGGTGCTGGTTCACTTATGGGTAGAATTGCAGTCCAGGTGATATCAGTGCTAGTGCCCAGTCACTGGTTCTGGGGCTATGCTAGCTACTGGGAGGAAGAGACAGGTTCTGCGTTCTGGCTGCAGGGCCCAGGAGCCACAGAGTTGGTGTTGGATCACTGTTCCTGACACAGCTCTCTGCAGGGTCGGGGGTATCCCTAACCTTGTGTTGGCATTCTGATGGGCAGGGTCAGGACCCAGCTGAGTCCATGGCTGCTTCTGGCCTGCAATTAAGTGGCCTGGTTACACAGGCTGCTGGGCTGTGGTATTCCTGGAGCTGGTGTGTGCCTGTTGGTGTATGAGGCTGATCCCACTGCTAGAGCAGGTTTGCTGTTGGGTAGGTCCAAGCTCGATCCTGTCCCTGTGCAGTTATCACCTGCCGATGGTGAGGCTGATTCCAAGGCCAGAGCAGGCTCACTTGTCAGAGGGGCCAGGGACTCTGGGACTGGTGCCTGTCCACTGAGGTGTGAAGGCTGGTCCTGGGGCTTTTGGTGGCTGGACCCATGTCCAGGGGCAGCTGTGCACTGAGAGGATCTGAAGGCAGCCTGTTTGCTGGTGGATGGGGCTATGTCCCTGCTCAGTTAGTTGCTTGGCCTGCAGCATCCTAGTACTTGTGTCTATAGTCTGGTGGAAATGGGTGGGGCTCGGTCCTGAGGCTGATAAGCTATAGGGAGGATTCTGAAATTATACTTGCTGGTACCAGCGTCCACAAGGTAGAAGGACCTCTCATGAATGGCTGCTGCCAGTGTCTCTGTCCCTGAGGCTGTGCTGTAGTTGCCTCTTGCCTCTCTGGGAGACTCTCCAAGATCAGGAGGTAGGTGTGACCCGGGATCCTTTCAAATGACTGCTTCTGTTCTGATTCTCAGATCATGTGGGATTTTGTGAGCATCTTTTAAGAGTGAAATCTCTATTTCCCACAACCCTCTGGCTCTCTGGAAAATAAGCACTACTGGTCTTCAAAGCCCAACTTTCTAGGAACTCTTCTTTCCAGAACAGGATCCCTGGGCTTGGGAGCCTGATGTTGGCTTCATACCCCTTGCTACCTGGGAGCACCTCTGAAATTGTAATTATTCTCCCATTTGTGGGCCACCCACTTGGTGGTATGGGTCTTGACTCTATTGAGATTTTGCCCTTCCTTTCTGTCTTGTCGAGGTGCCTTCCTTATATCTTTAGCTGTAAAACATCTTTTATGGTAGGTCCCGGCCTTTATCATCAATTGCTGTTCTGTAAACAGTTGTGACTTTGGTGTGTCCATGAGAGGCATCAAGCTCTGGGTCTTTGAATGCTACCATGTTGGACAATCTCTCTACTTCATTCTTAAATCATATTATTTAAGTTTTCTTAGTATCTTATTTGATTAGCGACAGTTTGAAATTTATTATCACTCATGTTTACTTCACCTGTTTAAAACAATTGAATAGTGCATTCATTCAGTTTGAAATGAAGGTAGTGACCTGTGAATTTCCATACCTCAAAAATCAAGGATAGGACAAAAGCCTTTTCTACTTGTGTTACCCTCAAACTCTGCACCCCACCCCAGCCTGGGGATTAACCTCTTGCACCCATGCTCACCTTCTGTTTTCGGACCGTTAACCATCATTGCATCTGTATGTGTGTTGACAAAGTGAACTCTAGTCTTTGCAGTTTTTGTGTTTTGTTTTTTGGTTTAGGGAACAGTCCTACTATGAATGTACATTTACTGCTCTACTGAAGTTCATATATAAACCTGTCAAGCACATTACCAGAATTGGAATTGCTTGTATATACACTTTGATAAATTTTAGAGACAATGGTAGAACAGAAGTAAATTGTATTTCAAATGCCACAATATTCTCACACCATGAAAACCCTTCCCTTTTTAATATATTTGTGTGTAGTTTATCTTTATGCCCATACTATATTTCCCAGAGATGGGTAAGTGTTATGTTTCTTGCTGGCACATTTACCGTATTGTTCAAAGTCAGGCGTTTAGTGGTTTTAGCATGATCCTATTTCCATGAACTCGCAAATGCAAGATCTTCTCTCACACTGTCTTTTACTCCCTGCTGTTTTATATTGCCCTCCTAATTCTCAGTCCTGGTCTTTCTTTATGTTCTTCATCAACCTGGATAGGTTATACTATTTTCTCCCTTATTCAAGACCAATAGAATAGAATAGAACACCCAGAAATAAACCCTGATATATGGCCAAATGATTTTTGACAAGTTGCCAAGATTTTTCGAGGTAGAAAGGATAGTATTTTCAACACATGGTGCTGAGAAGTCTTGTGGTCAACATGCAAAAGAAGGAAGATGGACCCTTACCTAACATCATATGCAAAAATTAATGAAAACGTATCAAGAAACTAAATGTAAGACCTAATAAAATAAAAAGTCTTAGAAGAAGATACAGGACAAGAGCTTCATGATATTGGATTTGGCAGTGTTTCCCTCAATATGAAACGAAGGAACAACAAAGGTTCAGCTAACAAAAAAATAAACAATTTGCAGTACATAAGTTAAAAAAAAATGTGAATTTTGTCAAAAGCTTTTTCTGCATCTATTGAGATGATCATATGGTTTTTCTTCTTCAGTTTGTTAATATGGTGTATCACATTGATTGATTTGCGTATATTGAAGAATCCTTGCATCCCTGGGATAAATCCCACTTGATCGTGGTGTATGATCCTTTTAATGTGTTGTTGGATTCTGTTTGCCAGTATTTTGTTGAGGATTTTTGCATCTATATTCATCAGTGATATCGGTCTGTAATTTTCTTTCTTTGTAGTGTCTTTGTCCGGTTTTGGTATCAGGGTGATGGTGGCCTCATAGAATGAGTTTGGGAGTGTTCCTTCCTCTGCAATTTTTTGGAAGAGTTTGAGAAGGATAGGTGTTAGCTCTTCTCTAAATGTTTGATAGAATTCACCTGTGAAGCCATCTGGTCCTGGACTTTTGTTTGTTGGAAGATTTTTAATCACAGTTTCAATTTCATTGCTTGTGATTGGTCTGTTCATATTTTCTGTTTCTTCCTGGGTCAGTCTTGGAAGGTTATACCTTTCTAAGAATTTGGCCATTTCTTCCAGGTTGTCCATTTTATTGGCATAAAGTTGCTTGTAGTAGTCTCTTAGGATGCTTCGTATTTCTGCGGTGTCTGTTGTAACTTCTCCTTTTTCATTTCTGATTATATTGATTTGAGTCCTCTCCCTATTTTTCTTGATGAGTCTGGCTAATGGCTTATCAATTTTGTTTATCTTCTCAAAGAACCAGCTTTTAGTTTTATTGATCTTTGCTATTGTTTTCTTTGTTTCTATTTCATTTATTTCTGCTCTGATCTTTATGATTTCTTTCCTTCTGCTAACTTTGGGTTTTGTTTGTTCTTCTTTCTCTAGTTTCTTTAGGTGTAAGGTTAGATTGTTTACTTGAGATTTTTCTTGTTTCTTTAGGTAGGCTTGTATAGCTATAAACTTCCCTCTTAGAACTGCTTTCGCTGCATCCCATAGGCTTTGGGTCGTCGTGTATTTATTGTCATTTGTCTCTAGGTATTTTTTTATTTCCTCTTTGATTTCTTCAGTGATCTCTTGGCTATTTAGTAACGTATTGTTTAGTCTCCATGTGTTTGTCTTTTTTACGTTTTTTTCCCTGTAATTCATTTCTAATCTCATAGCGTTGTGGTCAGAAAAGATGCTTGATATGATTTCAATTTTCTTAAATTTACTGAGGCTTGATTTGTGACCCAAGATGTGATCTATCCTGGAGAATGTTCCGTGCGCACTTGAGAAGAACGTGTAATCTGCTGTTTTTGGATGGAATGTCCTATATATATCAATTAAATCTATCTGGTCTATTGTGTCATTTAAAACTTCTGTTTCCTTATTTATTTTCATTTTGGATGATTTGTCCATTGGTGTAAGTGAGGTGTTAAAGTCCCCCACTATGATTGTGTTACTGTCAATTTCCTCTTTTATAGCTGTTAGCAGTTGCCTTATGTATTGAGGTGCTCCTGTGTTGGGTGCATATATATTTATAATTGTTATATCTTCTTCTTGGATTGATCCCTTGATCATTATGTAGTGTCCTTCCTTGTCTCTTGTAACATTCTTTATTTTAAAGTCTATTTTATCTGATATGAGTATAGCTACTCCAGCTTTCTTTTGATTTCCATTTGCATGGAATATCTTTTTCCATCCCCTCACTTTCAGTCTGTATGTGTCCCTAGGTCTAAAGTGGGTCTCTTGTAGACAGCATATATATGGGTCTTGTTTTTGTATCCATTCAGCCAGTCTATGTCTTTTGGATGGGGCATTTAATCCATTCACGTTTAAGGTAATTATCGATACGTATGTTCCTATGACCATTTTCTTAATTGTTTTGGGTTTGTTTTTGTAGGTCCTTTTCTTCTCTTGTGTTTCCCATTTAGAGAAGTTCCTTTAGCATTTGTTGTAGAGCTGGTTTGGTGGTGCTGAATTCTCTTAGCTTTTGCTTGTCTGTAAAGCTTTTGATTTCTCCATCAAATCTAAATGAGATCCTTGCCAGGTAGAGTAATCTTGGTTGTAGGTTCTTTCCTTTCATCACTTTAAGTATATCATGCCACTCCCTTCTGGCTTGCAGAGTTTCTGCTGAGAAATCAGCTGTTAGCCTTATGGGAGTTCCCTTGTATGTTATTTGTCGTTTTTCCCATGCTGCTTTCAATAATTTTTCTTTGTCTTTAATTTTTGCCACTCTGATTACTATGTGTCTCGGCGTGTTTCTCCTTGGGTTTATCCTGTATGGGACTCTCTGCGCTTCCTGGACTTGGGTGGCTATTTCCTTTCCCATGTTAGGGAAGTTTTTGACTATAATCTCTTCAAATATTTTCTCTGGTCCTTTCTCTCTCTCTTCTCCTTCTGGGACCCCTATAATGCGAATGTTGTTGCGTTTAATGTTGTCCCAGAGGTCTCTTAGGCTGTCTTCATTTCTTTTCATTCTTTTTTCTTTTGTCTGTTCCGCAGCAGTGAATTCCACCGTTCTGTCTTCCAGGTCACTTATCCGTTCTTCTGCCTCAGTTATTCTGCTATTGATTCCTTCTAGTGTAGTTTTCATTTCAGTTATTGTATTGGTCATCTCTGTTTGTTTGTTCTTTAATTCTTCTAGGTCTTTGTTAATCATTTCTTGCATCTTCTCAATCTTTGCCTCCATTCTTTTTCCGAGGTCCTGGATCATCTTCACTATCATTATTCTGAATTCTTTCTCTGGAAGGTTGCCTATCTCCATTTCATTTAGTTGTTTTTCTGGGGTTTTTTCTTGTTCCTTCATCTGGTACATAGCCCTCTGCCTTTTCATCTTGTTTATCTTTCTCTAACTGTGGTTTTTTGTCCACAGGCTGCAGGATTGTAGTTTGTCTTGCTTCTGCTGTCTGCCCTCTGGTGGTTGAGCTGAACATTTTTTTTAATCCCAGAGATTCCATATATATGTGTTAGCATACTGTATTTTTCTCTTTCTGACTTACTTCACTCTCTATGACAGACTCTAACTCCATCCACCTCAATACAAATAACTCCATTTCATTTCTTTTTATGGCTGAGTAATATTCCATTGTATATATGTGCCACATCTTCTTTATCCATTCATCCGATGATGGACATTTAGGTTGCTTCTATGTCCTGGCTATTGTAAATAGAGCTGCAATGAACATTTTGGTACATGACTCTTTTTGAATTATGGTTTTCTCATGGTATATGCCCAGTAGTGGGATTGCTGGGTCGTATGGTAGTTCTATTTTTAGTTTTTAAAGGAACCTCCATACTGTTCTCCATAGTGGCTGTATCAATTTACATTCCCACCAACAGTGCAAGAGGGATCTCTTTTCTCCACACCCTCTCCAGCATTTATTGTTTGTAGATTTTTGATGATGGCCATTCTGACCGGTGTGAGATGACATCTCATTGTAGTTTTGCTTTGCATTTCTCTAATGGTTAATGATGTTGAGCATTCTTTCATGTGTCTGTTGGCAATCTGTATATCTTCTTTGAAGAAATGTCTATTTAGGTCTTCTGCCCATTTTTGGATTGGGTTGTTTGTTTTTTTGTTATTGAGCTGCATGACCTGCTTGTAAAACTTGGAGATTAATCCTTTGTCAGTTGCTTCATTTGCAAATATTTTCTCCCATTCTGAGTGTTGTCCTTTGGTGTCCTTTATGGTTTTCTTTGCTGTGCAAAAGCTTTTAAGTTTCATTAGGTGCCATTTGTTTATTTTTGTTTTGCAAAAGCAGTTTTAAGAGGGAAGTTTATAGCAATACAATCCTACCTTAAGTAACAAGAAACACCTCAAATAAACAACCTAAATTTACACCTAAAGCAATTAGAGAAAGAAGAACAAAACATCCCCAAAGTTAGCAGAAGGAAAGAAATCATAAAGATCAGATCAGAAATAAATGAAAAAGAAATGAAAGAAATGATAGCAAAGATCAATAAAACTAAAAGCTAGTTGTTTGAGAAGATAAACAAAATTGATAAACCATTAGCCAGAGTGATCAAGAAAAAAAGGGAGAAGACTCAAATCAGTAGAATTAGAAATGAAAAAGGAGAGGTAACAATTGACACTGCAGAAATACAAAGGATCATGAGACATTACTCCAAGCAACTATATGCCAATACTATGGACAATCTGGAAGAAATGGACAAATTCTTAGAAAAGAACAACCTTCCGAGACTGAGCCAGGAAGAAATAGAAAATATAAATGGACCAAGCACAAGCACTGAAATTGGGACCGTGATTAAAAATCTTCCAACAGAAGCCCAGGACTGAATGGCTTCACAGACGCATTCTATCAAACACTTAGAGAAGAGCTAACACCTATCTTTCTCAAAGTCTTCCAAAATATGGCAGAGGGAGGAAAACTCCCATACTCATTCTACAAGGCCACCATCACCCTGATACCAAAACCAGATAAAGATGTCACAAAGAAAGAATACTACAGGCCACTATCACTGATGAACATTGATGTAAATATCCTCAACAAAATACTAGC
Organism: Eschrichtius robustus; assembly: GCF_028021215.1. Classification (NCBI taxonomy): domain Eukaryota; kingdom Metazoa; phylum Chordata; class Mammalia; order Artiodactyla; family Eschrichtiidae; genus Eschrichtius; species Eschrichtius robustus. Next base: position 73,856,708 of record NC_090845.1, on the reverse strand, counting down.
AAACAGAATCCAAAGCACATTAAAAGCATCATACTCCATGCTCAAGTCAGGTTTATCCAGGGATGCAAGGATTCTTCAATATATGCAAATAAATCAAAGTGATAAACCATATTAAAAATCGAAAGTTAAAAACCATATGATAATCTCAATAGATGCAGAGAAAGCTTTCGACAAAATTCAACACATATTTATGATAAAAACCCTCCAGAAAGTAGGCATAGAGGGAACTTACCTCAACATAGTCGAGGCCATATATGACAAACCCACAGCCAACATCATTATCAATTGTGAAAAAACTGAAACCATTTCCTCTAGATCAGGAACAAGACAAGGTTGTCCACTCTCCTCACTATTATTCAACACAGTTTTGGAAGTTTTAGGCACATCAATCAGAGAAGAAAAAGAAATAAAATGAATCCAAATCAGAAAAGAAGAAGTAAAGCTGTCACTGTTTGCAGATGACATGATCCTATACATCGAGAATCTTAAAGATGCTACTAGAAAACTACTAGTGCTAATCAATGAATTTGGAAATGTAGCAGGATACAAAATTAAGGCACAGAAATCTCTTACATTCCTGTACAGTAATGATGAAAAATCTGAAAGAGAAATTAAGGAAACACTCCCATTTACCATTGCAAAAAATAGAATAAAATACCTAGGAATAGACCTACCTAAGGAGACAAAAGACCTGTATGCAGAAAACTAAAAGACATGGATGAAAGAAATTACAGATGATACAAACAGATTGAGAGATATACCATGTTCTTGGATTGGAAGAATCAACATTGTGAAAATGACTCTACTACCCAAAGCAATCTACAGATTCAATGCAATTCCTATTAAACTACCAATGGAATTTTTCACAGAACTAGATCAAAAAAAAAATTCACAGTTTGTATGGAAACACAAAAGACCCCGAATAGCCAAAGCAATCTTCAGAAAGAAAAACGGAGCTGGAGGAATCAGGCTCCCAGACTTGAGACTATACTATAAAGTTACAGTAATCAGACAGTATGGTACTGGCACAAAAACAGAAATATAGATTAATGGAACAGGATAGAAAGCCCAGAGATAAACCCACACAAATATAGTCACCTTATTTTTTATAAAGGAGGCAAGAATATACAATGGAGAAAATACAGCCTCTTCAATAAGTGGTGTTGAGAAAACTGGACTGCTACATGTAAAAGAATGAAATTAGAACACTCCCTAACGCCATATACAAAAATAAACTGAAAATGGATTAAAGACTTAAATGTAAGGCCAGACTCTATAAAACTCTTAGAGGAAAACATAGGCAGAACACTCTGTTACATAAATAACAGCAAGATCCTTTTTGACCCACCTCCTAGAGAAATGGAAATAAAAACAAAAATAAACAATTGGACCTAATGAAACTTAAAACCTTCTGCACAGCAAAGGAAACCATAAACAAGAGAAAAAGACAACCCTCAGAATGGGAGAAAATATTTACCAATGAAGCAACTGACAAAGGGTTAATCTACAAAATTTACAAGCAGCTCATGTAGCTCAATATCAAAAAAACAAACAACCCAATCCAGAAATGGGTAGAAGACCTAAATAGTCATTTCTCCAAAGAAGATATACAGATTGCCAACAAATACATGAAAGGATGGTCAACATCACTAATCATTAGAGAAATGCAAGTCAAAACTACAATGAGGTATCACCTCACATCTGTTAGAATGGCCATCATCAAATAATCTACAAACAATAAATGCTGGAAAGGATGTGGAGAAAGGGAACCCTTTTGCACTGTTGGTGGGAATGTAAATTGATACAGCCACTCTGAAGAACAGTATGGAAGTTCCTTGAAAAACTAAAAATAGAACTACCATACGACCCAGCAATCCCACTACTGGGCATATACCCTGAGAAAGCTATAATTCAAAAAGAGTCATGTACCCCAATGTTCAATGCAGCTCTATTTACAATAACCAAGACATGAAAGCAACCTAAGTGTCCTTTGACAGATGAATGGATAAAGATGATATGGCACATATATACAATGGAATGTTACTCAGCCAGAAAAAGAAATGAAATTGAGTTATTTGTAGTGAGGTGGATGGACCTAAGTCTGTCATAGAGTGAAGTAAGTCAGAAAGAGAAAAACCAATACCCTATTCTAACACATATATATGGAATCTACAAAAAAATATATGATTCTGAAGAACCTATGGGCAGGACAGGAGTAAGGACGCAGACGTAGAGAATGGACTTGAGGACACGTGGAGAGGGAAGGGTAAGCTGGGACGAAGTGAGAGAGTGGCATCGACATATATACACTACCAAATGTAAAATAGATAGCCAGTGAGAATCAGCCACATAGCACAGGGAGATCAGCTCGGTGCTTTGTGACCATCTAGAGGGGTGGGATTGGGAGGGTGGGAGGGAGATTCAAGAGGCAGGAGATATGTATATGTATAGCTGATTCACTTTGTTATAAAGCAGAAACTAACAGACCATTGTAAAGCAATTATGTTCCAATAAAGATGTTAAAAAATAATAATAAATAGTTGCTCTCAAACAAAATGACACATCTCAGCAAAAAAGGAGGAATAAAAAACAAACGATTTCTCACAGAATGTAATTCCCACTAAGCATGCAGTAAATATAGGAAAACTCTAACATGCAGTGAATAAATAAACGGAGAGATTATAGATATAGTAGAGTCATGAGTAAACTCTTTTTAAACAGAGTAAATTTATGCCAGCTTTTTAATTACCCCTTATAATCTTCAGTATCTTCATCCTGCCTTGGATGCATGTACTATCTCTATTTTAATATTTTCTATTGTTTTTAAGCAGTTTGATATTTAAGTGGACATAACAGGCTCACGAAAGAGATTCTTTGTTACATTTTACATTGTTAAAATATATGTACTGTATTAAATCAGAGCTATTTCAGTAATTCCCATGATGTAAATATGTGGTCTCCTGTTTACCAAACTAAAAGAAAGTTAAACAATGCAATTCCTTTTATAATATATTTTAAGGCATCATCAACTTGTTCACATTTTCTAGTGGAGCTAATTTTTAACACGTCATAATCATTTTTAAATAGTCATTGAAACTATGAATATAATATTCTAGATAGATTTGTATGAATTGTGTAGAATTTGTAGGTCATCAAAATTTTCTGATGGAAGTTGATGCTGGGATGATATATATCAAAATAGGCTTCAAAATAGAATTCAGTAGCAGAAAAATACTAAAGCAACACTCAGGATATTAAGCTGACACTGCATTCATCAGGTGATATAATGCTATCTGTTCTAAAAAACTGGTTCAAACACTTAAAAATTCAAACCAGGCCCTCCATCTGGAAGTGTGAGTTCTCATAATATCAGGATGACTGAAAGATTTAGTAAAAGTAGTTGTATTATTTTCAGTCTCATCTAGCTATGTGGTTAGTTTCCTCCCTATTTTGCCTTAAATAGGGGAAAAATTTGCCAAGAGTAGAGGGAAGTATCAGACATACTGAAAGAACTGTTACATATTTTCGGTGATCTCTGGGCCTAGAATTTAAATACTACCATTCTTTGAATTTGTTTAAACCAGGAAACTTCCAGACTCTTTATTGATACCTATTGTAGATGGTGGTGTGCCTGGGGGTACTTGAAGACACAGGGAAAAAAATTTCCTTCCTCCTGGAGAGTCATTTTTATTTCATGTAAGTCACAATATTATTTTTATATGATGTATATTATTTGGACATATAATTGGCATTAATTAATAATAACATTATAGTAAAGAAATTTTGATATGATTCCTGGAAACCTTTCATGATACCCCAAGACTTGGGGTGGAGGAGATATATTTACTTCCATCTACCTAAGGGCATTTTGGGGGGAAAATGTGAGAAGCACTGAATCATGAGAAGTTCCCTCTGTCTTTGTAAATAAGCAAAAGCACTGTACTAAGTTCATTGTCTGATTTTCCAATATGCAAATAAATTTATTGAAAATATCTTAACAATAAAACCTTACCTAAGAGGACTTTCAAGAGTTTTTCAAGGTAGCATCTTGCAATGGAAAGGGCACTATGCATGGAACCTAATAATCTAGGTTAGAAGTCAGGAAAACTGACTTTAGTCTCAGCCTTGTCATGTAAGTTGCTCTGCAACATAGGGTAAGCTTTCTAATCAGTTTGATGTTTAGAGACATTGGGGCATAGTATTTAAGAACATGGGCTCTGTGGTCGGATTAAGTTCAGTTCTTTACTTTGCTATTTACCAGCTCCGTTACCTTGGGTAATTTCATTAGCATCTGTTGTGGGTTGAATTTTTCCCCCCGAAAGGCATGTTAAGGTCCTCATCCTTCATACCTGTAAATGTGACTTTATTCGGAAAGAGGGTCCTTGCAATGTAATCAAATTAAGATGAGGTCATACTGAATTAGGGTGGGCCCTAAATTTTCAATGACTGGTGTCTTTACAAGAAGAGAAACATTTAGAGACAGACAGACATACAGGGAAAAGGCCATGTGACGACAGAGGCAGAGACTAGAGTGATGCCACTACAGTCAAGGAATGGTAAAGATTGGTTTCAAACACCAGAAGCTAGAAGAGGCAAGGAATGATTCTTCCTTAGAGCCTTCAGAAGGAGCATAGCCTTGCCAACACCTTGATTTTGGACTACTAGCCCCTCGAACTGTGAGAGAATAAATTTCTATTGTTTTAAATATTTCAATTTGTGGCAATTTGTTATGGCAGCCCTAGGAAGCAAATACAACATTTTATAAAGCTCAGTTCCCTTACCTGTAATGGTATTAACATCTCACTCAGTCATTGTGAGGATTAAATGGCATAATGCATATGAAGTGTGTATAGTGTTCATCAAACATTAGCTCTAATTATTCCTGGTTGGCATATTTGTAAATGAAATAATACTTCTGACTCAGATTATTACATCCTGTTGTAGTGATGATCAAATGAGAGACTAGATGGGAAAAGACTGGAGTGGTAATACATTCTAAGAGATTTCTAATTTTATATAATTCTCTGTATGTACCTTGGAGATATAATTAGATTTCAATCCTAGAAAAAAGTTAGAAATCAATTCCACCAAAGCCAAAAAGGACTATCACCTTTGCTTTGTTATAGTATATCTGGAAAATATTTTCTCAGTATTTACCAAAGAGTATGCAGATATCAAACAGCTTTATTCACCCCTTACTCCAATCTTGGGAAAGGAATATAAATTAAGCAAACTAAGTTTCAAACACCCATAAAGTAAATTAGCTGCCAAAGAAAGGGATAGGGCTTGAAGTTCAGTACTTCTTCTCAATATTTTTACATAAAATACCAAGCAAATAAGTCAATTTGATTAAAGTCCTGAATGATAGATTAATTTGTGTTTTCAATTCTAACTGAAACTTGCATATTCTTAATTTGAGGTGGTGTGTAATCAGGGAAATGTGCAAAAAATTAAAATCACCATTTCTTCCTTACTTTTGCCACCCTTATACCATATCAACCCTTTCAAATGTGAGAGATCCGAATTCACTAAATATAAAATGTATTTAGTTATTATATTTATTTAGTAAATTTAATGTTTAAATTATAATTACTTATTTTGAAAGTTAGTCAAGGTAACAAAAATGAAAAAAGTGTTTAAATGGCTTTGTTAAATAAAGAGCACATCAATTCCCATAACAGGAAATGCTATAAACTAAAAATATTTAACCAAGTACCCCATCAATAGATCAACTAATTTCAAGAAATTATTGATTGTACAAAAGTTGGAAAGATCCATAGATTTTTTTGGTAATTCATTTCATTTTCCAAAGTTGTTTTTATAATTCTCTATATAATAAATGTTTGGCAATCACTATGGGAAGTGCAGTAGATATCTTACTTTTACAAAACTGTCTGTTCGGATCACTAACTCCTTTTTTCAATTTGAGCTCTATGTTGTTTTAAGTAGATAGATTAGCATATGGCTTTGCCATGAGAAAAATTTGAATATAAAGTCAATGATAAAAATGTTCTAAAGGAAAATATATTCAGAAAAAACCTGAATTTTCAATCTTATTCTAATATGAAATCCTTCTACTATTTTTTACCAGGAACCAAACCAAACAAGTTTTCTAATTCATTACTATGGAACGTGTCCTTTGTTCAATGTCAAGAAACTAAGAAGACTGTTTGAACAGAATATTAATACTGAAAAAGTTATCTAGGTCTCTACTGTTAGTTGAGGATGTACTCAACTCACTTTCTTCTCCTTTATCTTCTGTTCACTACAAAATGAAGATGAAAACACACAAAATGCTGGGTCCAGGAAAATATAAAAAAACAATGCCAGAGTATAAAGTATGCACATGCAATCTAAACTCTAATATGATCCATTTAGAGTTTTGCAAACAAACTTTTTCTGAATTAACTAATGTTTAGTACATGAAAGTTTTATGCTTAATTTTCAAAGGGCCAAGTTAGATATTTAGTAAATATATTAATGGGTTATAGTAACACATTTCAAATTTGATGATTTAATACCAAGGTTTTCTCTAAATGTAGATGAAAAGGTTGAAATGTTTAGCTCTCATCTAATGTCCACTTAAAATTAATTTTGATTTGGTTTCAGGTATCTCTATGAAATAGTTTCAAAGTCGGACCTTTTTCTTATTCTTTGTGGTGCAAAGGGGGAATACATATTGGTCTCAAATAATAAAAAAATCCATTCTGCCTAGTTAAAGGATTACTCTCATTAGCACTTCAATATGCTGTTTACACCACAGCTGGGGTTTCAATTGAGCATTTTATCATCAAAGGTAATTTCCTGGGTAAATTAATGATCTTTCCATCCTTTGACAATGATTATGTTTATGTCAACCTGCTGTGATTTTGACCCCACCCCCTCACCACAGGGGACATTTGGTAATGTATGGAGAATTTATGGTTGTCATAACTGGGGAGATGCTACTAGCATCTAATAGGTAGAGACCAGAAATGCTGCTAAACATCCTAAAATCACAGAGAGAATATCGCCCTCCACTAACAAAGCATTATCTGGCCATAAATATCAATTGTGCCAAGCCTGAGAAACTCTGCCCTAGCATTGTAAAATATATTTAATAGCTTATTTTATCAGAAAATATTATTTTATATAAATATAAGAATTTGAGGCTCAGGTCTTTCCAATGTGACTAAGCCAGTAAAGGATATTATATATATATATATATATATATATATAAAATCATACTTATATACAAGTATATAAAATATTTTGTTATATAATTATATTATATAATTTATATTAAGTCTAATATAATTATAATCACAAAATAATTGTTTAAATAATTATAAACAAATAAGTATATATTATAAATAAAATAAACATGTATATTTATGTAAATATTAATACATATTATAAATGTTTATATATTAATATATGCATATGAATATATATAAATTATATATGTATATATTTACTGGCTGATTTACCTTGAACAAACCTGAGCCTCTACTTCTTCATCTACAAAATAAAACCCAAAATACCTCCTCTACCTCCTTTACAGAGTTGATGTAGAGTTAATTACATAAACTAATAAATGTCAAGACATTTTGTGGACATAAAATACTAAAATGCATGAAGGCTGATGATGGCAGTAGCGATAAGACAGACACCTAACCTATAAATTCTGAACATGTTTCTAATGCCACTCCTCAGAATTGTGCCACATAAGATCAGGATTCAATTCAATTATTTGGTGGAATCATAAACATCATTAAAGGGAAGTTGATATTGATTAATTTAAATTAATTTTAAGACACACACACACACACAAAACAGGTTTTGTATTCAAATTAGAAAACATGGTTTTTGAGAAATATTTATTTGAAAATTATTGCTGATAAACATTTTTAAAAATTATTAATTCTTGTCTGTTTCTTATCCTTAGTTTCCTTAAACAAATATAATAGAGTTAATTTAAGAGAAGATAAAAAAGGGAAAAGCAGAATCCCTACATTAAATCTGCAAAGGCAATATATGCAATGTAGTAGAATAGTCAATTGCACATGAAAACATACCCTAGGAAAACTACACTCTGAATGATTGTATGCAGCCTGTCACATGCTGATTTAATATATCCTGACAAAGACTCTCTCATTGACCAAACTCTAATCAGCTTCCTCTGCATCTATATTTAGATTAGGTCCCATCCTTGGGCACAAGAGCCCAATTTTAGCAAGAACCCAGCTAAGCCAGTTTAGCTAGAAAACCCTACTGTTGATATTTGATCACTTTTGATATTTAATCACCCGTCTCAACCCTCACAGTCCCTGGGTAATGTCTGACCACTTCAACCTGCCTACAGTAAGAATCCTGTTAGGTCAATTTAGCAAGAATTACCTCCTCCTTAATTTTCCATCCACCAACCCCTCCCACTCTGTTCCTGGACTATAAATTCCCACTTTTCCTTGTATTTGGAGTTGAAACTCCATTGCAGTAGTCACTACACCAATTGCAATAGTCCTGAATAAAGTCTGCCTTACCATTTTAACAAGTGTCATGAATAGTTGTTTCTTTAGCAATCCCTTGAAGAAAGAGCAGGAAATTTAGTATATATGGGTGGTTAATTTTACACAAAAAGCTCCTTTCAATATAGCAATGTAGGAGCTTCCTTGGTGGCACAGTTGTTGGGAATCTGCCTGCCAATGCAGGGGACACGGGTTCGAGCCCTGGTCTGGGAGGATCCCACGTGCCGTGGAGCAACTAGGCCCATGTGCCACAACTGGTGAGCCTGCACTCTAGAGCCCGTGAGCCAAAACTACTGAGCCTGTATGCCACAACTATTGAAGCCCGTGCGCCTAGAGCCTGTGCTCCGCAACAAGAGAAGCCACCACAGTGAGAAGCCCGCACACCGCAATGAAGAGTGGTCCCCGCTCGCCGCAAGTAGAGAAAGCCCGCACACAGCAACAAAGACCCAATGCAGCCAAAAATAAATAAATTAATTTAAAATATATTGCAATGTATAAATAAGTAAAATATGTTTGTACAATAGGGCTCAAAGAACACTTACTCTGGATTAAGCTCTTTGGAATTTCAGCAGGTTGTAAGAGTTCATGATTGAATATAATATGCATATTAAAATGAAATAAAAAGTAAAACTTATTCAGAGCCAGTAAATGACATGTTTCCTTTTATCATTTTCTTTGAATACCTACAAGAAAACACAAATCTTATCCTGGAAATTTCTTAAGAATGAAAGTAATAATGAAACTGTTTTATGCAGTTTTTCATTAGAAACACCCAATTAATTTGATTTGGTATAGATTTTTGCAAAGCACTGAAATTGTGATAAAGAAAGCTGCACTTTGGGACCAAGGGTACTTACTCTTTTGCAAAAAAGTAGTGGCCCATATTTAAATATTAACTAGCTCTATTCAACTATAAAGAACACAACAATCGATTCTCTGAGCCCTCTTAATCAGAATTTATTGCAAAGGTTTTTATTTTGGGCAGGAAAGTTGGAAGATGAATATGTCATACCTTGGATGGAAAGATCTTGGTAAATAGTACAATGTAATGGCATTGTTTTATCTTAAAAGGTGATTTTAAATTTGATACCAAATTGCTTTTGGGGGCAAGTTATTTAAACATTCTTCAGTTTCCTAATAAGTAAAATTAGGATAATAACAGTCCCTATTTCATAGAGCCTTTGCATATATTTAAAGATGCTAATATATGCACTGCACTTAGAATGGTGCTAGGAACTTATTATGGAATATATGAGTGTTAGAATTATTATTATGATTGTTACTATCATTTCAATTTCTTGTTGGAACTAAGATACTTTAAAAACTGAATGCAAAAACCTGAAATGAAATTTTAGATCCCATGGTCTCCCCAGCTCTTGGTTGTATTGATATATTGTAGAGTCAACAATGCCCCAATATCTATTTTAATTATCTATATAATTCATTGTGCTATTGACATATAAATCATGTCTTAGTAATGTATTTTGTGATTCTCTGAGTATGAAAATGTGGAAACCCAATCTACCTAACATTAAGTACTGCTATAAATATTGCTGGCTTTGAAAAGAAAATTCTTCCACCAAATCATAATGTTATTCATAAGCATCTAGAGAATGAGTTTCATGAGTTTAGAGGAAATATTGATAAACACTACTTATTTTGAGCAGGAATACACTCATCATTCACTTTTGGGCTTTTCTTTGAAGTAAGAAAATATATTGAGGGCAACAGCAAGGGAAATAGGGAGAAGGAAGAGAGAAATGCTTCCTTTCTATGAATAAACATTATGAATTGTTAAGATGTGAACTCCATAAGTATTTTTTAGAGAGGGTGTCCATTTCTGTTCACTGCTTCACGTAGAACAGTTCCTAACATATTGTAGGTACTCAGTTAATGATAAATAAATAAATAAATAAAGAATACAGAATGATAAGGTAGTCCTTCTACAGTTATTTTGGGCCATAGATACCATAACCACCAGAGGATATCACCCATTAAACCAAAAATTTTAATTGAAGAGTGCTCTTTATGAAAATCCAGGACTTGGATATTTTTCTGGAAGATGCAAGGATGGAGAAATCAAGCCTATTTACTAGTAAATATATTAATCAGGAAAGGTTCTAAAAAAAGTAGTTTCAATGGGAAAAAATCTGAACATTAATGTTATTCTAATTATCATTTTACTTATGTTTTTCATTACACACACACACGCATACACACACACAGACACTTCTTATCTCCAGTGGAGCTTTTGCAATAAACACCGTATTTGGAAAATAAAGGGACTCAAATATGGGACTAATTTCCCCTTGTGAATGTCTGGAACTTTTAAAGCTTACTTGAATTTTCCAGAGGAGTCAGTCAGAGAAGGTATATTACTGAGGGTTCTTCTGGAAGTGGCATTACAAATAGCTGCTTTGTTATGCAAGGCTTTATTTGCCTGAGCACAAATAGGTATGTAATAAATATAATCTACTTGAGTAGTTGAGGATCAGTACACTGGTGGAGCACCATTTGTATGGCATTACATGGAAGTCTTGACTAACTTTTGACCTTTGTATCTACAGACAGCAGTTTACTGACAGGAGTCAATATCTCTCTTCACAAAAGAGAGTTAAAATTTCCTTCTCACACAGACATGGACCCCTATTTACCATCTCTGCTCTGCCTCCATGTTCTCCTTCCTCAGTGGCAGCATGGAGAAAGAAAGACTTGTAAATGTCCCATGAGTTGAAAAATTGGAAAGGAAAGCAGAGGGCATTTGGAATACTGATACATTAGGGTCAAAGCAGATGGGGCATATGCCCTCTTAATCCATACTGGATTATTGGTACTTCCAATGGAGCCTAAGGAAAATTTAACCAGGGGCACAGATTTAACAAATAAAATATTAATTATATCTGAATTGATTGGAGAAACACAAGTGGCAGACAACAAAAGGTGATATTTTGTCAAAATAATTTGAGGATAAAAAATAGCAGGAAAACATTCAAGAAATGTACTTTTATAAATAGAAGTAAATATTTTGGGGAGGAGGTAATCTGGTTAGGTATTTACACATTGGATAAAGTCTTTACTGTGATTTTATCTTCATACTGATGAATTATTCAGATTCATTGACACTACCTACTAGTATCCATTCCTAAGAAAGTCTCACAGAGTAATTTTGTCATCTTTAAAATTTATCTTGTTTTTAATGAGGAGCAAACATCTGTTCGCAGTCAGGAACAAATTCTATGTCATAAGTTACTTCACCTTATTGAACCATAGGATTTATTAGATGTCAAAGTATGTATTGAGTATCTACTATGATTTGAGAAATTTGATTCAATAACACATTTGAGTTTTACTCCCAATAAATCTACAATCAAGTTAAAATATTTGATTAACCAGTATCTGAGAATAAGTGATGAGAATAAACTTCTATGAACATGCTAAATACTATTTAAAACAGTTTTATTATTAAAGCAAAAAAATAATTATTGGCTTTTATTGAATCAAAGCATATACAAAAGCATCATCAAGTGATTCTTCCAGCTGGGATGTTCCACTACATTATTGGAGTGGGGCTATTTAAATATTTAAATTCCAGAGAGTAACTTGCAATCTTCAATATGATAGAAGTTAACTATGTACTAGAGTATAATATATAAGTGATTTAAACTTAGTGTACTAGGTCATCCGGATTAGCAATCATTTTGGCTAACCTCTACTAGGTATTATGTATGAAATTAAATACAATAGATTATGCATTGACATACTGCTACTTGTAGTAACTAGCAAGATTCATTTCAATGAAATATCGATACATTGTAGGACTCAGTGTTTGAAATTATAATGGAACTTAGTGTAAAAAATATTGCAACATATTAAATATTCATCTTATATGCAAAACAATAGAATAGTTTGTGTAGGTGAAAACAGGGTAAATATGTACATTTGGAAACTAATCTCACAGTTTTGGTAATATCTAAACCAAGTGTATGTAACAACTGTTTATTTAATGGATACTTAATATCATACAGGTCTAAGAGGCTAATAAGATAGAACACCACTGCTAATTGGTGGATTATGGTGTTTTTATACAGATTCCAAGATATTCTAATCAACTATGAAACATTAAAGACATAGCTTTTGTTAAAGATTTTCATTATTTTTGTCTTTCACTAAAGAAAATTAGTTATATCTTTTCTGTGTAACAGGCAAAATCAGAATATTTATTTTAGAAGGTCCAAGTTATGTTGGGAAATAATTGAAACAAATAAAATTGGTGGTGGAGCTAGAAAAAGAGCTTATAACAGGGAAATGAATGTTATATATAATGTACATGATAAAGGGATTAGTTAACATTTAAACCAGTAAAAATACTACAGGCTTTTTATTACAATCCACTCCCATTCTAGGCCTGTTAATTACTGAATTGTATTTTCTATATTAATAAGTTAACGGCCTCAGAAAAGAATCTGAAAAAGAATATATATGTATATATGTATATATATATATATATATATATATATATATATATATATATATATATATATATATATATATATATATATACACAACTGAATCACTTTGTTGTACACTTGAAGCTAACACAACGTTGTAAATTAATTATACTTCTATAAAAATAAATAAAAAGAAAAAAAATAAGTTAGGAGCCTCCCATCACCTCCAAATTCACTCTGAGTTAGGACTAATCCTTTTTCTCAAACTAAATGAATAAACGATAGATCTGTTATTTGTACCAAGGAGAAACAGCTTTTGTATGACAAAATGGCTATTGCATATAAATAGACACAGTGGGCTCTTTTTACTTCCTTTATTTATCTGATGTTGGTGCAATCACAACTACAACTCCACAGGGTCAAAAGTGTTTTAAAGATCACCTCCAATGACCATTCATGTATAAACTCCAAAATAATATTCTAATATGCTTTCTTCTTGTTTGATCCCAAAGAAAAACACAAATTTGGTCTCTCTTAAGACTATCATTGTCAGAATGAAAGACAATCTAAGGAATTTAATTGGATTCTGAGGTTAAATAGCAGTAAAACATGAAATTCAAACATCCACATTAATGTTCTCATAAGAATTGTGAAAAAATTTAAAGTTATTGAACACTATACATGTAGGTTATTTAACCTGACATTTGAGAACTGAGTTTTCCGATTTAGGACACTGATCAACCTTGAAGATCATAATAATATTTTAAAAATGAGTTCGAAAAATTTGCAAATAGCTTGTCCAGAAGTTCACATGGGCTCATCAAGGAGATTGGCTAGATTTTTCAAACCTTATCTAATCTGCTATTGCCAATATAGACAGTATTGAAAGCTTTCATTTTTCTTCCATTACTCTTTTTTCATAGCTCTGAATATAAGCAAGACAATCTACTACTTTTATGGTATGATGTAAAGTCCTTTTATTGATCATCAAAACTCTTTCCTTTTGGCTAGTACAGAGAATAAAATTCCAAACCATACGTACTTCTTTAGGATAAAACAACATATCTGAAACACTTTATATTTAAAAAATACAAATATTTAGTCAAAGATTTAGAATTCATTATCATATTATCTGTGAATAGGACCAAGGTAAGATGACTTTTCATTTAAAAAGAGGATTTATAAAGATATGAAATGCAGTTTTCTGCTTGGAAGATCAAAGACTCTGGATCCATTTTCTTGCTTTACCATTTCATGACATTTTTCCTAAGTCAGGTCCACACAAATATTTGAATTCTATGAGATATCTCCTGAAATTTTATGATTGAGCTATTGCTCCTATATAATACAAAAACAACCTATCAATTTAAACCTAAACTCTGCCAAAGTAGTTATTTTGTGCCACATGAACACAGCTTAAATCTTTGTTGTTATTCTCCACCTTCATGCTCAACTAATCAATAATGGACAGTACATATGTGCGTCCTGTTGATTGTGGGTCTCCACTACAAGAAGATTGGTTTGTGTATTTTTAAGTTGTCAAACAAAACATTCTAAGAAGTTTTAATTCATTAATAGTAAGTTTCCTGTATAAATTGCAGAAGTGAATGCTACTGAAAAATAATAGAAAAATTCTGTCATTAGAGCTCTAAATTGTAGCATCTTCAATAAGTGGAAAGTTACCACTGAGAAATGCAAAAAACACTGGGCACAAAACAACTCCACCCAACCCCTCTTCTAAGAGACTTGAACAAACTCTAGCATGGCTTCTAACAGCTTAAGCCCATGTCCCTAGTGTGACCCCAGCATCCCTCAAAATGCCTGCCTGAAAAAGCTCAACACTGCCAGGAGAATCTTTATGGTTTGTTCCAGCAAAAACTTGGTGTTAGACTGGTAGGCCCCTGAACCCCCTACTAGAGCAGTTACTTTAAGAAGGTTGCAATTATAAATCCTTTCTCTGTCCTTTGAAATGTAAATATTCTAACACCCAGAACTCTTTTCCAAAGGACCCGGGAGCCATACCCTTGAAGTGCAAATATTCAAGGAGATAGCTCTTACTTCCAGTCCCCGTGGGAGGGAAAGGGCCTAACTTCAGTGAGACTCTTTCTCCAACTTGTGCCACTACTTCTGTCATAAAGATATGAGAAGCTTGTTTCTCCTTTGGATAAGTGCCGATTAGCAAACACAGATGGCCTAGTCATCTGGACCAAACCCTTCTTAATGCCCTTCAGTGTCTTTCCATTAGCACATCATCAGCATTTTAAAAATCTCTTGCTTCTTGTTTTGGCAGAGTTGAGCTCAGTTTACATTGAGGTCTCTCCCCTACTGTGATAGTTATTACCGAATAAAATCTGCCTTTACCACCTTTAACAACTGCCTGGCTTTGTTTATCTTCGACACTATAACTATTTTCTTGGAACATGGTAGCTCAGGAAATAATTTCCAAATTTTCTATTTTGAACAGTATTTCAAGAAAACATTTATATTATCGTTATCTTTGGAATCACTAGCACTGCCAGTAAATATTGACTTAAGTTAAAACCCTTGCACTGACAAAGATTTGTTCTGAAAATTTCAAGTATACACAGCAAAAGTGAAGCCCAACATAATTTAAACATAGACTATGTTGCCAACAATACATCTTGTGCTTTATCTTGTCTGATAATTACCTATAGTAACCTAACTCAGTCCATTAGCATCCTCCATAGTATTACATGAATCACTTCTGTTGGTTCAAAGCATTTAATAGCTGAAAATTGATATATGTAGGTTGCCTCAAAATTATAAGAACACTTCATATGTTGGTAAATTCTAAGAGAATATGTTTTAAGAAAATAAATGTTGACTGGCATGATGGGCTCCAGAACAACATAGTGTGCTGAGAATGTATAATTAATTATAAAACTAGTATATGACTAAAATTAAAACTAAAAGCTCATTTACTTTGAAATGCCATCTGAAGTGGCTGGCCATTATACAATTTGTAAAGAAACTTCTTGATAGCATGGGTTATTCATCCTTTCTCCCATTTTCTTCTGAACCAAAACCCTAGGGAAACGTAGGTTTTAGGGAAAAATTAGCAGTGGATGAGTGGATGATATTTTTAAAAACTGTTTTCTAGATTTCCACATATGCAGAAAAAGAAAAAAGAAAATAAAACTCTCTCAATCTTTGTTTTAGATTCATGAAGAAAGAGAAATATTGCATTTATCCATGTGTATGTTTTGTTTCTTTTTCTAAAATCTAGAGGTGACTGGGAAGTCAACCAAATAAAATCCTCTGAGACAACAATATGCTTTCTTCTAGTTCATTATTGTCCACAATAAGTAAAATCAGTTTTCTCTTTTGCACCAGGAAGACAGTTCCTGTTCACAGCCCCCAGTTTAAGATGGTTCAGGATTATTAAGGCATCTGTTCATTTTATTTAAAATAAAATTATCTGACAAAAAATAACTGTTTCAGAATCAGCTACATAAGTATTTTTACTTAGAACTTGAAGCATTTGTTAAAAAATTATTATAGGGTACAGAAATATAACTTCATTATTGAGATCTACTGAAGTTTCTTGGTTGTTGTTGGTAAACATTTATTAATGCTGGAGAAAGAGTGGAGCTACCACAGCATCAAAGGTCAGATAAACTATAATAACTACATAGAATGTTGTCTTCTGCAAACTACTACTAATTGCCCACTTTTTGAGATTAATTATTGGGTACTCATTTGGGTCATCTACCCTCAAAATAATTCTTTCATTGTCTGTTATGATTTTTACCATCTAAAGTAGTCCATGAGAGATTCATTTAGAATAACCCCATGATCAAGGCATCAAAGTCTGACTTTTTTTTTTTCTCTCCTGGCTAAAATAACAACTTTTTAATTTCACAGTCCTTTGTTAGACTACGTCTCCTTGAGAGATGGGGCACATTCCTATTACAAAGTGGAGTGCCTGACACATAGTAGATACTCAAAACAGAATTACTGAATCAATCAATGAATCAGTCAATGAGCAAAAAAGTTGCTCTATTCATTCCCTGGAGTACACTAATTTGAGGCAAAATATTTCTTTCTTTTTAATTCCACCTCACAATTTTATTTTTACTTCTGTACAAGCTCATCATGCTTGTTTATCTAATCTAAATATTTATAGATTTACAGTAAATTTCTATTTCAAAGACATTTAAGTCACACTTAACTACATTATTCTTCAGAAAGCATAATTATTTCTCTACAGTATTTGCTCATTTAAAAATCATTTTTGCAAATAAGATCTTGTGTAATTTCATTTGTATTCCTAGTTTAATATAGGAAAGTAAGAATATAAATAATTTGTTGGAATGTACTATAATAGCCTATTAAGAGGTAAAACATTAGAATTTTTACTAGGAATCTTTTTATAGCAACTAATAGTTCTAGCTCTTGTTTTTATTGAGCACTTCCTATATGCTAAACATAAATCAATTTATCCTCACAAAAACCTTATTGGGTATCATTAACTCCATTATACATCTAAGGAAACTAAGAACAGTTAAATAACTTTTCTGACGTTACATGGCTTAAAGTTTATCTGTCACAACCCCTCTATTTTTACAAATGAGGATTTGAAGTTGTGTGGGTTTCAGTTTAACTGATAAAGGTCACAAAGCTAGTAACTGATAGAACCAAGAGTACAACATAAGTTTCATGATTCCTAGTGAAGTACTCTTTGCAATTTGAATAATCACATTTCACATTATTCCTCTATTTTAGAACTTTGCATATTTTCGACAAATCCCCTCCTCCTTCTTTCTCTAGACAGGTTTAATCATAACTGAGATTTGACTTGGGGGAGAAGTCCAGGTGGAGATATAGATTGCAAGTTATCAGCATATGAATAATAGTTAAAAACCATGGGGAGTTTCCTTAGGTAAAGGGAAAGACAGTGATTCTCAAACATTGGCCTGCATCAAAATTACTGACAGTTTGTTAAAAATTGAACATTCTTGAGCCCCATCCCTGTGAATTCTGATACAGAAGGTGTGGAGATGCAGTTCAGGAATCTGCATTTTTAACAAGTACCTCTAAGTAATTCTGATGTATGTAGTAAAAAAGTACCTTGGGTAACAGTGAGGCAGAGGGAGCCAAGAAAAACAAAAATTCTCAGGACATAGTATGGGAAAAAAGTAACATTTATGGAATAAAAAAACTGAATGCAATCAAAGACTGAGACTGAGAAAATTGGCCATATAATTGGGAGAAGAATACAGAGAGTATGGTGTCACAAAAGATAGTGAAAGAGAGACCTTCAAGATGGCAGAGGGGTAAGACATGGAGATCACCTTCCTCCCCATAAATACACCAAAAATGCATCTACATGTGGAACAACTCCTACAGAACACATACTGAATGCTGACAGAAGACCTCAGACTTCCCAAAAGGCAAGTACCTGGGTAGGGCAAAAGAAAACAGAAAAAACAGAGACAAAAGAATAGGGATGGGACCCACACCTCTGGGAGGGAGCTGTGAAAGAGGAAAAGTTTCCACACACTACGGAGCCCCTTCACTAGCAGGAACAGGGGGTGGACAGGGGGGAAGCTTCACAGTCAAGATGGAGAGTGCAGCAAAAGGGGTGCAGAGGGCAAAGCGGAGAGATTCCCACACAGAGGATTGGTGCCAACCAGCACTGACCACACTGAGAGGCTTGTCTGCTCACCTGCCAGGGCAGGTGGGGGCTGGGAGCTGAGGCTCAGGCTTTGGAGGTCAGACCCCAGGGAGAGGACTGGGGTTGGCTGCATGAAGACAGCCTGAAGGGGGATAGTGCGCCACAGCTAGATGGGAGGGAGTCCAGGAAAAAGTCTGGACCTGCCAGAGAGGCAAGATACCTTTGTTTTGGGGTGCATGAGGAGAGGGGATTCCTTCCCAGTGTGCCCACATAAGGCAGAGCACCCCCTAAATGAGCTCCAGAGATGGGTGTGAGCCACGGCTATCAGCTCAGACCCCAGAGAAGGGCAGGAACTGCTAATGCTGCTGCTGCTGCCACCAAAAATCCTGTGTGCAAGTGCAGGTCACTATGCACACCACCCCGGGAGCCTGTGCAGCACGTCACTGCCAGAGACCCGTGATCCAGGGACAGCTTCCCCGGGAAAAGACACGGTGTGCCTCAGGATGTTGCAGCATCACGCCAGCCTCTGCTGCTTCAGGCTCGCCACATGTTCCAATTATGACTACCATACCCCTCCCTTCCCCTGGCCTGAGTGAGCAAGAGAGAACTAATCAGCTGCTGCTTTAACATCCTCCTGTCTGGGCAGGTAACAGATGCCTGAGGGAGGACTACATGCAGAGGTGGAGTGAAAACTGAAGCTGAACCCGAGGAGCTGTGTGAACAGAGAAGAGAAAGGGAAATTTCTCTGTGCAGTCACAGGAGCAGCAGATCAAATCCCCACAATTACTTTGATAAACCCTGCATCTGAAGAATACCTGAATAGACAATAAATGTTCCCAAAATTGAGGCAGTGGACTTTGGGAGCAACTGGGGACTTGGGGTTGCTGTCTGTGTCTAATTTGTTTCTGTTTTTATGCTTGTCTTAGTTTAGTATTTGGTGCTTATTACAATTGGTGGATTTGTTTATTGGTTTGGTTGCTCTCTTCCTTTATATATATATATTTTTTTCTCATTTTTCTCTTCTTGTGAGTGTGTATGTATATGCTTCTTTGTGTGATTTTGTCTATATAGGTTTGCTTTTACCATTTTTCCTAGGGTCCTGCATGTCCGTTTTTCTGTTTTTGTTTTTTTGGGGGGTTTTTGTTTTGTTTTGTTTTGTTTTCTTTCTTCCTTTTCTTCTGAGCAGTGTGGCTGTCAGGGTCTTGGTGCTCTGGCCAAGTGTCATGCCTGAGCCTCCGAGGGGGTGGGCGAGTCCAGGACATTGGACCATGAGAAAACTCCTGGCCCCATGTAATATCAATCAGCGAGAGATCTCCCAGAGATATTCGTCTCAACACTAAGACCCAGCTCCACCCAATGGCCAGCAAGCTCCAGTGCTGGATGCTCCATGCCAAACAACTAGCAAGACAGGAACACAACCCCACCCATTAAATAAAGGCTGCCTAAAGTCATACTAAGTTCACAGACACTCCAAAACACACCACCGGACATGGCCCTGCCCACCAGAAGGACAAGATACAGCCCCAACTACCAGAACATAGGCACCAGTTTCCTCCACCAAGAAGCCTACACAAGCCACTGAACCAACCTCACCCACTGGAGCAGACACCAAAAAAATGGAAACTACAAACGTGCAGCCTGCAAAATTGAGACGCCAAAACAGTAAGTTAAACAAAATGAGAAAACAGAGGAAATATGCAGCAGATGAAGGAGAAAGGTAAAAACCCACCAGACCAAACAAATGAAGAGATAATAGGCAGTTTACCTGACAAAGAGTTCAGAGTAATGATAGTAAAGATGATCCAAAATCTTGGAAATAGAATGGAGAAAATACAAAAAACGTTTAACAAGGACCTAGAAGAATGAAAGAGCAAACAAACAATGACGAACAAGAAAATAAATGATATTAAAAATTCTCTAAAAGGAATCACTAGCAGAATATCTGAGGCAGAAGAACAGACAAGTGACCTGGAAGATAAAATACTAGAAATAACTGCCACAGAGCAGAGTAAAGAAAAAAGAATGAAAAGAATTGAGGACAGACTCAGAGACCTCTGGGACAATATTAAACGCACCAACATTCGAATTATAGTGGTCCCAGAAGAAGAAGAGAAAAAGAAAGAGACTGAGAAAATATTTGAAGAGATTATAATTGAAAACTTCCCTAATATGAGAAAGGATATAGTCAATCAAGTCCAGGAAGTGCAGAGAGT
Source organism: Eschrichtius robustus (assembly GCF_028021215.1). Taxonomy (NCBI): domain Eukaryota; kingdom Metazoa; phylum Chordata; class Mammalia; order Artiodactyla; family Eschrichtiidae; genus Eschrichtius; species Eschrichtius robustus. The sequence goes on along the minus strand of NC_090845.1, from coordinate 73,835,902 downwards.
CCCATAGAGCACAAATCCAAGGAGAAACATGCCAAGACACATATTAATTAAACTATCAAAAATTAAAATCAAAGAAAAAATATTAAAAGCAGTAAGGGAAAAACAACAAATAACATACAAGGGAATCCTCATAAGGTTAACAGCTGATCTTTCAGCAGAAACTATGCAAGCCAGAAGGGAGTGGCAGGACATATTTAAAGTGATGAGAGAGAGAAACCTACAACCAAGATTATTCTACCCAGCAAGGATGTCATTCAGATTTGTTGGAGAAATTAAAAGCTTTACAGTCAAGCAAAAGCTAACAGAATTCAGCACCACCAATCCAGCATTACAACAAATGCTAAAGGAACTTCTCTAGGCAGGAAACACAAGAGGAGGAAAAGACTTACAATAACTAACTCAAAACAATTAAGAAAATGGTAATAGGAACATACATATCGATAATAACCTTAAATTTAAATGGATTAAATGCTCCAACCAAAACACAGAGACTGGCTGAATGGATACCAAAACAAGAAACATATACATGCTGTCTATAAGAGACACACTTCAGACCTAGGGACATATACAGACTGAAAGTGAGGGGATGGAAAAAGATATTCCATGCAAATGGAAATCAAAAGAAAGCTGGAGTAGCAAGTCTCATATCAGACAAAAGAGACTTTAAAATAATGATTCTTACAAGAGAAAAAAAGGACACTACATAATGATCAAGAGATCAATACAAGAAGATATAACAATTATAAATATTTATGCACCCAACATAGGAGCAGCTCAATACATAAGGCAAATGCTAACAGCCATAAAAGGGGAAATCGACAGTAACACAATAATAGTAGGGGACTTTAACACCATATTTTCACCAATGGACAGATCATCCAAAATGAAAATAAAAAAGGAAACACGAGATTTAAAACACATATTCGACCAGATAGACTTAATTGATATTAATAGGACATTCCATCCAAAAACAACAGAATACAATTTATTCTCAAGTGCTCAAGGAATATTCTCCAGGATAGATCACATCTTCAGTCACAAATCAAGCCTCGGTAAATTTAATAAAATTGATATCATATCAAGTATCTTTTCCGACCACAACACTATGAGACTAGATATCAATTACAGGAAAAAATCTGTAAAAAATACAAACACATGGAGGCTAAACAATACACTACTTAATAACCAAGAGATCACTGAAGAAATCAAAGAGGAAATCCAAAAATACCTAGAAACAAATGACAACAAAAACATGATGGGCAAAACTTATGGGATGCAGCAAAAGCAGTTCTAAGAGGGAAGTTTATAGCAGCACAATCCTACCTCAAGAAACAAGAAATATCTCAAATAAACAACTTAACCTTACCCCTAAAGCAATTAAAGAAAGAACAAAAGAAATTCCAAAGTTATCAGAAGGAAAGAAATCATAAAGATCAGATCAGAAATAAATGAAAAAGAAATGAAGGAAATGATAGCCAAGATCAAAAAAACTAAAAGCTGTTTCTTTGAGAAGATAAACAAAATTGATAAACCATTAGCCAGGCTCGTCCAGAAAAAAAGGGAGAAGACTCAAATCAACAGAAATGGAAATTGAAAAGAAGTAACAACTGGCACTGCAGAAATACAAATGATCATGAGAGACTACTCCAAGCAACTGTATGCCAATAAAATAGATAACCTGGAAGGAATGGACAAATTCTTAGAAAAATACCACCCTCCAAGACTGAACCAGGAAGAAATAGAAGCTATGAACAGACCAATCACAAGCACTGAAATTGAAAACTGTGATTAGAAATCTTCCAAAAAACAAAAGCCCAGGATGAAATGGCTTCACAGGTCAATTCTATGAAACATTTAGAGAACAGCTAACTCCTATCCTTCTCAAACTCTTCCAAAATATAACAGAGGGAGGAACACTCCCAATCTCATTCTACAAGGCCATCATCACCCGAATACCAAAACCAGACAAAAATGTCACAAAAAAAGAAAATTACAGACCGATATCACTGATGAACATAGATGCAAAAGTCCTCAACAAAATACTAACAGAATCCAACAGCACATTAAAAGGATCATACACTTTGATCAAATGGGGTTTATCCCAGGAATGCAAGGATTCTTCTATATATGCAAATCAATGTGATATACCATATTAAAAATTTGTAGTGTAAAAACCATATGATAATCTCAATAGATGTAGAGAAAGCATTTGACAAAACTCAACACCCATTTATGATAAAAACTCTCCAGGAAGTGGGCATAGAAAGTGGGCATGAGTTAGTGGGAAACTAACTCAACATAATAAAGGCCATATATGACAAACCCACAGCCAAAATCGTTCTCAATGGTGAAAAACTGAAACCATTTCCTCTAAGATCAGGGACAATACAAGATTGCCCACTTTCATCACTAATATTCAACATGATTTTGGAAGTTTTAGCAACAGAAGTCAGAGAAGAAGAAGAAATAAAAGGTATCCAAATTGGAAAAGAAGTAAAGTTGTCTCTGTTTGCAGATGGCACGATACTATATAGAGAGAATCCTAAAGATGCTACCAGAAAACTACTATAGGTAATCAATTAATTTGATAAAGTAGGATACAAAATGAATGCACAGAAATCTCTTGCATTCCTATACAGTAATGATGAAAAATCTGAAAGAGAAATTAAGGAAACACTCCCATTTACCATTGCAACAAAAAGAATAAAATACCTAGGAATAAATATTCCTAAGGAGACAAAACACCTGTATGCAGAAAACTATAAGACACTGATGAAATAAATTAAAGACAATACAAACAGATGGAGAGATATACCATGTTCTTGGATTGGATGACTCAACATTGTGAAAATGACTATACTACCCAAAGAAATCTACAGATTCAGTGTAATCCCTATCAAGGTACCAATGGCATTTTTCTCAGAACTAGAACAAAAAATTTTACAATTTGCATGGAAACACAAAAGAGCCCGAATAGCCAAAACAATCTTGAGAAAGAAAATCGGAGCTGCAGGAATCAGGCTTCCTGACTTCAGACAATACTACAAAGCTACAGTAATGAAGAGAGTATTTTACTGGCACAAAAGAAGAAATACAGATCAATGGAAACAGGATAGAAAGCCCAGAGATTAAAGCCATGCATGTATGGTCATTTTATCTTTGACAAAGGAGGCAAGAATATACAATGGACAAAAGACAGTGTGTTCAATAAGTAGTGGTGGGAAAACTGGACAGCTACATGTAAAAGAACGAAATTAGAACACTACATAACACCATAGACAAAAGTAAACTGAAAATGGATTAAAGACCTAACTGTAAGGCCAGACACTATAAAACTCTTAGGGGAAAACATAGGCAGAACACTCTATGACATAAATCACAGCAAGATCCTTTTTGACACACCTCCTAGAGAAATGGAAATAAAAACAAAAGTAAACAAATGGGACCTAATTAAACTTAAAAGCTTTTGCACAGCAAAGGAAACTATGAACAAGATGAAAAGTCAACCCTCAGAATGGGAGAAAATATTTACAAACAAAGCAACTGACAAAAAATTAATCTCCAAAATATACAAGCAGTACATGCAGCTCAATATCAAAAAAACAAACAACCCAATCCAAAAATGGGCAGAAGAACTAAATAGACATTTCTCTGAAGAAGATGTACAGATTGCCAACAAACACATGAAAGGATGCTCAACATCACTAATCATTAGAGAAATGCAAGTCAAAACTACAGTGAATTATCACCTTACACCTGTCAGAATGGCCATCACCAAAAAATCTACAAACAATAAATGCTGGAGAGGGTGTGGAGAACAGGGAACCCTTTTGCACTGTTGGTGGGAATGTAAATTGATACAGCCACTATGGAGAACATTATGGAGGTTACTTCAGAAACTAAAAATAGAACTATCATATGACCGACCCAGTAATCCCACTTACTGGGCATATACCCTGAGAAAACCATAAATCAAAAAGAGTCATGTACTACAATGTTCATTGCAGCACTACTTACAATAGCCAGGACATGGAAGCAACCTAGGTGTCCAACACAGATGAATGGATAAAGAAGATGTGGCACATATATACAATGGAATATTAGTCAGCCATATAAAGAAACAAAATTGAGTTATTTGTAGTGAGGTGGATGGACCCAGAGTTTGTCATACAGAGTGAAGTAAGTCAGAAAGAGAAAAACAAATACCATATGCTAATACATATATATGGGATCTACACACAAAAAAAAGGTTCTGTTGAACCTAGGAACAGGATAGGAATAAAGACGCAGACATTGAGAATGGACTTGAGGACATGGGAGGGGGAAGTATAAGCTGCGACAAAGTGAAAGAGTAGCATTTACATATATACACTACCAAATATAAAGTAGATAGCTAGTGGGAAGCAGCTGCATAGCACAGGGAGATCAGCTCAGTGCCTTGTGACCACCTAGTGGGGTGGGGTAGGGAGGGTGGGGGGAGACACAAGAAGGAGGGGATATGGGAATATATGTATACATATAACTGATTCACTTTGTTATACAGCAGAAACTAACACAACACTGTAAAGCAATTTTACTCCAATAAAGATGTTAAAAAACATTTGTTTAGAAAACCATTTGGTATTCAGCTATTTCCTTTTAAGATTCCATGCAGTCTGCTAAATACTTTGTTTGCCCCTTTGGTGTTTGTGCCTATCAAGAAATCATAGTCTTTAATGTACACATTTGCTTGGTTATTGTTTGGTCAAGTGTTTTAGTTTTACTTCATCTATGTTTTTTTCTCTTTTTTTTTTTTCTCAGAGAAATCCTTAAGTATTATTTGTGCTTATCTCTCAAATTTTTCCTCATTTGTTTCTTATTTTCCTCAGAATGAACATCGTTTCCAGCAATGAGTTTATCAGAGTCATGGAGAGTAGGGTGAAATTCTCTCTTAGCCACTTTATTTCAACTGTTATTTACCCAGTTGCTTACTGGAAATCATATATGTTTTGTTTGTCTTGAAATCCATAAAGAGAACATATTAAAGTAGTGAATCATACCCCCCACTGACATTGATGTCCTTCTCTGAAAGCTTGTGAAGCCATTTTGAACATAGGCATAAATTCAGATATTGTGATATAATACCTTGGGAAATTAGGTAGGCTTTTTTATTCAGTTCTGTAAATAACAAGAAAAAGATAGAATGATTTTATCATTAAAAAGTACCCTCTGGTCCAAAAAGAAAAAAAGAGATAGTGAAAGAAAGAGTTTCAAAGAAGCAGCACTCGATTTTGTGAAATGTTGCAGATAAATAAAGTAAGATGAGGATTGAAGTTTCATTAGAGGAATGGGGGCAGAAGGTTGGTTTCTACAAATTGAGTAGTGAAGAGGGGGTAAGGGATTCATAAAATTTATTGTCCTTTTAGGCATCTTGGTTTATCAGTGAAGGAGAAAGGAAATGAAATAGCTAAAGGAAGATGCAGAATCAAGGACTATTTTGTGGGGAGAGGGGATAGGTGAGATTTGTGTGTGACTGTAGATTGAGTGAAAGAGCAGATGAGAAGGAAAGTTAAGAGGCAAGTGAAAATGAAAGGAAACAAGGTGCAGAAGGACATGAAAATATAAGGGGCCATATTTAGAATAAGGAGAAACATGTCCTTCTCTGCACCTGGAGGGGAGGAAATAAGTTTGCCTGTGGATAAGAATCATTTTGAAGGTGGGAGTGCTGGAAGGTGAAGAGTTTCACACCTTCTGCTTTGTTTATTTTGAGGCTATGTTATAATTATATGCATACAAATTTAAAACTGTTTTACCTTTCTGAGAAAAATAACCTTTTATCTTGTGAAATATTCATTTTTATCTCTAGTAATGCTTTTTAACCTTAAAATCTACTTAGGCTAATATTCCAAATTTCTTTTGGTAATTGTTTGCATGTTATATATTTTTCCATCATTTTACTTTGAAACAATCCATATTTTTATATTTTAGGCATGCCTTTGTAAGCAGCCTATACTTGAGATTTAGTTTGTTTACATTGAATATTATCACTGATATATTTGGGTTTAAACCTACCACGTTACTAGTTGATTTCCATTTTTCCTGCCTATATTTTGTTCCCTTTGCTTCTCCTTTCTTGCTTTCTTTCGGATTATTACTCCCCATTTTCCCCTCTATTGCTGATAGTTATACATTATTTTATTATTCTTTTGGTGGTTACTACAAGCATCCATGCCTTATCAAAGTAAATTTTCACTTCTTGGATAGTGCAGGGACCTTACAATACTTTATTTACCCTCCTCCCTCCTTTTTTGCTACTATTGTAGCAAGTTTAAATTTTAGATATTTAAAACTCCATATTATTGCAACTATTATTATTTTACCCAGTCAATAATCATTCATATTTACATACATATTTACCATTTTTGTTGCTCTTCATTCTTTCCTGCATCCTTGAGCTTCCATCTGGGATCATTTTCTTCCACCGCAGAACAACCTTTAGCTGGGAGTAACAAATTTTTTTTTTTTTTTTTTTTTTTTTTTTTGGGAGTAACAAATTTGATGGTAACAAATTCTCAGTTCTGTTTGTCCAAAAAGTCTTAATTTCACTTTCATTTTTGAAGAATACTTTTATGGAAAATTGAATTCTAAGTTGTCAATTTTTTTTCAGCACTTTCAGTTCACCTTTTGAAAACAGAAATCCATTTTCTTCTGACTTTCATTGCTTTACAGTCTAGGTTTTCTTCTTCCAGATCTTGGTCTCATCTTTTTTATTTTCCACTGATTTTTAGTTCTCTAAAGACTTTAAATTTTTAAAAACATTGTCAAGCTTTTCTGTTTGTTTTCAGCCAAAAGTTTGACACAAAATACAAAGTCCACCATTATTGAAGGTATTCCCAGGAAGTTCATAACTGATTGGCCCAATATTTTTGCTGAAGGGGGTGGTGACGCCATAAGCTGAGATTGAAGGAAGGCTGGGGTTGGATAGGGAAACTTTTTTGGCAGTGGTGATATTTTGGTTTAGTTTCTGAGACGACAGCCGACCACAGATGATTAAATAAATGATATTGACAATCCAAGTGAACTTGATAGATAGCAGTGACAAGCAGGGATAGAGAGTGGTATAAAGTTATCTGAGCCTCAATTTCTTATTTTTTAAAATGAGTATGAAAATAGTTCCTGCCCTATCACACAGTCATTTTGAGCACCAAATGAGATGATGGTATGCATTTCAAAATAAATGATAAATGTGAAAGTAAACTATGAGGTGGTACAAATATTGGCTATTTATACACAGGCAGATATTTAAAAATTGAATAAAACATACTAAATTTGAAATAATCTTTTCTTATTCAAAAGAACAAAATGTATGATATTGTGTCTTCCAAGGTTTATGTTTAGGATGATGGACAACCTTTAAATTTTCATTCATAGAACTGGCATTTACTGACGCATTCCCATAGCACTGAGGGAAATATTCATGCAGGAAGGCTGTGAGTAGACAAGTAACTGATAATATCACACTTGAAGCAAATGAGAAAGAGGGTGGAGGGAAAGTGAGATGGAATGGAAGAAAGAAGGGAAGCAAAAAGACAGGCAGGTACTTTGTGAGTTCCAAATCTATACTTCCTTCTTTAAATCTGAAATATTGTAAAGCCTCTTCATGGTGACTGTAATTTAGCACAGCTATCTCACACAGACTAGCTACTGCTGGAAGCCTATTAGGGTCATTGGTCAAAGGGTTACTGCAGAAATGTCTGTCAAGAACACACAGCAAGCCTAAGCTCTTGGTTTTATCTCCTGGATTTTGCCACTTGAATGGAACAAGAAGTCAGCCAAATAGTTCTAGGCTTCTCCTCCTGAGCAGAGGTGAACCATTTTAGCTGGACAATTTTGTAGCATAGTTCTTTGAATGGATAGAATCTGAAACTTCGTTTCTGAGGGTACAGGGCAGAGCCACTTTTTTGAGCTAAATGAAGATTTTCAGAATGCTTTGTAATGATACATTTTGGGAACACAAAACACTACTCTTAGATGATGCATGTTTACAATAAAAATATCTTGTAGCCATGCAGTATTTCAACATACAAACATGTATTTTGTGATTCTGTTCTGACTTTTCTTACACTTGGAAATGATTCCACTATTGATTTATTTTAAAACAGAAAGCCCATAGAGTAGTCTATTGGATTTTTAAATGTTAAAAAAAATTTCATAAAATTTCCATTGAATTAGATAACTACAGTCACTTCTTGGTTTTCTCCCTTTGTAGAGCATTAAAGCTGATTTTTCCTGTCATTTCATCATTCTGCATAGCTTTCTTCTACTGTTAGTCAGTTTCCTCATTAAGGCATATCGTTTTATACCCACATCTATTAATTAGAATGTAGTATATTATATTCCAAAGGTACAGTGAAATTTTATGTTTTTAATTTTTGTTTCGGATTGCTGATGCTAATAACCAAGAGTTGACATAGATGTCACAATTTCCTGAAACATGATAAATCTCAAAACTGATTATGGTATCATTGACTACTCACAGCATTGCAATATTTCAAAGACTATATTTTAAATGGTTGCCAAAAACAGAGGAAACTGTGATTGAAAAACCATAGCATATAATACAAATCTCAGATTGTACAAGAATTTATGGGCTATGACAATGAAAACATTTGGGTCGTCACAATCCTTAATCAAATCAATGATCATAATTATCCACACGCCAAGTGCACGAAAAGCATAGGGAGCCAGGCATCTTAGATGAAAGATGAGTGTGATGAGATGTTGGTAAAGATGATGCCAATGTGCCAGTACACTTCCCTGGGCATGAAATAATGGTCCTGGATAGGAAAATTATTGGTTATTCTATTTGTGGTTGGTAGAGGCCCACTTTTGTGGGTAGGTTTTTTAGCCATCTAAATGAAAGCAATATGACAAGAATATTTCAGGCAGTTGACACGGAGGGAAGCATACTGGCTTTGTACATTCCTTGCTGACACAAAAGCCATATCTATATAGTATTTATTGTTTGACCTCCAATGCTGTTTTCTTCTTTCACGTTACTTGTGTCCATGGAGTTAGAACTGCTAAAGATAAGGAGTGGAGCCAGAGAAAAGTATGCAGAAGAAAAAACATGCCTAATCCCAGAGACAGATTTACCATGAAGCCAATGAAGCTTAAGTTGTAGGACCCCTCACTTGTACAGGCCCCTTCCAAGGCACTGAGAGTATTTTACATTTGTAATATTTATCAGATTTTAAAATTTATAATTTATTGTGATTTTTCTCATTCCAAATTTCTATTTGTATTTTATTTTGTGTTTATTTTTAAAGAGGCACCCTCAAACTGTATAAGGTTCAGGCTCTTCAAAACCTGGTTCTTACCCTGCTAAGTGTGCCTCACCAATAGTCAGCTGGAAGAACTTGACTACATATCCTTCAAACTCCTAATATCCTCCCTCTGTCCCCAATACATCAGAATGTATAGTTTATAGTTCCCAAAATTTTTTGATAAAAGTCAATAATATTTAATCCATTTCCATGTTAGGAATTAATTAATCATTAGACAGAATATGTGTACTAGTTAATGATTTTTTTACAAGGCCACTATGGGAAATATAAAATTGTGGGCCTGTGGAACTATATTAGATTCACATAGCTATATGTGACCTCAGTCATCATTAACCCAAACCCTGCAATTTACAGAGCAGAAAGTGAGGTTTACAAAGGAAATATGACTTGTTCAAGTTCATATCTAGGCCATTAGTGGTAAAGCAGGGATTTCAAAAAAAGCTATTTAATCCTTATACTAATTTCTACTGTTGTTCCAATTTATTTACTTCTTCGTTTATGAAATTTATTTCCTAACATGTTTTGCATTTGTATAGTTTGCATAATAAAGTTAAAATTCTATCTGATTCTACAACTGAGAGCCAAATTATTATTTAATATTCTAGATCATTACTTTGTGTACCTCACCATCAGCATATAATGTCATATTCTTTTTGCATGCAGTTTACAGTTTAATGACATCCTTGATCCAACTGAACAATAAGATAACAGCTTCCATTCCAAAGGCCTATTCCTTTTTTTTCAGGTAATTAGCTATTTCAAGCCAAACAATTCTGTATTAAAAATCTCTACTCTCTTTCTTTCATTAAATTGTTATGCTATGATAAGGTTTTCCATGCAACCATAATAATGATTTTGTTTTGTTTACATGGATAACAATAAAGTAAGACAATAGATAAAAATGATTCTGAAAATACAAGCATGACATTTGAAGTATCACTTCAAATGATAGCTTTAAAAAATTCATACTAAATCATTTCTTCTGTTGGAGCAAATCTGAAGTTATTTTGCCTTTGGTTTAAGGAGATTTAAGTCATAACTAATCACTTTTTAAAAGTACTGGAAACTCACTAAATACTATGACAGATGCAATCATATTGTAAGTGGGCCAAGATAATGCACTTAAAATATGCAAACTAACTTTACTAAGCTTCTTATTTCTGAACTTAAAAATTCCATATCTCAATTCATCATGCAAATCTTTACAATAAATTTGGGACATACGCATATAAGTAATATAAAATGCACATAAGTTACCACTAAGATCCCAGTGGTTAAGTAGACAAGGGTTATGAACAGGCAATTCAGCTAAAAGGAAATAAAAATGGCTAATAAATATAATGGAAAGCATTTAACCTCATTAATTGTAAAAGAAACAAGATATGACTAGGATTATGATTATGACTATTTCTTACCTGGATAATTCTATTTGTTTAAATAGTAAAAGCATAATGAAATGGTTATGCATGTATGCTGCTGATAGAAGTGTAAACTGATACAATCCTTTAGAGAGGCAAATTTTCAATATATATTAGAAACTTAAAACTGTTCATAACCCTTGGACCAGTAATTGCATGCCTCAGCAACTAAGCGTGAATAAGAGCTTTATGCACAAAGATGCACAATTATGTATGTCAAAAAGCAGTATATGTAATAGTAACATAGCAAGAAATATAAGTAATTTTAATGCCAGCAATGAAAAAGATATCAAGTAAATTATGATATGCTCATATGATCAAGTTTTATACGTGTATATGTCAAATTATATAAGTAAAATATGAGTAGAAGAAACACTGGAAGAAAATATACATATATTATTAATGGTTAAAACAATTAAATGTTTTTCTATTTTTTTATATTTTATAATAATGAGCAGGTACTTTCAAGTTAGAAAAATTAATTTAAATAATAAAGAAATGGAGAAAGTAGGAGAAACATATAGCATATAAGAAAAATGCCCAAGCAATTAAAACCATACTAAAACAAAAGTGAGGTTTGATTTTACACTTCTAGGAAGGGTAAGGAAAAGAGATAAAATCCAATACTGTGAAAATACAGGGTTTAATTTGGTAGAATTCTTCTGGTAGGTAATTTCATATTATGATTAATCCTAAAACAACTGTATATTCTGTTACCATAATCAGAATCATAGAAATATATTCAAAGAAATTATTTGAATGGTTAAAAATACATTATACTTAAAAAGATCATTATGTCAGTTTTACTTTTAACACCTGGAAACTGGTGGCAATCTAAATAATCCAACTATAATTGAATGATTAAATAAGTCATGGTATATAAATTCAATGGTATATAATGCAGTCACTTAAAATTAATATAATGACTATATGGAAAAGCAAGATGTGATCACATCATCTTATATACTGTATACAGTTGACCCTTGAACATGGGTTTGAACTGCACAGGTCCACTTATATGCAAATGTGTTTGTGTAAATAAGTACTACACTATCCATGGTTGGTTGAATCTGTGAATGTGGAATTGAACATATAGAGGACAGACTGTAAAGCTATATGTGGGTTTTCTACTGTGTGGAGGGTTGGTACTCCAATTCTGGTGTTGTTCAAGCATCAACTGTACATTGAGAAACATTGGAAGGAAACCAAAAAACCGATAAATGATTTCTGTGTTAAATCAGAGAGGATTTGATTGATATTTACAAATCTTTACTAAATGCTTTCTATTAAAGATAAATCTTTTTTAAAAATTGCTTACCACTTGCACATTAGGTGACTTCTCTTCAGAGGTAATAAATTCTGGAATTTGTGTTTCTGGTTCTGTAAGATCAGGTGGCAGAGCAATTATGTAATGACAGATTTTAGTCACACCCTTGCACTAGAAAAGAAGAAACAAAGAAAAAAAATGTATGAAACTCATATCAGCATCATTATCTCAGTTCTAATGTGTAATTGCCATAATCTTCAGTTTTCAAAAAATGAATATACATATATATATATATATATATATATATATATATATATATAAATATATATATATATATATATTCCTATTTATATTCAGGGGGAGATACTACATGACTCACCAACAAGTTGAAAAATATATTTATATGTTTCCAGAGTGAGTCAACTGTGCATTATCAAAGCATAAAACTGCACTTAATCTTTTAGGTCCTCTCAATTGTGTTATAGGCAAAGTGCAGATGAGTGAGAAGTAAAAACAGATTTTAAATGTTAATTTATTTTTTAAAAAAAATATATATATATATTCATGGAAATTTTAGAAAAAGCAGAGGAGCCTAAGAAGAAATTAACTATCACCCGGAATCCCACCCACATAGAAACAGGATAAATATTAAATTTACTTATCCTGATCTCCATAAATATCTATTTACTATGGATTTATTTCAAATGCACATTTGCCAGGGATTTTTTAAAATTTCTGTATATACGTTTTCAGAGACCATATTGTCATTTCCTTTAAATATGGCAAACTCTCTAAAGAAAATTTGAACTGTGTAAATTTTAATATTTTGATATGTTAAGAAAGCTACAATAGGCTTAAAATGAAGTCACTCGTGCTAGGCCCACATCACCAAACTGAGAATTAATACCTAACTTAATTATGGTTTCAATCTCTCCCAGGAGTGGAATGTTAAACCAGTTAATCTAGAGTTACTTGGTCAGCACTAGTGAGGTAATCTGCCTTATAGAACCCTGCCATCCTCCAAAGGAAGAATATCTTGCCTGAAACAATCCACTCTTTGCTAGTAGCTTCCGTGTCCCACCCCCTTCTGCCTATAAATGTCTTTCATTTTGTACAGTTCTTTGGTGCTCTTTTCTATTAGCTAGATGGGATACTGTCCTATTCATGAATCATTGAATAAAGCCAATATAATCTTTCAAATTTACTCAGTTGAATTTTGTTTTTTAACAGATTTCGTGACAGTATCAGAATCTGAAGGAGACTTCCAAGAACTTTGGGAACAAGAGAAACACAGTCATGGTACCCAAAAGCCCTTTGAGTTCTCTGTCTTTCTCACCATTTCCAAGGACCATGGGTAATTTCCTCTCGGTCTGAGCTTTGCTCTCCTTGTTTAGAGCTTCCGATATAATTGCCTTTCCAGTTCAGGGGTTAGCAAGTCAACTTGTAGCTTGTAGACAGTTCCACCCAGAGTCTGAGTCCATAGCCCTAGGTTTAGGCCATAGTTCCCATTTGTTTAGAATCCCTACTCATATTCCACGTTGGGAACTGCTGGTGGTTACTAGCTGAAGTCGGAATGGGTACGGCTTAAGCTGGACCAGGTCCAGTGTGAGGCATTGGGTGAATAAAATTTTGTTTTAAAGCTGAACAAGCAGTTTATTCCAGTCCACATTCCCCATTTGTTGTGGTCTGCTGATTCAGTCCCTTCCCCAGTCCCCAGTTCTACCTTAGGAATTATTGGTAGTTCACAGAAGGCCTTCTATTGGCCAGTCCACAGTAACATCTCTTTGGTTACTGCCAGTATGTTAATATGCACATGCTTATTTGTCCTGTTTTGTGTAGGTAAAGGCTATTGCTAATGGGAATCTCAGAAGCTAAAAGCCACAGCATTGGCGGGCATAGATTGAGTACTTAAGAGCTGTTAGAGAGTGCAGCACCTAACTCTAAGAATCCCTTGTTAGAATAAGTTGGTCATGGAATAGGTTACAGTGACACTAGGTCACCCACCAACCTCGAGAAAATGTCCATGCAACTAGGTACATTGTAAAACATCACACCTTCCTAACCCAGCAGCATATCCCTCTTAGTCATTGCTTTGGCTCTAAGAGACCCAAAGGCTTAGCCAAAAAAGGGATCCTTAAATTCCAGAGTTCAGCACGCCACCTTTCAGCACACCTGATTCTTTTATATTTAAAAACTGTGATCTTGGAAGCTATAAGAATTTATGAAAATGGCAAAATCTTACTAAGTTTGATTTGTGTCCTGAGAACTTGGTCTTGTAACTGCCAAGTTGGGTGCTCCAAATTATGGCCAGACACAAATGTGGCTTACACCCTGTTTGCAGTTAGATATGGCTGGACAGAAATGTGCACTGAAATACACTCACAGCTAGGGTCCTACCAAACTTCTGCCAGTCCTCAAGAGGATTACAACGGCCATTATGAGGAACATTGCAATTAGATAAGATCATTTAAGAAGTGCACTTGAAAGCAAGGGCTCCAAAATGAAACAAACAGAATGGGATATTTATTTTAATAAGTATTCCAAAAGGCTTCAAAATTCCAGAATGGTTTCATTGAAAGAATCATTTGAAAAATCTAATAAAAACTTAAAGACAAAAGAAGTACCTAAAAAAAAAAAATTGACTGACATAACACTACTACTCCTTATCATCCTTTACTTGAGTACTCATTCTAGTAATCCTCTGCCTGAATTATCTTTCCACTATGAAGAGATTACATGACCATAAGCAAAAGGCCACCAAGTTAGTAACCTTACAGAAACCTCCATATCTACCTTTGAAGGAGGGCCCCCATATTATGGGACTCAGGGATTTTCTGGTAAACTGCTACAATATTAACTTAATCAGCTAGGGGGAACTGAAATTAAAATTAATGGAAAATTTTGCCAAATTCTGGTATATAATGGAACCACACTGTCTGCTATAAACCTCACTCAGAGCCTGCAGATGGAATCCTGGGAAAACTGGCAAAAGCTGGCTAAGTGTGAGAATTCTTACCAGATTCAGCTATCCCAGATCTCTTTTAGTACCCAGTAGAGAGAGGAAAATAATATATAATTTGCACCCACTTTGGGAACACCTCTTGAGTCCAAGGGGTTGTTCAATACTGCCAGGAGTATTTACTGTTTGTCCTGGCTGAAACCTGACAAGATATTTGAAAGGATTTTTTTTTTTTTAAGTAGCTCTGTGGGCAGAAGTTGGCCAGATTGGAAGTTGATATTCAAAGCCTTATAGGATTTATTTTTAGGCTTTCTCTCTCAAGCTAAAATAAAACTATGCATCCAGAGGGAAAGAAAAATCTTCTGAAGCCTTTGTGAAAGGATTTACTAAAACATTCTAAAGACAAA
This sequence comes from Eschrichtius robustus, assembly GCF_028021215.1. NCBI lineage: Eukaryota > Metazoa > Chordata > Mammalia > Artiodactyla > Eschrichtiidae > Eschrichtius > Eschrichtius robustus. The sequence goes on along the minus strand of NC_090845.1, from coordinate 73,820,525 downwards.
CAGCTTTATGTCCAGAGCATAGAAATCTTTTGATTTCCATCTTAGTTGTAAATCGTCTTACTGTTGTAAAAAAAGCAAATTGAAGAGATGTGGTGGGATGAATGGATCAGACCCTTGATAACATTTAGGCTGCAAATCAACTCTTTGAGGAATTAAAAGCAAATGCCCTTATCTTATAAATCTTTACAAAACCAGAAATGCTGCTCTAGAAACAATTCAAAATCCACCTATCTTTACCATCCTCGATTCTTAATACTAAAAGAGGGGAGGATTTTTAAAAATATAAACTGCTAGAGAAGTTCCCTTGCCTCAAATCTAGTCCACAGCTTCCATAAGATTACTTGTCAAGGTTACATACAAATCTTAAGTGTCTTCTCACAGATAATAGTTTAAAAAAAAGCTTTAGCCATTTGAGCAGATACCCCTATCATTGCTGAAAACATTAAAATAAAAGCTATAAGATCTTCGCTTGTGTTTGTTTGTTTTTGTGTGTCTGCATATGCATGTTGTAAATGTGCAGTATTTTTCTGCCTCTAGATGGTATTGCCAAAGTAATTTATAAGAGAGCTCTTTTTAAATTGGCTCAAAGAAAATTAAGAGCTTATATGAATTAAGTAGTCCTAAAATTCTCAGAAATATAATAGAAAGTAACCCAAGTGCTTTTCCAGTTCATGCGGCCTGGGAAAATATTCAGTATTAAAAGTAGCTTAGGTTTGTTAATGTAATTAAAATAGACATGTCTTTAGAGTTGTCAACATTAAAAATAATTCATACATACAACTTTTATTCTTCCTAGATTTATTAGTCAAATAAGTTCATGTTATCTATGTTATAAAATTTGTCAGTGAAAAAAAAAATTCTTAGGATGACTTTGTCTAATGTCTCACAAAGAATAAAGCCAATAAAATCTTTACAATTTACTCTGTTGAATTTTATCTTTTAACAGATAAAATTTGAAATTAACATAGAATTTGATTCTAAAATGTCAGTAAGAGTTAAGAAAGGAAATGAAAACTTTAAGTAAAAAAAAAAAAATTAAAATAAGAGCCGATAAGCCACCTACTTACCTATCAGAATCCCCATCATTTAGCACAATTCTAAGTATATAGTAGAGCTACATAGATATTTATTGCTGATGAGTATGGGGACATAAACTAAATTCTCAAACTTTTCCAAAGAATATGTAAAATGATTAAGTCTAACTTTGTTTTGAGGTCAAAGGGTCATGGAAAAATACAGTGATTTAAATGGTTAAAGAGCAAAATCTCTTACAATCTTAATGACTTGAGAAGACCTATAGATAAAAATCCATATCCATGCTGGTACCAAATGTGTATTTTATTCCTGGTAAATATTTCAGTTTGATATGTACCTTTAAAGTGTAAAGTTATAAATGTGGCATAAGTTATACACATTTGCCTAGGTTGATTTTTTAAAGCTGAATCAGAGAATATATAGGTTGGATATTACCTTAAACAGCATCTATAGTCCAGTCCCTTCATTTTGAGATGGGGAAACTGAGGCTGTTATAACATAAGAGTTGAGGTCCAAGGGGCAAGGACTATGTCTTTATGCTCTTTGTATCTCTTTCACCTAAATCTTGTGTCTGGAACATAGTAGATGTTCATTAAATTTTTTCTAAATCAATTAAATTTATTCCCAACCAGAACTTCATGCTTCAGCCAACCAGTTTCTTAACTGTCACACCAATGCACCATGCTCATTCTTGTTTCCATATTTTTCCTTTTGATTGTAGTGTCCCTACCTTTGCCTCTGTCTAACTAAATTGTTTCCAGTTTTTAGAACTCAACTGCATTCCAATTTTAATTTCATCTGTGAAATCTTATAGGTAATTTTAGCCTTCTTTACACACTATGACTATCTTCCCACTCAAATTATTTTGCAGAGCAATGTACCATCTAAATCCTTAACTTGGACCACATGGGTGAGGAGAGAAAATTGGAGGAAAAGAACAAAGCAGAACTTTCATGATTGTATTAAGAATGAGGCAAGGAACAGTAGTGAGATAGTGTTAAGTTGCTTCATCATTTTATAAACCTATGTTTGGGCAGTGTTGGTAGATAAAACAAAACACAGCCTCATCTGATTCATTTCTTTGGATGTCTTATTTTCCCAATTAGGCTATCAGGCCTTCTTTTCTAAATTAAGTTATAAACTCTCTAAGGGTATAGGAACATTTTTTTGCAATTTGCAAATCCCTCTAACAGTGTATACAGAATAACTTTAATAAACATCAGGCAGGCCCAGAAAGCATAAAGACAACTGACAGTACTAATTAATTAAGAGCTTTCCTGGCTCCTTTTCCTTCCCAGCTCTAGCCCCTCACTCTCCTACCTCCACTTTGATTCTGGAGAGATCAGAAACCAGTTAGCAAACTGAGATGTGAGGAGTGGGGAAAGAAAGAAGAAACAAATCTCCCTTACCAAACTGCAAGTTGTCGCTTCCAGAGGCCTTAGCTATTAGAGGGGATTAAGTGCAACACTGAATGAAGTTGAAGCTCTGACTTCTACATAGAATTAGACATTCTAAGTAACTTCAAGGATTTATACCGGTTAAGAGAGGGCAGAAAAGTCTTGGAAGTACCCAATTTTTCATCTTATTGAAGGTTAAAGAAATAGTAGGAAATAAACATGTTTTAATGATATTCCACAAATCGTGTTTGTACAGCATCCTAATTACAGCTAGTAATTACAGCTAGGATTATTGTAGGACTATGTTTATTTGCCTCTAAGAAAAATGACTACGTGGTGGCTGGGCTTGGGGAATGGGATAAATTCATCCTGAAAAAATATGGCATGGGTATTGCTGCTATTGTTAGAATAAATGTTAAAACATATTTCCTCACTTACCTTCTGGTGAATTTTGTGGGTTTTTTTGTTTGTTTAAATATTATTCAGAAACTTTATTTATTGCTTAGAAGAATATTTAGTATAATGCAAAGATAATGAATTATAAAGACAGTGAAAGTGTTGTGTACAAAAGTGGAGGTTTGGTAAAATGTTATATCTATGTGTATTATTTTGTGTGTGTGTGTGTGTATATATATATATATATATATATATATATATATATATGGTGTATATATTTACATTTATATCTATACCAAGATTTGCTCTTGCAGCTTTTCCTTTTATCTTCCTTCTTTTATATTTATTAAAATATTTATAATTATCTGTCATTTTTTGAAAGGTTAATTATGTGAAACAGTTATATGAAACTTATCACCATATTTATTTTAAGGAGTGTGTTGAGGATACATTTTTATTACATCATGAAGTATCCTCTTCACTAAGACTCATGAAAAAAAATCTCCAACTCCAGGCAATTCAAGAATTTTTCATCTGGGGCTATGAATCAAGTAACTGATGGTCTCCACTTTGGCAACTAAGAAGCTGAGAATCAAAATTTGGGCTTTCTTCTGCCGTGTGTGCAGGATTTTGTGGCACATGTTTTATGTTCTAACTTCCTTCTGGTGAGTTTTGAAATGGTGTACTTTTATCTCACTCTCACCCTTCTTCTCCCCCTGCTTCAACACTCTTTTTGCCAACATAAGGGTTACTGTACATTTTGCAACTCGCTAGAGAATAATGACCTAGAGATAAGTAAAAATAATCAAGGCATGAGCCATCTCCATCACTCTTTCCATCTTACTGGAAACACTAGCCTCCATTCTTAGTTTACCATGACAATGCAAGATAGCATTATGAACACTGGCTAATTGCAAATAAAGCCACAAACATACATAAATACTTAATATGTTTCTTGTCCTGCATAAAAGTGTATTAAAACTAGTTTCAAGTTTACAGTGTACTAATTTTAATTAATGTCTTTTTCTCCCCACAGCTCTATTTTCTTCTTGGTAAATAAAGAAGAAAAAACCTTTAATTGAAAATCAATGGCTTACTGTAAAGGGTAATAAAAAGTAACACAGTAAAGAATGGAAGTGATAAGTAGCATGATCCCTTAAAAGTCCCATAGACAGTAGTCAGGTTGACCTCTAAAGATACATCAGAGGGGGAGAGTATAGAAAGCTGTTCTGCCTAGGACAATCTTTATTAGAACTCTGTCAGATTGGTTTTCTCTCAATGGTAGCACTTTTTGGATAACAATAAGGAACAAAAAAATGGACTCTTTTTCCTGGCATTTGTCATGGCTAAATGGTCCTCTCTTTGTCCTGAAACACTAAACTAAACAGATTGAGCCATGCTCCAGATAAATCAATTATAATAACACAAATACTAGTCAGAATGTGGTCTGTATTTTCTTTAATGTTTTTTAGTCAAGACATAATTTATGCTATTAAATTAGTTCAGTAATCACCAACATTTGTTTTACAGTATGGCCTTTGTTGTGCTCCTGATAGCAATGTGGGTAATGGGATTAGAAAAGCACTAAGGCTGGCTTTGATATGCCATTCTCATCTCCCTTTAATTTAATTGGGAGATGAGATACAGGAATGAATGGACAGAGTTCATTTACTCAATACTGAGCTGAACTGAAATTTCAAATTTATACCTTTCCACTATCTCACTCAGGTCAGTGAAAGGAAGTTGGAAACTAATTGATGATTTTGGATACTCTGTAAGGAAGAAAAACAGTCAATAAAAAACTTTGATCCAACTTACTCTGGATCTTCTATTATTTATTATTTAGAAAATGTCACTTTTCCTTCTTACTTGAGAAGCTGACAACTGCTAACAAGATAATCATTCTACATATATTATTTGGATGAACAATGATAAAAATTAGTTTGCCTCTCTACAATGGCTTATGCCAATGAGACAGCTATGATGGTAGACCTGGATTTACCTAGAACACAATCTAACATCTCCCTTCAGCAACTCACAGAGTTTTCTTTATATCCATTAATCTAACCATTTCAAAAGTTCATCTTCTATTGTTAACAAAATAAATACTTTCATTCAGAGTGACCCCCTCCTACTTGCCCCACTAGCTTCTTAGATTATAGAACATGTGAATTTTAAGCACAAGCAGATTGCAGATTTCAAGCAAGACCATTTTAGAACCTGGGCTGAGTTCCAAAATTTATGTTCTGAGTGGTCCTCTTTTTTTTTTTTTTAATATTTATTTATTTATTTATTTATGGCTGTGTTGGGTCTTCGCCTCTGTGCGAGGGCTCTCTCCAGCTGCGGCAAGTGGGGGCCACTCTTCATCGCGGTGCGCGGGCCTCTCACTGTCGCGGCCCCTCCCATTGCAGAGCACAGGCTCCAGACGCGCAGGCTCAGCAATTGTGGCTCACTGGCCTAGTTGCTCCGCGGCATGTGGGATCCTCCCAGACCAGGGCTCGAACCCGTGACTCCTGAATTGGCAGGCAGATTCTCAACCAATGCGCCACCAGGGAAGCCCCCGGAAGCCCCCTGAGTGGTCCTCTTGTATTAATCTACTTCTCTGTGACAACTTTCTTATTTCTTAAGCAGGGATGGCAGGATGTAAATGTTGTTTACTAAAGGGAACTGAAATTTGTTTCAGAAGTCATAGATTTGAGGGTCAGTTTGCCCCTTTTAAAAGTTGCTATCTTAGTAAAATCACTCAATCTCTATGACCTCTATTATTAGATGAGGATAATAATATTGACCTGGGTTGTTGTCATGATTAAATGAGACTATATTTATATATGAACTGCACTTTGTAAATCACAATCTAGAATATATACCTAAGGTAGTAAAAGATTAGTAATAAAATTTATCTCATATCATCTGTGTTTTAAAGCAAGCCTATTATTTACTTTGCAAGGAGAAAGTATAAAAATAAATGTTTAATACGGGGAGGGGGAAGGGTAAGCTGGGACAAAGTGAGAGAGTGGCATGGACATATATACACTACCAAACGTAAGATAGATAGCTAGTGGGAAGCAGCCGCATAGCACAGGGAGATCAGCTCCGTGGTTTCTGACCACCTAGAGGGGTGGGATAGGGAGTGGTGTGAGGGAGGGAGACGCAAGAGGGAAGAGATATGGGAACATATGTATATGTATAACTGATTCACTTTGTTATAAAGCAGAAACTAACACACCATTGTAAAGCAATTGTACTCCAATAAAGATGTTAAAAAATTTAAAAAATAAATAAAATAAATAAAAATAAAATAAAATAATAACACATTAAAATAATAATAATAATAAATAAATAAATGTTTAAAGGTATATGAAACAATTTGAACCTCTTGGAATAAATATGCCACAAATTTTTAAGTATCATTATTTTAATTAATAAGGTGATTTGTTTAACTTACTTTCCCAATGACACTGAAAATGAGGCTTTATTTCATTTAAAAATATATGTCAATGCCTTAGGGAAATTGTGATTCTAGAGCGATGGAATGCAAGCTTCAGAAAAAATTGTTAAACAGAAGGTAATGTCTTAAACTATTTTACTCCTCCCTGTATACACTGAGGTACAGTACTTTCATAACACATCCACAATGTCAAGGGCCCCCACTCCAGCTCCTGTGGGCCTGTAATCTTTCTCTGTGGGCCATATAAATTATTCCATTTAGGAAGAAATATCAGGCATATGAAGAGTTCATCAACTCCTTGCAGCTAAGGAGTATCAAATCAGTCACACCTTAATTCCCGTAGCCTATATCTACCAACACTTTAAAGGAAGGGACCAATAAAAACCCAAGAAAAATTATTTATTAACATGTAAATCACATTTCCTTTTGGCACAACTAAGAGGAGTCTGTGCTACTATGTTGGCTAGGTAAAGTGTTAAAATTCATTGATAATGAAAAATATAACCTTCAAGGCCTGACTAATATAGCAAATATAAGGATAAGGACAGAATGGTAGAAGAGACAAAGATAAGGAATTCTGAGAAGAATATGTGGCAAGAAGCACACAAAATATTTCCTATACCTAAGACTATACCCTAAGGTCAGACCTGAGAAACAAAATGAGAATATTAACACAAGCATCCTGTAGTATGAGGACAAAATTTATTATATCAATAATGTTCCTTTTTGCAAATGAGTTGTGGCTATGATACATGTGGCTCACTATGCATTAAGTCACTATCATTTTAGAGGAATTATAGTGAAAGGAAGAGAAGAAACATGTTGTCAGTTGATTTTAGACTGTTTATTTTACGGTTGAATGAGTAATTTTCTACCTTTCTGACTATTAATTAACTAAATTCAAGGAAACATAATTTTTCCAAGATATTTAGATTACGTTAATCTTAAAAGCAATGGTGGTTACTCTATGGGCGCTGATATGGGTAGGTAGCTTTATGATCAAAGGAATGTACCACTTTAGGATCCAATAAAATACTAGTATTTTGTAAGCTTTCAAAGTACAGGAAAGTTTTATTATCTCAAGGATATGAACATAACTGAACCAAGAGCCAAGGACAAAAATGTACAAAGTTCATTTGATGAATCCTGAGCTGAAACCAAATGTTAGACTTTTAAAACAAATTCTAAGGTTGAGACACATTTTCTTACATCAAACAGTTTCTTCATCTAATTGAAACCAAAACAAAATATATTTCCCAAGTCTAAGACCAGTAATATGGATCAATATTGAAAAGGCAAAATCTGATCTGAAACAACTTTTCATTCATCTTTATATTCTTTTCTCTGCTTATCCTTCCCATATCAGAGTTTCAAAGGTGAAACTACCATTTACCACAGGCCTATGTACATATCTACTATGGAGAATGGATCAGATCCCCCAAGCACTCATCATGGGACATGAAAGATCTGCTTCAATTAAAAATTTCAAATGCAATTATCAGCTTAGAGGTACATATCTAGAGGCACCAAAAAATCTCTAAACCAAAATGATTATTCTCTGTCACAACTTAAAAGGAATGAAGACTTGATTATACTGAAGAATGCTCATTATGGACCACTCAGGAGCTAAGTGAGTCATGGATGTTGGTACTGAAATGACCACTTAACACATCTGTTAAAAAAAAAAATTATAAGAATAAAACACCCCACACAAAATAATTCAAATATCAGCTTATCATTGATTTAATAGAAACTTTTATGAAAAGATGGAAAATTTGCAATCCAGTAGCAGCATAGTAAATTCAACTTTATTACCTAATCTTAGGCAAATAACTTAATCTTTCTGGTTTACTAATCTGTAAAACAGGAAAGATAATAGCTGTCTATCCTACATCAAAGACTATTCATTGAGAGTCTGCTTTATGAGAAGCAATGAGTATGTGTGTGTGTGTGATTGTGTGAATGTTCTAATTTAAATTCACAATAACTTTACGAGTTTGGTATTATTAGCCCCCAGTTAGCAGATGGGGAAATCAAGTGATATCAAATTATTCATCCAAGTCATATATGTGATAAGAGGTAGAGGCAGGGTTTGACCCTGTATCTGCTGGACTTCAAAGATTATACCTTGATTACCATACAATACTGTTTCTTTTGGTGTACAACAAAGTGCCTTTAAAACTATAATAACACAACAATATAAGGTGGTATCATCATTATTATATTTAAACCTCAGATAAATAAAAATGCAGTTTGTCTAGTCAGTGGAGATAATTAGGCAGGATCACTGGACTGGATGATATGACTCTTTTTTAAAAATTAAAAAAAAAATTTTATTGGAGTATAGTTGACTTCAAATGTTGTGTTAGTTTCTGCTGTACAGCAAAGTGAATCAGTTATACATATACATATACCCACTCTTTTTACAATTCTTTTCTCATATAAGTCATTACAGAGTATTGAGAAGAGTTCCCTGTGCTATACAGTAGGTCCTTATTAGTTATCTATTTTATATATAATAGTGTGTATATGTCAATCCCAATCTCCCAATTTGTCCTACCCCTTCTCCCCCTCCCTTAGTAACCATAAGTTTGTTTTCTACATCTGTGACTATTTCTGTTTTGTTAATAAGTTCATTTGTACCTTTTTTTAGATTCCACATGTAAGTGATATCATATGATATGATATGACTCTTTTAAGCTCTGTAAGTCTCTAGCTTGATATGTATAATTATCTGTTTATCTATGTGATCTTATTATTATAATATAGAAATAATTATTTCTGTAAGCCATCTATCTCTTTGTTTTTTGATCAAGGAATGAGGGCAAAGTCCATATTCTTTACTGTTTGATCTCATTTATGACACAAAGCATGTGTCTTCTAATACTATCTGGGCCAAACCCCAGAGGAGTCAACATTGACTCACTATAATTGTAGAATTTCAAAATCTTAGGACAGTAAAGAATTGAGAAATCATCAAATCTATCCTCCCAGATTATGTAGCTATTTGTATTCCAAAATTAAATAGAAAATAATTCAGTTATATTTTTCAAAAAAAATTTAGTTGAAAATGACAAAATCAACATTTTGTGTAGCTTATTCAGTACAACCAGAGAAACTCTGGCACCTTGTGCTATAATGTGGCTCTCAGGAAAAGAAGCAAAGCATCATATTGATCCAAGCAGCAGCATAAGAAGCAGGAGTGATACCACCTGTTTTGGGGTTGTGGGTCCTGCTAGGATTCATGGGGCTCAGCATATAGTTGTACTCATGGCTAAGATTTATTAAAGTAGTAAGAATACACAGCAGAATTATTAAATAAAATGACACAAGTAGATTCTGGAGGAATCCATGTGCAGGCTTCCTTATGCTCTTATGTTCTTCCTGTGAGGGATCACAGAGAGCACACTCCTCCACCAGCAACAGAAATGCAGCAACATGTATATGATGTTTCTGTCCAAAGAGGCCCTTTAGAGACTCAGCCTACTAGGGTTTTTATTGGGGATTGGTTATGTAGCCATTCTCTGCCTAGCCCATATCAAAATTCCAGATTTCCAGAAGGAAATCAGGTGTTTGGTACAAACCACACCGTTTGTATAAACACTATAAGTACAATGAGACACTCACGATCACTTAGTGAACAGAGGTAAGTCAAGTTCCCAGACTTCAGCCAAGCCCCAACCTTGCAAGAAGGTTTTTCTAAGAATAGCAGTCTCAACTCTGCTGAGTTAGCTTTTTTTCATGTCATCACTGCTCAAATGGATCTCCCTTCTAAGCATTAAGTGGAAGCAAATTTAAATGTACCCGCAAAATACCTTACAAAAATATGTATCTTACTTACAGCACCTGAATGGCTAATGAGAGGTATGGAGTAGGTAGTAGCATTTAGGACAGAAATCAAGTCTCTATGCTTGAGGATGATTCTATTTACAGTTAACAACATCTGTAGAAATTTAATCTTATTTCTTAGTACAGTTAAAGTGTTCTATTAGGCTCAGGCATTTCAAAGTGCCTGTTTTCTTAAACAGGTACAATGATAGACAAATTAATCAACAAAATAGGGCATCCAAAAACTGATACATGCATACATGGAACTTTGATATATGATAGAAGTGGCATTGCAAAAAGGTGGAGAAACAGCAACTACTCAATAAATGGTGCTGGAAGAATTGATTATCCTTTTGGAGAAAAGTAAAATTAGATATCTGCCCTATTTTATGCAAAACAATCAAATGGATTAATAACAAATATGAAATGCAAAATTTAAAAAAAAAATTGAATAAAACACTGGAGAACAATTTTCTGACCTTGGGATAATGAAGGATCTCTTAAACAATACACTAAAAGCACTAGCCAGAAAGGAAAAGTTTGATAAATTCTATGTCAAAATAAAGATAACCATGAAGAAAGTAAAAAGACAAGCCATAAACTGGGAGAAGATATTTGAAACATGTGTAACCTCAAAGGAGTAGTACCTAGAATATATTAACACAAAGAACAAGTACAAACCAACAGAAAAAAAGAAAAAAATGTGCAAAAGATTTGATTGGATATTTCACAAGAGAGTAAACATACATAGCCAATAAACATGAAAATATGGTGAATTGCAGGACATCAGAAAAATGGTAGAATAAGTGATCCCTCACTTATATCTCCTCTCTGCAAGAAAAATTTGGCAGTCATCCATAGACAAAAGTGCCTTTAGGATATCTTTGCGGTAAAGGTGGGAAATTGTGAAATCCCAAGTCCAAGGTTTGGACTTGGAGTCTTGGAGTCCAAGACTGCAGAGAGCTATTTTGAGAAGGCAGGCTTACATGCACCGAGGTGGACAATCTGTTGACCGTGGTCCCAGCTGCTGACCCAGAAACAGTTCCGCACCCCTGTATGGACTCAGCTATAGTCCTGTTTGGCCTTGGTCTTGCTAACAGCACCATACACCAAGGGATTCAAGAGGAGTAGAGCCCAACTGTGCCTTGGGTTATAGGCTTGCATACGTTGGTCCCAGCTGTAGGCCTTGCAGTGACCCATTATCCAGCTCCAGACCTTCTCAGACATGGTGTGGGAGCCACAAGAGGTAAGTCCACCAAACATGGTCTGATTGTAGAATCTGAAACAGCTTTATAACTGGGCTGCAGGCCCTACAACCTGCAGTCTGCAACAAGTCCTGCTGGCCCAGGGATCCAATGGAGACACTGTGTCTGTGAATCTTCTCAGCCACAGTCCTCAGCATTCCTGGTACTCCAGGGCCCCGTGTAAAACATGCCCCTGTCAATACCCCAGGTGGTAGGTCAGCCAGCCTCAGTCTGACAGCAATCCTGATATGAATCTGTGATTTGGCTCCAAACCCTCACAGCCATGGTCCATGAACAGTTTTCTCACTGAGAGATCCACCAAGAGACATGCTGATCCAAGTCCATGGAGCACCACTCTACTGAACAAGGTCCTGGATGTTGTCCTGTCCACCTGGGGACCAGACAGGATCCAAGCCTCCCACATGTGTACCCAAAGGCAGATCCAGCAAGAGCTTCATTACCTGGCTACAACCCAGCATGACTGAGATTTTGGAGGTAATCTCAACAGTCCAGCTAATCAACAAGAGAAGATCTTCACCTGTTGAAACAAGTCTCTGAAGACTGGAAGAGATGTTTGCTCCTTCAAATGCACAGACAACAACACAAGGCTACATGTGTAATGAAGAATCAGGCAAAATGACACCACCAGAGGAAACTAATGAAGCTCCAGTAACAGCCTCCCCCAACCAAAGGAGATCCACAACTTGTATGACAAAGAATTTAAACTAATCATCTTAAAGAAACTCAGTGAAATGCAAGAGAACACAAATAGACAATTAAACATAATCAGGAGAACAATGCATGGATATAATGAGAAATTTAATTTAAAAAGAGAAATAATAAAAAAAGAACTAAATGGAAATCTTGGAGCTGAAGAATACAGTGACAGAACTGAAAAATTCAATACAGAGCTTCAATGTTAGACTTGATCATACAGAAAAAGAAATCAGTGAACCTAAAGATAGGTCATTGGAATTAGCCAGTTGGAGGAAATAAATAAATAAATAAATATATATATATATATATATATATATATAAATAAATGAATGAATGAAAAAGAGTGAAGAAAGCTTATGTGCTTTATGGGACAACATCAAATGAGTGGACATTTACATCATGCGAGTACCAGAAGGAGAATAAACAGGTGGAAAGCTTATTTAAAGAAATAATAGCTGAGGGAGATTCAAGAAGGTGGAGGAGTAGGTGGACGTGGAGTTTATCTCTCTCCACGGATGCATCAGGAGTACATCTATAGATGCAACAATTCCCACAGAACACTGGCTGAAAACTAGCAGAAGACCTTGGACATGGAAAGGACTATAAAGGTCCCTGCATAACTGGGTAGGACAGAAAAAAAAAAGGGAGAAGGAGGAGGAGAGGAAGCAGGATGGGACGTGCACCCCGGGGCGGGGAAGCTAAAGCAGAGGAGAGATTCCTGAATTCAGGGAAACCCCCTCTCTGACGGGGAAACACCCTCTCCAACGGGGAAATCAATTGGGACAGAAGGGAAGCATTTGAAGCCGTCGGAAGAAGGTAAAGTGGCCGATCTGTGGCAGACAGGACAGAGTGAGAAATACACAGACTGTCCATACCATGGCCCTACATGCCCTGGACTGGGACATGTGTTCACAGGTGTGCAAGGGGGCTGGGAGCTGGTACGTGGGGATTGGAGAACAAGTCCAGAGCAAGAACTGCTGTGGGCTGTGGGGAGAAGGACTGAGGGGACAGGAGGGAGGAAATCAGCAGCAGGGAATGCCTATGGAGGAAGACTGGACTGCCGTGGAAGCAGGGTGCTACTGCTGATTCACACACAGGGGGAGGAGCCACTATTGTAACCTCTCTCTCCCCACATGCCGGTGCCTGCTGACAACAATAAAAGAAGCCTGCTCAGGGCTGGCTCTTGTGCACGGGCTGCTGAGCAATAAAAAAAGCCCCCTCAGATCTGGGCGTCATGCACTGGCTGCAGGGCACTTTAAAAAAAAAAGAAAGCCCTCTCAGGGCTGGCCCTCACATGCCTGCTGCTGGGTGCCAGAAAAACCCCACCCAGGGCTGGCCCTCACGTGCCTTATGCTGGGTGCCAGAAAAGGACCTCACTAGGGCCATATCTCTTGTGCCATTGCTGCCAGATTCCCTGAGCATTTGGAGCCGCCTAGGCTCCTACAATCCAAACAGTCATACCACTTCTGTGCCCGGTTCTCACAGAGACAGACCCAAGAGCTCCAAGATGGCGTCAGGACCAGACTCCTGTGGGTGGACCACACGCAGAGGTGGGGATAAAACCAGAGCTGAGCCCCAGGGACGGGATGACTAAGGAAGAAGATTGAAAATCTTTCCATCAGCTTTACAAGCTGCAGATTAAATCCCCGTGATCAGCTAGGTAGACCCTGTGTCTATGTAATATCTGAGTAGACAATAAGTGCTCCCACAAATAAAAACGGTCTAGCTCTGGCAGCTGTGGACTTTGGGGGCAAGCACACATAGGAATTTGGCCAGATCAGAGTCTGAGTGGTGCCCAGAAGGACCACAGCAGGTCTAGAGACCAGCCCAGAGGCAGAGGATGACCTCTTGGGGAGGCGGAGGTGGACTGTGGCTCACGGTGTGTGCAAGGACACTTACAGCAGAGACCCCAGGGAAACATAATTATTACTATTAATTTTATTATGTTTTGATTCATTCTGTTGTTGCTTCTAGCTTTTTTTTGTGGTTTCTTTTTTTTTCTATTTTGTTTCTTGTTTTTGTTTTAGGTTTTTTAAAATTTAGTCTTTTGGGATCTCCATGTTTTATAACATATTTCTATTTTTTTATATATATTTCTATTTTTACTTTGCTTTTCTGTTCTTCTGGGTTCTTTTCCCTTATTTTTTTCTTCCTCTTTTTCTTTAATATATTTTTCTTTTTTTAATATTCCCATTCTACTTTGCTTTTCTGTTGTCCTGTGTTTTCTTCCCTTTTTATTTTATTTTATTATTATTATTTTTTAATCATTCTTATTTTTTGTTCTGCTTCCTTGCTTCATTCTTCAGTTGGCACACTGCTTTGGTTTTGTTTTTAGGTTATGTGTTTTTGTTATTTTTAATCCTAATTGTTTGATTTCACTATTGAGTTCTTCTATTGGTCTGGTTGTCCTCTTGCTTTTTGTTTTATTTGGCTCTGTTTTTGTTTCTTTTACGTGTGTGTGTGTATCCTAGTTTCTGGTTTTGCTTGTTTGATTTTGTTTTTACCATTTCTGCAGGGTTTTGTTTGTCTTTTTTTTTTCTTTAATATGTTTCCTATTTTATTTTTTTTAATATTTCTGTTTCTACATTGCTTTTGTGTTGTTCAGTCTTCTATCACGTTTCTCTTTTACTTTTTTCTTTTTTTATATCATTTTTGTCAGTTTGTTTTGTTTCTTTGCTTCATTCTTCAGTTGGCACTCTGCTTTGGTTTTGTTTTTTGGTTTTGCGTTTTTTGTCAACTTTCTTCTTAATTGTTTGATTTCGTTCTTGGGTTCTTTTTTTTGTCTGGTTGTTCTCTTGCTATTTCATTTATTTGGTTCTGTTTTTGTTTCTTTTGTGTGTGTTTCCTTGTTTCTGTTTGTTTGATTTTACTTTTTACCACTTGTCTGGGGTTTTGTTAGTCTTCTTTTTTTTAATCCCCTTTATTGCCAGGATGAGTGACTTTTGGGGTCTTGGTCCCTCGACAAGAAGTTGGGCCTGAGGCTCTGGAATGGGAGCACCAAGTCCAGGATGCTGGACCACTTGAGAATTCTTGGCCTCATGGAAGATTAGTCACTGAGAGCTCTAACATAGGCCTCTATCTGAATCCAAGACCCAACTGGCAGCAGCTCCCAGCACTGGATGCCTTACACCAAACAACAACCAAGACAGGAACACAAACCCACCCATCAGCACACAGACAACCTAAAGTCATACTAAGCTCACAGACACCCCAAAACACACCACCTGACAAGGCCCTGCTCATCAGAAGGAAAAGACTCAGCTCCACCCAGCAGAACGCAGGCACCAATCCCTCCCATCAAGAAGCCTACACAAGACACTGGACCAACGCCATCACCAGGGGCAGAAAACAGAAACAAGAGGAACTATGACCCTTCAACCTAGGGAAAGGAGACCTCAAATACTGTAAAATAGACAAAATGAGAAGACAGAGAAAAATCTTACAGGTAAAGGAGCAAGATAAAAACACACAAGACCAAATAAATGAAGAGGAAATAGGCAATGCACCTGAAAAAAAATTCAGAGTAATGAGAGTAAAGATGATACAAAATCTTGGAAATAGTATAGAGAAAATACAAGAAGCATTTAACAAGGACCTAGAAGAACTAAAGAGCAAACAAACAGTAATGAACAACAAAATAACTGAAATTAAAAATACTCTAGAAGGAATCAATAACAGAATAACTGAAGAAGAAGAAGAGATAAGTGAGCTGGAAGATAGAATGGTGGAAATAACTGCCCCAGAGCAGAATAAAGAAAAAACAATGAAAAGAATGGAGGAGAGTCTCAGAGACCTCTGGGACAACATTAAATGAACCAATATTCGAATTATAGGCATCCCAGAGGAAGAAGAAAAGAAGAAAGGGTCTCAGAAAATATTTGAAGAGATTACAGTTGAAAACTTCCCCAACATTGAAAGGAAATAGTCAGTCAAGTCCATGAAGCACAGAGAGTCCCATACAGGATAAATCCAAGGAGAAAAAATGCCGAGACACATGTTAATCAAACTAACAAAAATTAAACAAAAAGAAAAAATATTAAAAGCAGCAAGGGCAAAGCAACAAAAATATACAAGGGAATCTCCATAAAGTTAACACCTGATCTTTCACTAGAAATTCTACAGGCCAGAAGGGAGTGGCAAGATATATGTAAAATGATGAATGGGAAAAATCTACAAACAGGATTACTCTACCCAGCGTGGATCTCATTCAGCTTCAACAGAGAGATCAAAAGCTTTACAGACAAGCAAAATTTAAGAATTCAGCACCATGAAACCAGCTTTACAACAAATGCTAAAGGAAATTCTCTAGGCAGGAAACACAAGAGAAGGAAAAGACTTACAAAAACAAACCCAAAACAATTAAGAAAATGGTAATAGGGACAGACATATTGACAATTACCTTAAATGTAAATGGATTAAATACCCCAACCAAAAGACACAGATTGGCAGAATGGATACAAAAGCAAGACCCATATATATGCTGTCTACAAGAGACCCATTTCAGGCATAAGAACACATACAGACTGAAAGTGAGGGGATGGAAAAAGATATTCCATGCAAAAGGAAAACAAAAGAAAGCTGGAGTAGCAATACTTATATCAGACAAAATAGACTTTAAAATAAAGACTATTATAAGAGACAAGGAAGGACACTATGTAACGATCAAGGGATCAATCCAAGAAGAAGATATAACAATTGTAAATATCTATGCACCCAATATAGGAGCACCTCAATACATAAGGCAAATGCTAACACCCATAAAAGGGGAAATCAACAGTAACACAGTAATAGTAGGTGACTTTAACAGCCCACTGGTATGGAGGCCAGCAGGGTTTACAAGTGTGGTCCTACATGTCTATATATACTTGCATACTTCAAAAGCTGCTGCCTGAGAATTGGGCTACCAATCAGGCTGAAAATAGGTACTGACTAAGAAACTTCCCTTTGGGACACTGACAGGTCTTGGCACACCCTCAAAAACTAAAAGCAATTTAAAATAAAATAAAATAGGCTGCTTGGACAATCACAAAAGTTCATGAGACTATCAAGGGCTAAGGCAAGGCTGAATGATAAAGTTTATCTCCTACATGAGGCCAGTTCTTCAAGACTGGGAGAGGTAGCTAGCTGGTTCATAGAATACATAGAAACAAACACAGAGAGGCAAGCAGAATGAGGGAACAAAGGAATATGTTCTAAGCAAAAGAACAAGGTTAAACCTCAGAAAAAAGCATTAATGAAGTGGAGATCATTCATTTACCTGATAAAGAATTCAAGGAAATGGTCATAAAGATGCTCACTGAATTTAGGAGAAGAATGGATGAATATAACGAGAATTTTTTTAAGTGATAGAAAATATAGAAAAGAACCAATCAGAAATGAATAATACAATAACTCAATTGAAAAATACACTAGACGGGTTCAACGGCAGACTAGATAAAACAGTAGAAAGGATCACTGATGTTGAAGATAAGGCAGTGGAGCTCACCCAATCAGAATAGCAAAAAGAAAACAAAACTCAAAAGTGAAGATACTTAAGAGGCTTATGAGACAACATCAAGCATA
Organism: Eschrichtius robustus; assembly: GCF_028021215.1. NCBI lineage: Eukaryota > Metazoa > Chordata > Mammalia > Artiodactyla > Eschrichtiidae > Eschrichtius > Eschrichtius robustus. The sequence continues at coordinate 73,802,898 of NC_090845.1, read as the reverse complement.
ACAATATTCACATTGTAGGGGGTCCAGAAGAATAGAGAGAGAAAGGGGAAGAAAAATTATTTGAAGCAATAATGGTTGAAAATTTCTCTAACAAACACAAAGAAGGAATCAGACATCAGATCCCAGGAGCCAGGAGAGTTCCAAATAAACAGAACCCAAAGTGATTCACACCAAGACATATTATAATTAAAATGGCAGAAGCTAAAGATAAAGATATAATCTTAAAAGCAGAAAGATAAAACTACTTTTATGTACAAAGAAACTTCCATAAGACTATGAGCAGATTTTTCCATCAGAAATTTTGCAAGGCAAAAGAGAGTGGCACAATATATTCAAAGTGCTGAAACGAAAAATCTTCCAACCAAGACTACTCTACCTGGGAAAATAATCATTCGTAATTGAAGTAGAGATAAAGAGTTTTCCAGACAAGCAAAGCTAAAGGAGTTCATCACCATAAAACCAGTCTTACAAGAAATGTTAAAGGGAATTTGTTAACCTTAAAAAGAAAAGGCATTACTTAGTAATGAAGAAACTCATGAAAGTATAGATCTCACTGGTAAAGGTAAATATATAGTAAAGGTAGTAGATTAATCACCTATAAAGATAGTGTGAAAGTTAAAAGACAAAAGTAGTAAAAATAACTATAATTACAATCATTAGGGATACACAAGATAAAAAGAGGTAAAATATGACATCAAAACATAAAAGGTAGGGGGGAGGAAAATGTATTGTTTTAGAATGCATTCAAACTTAAGTTGTTAGTAGACTTAATAAATGTAGGTTATTTTATGTGAGCTCCATGGTAGCTACAAGCAAAAACCAATAGTAGACACACAAAAGATAATGAGAAAGTAATCTCAGTATATGTCACAAAAAGTCATCAAACCACAAAGGAAGAGAACAAGAGAAGAAGAAAGGAACAGAGAGGAACTACAAAACAGCCAGGAAACAATTAACAAAATGACAATAAGTATATAACTATCGATAATTACTGTAAATGTAAATTGACTAAATGCTCCAATCAAAAGACTTTGTGGTTGAATGGATAAAAGAACAAGACACATCTATATGCTGCCTACAAGAGACTCACTTAAGGTTTTAGAACACACACAGACTAAAAGTGAAGGGATGGAAAGAGATGTTCCATACAAATGGGGACCAAAAGAAAGCTGAGGTAGCTATGCTTATCTCAGACAAAATAGACTTTAAAACAAAGACTGTAATAAAAGGCAAAGAAGGGCATTACACAATGATGAAGGGGTGAATCCACCAAGAGTATATAACACTGGTAAGTATTTATGCACCCAACATAGGAACACATAAATATATAAGCAAATAGTAACAGACATAAAAGGATAGAGAGCAATACAATAATAGTAGAGGACTTTAATACCACACTTAAATCAATGGATAGATCATCCAGACAACAAAATCTATAAGGAAACACTGACCTTAAACAACACATTAGACAGGATGAAATTAACAGATATACACAGAATATTTCATCCAAAAGCAGCAGAATACACATTCTTCTGATGTGCACATGAAATATTCTCCAGGATAGATCATATGTGGCCTAACATATCCACCAAAGAAATCTTAATAATTTAAGAAGATTCAAATCACATCAAGCATCTTTCTTGACCACAATCTTATGAAACTAGAAATCAAACACAATAAGAAAATTGAAAATTTTACAAATATGTAGAGATTAAGCAGCATACTATTGAACAACCAATGGGTCAATGAAGAATTCAAAGGAGAAACCAAGAATAGCCTTGACAAAAGTGAAAATGGAAATATAACATACCAAAATGTATGGGATACAGCAAGAGCAGTTCCAAGAGGTAAGTTCATAGCAATATATTCCTACCTCAAGAAACAAGAAAAATAGCAAATAAACAGTCGGTCTTTACATCTCAAGGAACTAGGGGAAAAAATGAAGCCCAAAGTTAGAAGAAAGAAATAACAAAGATGAGAGTGAAAATAAATCAAATAGAGACTAAAAAGACAATTAAAAAGATCAAGAAAACTAGCAGCTTGTTTTTTGAAAAGATAAACAAATTTGATAAACTCTTAGTTAGACTCACCAAGAAAATAGAGGGCTTCAAAAAATAAAATCAGAAATGAAAGAGGATATATTACAACTGTTTCCAAAAAATACAAAGGATAATAAGAGATTCTGAACAATTACATGCCATAAAATTGAACAACCTAGAAAAATGGATAAATTCCTAAAATCATACAGCCTACAAAGCTAAATCATACAGCCTACAAAGCTGAATCATGAAGAAATTGAAAATCTGAATAGACTTATTACTAGTAAGGAGATTGAAACAGTAATCAAAAAAAAAAATCAATGTTAAAATTTCAGGACCAGACCAGATGGCTTTACTGATGACTTCTACCAAACATTCAAAAAAGAATTAATAACAACATCTCTCAATCTTTTCCAAAAAATTGAAGAGGAGGAAATGCTTCTAAACTAATTTTACAAGGCCAGGATTACCCTGATACCAAAACCAGAAAAGGACACCACAAGAAAATAAAATTACAGGCCAATATCCAAGGAACACAGATGCAAAAATGCTCAAAAAATATTAGCAAGCCAAATTCAACAATACATTAAAAGTATAATAAACCATGATCAAGTAGAATTTATTCCAGGGATGCAAGGATAGTTCACCATCTGGAAATCAATCAACGTGATACACCATATTAACAAAATGAAGAACAAAAAATATATGATCGTCTCAATAGATACAGGAAAAGCATCTGAAGAAATTCAGCATCCATTTATGATAAAAACTGAACAAACTGGGTATAGAGGGAACTACATCAACAAAATAAAAGCTATATAAGACAAGCCCACAGCTAACATTGTACTCAATAGTGAAGAGCTGAAAGTTTTCCTCTAAGGTCAGGAACAAGACAAGAATGCTCGCTCTAGTTCCCTTTATTCAAAATAGTACTGGAAGTCCTAGGCAGAGCATTTAGGCAAGAAAAAGAAATAAAAGGCATCTAAATTGGAAAGAAAGAAGTAAAACTGTCACTATTGACAGATGACAAGATTTTATATATGGAATACCCTAAAAATTCCACCAAATAAGTGTTAGAACTTATAAACAAATTCAGTAAAGCTGCAGGATACAAAATCAATATGAAAAAGTCTATGTGTTTCTATAGACCGACAATGAACTATCAGAAAAGAAATGAAGAATAAAATACCATTTACAATTAAATCAAAAATAATAAAATACTTAGTGATAAATTTAATCAAGGAGGTGAAAGACATACACTTAAAACTCTAAGACACTGTTGAAATAAAGGAGAAACAAATAAATGGAAAGATATTCCATGCATATATGTTGGAAGATTAATATTATGAAAATGGCCATACTACCCAAAGCAATCCACAGAGTCAGTGCAATCCCTATCAATATTCCAATGGCATTTTTCACAGAAATAGAGCAAACAATTCTAAAATTTGTATGGAACCACAAAAGACCCTGAATAGTCAAAGCAAGCTTGAGAAAGAAGAACATAGTTAGAGGCACCATGCTCCCTGATTTCAAATTACATTACAAAGCTATGCTAATCAAAATTGGAATTGGCATAAAAACAGTCATATAGCTCAAAGAAACAGAATAGAGAGCCCAGAAATATACCCATGCATATATAGTCAATTAAATTTTGACAAAGGAGGCAAAAATACATAATGGGGACAGAACTATCTCTTTAATACATGTGTTTGGGTAAACCTGACAACCACACAAAAAATAATAAAACTGACCATTATCTTACACCATACACAAAATTTAGCTTAAAATGGATTAAATACTTGAATGTAAGACCTGAAATCATAAAACGTCTAGGTGGTAAGCTACTTGACTTCACTCTTAGAAATGATTTTTTGGATCTGACTCCAAAGGCAACAAAAGCAAAAATAAATAAGTGGGGCTACATCAAACTAAAAAGCTTCTGCACCACAAAGGAAATCATCAACACAATGAAAAGGCAATCTACTGAATGGGAGAAAGTATTTGCAAATCATATATCTGATAAGATGTTAATATCCAAAATATATAAAGAACTCATAAAATTCAACAGCAAAAACAAACCAATAATCCAATTAAAAATGGGCAGAAGACCTGAATAGGCATTCTTCCAAAGAAGACATTCAGGTGGACAACAGGCACATGAAAAGATGCTCAACATCACTAATCATCAGGGAAATGCAAATCAAAACCACAGTGAGATATGACCTCATACCCATTAGAATGGCTATTATCTAAAATACAGGAAATAACAAGTGTTGGTGAGGATGTGAAGTAAAGGGAATCCTTGTGCATTATTATTATGGAAAACATTATAGAGGTTTCTCAAAAAATTAAAAATAGATGTACCATGTGACCCAGAAATTCCACTTCTGGGGATTTAATTGAAGAAAACAAAAACATTAATTTGAAAAGATATATGCACTTCCATGTTCACTGCAGCATTATTTACATTAGCCAAAATATGGAAACAACCTAAGCTTTCCCTCAAAGGATGAATGAATTACAAATAGGTGATATATATATATATATATATATATATATATATATAGTATATAGTACTGATATATAGTATACTATATATATATATATATATATATATATATATATATATATATATATATAAATACTATTTAGTCATAAAGAAGAATGAAATCTTACCATTTGTGACAACATGGATGGAGTTTGAGGTCATTATGCTAAGTGACATAAGTCAGAATAAAGAAAAACAGATACCATATGATCTCACTAAGAAGTATAGAGAGCAGATTGGTGGTTATCAGAGGGAAGGGGGGATGGGGGGGTAAAATGAGTGAAGGGAGTCAAAAGGTACACACTTCCTGTTATAAAATAAATGTCATGGGGATGTAATGTATAGCATGTTGACCATAGTTAATAATACTGTATTACATTTTGAAAGTTGCTAAGAGAGCATACCTTAAAAGTTTTCATCATAAAAAATAATTGTAACTATGTAAGGTGATGGATGATAATTAGACTTATTGTGGTGATCATTTCACAATGTATGCAAATATCAAATCATTATGTTGTACACCTGAAACTAATATAATATTGTCAATTATACCTCAAAAATAATCAGGGAAATGCAAGTTAAGTACACAATAATATACCATTTTACATCACTCAATTGGCAAAAATTGTAATGTCAGACAATGCAAAATATTGAAGAAAGTAGATCAATAGGATCTCTTACATCGCTGGGGGAGCATATGAATTGGTACACCTAATTTGGAAAATAACTAAACATCACTTTGAAAGTTGAACATCTGTATACCCTACAATCCAGCAATTTATTAATCTTCCTCCTAAAGATACTTGTGCAGTATAACAGAAAATATATAGTAAAATACCCATAATCAGCACTGTCGATTTAGCACATACCAAAAAAAAAAAAAAAAAATAAGAAAAACTACAAGTCACCTAAGAATCCATTGATAAGAGAATTATAAAAATAACTATGGCATACTCACAGTGGAATATTATAAAGCAGCGAAAATGAAGGCACTTTAGTCACATAAAATAAGATGAATGGATCTTAGAATAATAATATTGTGAGGATAAAGCAAGTACCAGAAAGCTACACACATTTTAGTACCTTTTAAAAAATTGCTACAGCATAATCAAAGCTAAACATTATATTATTTAGCTATACATACTTATATGATAAAATTGTTAATTTTTTAAAATCACTGAATCATTATTATTTTTTTTTTTTTGGCTGCACTGCACGCCTTGTGGGATCTCAGTTTCCCGACCAAGGATTGAACCCAAGCCACGGCAGTGAAAGCTTGGAATCCTAACCACTAGGCAGCCAGGGAACTCCTTAAAATTATTTTTAAAAAGACAGAAATATTCAGTTAGGGGAGAGGCATGTGGGATGAAATAGGGAAGATTTGGGGGTTTATGGGTATTCATTAGTTTATTAATTATAAACCTACTTTTAAAATCTAAAGTAAAATTTAAAGAAAGTATATTCCATATGTTAAAATATTTAAGCAGCAATTTGCAAAGAAAATGGTATAATGAAATCCCATTTTTGCTTTTAAAAATCACAATATGATATCTTATGTGTGTTTATATTATTTTTAATTAGTATAGGAAGAAAAAGCTTCAAGAAAAACACCAAACAGTTAATAATAATTACTTCTGGGGGAGGGTGTGATTTTCTTGGAGGAACAGAGGCATTGGGGACTTTCATATTTTACACCTCTGTACTATATGAATTTTAAATTATAAAATCTTTAGAAATGAAATATGAAGATGTGAGGTAGATATTTATAAGTAACATTTTTCTTGCTACTAAATAATAGTGTCATTTTAAAACCCCTTTAAAAGTCATGATTAAGCTAAAGGATTTCTTGCCAGTACATACCATGCACCCCTACACACACCACAGCTCAAAATATAAATGCATGCGAATATAAAGAAGTACACTCTAAAATCCAGCTTGCCATGTAAGAAATTCATGTTATGGAAGCACCAAATGACCAATGAAAATCAAAGGCCAAATTTCACAATGCCTCCTGCATTACTACTAAAAATCTATTCTTATTAAATGTAAGGCATCAGTGAAACCATGGCTTTGTATTTCATATCTATAAACACAATGAAACAATGAAAGAATCACAATCCTCACATAAGAAATACAATTCAAAACACTTTATTCATAAAATTCTGGGGGGGGGCGAGACCTTCAAGATGGCAGAGGAGTAAGACGTGGAGATCACCTTCCTCCCCACAAATACATGCGAAATATATCTACATGTAGAACAACTCCTACAGAACACCTACTGAATGCTGGCAGAAGACCTCAGACTTCCCAAAAGGCAAGAAACTCCCCACGTACCTGGGTAAGGCAAAATAAAACAGAAAAAAAACAGAGACAATAGAATAAGGAGGGGACCAGCACCTCTGGGAGGGAGCTGTGAAGGAGGAAAAGTTTCCACACACTAGGAAGCCCCTTCACTGGCTGAGACAGGGCGAAGGGTGGGGGGAAGTTTCGGAGCCAAAGAGAGCACAGCAACAGGGGTGAAGAGGGCAAAGAAGAGAGATTCCCGCACAGAGGATCGGTGCCAACCAGCATTCACCAGCCTGAGAGGCTTGTCTGCTCACCCACTGGGGCAGGTGGGGGCTGGGAGCTGAGGCTCTGGCTTCGGAGTTCAGATCCCAGGGAGAGGACTGGGGCTGGCTGTGTGAGCACAGCCTGAAGGGTGCTAGTGCACCACAGCTAGTCAGGAGGGAGCCCTGGAAAAAATCTGGAACTGCCTAAGAGGCAAGAGACCATTGTTCTGGGGTGCGTGAGGAAAGGTGATTCAGAGCACTGCCTAAACGAGCTCCAGAGACAGGCACCAGCCACGCCTATCAGTGCAGACACCAGAGATGGGCATGAAATGCTAAGGCTACCACTGCAGCCACCAAGAAGCCTGTGTGTAAGGACAGGTCACTATTCACACTTCCCCTCCCAGGAGCCTGTGCAGCCCGCCACTGCCAGGGTCCCGGGATCCAGGGACAACTTCCCCAGGAGAACACACAGTGCACCTCAGGCAGTTGCAACATCACACCAGGTTCTGTGCTGCAGGCTCGCCCCTCATTCCATACCCCTCCTTGGCCCCAGCCTGAGTGAGTCAGAGCACACTAATCAGCTGCTCCTTTAACCCTGTCCTGTCTGAGCAAAGAACAGATGCCCTCAGGCGACCTACATGTAGAGGCAGGGCCAATCCACAGCTGAACCCCAGGAGCTGTGAAAACAAAGAAGAAAAAGGGAAATTTCTACCAGCAGCCTCAGGAGCAGCAGATTAATTCTGCACAATCAACTTGATATACGCTGCATCTGTGGAATACATGAATCAACATCAAATCATCACAAAATTGAGGTGGTGGACTTTGTGCGATTTTGTCTGTACAGATTTGATTTTACCATTTGTCCTAGGGTTCTGTCTGTCAGTTTTTTGTTTTCTTTTTGTTTTTTAGTATACTTTTTTAGTGCTTGTTATCATTGGTGGATTTGTTTTTTGCTTTGGATGCTCTCTTCTTTCTTCCTTTCTTTTTTTAAATTATTTTTTAATTCTTTTAATTTTTAATAGTTTTTTAAAGATTTTTATCTTAATAACTTAAATTGATTTTCTTTTTTTCTTTCTTTCTTTTTTTTTTTTCCTACCTTTTCTTCTGAGCTGTGTGGCTGACAGGATCTTGGTGCTCCGGCTGGGTGTCAGGCCTGTGCCTCTGAGGTGGGAGAGCCGAATTCAGGACATTGGTCAACAAGAGACCTCCCGACTCCATGTAATATCAAACAGTGTAAGCTCTCCCAGAGATATCCATCTCAGCACTAAGACCCAGCTCCACTCAACAACCACCAAGCTACAGTGCTGGACACCTTACACCAAACAACTACCAAGACAGGAACACAATCACAACTGCTAGCAGAGACACTGCCTAAAATCATAATAAGGTCACAGACACCCCCAAAACACACCACCGGATGCAGTCCTGCCCACCAGAAAATAAGATCCAGCCTCATCCACTAGAACATAGGCACCAGTCGCCTTCACCAGGAAGCCTACACAACCAACTGAACCAACCTTAGCCACTGGGGGCAGACACCAAAAACAACAGGAACTACGAACCTGCAGCCTGCAAAAAGGAGAACCCAAATCCAGTAAGTTAAGCAAACTGAGAAGACAAAAAAACACACAGGAGATGAAGTAGCAAAGTAAAAACCCACCAGACCAAACCAATGAAGAGGAAATAGGCAGTCTACCTGAAAAAATAATTCAGAGTAATGATAGCAAAGATGATCAAAATCTTCGAAAGAGAATGGAGAAAATAAAAGAAACATTTAACAAGGACACAGAAGAACTAAAGAGCAAACAAACAATGACAAAAAACACAATAAATGAAATTAAAAATCCTCTACAAGGAATAAATAGCAGAATAACTGAGGCAGAAGAACGGATCGTTGACCTGGAAGATAAAATAGTGGAAACAACTACCACAGAGCAGAAAAAAGAAAAAAGAATGAAAAGAATTGAGGACAGTCTCAGAGACCTCCGGGAAAATATTAAACTGAACAACATTCAAATTATATGCGTCCCAGAAGAAGAAGAGAAAAAGAAAGGGACTGAGAAAATATTTGAAGAGATTATAGTTGAAATATTACTTAATATGGGAAAGGAAATAGTCAATAAGGTCCAGGAAGCACAGAGAGCCCCATACAAGATAAATCCAAGGAGAAACACGCCAAGACACATATTAAGCAAACTATCAAAACTTAAATACAAAGAAAAAATATTAAAAGCAGCAAGGGAACAACAACAAATAACGTACAAGGGAATCTCCATAAGGTTAACAGCTGATCTTTCAGAATAAACTCTGCAAGCTAGAAGGGAGTGGCAAGACATATTTAAAGTGATGAAAGGGAAAAACCTACAACCCCAAGATTACTCTACCCAGCAAGGATCTCATTCCGATTTGACGGAGAAATCAAAACCTTTACAGACAAGCAAAAGCTAAGAAAACTCAGCACTACCAAACCAGCCCTACAACAAATGCTAAAGGAACGTCTCTAGGCAGGAAACATAAGAGAAGGAAAAGACCTACAATAACAAGTCCAAAACAATAAAGAAAATGGTAATAGGAACATACATATTGATAACTACCTTAAATGTAAATGGATTAAATGCTCCAACCAAAAGACATAGACTGGTGAACGGATATAAAAACAAGACCCATATATATGCTGTCTACAAGAGACCCACTTCAGACCTAGGAACCCATACAGACTTTCTTTATTGGACATTCCATCCAAGAACAAAAGAATACACTGTCTTCTCAAGTGCTCATGGAACATTCTCTAGGATAGATCATATCTTGGGTCACTACTCAAGCCTTGGTAAGTTTAAGATAACTGAAATCGTATCAAGTATCTTTCCTGACCACAACGTTATGGGATTAGATATCAATTACAGGAAAAAATCTGTAAAAAATGCAAGCACATGGAGGCTAAACAATACACTAATAAATAACCAAGAGATCACTGAAGAAATCAAGGAGGAAATTAAAAAAATACCTAGAAACAAATGACAATGAAAACACGATGACCCAAAACTTATGGGATGCAGCAAAAGCAGTTCTGAGACGGAAGTTTATAGCAAAACAATCCTAACTCAATAAACCAGAAACGTATCAAATAAACAACCTAACTTTACACTTAAAGCAATTAGAGAAAGAAGAACAAAAAAACAACCCAAAGTTAGCAGAAGGAAAGGAATTAATAAAGATCAGATTAGAAGTAAATGAAAAAGACATTAGAGAAACAATAGCAAAGATAAATGAAACTAAAAGCTGGTTCTTTGAGAATATACAAAAAATTGATAAACCATTAGAGAGACTCATCAAGAAAAAAAGGGAAAAGACTCAAATTAATAAAATTAGAAATGGAAGAGGAGAAGTAACAACTGACACTGTAGAAATACAAAGGATCATGAGACATTACTACAATCAAATATATGCCAATAAAATGGACAACCTGGAAGAAATGGACAAATTCTTAGAAAAGCACAACCTTCTGAGACTGAGCCAGGGAGAAATAGAAAATAGAAACAGACCAATCACAAGCACTGAAATTGAAACTGTGATTAAAAATCTTCCAACAAACAAAAGCCCAGGACCAGATGGCTTCACAGGCGAATTATATCAAACATTTAGAGAAGACCTAATACAGATCCATCTCAAACTCTTCCAAAATATTGCAGAGGGAGGAACACTCCCAAACTCATTCTACTAGGCCACCATCACCCTGATACCAAAACCAGACAAAGATGTCACAAAGAAAGAAAACTACAGGCCAATATCACTGATGAACATAGATGCAAAAGTCCTCAACATAATACTAGCAAACAGAATCCAACAGCTCTTTAAAAGGATCATACACTATGATCAAGTGGGGTTTATCCCAGGAATGCAAGGATTCTTCAGTATATGAAAATCAATCAATGTGATAAACCATATTGAAAAATTGAAGGAGAAAAACCATATGATCATCTCAATAGATGCAGAAAAAGCTTTTGACAAAATTCAACAACCATTTATGATAAAAACCCTCCAGAAAGTAGGCATAGAGGGAACTTACCTCAACATAACGAAGGCCATATATGACAAACACACAGCCAACATCGTTCTAAATGGTGAATGACTGAAAGCATTTCCTCTAAGACCAGGAACAAGACAAGGCTGTCCACTCTCACCACTATTATTCAACACAGTTTTGGAAGTTTTAGCCACAGCAACCAGAGATGATAAAGAAATAAAAGGAATCCAAATTGGAAAAGAAGAAATAAAGCCGTCACTGTTTGCAGATGACATGATACTATACATAGAGAGTCTTAAAGATGCTACCAGAAAACTACTTGAGCTAATCAATGAATTTGGTAAAGTATCAGGATACAAAGTTAATGCACGGAAATCCTCTGTATTTCTGTACAATAACAATGAAAAATCTGAAGGAGAAATTAAGGAAACACTCCCATTTACCATTGCAACAAAAAGAATAAGATACCTAGGAATACACCTACCTAAGGAGACAAAAGACCTGTATCCAGAAAATTATAAGAGAGTGATGAAAGAAATTAAAGATGATACAAACAGATGGAGAGATATACCATGTTCCTGGATTGGAAGAATCAACATTGTGAAAATGACTATACTACCTAAAGCAATCTACAGATTCAATGTAATCCCTATCAAACTACCCATGACATTTTTCACAGAACTAGAACAAAAAGTTCACAAGTTGTATGGAAACACAAAAGACCCCGAATACCCAGAGCAATCTTGAGAAAGAAAAACGGAGCAGGAGGAATCAGGCTCCTAGACTTCAGACTATACTCCAAAGCTATAGTAATCAAGATAGTATGGTACTGGCACAAAAACAGAAATACAGATCAATGGAACAGGGTAGAAAGCCCAGAGATAAACCCACGCACTTATGGTCAACTTATTTTTGCTAAAGGAGGCAAGAATATACAATGGAGAAAAAACAGCCTCTTCAATAAGTGGTGCTGGGAAAACTGGACAGTTACATGTAAAAGAATGAAATTATAATACTCCCTAACACCATACACAAAAATAAACTCAAAATGGATTAAAGACCTAAATTTAAGGCCAGACACTATAAAACTCTTGGAGGAAAACATAGGCAAAACTCTCTATGACTTAAATCACAGCAAGATCCTTTTTGACCCACCTCCTAGAGAAATGGAAATAAAAACAAAAATCAACAAATGGGTCCTAGTGAAACTTAAAAGCTTTTGCACAGCAAAGGAAACCATAAAAAAGACAAAAAGACAACCCTCCGAATGGGAGAAAATATTTTCAAATGAATCAACTGACAAAGGAATAATCTCCAAAATTTACAAGCAGCTCATGCAGCTCAATATCAAAAAATCAAACAACCCAATCCAAAAAAGGGCAGAAGACCCAAAAAGACATTTCTCCAAAGAAGATATACCGATTGCCAACAAATACGTGAAAGGATGCTAAACATCACTAATCATTAGAGAAATCAAATCAAAACTACAATGAGGTTGCACCTTACACTGGTCACCATGGCCATCATCAAAAATTCTGCAAACATTAAATGCTGGAGAGGGTGTGGAAAAAAGGCAACCCTCTTGCACTGTTGGTGGGAATGCAAACTGATACAGCCACTATGGAGAACAGTATGGAGGTTCCTTAAAAAACTAAAAACAGAGCTACCACAGGACCCAGCAAACCCACTACTGGGCATATATCCTGAGAAAACCATAATTCAAAAAGAGTCATGTACCACAATGTTCATTGCAGCACTATTTAAAATAGCCAGGGCATGGAAGCAACCTAAGTGTCCATCGATCAATGAATGGATAAATCACATGTGGCACATATATAGAGTGGAATATTACTCAGCCATAAAAAGAAAAGAAATTAAGTTATTTGTAATGGGGTGGATGGACCTAGAGTCCGTCATACAGAGTGAACTAATCCAGAAAGAGAAAAACAAATACCATATGCTAATGTATATGTATGGAATCTAAAAAAATTAAAAAATATAAATGGTTCTGAAGAACCTAGAGGTAGGACAGGAATAAAGACACAGCCATAGAGAATGGACTTGAGGACACGGGGATTGGGAAGCGTAAGCTGGGACGAAGTGAGAGAGTGCCTGGACATATATACATTACCAAATGTAAAATAGATAGCTAGTGGGAAGCAGCCACATAGCACATGGAGATCAGCTTGGTGCTTTTTGACCACCTATAGTGGTGGGATATGGAGAGTGGGAGGGAGATGCAAGAGGGAGGACATATGGGGATATATGTATATGTATAGCTGATTCACTTTATTATAAAGCAGAAACTAACAAAAATAATATTTGGAGACTTGGGGAAATTATATATGTGTTTGAAATTCGAACAGGGGGATTCAGATTTATATTTTGTTACTTTTATTATACCCTTATCACTACCTTTCTAAATGTACCCTTAAAAATTAAATTTAAAAGTGCAAAAAAAATAGAAGAATAATTAAATTAGTTCTATCAATTTCTGTGAGCTGAAGTAAGAACAATGGGTGGACACCCACAGAATAGACGATTTTATATAATTGTAAGAGAGAATTTTCCAACAGTGAGGTCTATAATGAACTTCCCAGGTATATAGGATTCCTAGCTGAAGGTATATGAGCCTAGGCTATATAGATATGTGGTATAAAGAAAAGAGCATGGGTTTTGGTGTTACAATAACCTGAGTCCACATTCCATCTGTGCAACTTATTAGTTGTGTGACCTTGAACAAGTAACTTAAACTCCATCAGCCTCAGTTTCCTTATCTGTAAAATGTACTCACATGAAAGGGATTATGAGAATAAAATAAAATAAAATAAATGTTAAGCAATGAACACAGTATTTGGCATATATCTGGCCATCTTTCATATATGAGAATTGATTCATATACTAGAATGGATGGTTGGACCAAAACTAAAGTGTTTTCCAAGTCTAACAATATATGAATTCCATGATATTTTTAATTTTACTTGAAGTATATGAAAATTAGATCCCAAAGATGACATCTGAGACAATATGTAATCAAGTTATGCTTTTTTACAAAGAACCAAATATTAGTATCAGATATTAGGCACTTAGGAAGTCTTAAAACAGATTATGCCAAAGAGAAAGACAAGGATAAAATTTTCCTTTCTCCTGCATGTCCATCCATCACTGTAATGTCAGTACGATTTTTGATGAAGAAGCATGTCTCAGAGAGAAGACATTGCTATAATTATTATGCCTGAGCAGTGTGGCCCAAAATATCCTTTAGATTTTAAGTGTTTTTTATTAGTCTCCAAAAGCTGACATGTTTTAATATCATGTGCTTTATTCAAGTCTATGAACATCTCCTGTATTTCACATAAATACTTTACTTTCAGGTCCCATATGGAGCAGTGAGAGAGAAAAACAGAGCAAGAGAAAATAAAAATGGTCAGCAAGAGAAAATCTGAATCATAACAGAAAATATAACGGAAGAGGAGAGCAAGGTAAATGCTTATAGAAAACAGGGTGAAAAATAAAGAAAACATTAGGTAACATATTGCATGTTTATTAAAATATTATCAAAAAACATTTAAATCTATTTCTCTACATTTAAGAAGTAATATCTATTATAAATCTCAAAATTTCTTTCATCTGTGCAAAATATTGTTCCTACAGACTTTCAGTCTGAGCTGATAATGAGAAAGATGTAATTATGCTTTATGGCAGATACAGAATACTGAGCCATTTCATTTTCAACAATATCTTTGGTGACTACTAGTTTGTTACTGAAGTTGAATTCAGTTTATACTCAACTAAAAAAAAAAAAAAATGCTTCAAGAGCAAAGTCTCTTGTCCCTAGGAAAAAAGTGTCAAGTAGCCTGTTTTCCTCCTCTTCTTCTCTAGTTTTCCCCTCTATGGACTCAATGTCCTCATGCTTTATTTCGACTTGACTTCACCAAAAACCCGTTTTTCAGAAAGGACACCCAAAACATTCTTGCACTTAAAAGGAAAACGTGAACTTGCTTAACATTGTATATACGACAGGGAATTTTTCATTCTGACAAGGAGCAAGTCGTAAAGCCAAATAAATTACATTCAAGCATCAGCAAACTGTAAAAGGAGGTAGTTTTTAAGGCAGAAGGGTCTTTCCTTTGTGCCATATATTATGTTAAAAACGGGAATTGCTATTCAATGCTTTCTTTTGGTATGAAACAACTGCTAAGCAACGAACAAAACAAAACACAAAAGCTAAAAAACTACTCTTAAATATTTACAGTTTTATGAGTGAACCTATTAAACTTGCTTCAAATGAATATTAAATTGATCTAGAAAGGAAGAAATATAATTAATTAATTCTAATTGTTTCAGCCATATCTGAAATACTTCAGGCAATCCATAATTCTAGAGACTAGTATCATAGTTTTTTTCTAAATAAAGAACAAACATAGGTACCCAAGGCAGTAGGTGTAGGTGAAAGGTTTCTTTCACTGGGGCTTATTGAAGAAAAAATATTTCCCCAACAGTGGAGTTTTATGAAGGTGAATTTATCTATGCTAATATTTGACATGAATAATTTCATATAACTTTGACTTATTAAGTATATTAAGGCCTGTTCTCTTATAAACACCAAAGAACAGTTAGTCTCTGCCAAAAGAAAACTGCACACAAACAAATTATTTATCAGAGGAAGAATATTCCAAATCGGAAATGTGAATAAAGGAACTATGTTTTGTTTTTGTTTCAGAATATGCTGAAAAGATACTGCTTATACTTGCCAATTATAGTTATACCTTTTATAGTTTTTTTCTGTCTCACAATTTAGAATACTATCTTCTATAAGAAATATTTAATTTTTTATTGTTTCATCCAATTTAATTTGTGTAACACAAAATATAAAACAAATATGCTTTAAACATTCACTATATACAGTGTGTGTGTGTCTATACTTTTCTACAGTGTACTAAAGGAAATATAATTATTGGGTACTCTAGTATTAAAAAGACTATAGTATATTTTAAATATTTTATTTTATAAAACAAAATCTTGGGAGGCAACTTACCACATCTATCATATCAGATTCCATTTCATGGCTGAGATCAGACTACAAGAAAAAGGAATACAGAAGTTAGTGTATAATTGTTGATATAAAATCTGTTATTTATTTCTTTTTTAAGGGCATGGAATAAGTATTAAATAATAATACTAGTGTGTTTCAAATAATCTATTCATTTCCAAGTTATAAAAAGGCATCCTCCAGAATCTGAGGGACTAGCACCAATCTGAGAGGTCTCTGTCTTGTAACAGATGGATTTTATCCATCTATATTTATTGTGATTGTGATACATTCGGACTTATTCTACCATTTTATTTTATCTTCTATGTGCTATGTTTTTCTCTTGGCTCCTTTCCTTCATTTTCCCTGCACTCTATTAAAACCAATTTTCTTAATTTTCTTTGTTTCCTACTCTACTGGTCAAGACATTACACATTTTATATATTCCTTTAACCTAAAAGCTTTAATATGCATAGCAGACAATCAAAACTTATATCCTCCTTGGATCCATACAATCACCTTAAACACTTGTACTCCAATCTCCTCTCTTCAATTTTTTTTGTTATCATTGTCCAAGATTTTACTTCCCTTTTTTCTTCAGATGACAAAATTAGTTTTTCTTAACTGCCAAAGCTTATATAGATAAATGACATGTTTAATGATTTTCCTGACCACCACAGCTTCATTTTAAGAAATTTATTTATTTTATAACAAATGATATGCAAGTGCATGAATATCATAAATATATAGCTTGATGATGTTTTTACATATGTATATACCTGCATAATCACAACACGAGTAAGAACATAGAAACTTTCCAGCACCCCATAAGGTTCTCTTATGCTCCTTCCCAGTCTATACCCCAAGTGGTAACCAATATTCTATCTCAAAATCAATTTTTTGTCTGCTTTGAACTTCATGTGAGTGAAAACATACAGAACATAGTCTTTTGGCTCAGGCTTTTTTTTCAGTAACCATACTATCTGTAAGAGTCATCCAGATTGCTGAACACCACTTACTGTCAGTTTTACATGATGTATCCTTTCCATCATTTTAGTTTTAATCTCTGTGTCCTCATATGTAAAGTGTAACTCACAAAAACCATTTAGATCTATTTTTAATACAGTTTTAAAATCTTCATCTTTTAATTGGAAGTTTAAGCTATTTATATTTAAGGTGATTGTTGATATAGTTGCATTTATATCTATAATTGTATAGCATTTGTTTGCCTTTTGTTTCATCTATTCTTTGCTTCTTTATTCCAATTTCTTGGGGGTTTTTTTTGGATTAAATATTTGCATTATTCCACTTTTCCTCATCTATTAGGTTTTGGCTTATGCTATCTTAGTATTCTTTCCATGGTTACTGTAAAGCAGGTTTTTAAAATGTGGTTTGGGAAAATCTGTGTGTCCCCAAGATCTTTCAGGGGTATTTATAAGGTCAAAATTACTTTCATAATAATATTGAGAGTATTTGCCTTTTTTATTCTCTTTTTCATTCGTATAGAGTGGAGTATTCCAGAGGGTCATGCCATTTGATATCACAATATATTAAATGCTGAAGCAATATGAATATCCAGCTATCTTCTGTTAAACTATAATAAAAGGGATTTGGAAAAATAAAAGATGTAACTATTCTTATTTTTTTGTTTAAAAAAAGAGTTATTTTTATAAAAGTATGCTATTTATTTTACCAAGTTGTAGGTTCTTTATTGCAACATTTATATGAATTAATAAATATTTTCACAATTTATCAGTTTGAATTTTTAATATGGTAGCTATCAATAGATTTAAACCACAAAAACAAAGGTTCTTTGGAGTACAAAAATAATTAAGAGTGTAAATTTTTCCTGAGATCAAAAACTTCTATAACTGCTGCTGCAGTACAGATTATGTGTCTGATTTATTTCAATCCACATTAAATTAGTAATTTCACCACTTCTTAAAGCCTAGAATTTTACAAAAGGGCTGGAATATTGTTGTCACTTTTTTATTTTTATGAATGTCATACATTTTATGACATTAATATTGCTCTTGTTATAAATGGGCAATATTCATTTATATTTCACCCACAAATTTACCATTTCTGGGATGCTTCATTCCTTTCTTCAGTTTCATACTTCCTTCTGAGATAATTTTCTTTCAGGCAGAAGAACTCCCTTTATTGTAGTGCAGGTCACCTTGACAAATCTTTTTAGCATTTATTTTAGTTAAAACCTCTTAATTTTGCCTTCATTTTTGAAGGATATTTACATATATTCATTTTTGCTTTCAATTATGAAGAATAAAACACATCGACAGGGATTTTCCCCTTTCACTACTTTAAAGATATCACAAAATTATCTTCTGGGTAGGGTGACCAACCATACTGGTTTGCCTAGAACTGTTTCAATTTTATCATTGAAAGTCTGGCTTCCTGGAAAATCTCAGTCCAGAAGAAATGGTTTGTTATCCTACTGCTGGGTTCCACTGCTTCTGCTGAAAAGTCAGCTATCACTTTTATTGTGACTCCACTGAAGAATGTTTTGTTTTCTCTGACTGCTATTTTTTCTGTCTTTGATTTTTTTAATAACTGAAATGATTTTACTGTGATGTGTGTAGATGAAGTTTTGTTTGTTTATATCCTTGCTGAACTTCTTTACAGTGTGGATTTATGCATTTCATCACATTTGAAAAAATATTCTTGGCCATTATTGCTTTAAATATTGCTCCTGTCCCATTCTCTCTATCTTTTCCTTTTGGATTACTAATTCTATATATGTTGGAACATTTAAGTAAGTCATACATGCTCTGTTCTCATTTTTCCATTCTTTTTTTCTCCTAGTGCTTTAGTTTGGATATTTGCAAATGACTTATCTTCAAATGCACATATACTGCCTGCAGTTGAACCCATCTATCCAAATAGTTCTTAATTTCAGATATTATATTTTGTGGTTCTAGAGTGTACAATTATTTTTATACACGTTAATTACTTTTGGAATTATCCATCTTTTCATCCATTTTATCATTGTTTTCCCTCTATTTTATTTATATATTCATCATCTAGGGCCACAATAACACATTCTATAGACTGGGTGGCTCAAAAAACAAGCATTTATTTTTCATAGTTCTGGAGGCTGGGAAGTTTAAGATCAAGGTACTAGCTGACTTCATTCCTGGTAAGGGCCCTCTTCCTAGTGTGACAATGGCATTTTCTTTTTGTATCGTCACATGGAAGACAGAGAGAGAGTGAGTGAGAGAGCACTTTGGTCTCTTCACCCCCGTAAAATGGCACAAATCCCATCATGGGGCCTCCACTCTCATGAACTCATGTAAACCAAATTACTTCCCAAAGATCTCATCTCCAAACACCACCATATTAGGGGTTAGGGCTTCAAGATATGGATTTTGGGGGACACAAAAATTCAGTCCATGGTACTTTAACATATAATAATCACAATTATTTTGAAACTCTTCTCTGCTAACACCAATATCTGGATAATTTCTGGTGTACTGCTACTAACTATTGTTTTACTTGCTTATTAATAATTTTCTCTTTGCAAATCTAGTAATTTGTATTATATTTTAGATATTGTGGATAATACACTGCAGAGGCTCTGGATTATACTATTTTCCTCTAAAGTATATTAAATAATATCGTGGCAGACAGTTAAATTGAATCACCTTGATCCTGCTGAGACTTGGTTTTAGACTTTATTAAGATAGTTCTTATGGAGCATGGTCTTTAACCATAGGATAAGGCCTTTCTGAGGTCTCAACTGAAGGCTCTGAGTGTTCAAACACATCTTTTCACCCTGGTTTTGTCTAAACTCAAACCTCCATATCCCAAGAACTGTGCAGCCTCTGAAATATTTACCTAGCATTCTAGCTTCCCCACAGCTATTTTCTGATACACCTACCAGAGTCTTACTCTGAAAATGCAATGCCTAGAAATAGGTTAAATAACCAATGGAAATTTTATTCAGATATTTATAACTCTTTCTCTGTGGTTTTCTCCTCTCTGGGAATCATCCCTTCCCTAGGGCCCAACTACCATGGTGGCCCCGGATCATCTTCCCAGTGGGGCTGCTATTTTATCCTTGTGATCTGTTTCTCCACACTGGTTTTGAAAACCACCCTTGGGGGGAAACCCAGGCTAATTTTTTGACTCACTCCACATATTTTCCTTCTCTCAATGTTTTAACCTTGCTTGTTTTCCAATGCTTACAAACAGTTATTTTATACATTGTATCCAGGTTTTATAGTTTTTTTATGGCAGAAGGATAATTCTGATACTGGCTATCACTCACCATAGCTTGTTACCTTACCATAGCTTCTTACTTCTCATTCCTTCCCTCAAGATTCCTTTAATTATTTTTTCAGTAAGGGCATGTGAATAGTAAACTTCTGCAATCTTTTTCTTAAAATATCTTTATTTTGCCCTCTCTCTTTAGTTAAAGAATTCCAACTTAAAGGATATTTTCTTCAGAATTGAAGGTATTTGATTATCTTCTGGCATTTAGTTTTGGTGATGAGAAGACTATTATAGTTGATCTGTCTTTTTTCTGAGATAGATATTAAGATTGTTCCTTTATCTTTGATGGTAATCAACTTCATTATTATATATATTGGTATGTATGTAGTTCTTTATTTTGTTTTGCTTTACTCTGTTGGGGATATGCTGAATTTTCTGAATGCAAGGATTCATACCTTTCATCAGTTCTGGATAATTTTTAATGAGTCTACCTTCAAATATTGCTTCAGTTCCATTATCTCCCTTTTCTCCTTTGGGAATTCTAATTTAGGTATATGTTGAATTTTCTTATTAAACCATACACATTTTAACTTCTTTTTCCTATTTTATCTATTTCTATATAATATTATACATTCTTGATTATTTCCCTCTTTAGATGCTTTTAGTATGTGTTTAAATCATCCTGTGTTTAAATTTCAATTACTAAAGTTTTCTTTTCTCAAAATTCTATTTTGGTTATTTTTAAGATCCCCTTTTTATTTTTCCATATTTCCTTCTACTTACTTATATTATGGTTTTTAAAACAAATTATTTCTTCTTTTTAATAATTTCAAGGATATTTTATTTATAATGACTTTCATTTTATATTATTTTTATTTGTTGGGATGTCAATTTTTGTGAGACAATTCTCCATGTGTTTCTCATGTGTCTATTTTTTGTGAGGAGGGGCTCTGACTGCCTTTACTCTGAATGATCTTCTCAAGGATGCTAGTATAGCAAATAACTTTTCATGATACAGATAGTCTATAACTCTGGCACGAAGGGCAAGCCTGCTTACTTCCCATCAAAAAAGATTCTGGTTCTCTAAATTCAGGTTATTTTTTTCTGTAACACAACCCACTTTGTGTGCAGGTGTCACCTACTTCTTTTCACATCATCTTGTGATAATTGGGGCTCAGGGAACTTGCCTAAGACAATAATGATACTCTGGCTACTGTTACTGCTGTGAGTAATGAAGTCCATTGTCTCTGACAAGGAGTCTTATATTTTCTGGGATCTATAAAATGGTGGCAGGTTAAACTGTTAGTTTGCAGCTGTTGTAGGTTAAAATCTGACGGTTTCTTCACAGTTTTGATGACAAGGTTGGGTCACTAATAGAGACACGGTTTTCTGGGACAGTAAGAATGCAAATCAATTAGTGGTACTTGAGGGAAGTCCATGAGAATAGGTTGCAAACTTATTAACTAAGTTTCATAGTCAAATAGGCAATAAATGTTTCTTCATTTCTGGGGAAAAAAGTGACGTTATAACTATTGGAATATGAAACACCAGTTTTGTAGCAGTGGAAGGAGAGCAACAACTTTTAACTCAGGGAGGAAGTACCTCAGACACCAGGAGGCACAGGAGAGGAAGAGATGTTAATAATCTTTGTCTTTCATGATCACACCTGGTACCTTCCTCACAAAGGAAAACACCCCAGTGTGGTTCTCCCAAACTTTCAAGCACCCTTCAATCTAACTGATATGTCTTACATTTTGAGGGTTTCCTTAAAGACTGGTTTCATTTTTATCTCTGCAAGGGTCCAACAGGTTTTACTGGTTATGGATGTGTTTTGTGTTAATTTCTCAGCTTTCTGTTCCCTCACCACACTAGTCGTATAGTTCAGATAGTACATATGAAAAAGGTACAGGCTTGGATTTGTAACTTCTTATGAATATTTTTCCACTAATATCTCAAAGGGGATCAAAAGATTCTCTGCTGGGAATTCCTGGTGGTCCAGTGGTTAAGACTCTGTGCTTTCAGGCCCGAGGGCCCAGGTTCAATCCCTGGTTGGGGAACTAAGATCCCATAAGCCATGCTGTGCAGCCAAATAAAAAGCTTCTCTGCTGCTTTCCAGGGATGATGGGCAAAATATTTTTCAGGCTAATTACATGAACATGGAAGTACCTTGAGGTCTGTCAACTTATGTAGAGATTTCTTTTCTAGATCCCCAATTAAGGCTTCATATGTTCTATAATCTTCTATATTTATGGGTTAAAACCCTGCCCTAACTGCCTAAGATCTATATCTGATACACTTGGCCACTGCACATTTAAACAAACTCTACTATTCTCATTTTGAATTCACTATTTTTATATGGCACCTATGGATTTCTTTCCTCATTTTGAGCTCATATATATATATATATATATATATATATATATATATATATATATAAATTTTTGATATATTTTATCTGGAATTTCTATGTGTATGGATAGGATGGGAATATCTTCAGCACTAGCTCAGGCTACCACATTAACCAGAAGTCCCTATGTGTGTTATTAAACATTGAACACAATATTTATTATCAAGAAGTAATTTGGCTTACACTATTTGTCATGTTAAATGCTTTATTAAACTCTGGACATTTCACTTCAGAAAAGCTGATCCAAAAAGTATCAAATAACAGAAAATATTTTTAATGGAATATTTAAATATTAATGTGTAGGTAAGCAAAATGGCAGAGTAGGTAGGTCCAAGATTCTGTCTCCCCAAAGAAACATTTAAAACATGCAGAAATTGTGAAAACCAACTTTTTCAGAACTATGAAAACAATTAAATATTTAAAGTAACCAGACAAATGCTGAATCAATATAAAGGCAACTTTCAAATGGTAAGAAAGTGTTGTGGCAATTTTAATACATTTGCCCCACACCTTCTTTAGTTTAGTGGCAGTCTTGAAGACAGCAATCTCTGTTCCCAATATGAGACCCTGGTCCCTGGTTTCAGAGGGAACAGAACAGACTCTAATCAGAAACTATTGTGTATATCTCCTCTAACATGTCTGGAGTCTACCTGAAGAACTAATGGAAGGTACTTATCTCCACTTTGCAAACTTAGAACAGACTCAGGCTGAAAAAGTGGCAGGCATTGCTCAAAAATATTTTAAAGATGAAAAAAATACTGCAGATGCCTGGGGGAAAAGATTACATTTGAAGAATACAATAGACCACCTAGAGTCTGGTAGGAAAATCTGAGAAAAGTTTCTTTAGGAATTAGCACATTCAAATCACCCATGTATACAGGGAAGTTAGAAAGTGACATGCATGCCCAGGGCAAGATAAATGCTTAGAAAAAATCCTGAGAACACTTTAAGCTTTCACCTTGAGTTGTACTCTAGTTTTAGTACAAACCTAGCTGTGTGTTGAAGAGTCCTAGCACAGTTATCTGTAAAGACTTGTAGAGGTGGAATTTTTTGTTCTATTTTTAGCTCGTGGTATTCAGGAAATCTGTCAAAACACTAGCTGAACACAAGCTAAATGAATAAAGACTTTAATGGCAACACAGGAAGAGGAATATAGTATTGGTAAAAATAATTTGAAAAATTCAAATACAAGCAGACCACAACAGGCTTAGGCAATAAAATAAAAACAGCAAACCCTGGTAAAGAAGAGTCTGATTCCAGAATTACCTACATTAGGACACTCAA
This sequence comes from Eschrichtius robustus, assembly GCF_028021215.1. Lineage (NCBI taxonomy): Eukaryota > Metazoa > Chordata > Mammalia > Artiodactyla > Eschrichtiidae > Eschrichtius > Eschrichtius robustus. Next base: position 73,778,779 of record NC_090845.1, on the reverse strand, counting down.
ATGTCCATTTTCCTGCAAAACAAATCATAAAGCATACAAAGAAACAGGTAAGTATGACACATTCAAAGGAATAAAATAAGTTGACAAGAACCATCCCTGAGGAAGCAGACTTTCGACTTACTAACCAAAAACTTTAAAACAACCTCCTTAAATATGTGCAAAGAGTTTAAAGAAAACATTGACAAAAAACTAAAGGAAATCAGAAAAATGATATATGAAGAAAATAAGAATATCAATAAAAAAATAGAAATTATAGAAGGGAACAAACAAATTCTGGAGCTGAAAAGTAAAATAAATGAGTGAAGAATTCACCAGAGTGGTTTAACACCAGAATTGATCAGGTAGAAGAAATAATCAGTAAACTTCAAGGTAGGACAATTGAAATTATCATGTCTGAGATCAGAAAGAAAAAAAGAATGAAGAACAGTGAACAGAACTAGAAACCTGTGGGATACCAGCAAGCAAACCAACATAGGTGAGTCCAAGAAGGAGACTAGAGAGAAAAATAGAATGATGTAAAGAATATATGAGAAATAAGTTACAAAAACTTCCCAAGTTTGATGAAAGATATGAATATACACATTCAATAAACTCAATAAATTCTAAGTAGGATAAACCCAAAGAGATCCAAAAGAGATGTAAACAAAATGTCAAAAGCCAAGGGCAAATAGAGAATTGTGAAAGCAGCAAGCAAATCATGAGTAAAAGGAATTCTCAATAAGATTAATAGTTTATTTCTCATCAGAACCATGGAGGTCTGAAGGTAATGGGATGATATATTTAACCTGCTGAAAGCAAAAAGTAAAATCTGTTAGCCAAAATTCTATATCTGGTAAAACAGTTCTTCAAAAATGAAGTAGAAAAAAAAAAAAAAAAAGAAGTAGAAAACAGGAAGTTCCCAGAAAAACTAGTAGACCTACTATATAAAAAAAATCTTAAAGGAAATCCTTCAGGATGAAACAAAAGTATGCTAGACATTACACAACACACAGAACCAACCTTAGCCACTGGGGACAGACACCAAAAACAATGGAAACTACGAACCTGCAGCCTGCAAAAAGGAGACCCCAAACACAGTAAGTTAAGCAAAATGAGAAGACAGAGAAACACACAGCAGATGAAGGACCAAGACAAAAACCCACGAGACGTAACAAATGAAGAGAAAATAGGCAGAATACCTGAAAAAGAATTCAGAATAATGATAGTAAAGATGATCCAAAATCTTGGTAATAGAATAGACAAAATGCAAGAAACATTTAACAAGGAACTATAAGAACTAAAGAGCAAACAAACAATCATGAACAACACAATAAATGAAATTAAAAATTCTCTAGAAGGGATCAATAGCAGAATAACTGAGACAGAAGAACGGATAAGTGACCTGGAAGATAAAATAGTGGAAATAACTACAGCAGAGCAGAATAAAGAAAAAAGAATGAAAAGAATAGAGGACAGTCTCACAGATTTCTGAGACAACATTAAATGCACCATCATTCAAACTGTACGGATCCCAGAAGAAGAAGAGAAAAAGAAAGGGACTGAGAAAATATTTGAAGGGATTATAGTTGAAAATTTCCCTAATATGGGAAAGGAAATAGTTAATCAAGTCCAGGAAGCACAGAGAGTCTCATACAGGATAAATCCAAGGAGAACTATGCCAAGACACATATTAATCAAACCATCAAAAATGAAATACAAAGAAAAAATATTAAAAGCAGCAAGGGAAAAACAACCAATAACACACAAGGGAATACCCGTAAGGTTAACAGCTGAACTTTCAGCAGAAACTCTTCAAGCCAGAAGGGAGTGGCAGGACATATTTAAAGTGATGAAGGAGAAAAACCTACAACCAAGATTACTCTGTCCACCAAGGATCTCATTCAGATTTGATGGAGAAATTAAAACCTTTACAGACAAGCAAAAGATAAGAGAATTCAGCACCACCAAACCGGCTTTACAACAAATGCTAAAGGAACTTCTCTAGGCAGGAAACACAAGAGAAGGAAAAGACCTACAATAACAAAACAAAAACAATTAAGAAACTGGTAATAGGAACATACATATTGATAATTACCTTAAATGTAAATGGATTAATTGCTCCAACCAAAAGACATAGACTGGCTGAATGGACAGTAAAACAATCATAGTAGGTGTCTTTAACACCCCAATTTCAACAATGGACAGATCATCCAAAATGAAAATAAATAAGGAAACACAAGCTTTAAATGATACATTAAACAAGATGGACTTAATTGATATTTATAGGACGTTCCATCCAAAAACAACAGAATACACATTCTTCTCAAGGGCTCATGGAACGTTCTCCAGGATAGATCATATGTTGGGTCACAAATCAAGCCTTGGTAAATTTAAGAAAATTGAAATAATATCAAGTATCTTTTCCGACAACAACACTATGAGACTAGATATTAAATACAGGAAAAAATCTGTAAGAAATACAAACACATGGAGGCTAAACATCACACTACTTAATAACCAAGAGACCACTGAAGAAATCAAGGAGGAAATCAAAAAATACCTAGAAACAAATGACAATGAAAACACAATGACCCAAAACCTATGGGATGCAGCAAAAGCAGTTCTAAGAGGGAAGTTTATAGCTATACAAGCCTACCTTAAGAAACAAGAAACACCTCAAATAAACAACCTAACCTTACACCTAAAGCAATTAAAGAAGAACAAAAAATTCCAAAAGTTAGCAGAGGAAAGAAATCATAAAGATGAGATCAGAAATAAATGAAAAAGGAGGATTAACCAAGATGGCGGAGTAGAAGGACGTGCTCTCACTCCCTCTTGCGAGAGCACCAGAATCACAACTGGCTGCTGGACAATCATTGACAGGAAGACCCTGGACTTCACCAAGCAGGATACCCCACGTCCAAGGACAGAGGAGAAGCCACAGTGAGATGGTAGGAGAGGCGCAATCAGAGTAAAATCAAATCCCATAACTGCTGGGTGGGTGGCTCACAGACTGGCGAACACTTATACCACGGAAGTCCACCCACTGGAGTGAAGGTTCTGAGCCCCACGTCAGGCTTCCCAACCTGGGGGTCCGGCTACAGGAGGAGGAATTCCTAGAGAATCAGACTTTGAAGCCTAGTGGGAATTGATTGCAGGACTTTGACAGGACTGGGGGAAACAGAGACCCCACTCTTGGAGGGCTCACACAAAGTAATGTGTGCATCGGGACCCAGGGGAAGGAGCAGTGACCCTGGGGGAGACTGAACCAGACCTACCTGCTGGTGTTGGGGGGTCTCCTGCAGAGGCGAGTGGTGGATCTGTTTCACCGTGGGGATAAGGACACTGGCAGCAGAGGTTCTGGGAAGTTCTCCTTGGCGTGAGCCCTCCCAGAGTCTGCCATTAATCCCACCAAAGAGCACAGGTAGGCTCCAGTGTTGGGTTGCCTCAGGCAAAACAACCAACAGGGAGGGAACCCAGCCCCACCCATCAACAGTCAAGTGGATTAAGGTTTTACTGAGCTGTGACCGCCACAGCAACAGGGAGGGAACCCAGCCCCACCCATCAACAGTCAAGTGGATTAAGGTTTTACTGAGCTCTGACTGCCACAGCAACAGTCAGCTCTACCCACCACCAGAGCCTCCCATCAAGGCTCTTAGATAGCCTCAACCACCAGAGGGCAGAAAACAGAAGCAAGAAAAACTACAATCCTGCAGCCTGTGGACCAAAAACCACAGTTACAGAAAGATAGAGAAGATGAAAAGGCAGAGGGCTATGTACCAGATGAAGGAACAAGAAAAAACCCCAGAAAAACAACTAAATGAAGTGGAGATAGGCAACCTTCCAGAAAAAGAATTCAGAATAATGATAGTGAAGATGATCCAGGACCTCGGAAAAAGAATGGAGGCAAAGATTGAGAAGATGCAAGAAATGATTAACAAAGACCTAGAAGAATTAAAGAACAAACAAACAGAGATGACCAATACAATAACTGAAATGAAAACTACACTAGAAGGAATCAATAGCAGAATAACTGAGGCAGAAGAACGGATCAGTGACCTGGAAGACAGAACGGTGGAATTCACTGCTGCGGAACAGAATAAAGAAAAAAGAATGAAAAGAAATGAAGACAGCCTAAGAGACCTCTGGGACAATATTAAACGCAACAACATTCGCATTATAGGGGTCCCAGAAGGAGAAGAGAGAGAGAAAGGACCAGAGAAAATATTTGAAGAGATTATAGTCGAAAATTTCCCTAACATGGGAAAGGAAATAGCCACCCAAGTCCAGGAAGCACAGCGAGTCCCATACAGGATAAACCCAAGGAGAAACAGGCCGAGACACATAGTAATCAAAGTGGCAAAAATTAAAGACAAAGAAAAATTATTGAAAGCAGCAAGGGAAAAACGACAAATAACATACAAGGGAACTCCCATAAGGTTAACAGCTGATTTCTCAGCAGAAACTCTGCAAGCCAGAAGGGAGTGGCATGATATACTTAAAGTGATGAAAGGGAAGAACCTACAACCAAGATTACTCTACCCGGCAAGGATCTCATTTAGATTTGATGGAGAAATCAAAAGCTTTACAGACAAGCAAAAGCTAAGAGAATTCAGCACCACCAAACCAGCTCTACAACAAATGCTAAAGGAACTTCTCTAAGTGGGAAACACAAGAGAAGAAAAGGACCTACAAAAACAAACCCAAAACAATTAAGAAAATGGTCATAGGAACATACGTATCGATAATTACCTTAAACGTGAATGGATTAAATGCCCCAACCAAAAGACATAGACTGGCTGAATGGATACAAAAACAAGACCCATATATATGCTGTCTACAAGAGACCCACTTTAGACCTAGGGACACATACAGACTGAAAGTGATGGGATGGAAAAAGATATTCCATGCAAATGGAAATCAAAAGAAAGCTGGACTAGCAATACTCATATCAGATAAAATAGACTTTAAAATAAAGAATGTTACAAGAGACAAGGAAGGACACTACATAATGATCCAGGGATCAATCCAAGAAGAAGATATAACAATTATAAATATATATGCACCCAACATAGGAGCACCTCAATACATAAGGCAACTGCTAACAGCTATAAAAGAGGAAATCGACAGTAACACAATAATAGTGGGGGACTTTAACACCTCACTTACACCAATGGACAGATCATCCAAAATGAAAATAAATAAGGAAACAGAAGCTTTAAATGACACAATAGACCAGATAGATTTAATTGATATATATAGGACATTCCATCCAAAAACAGCAGATTACAAGTTCTTCTCAAGTGCGCACGGAACATTCTCCAGGATAGATCACATCTTGGGTCACAAATCAAGCCTCAGTAAATTTAAGAAAATTGAAATCATATCAAGCATCTTTTCTGACCACAACGCGATGAGATTAGAAATGAATTACTGGGAAAAAAACGTAAAAAGCACAAACACATGGAGGCTAAACAATACGTTACTAAATAACCAAGAGATCACTGAAGAAATCAAAGAGGAAATTAAAAAATACCTAGAGACAAATGACAATGAAAACACGACGACCCAAAACCTATGGGATGCAGCAAAAGCGGTTCTAAGAGGGAAGTTTATAGCTATACAAGCCTACCTAAAGAAACAAGAAAAATCTCAAGTAAACAAACTAACCTTACACCTAAAGAAACTAGAGAAAGAAGAACAAACAAAACCCAAAGTTAGCAGAAGGAAAGAAATCATAAAGATCAGAGCAGAAATAAATGAAATAGAAACAAAGAAAACAATAGCAAAGATCAATAAAACTAAAAGTTGGTTCTTGGAGAAGATAAACAAAATTGATAAGCCATTAGCCAGACTCATCAAGAAAAAGAGGGAGAGGACTCAAATCAATAAAATCAGAAATGAAAAAGGAGAAGTTACAACAGACACCGCAGAAATACAAAGCATCCTAAGAGACTACTACAAGCAACTTTATGCCAATAAAATGGACAACCTGGAAGAAATGGACAAATTCTTAGAAAGGTATAACCTTCCAAGACTGAATCAGAAAGAAATAGAAAATATGAACAGACCAATCACAAGTAATGAAATTGAAACTGTGATTAAAAATCTTCCAACAAACAAAAGTCCAGGACCAGATGGTTTCACAGGTGAATTCTATCAAACATTTAGAGAAGAGCTAACACCCATCCTTCTCAAACTCTTCCAAAAAATTGCAGAGGAAGGAACACTCCCAAACTCATTCTATGAGGCCACCATCACCCTGATACCAAAACCAGACAAAGACACTACAAAAAAAAGAACATTACAGACCAATATCACTGATGAATATAGATGCAAAAATCCTCAACAAAATACTAGCAAACAGAATCCAACAACACATTAAAAGGATCATACACCACGATCAAGTGGGATTTATCCCAGGGATGCAAGGATTCTTCAATATACGCAAATCAATCAATGTGATACACCATATTAACAAATTGAAGAATAAAAACCATATGATCATCTCAATAGATGCAGAAAAAGCTTTTGACAAAATTCAACACCCATTTCTGATAAAAACTCTCCAGAAAGTGGGCATAGAGGGAACCTACCTCAACATAATAAAGGCCATATATGACAAACCCACAGCAAACATCATTCTCAATGGTGAAAAACTGAAAGCATTTCCTCTAAGATCAGGAACGAGACAAGGATGTCCAATCTCACCACTATTATTCAACATAGTTCTGGAAGTCCTAGCCACGGCAATCAGAGAAGAAAAAGAAATAAAAGGAATACAAATTGGAAAAGAAGAAGTAAAACTGTCACTGTTCGCAGATGACATGATACTATACATAGAGAATCCTAAAACTGCCACCAGAAAACTGCTAGAGCTAATTAATGAATATGGTAAAGTTGCAGGATTCAAAATTAATGCACAGAAATCTCTTGCATTCCTATACACTAATGATGAAAAATCTGAAAGAGAAATTATGGAAACACTCCCATTTACCATTGCAACAAAAAGAATAAAATACTTAGGAATAAACCTACCTAGGGAGACAAAAGACCTGTATGCAGAAAACTATAAGACACTGATGAAAGAAATTAAAGATGATATCAACAGATGGAGAGATATACCATGTTCTTGGATTGGAAGAATCAACATTGTGAAAATGAGTATACTACCCAAAGCAATCTACAGGTTCAATGCAATCCCTATCAAATTACCAATGGCATTTTTTACGGAGCTAGAACAAATAATCTTAAAATTTGTATGGAGACACAAAAGACCCCGAATAGCCAAAGCAGTCTTGAGGCAAAAAAATGGAGCTGGAGGAATCAGACTCCCTAACTTCAGACTCTACTACAAAGCTACAGTAATCAAGACAATATGGTACTGGCATAAAAACAGAAACATAGATCAATGGAACAAGATAGAAAGCCCAGAGATTAACCCACGCACCTATGGTCAACTAATCTATGACAAAGGAGGCAAAGATATACAATGGAGAAAAGACAGTCTCTTCAATAAGTGGTGCTGGGAAAACTGGACAGCTACATGTAAAAGAATGAAATTAGACTACTCCCTAACACCATACACAAAAATAAACTTAAAATAGATTAGAGACCTAAATATAAGACTGGACACTATAAAACTCTTAGGGGAAAACATAGGAAGAACACTCTTTGACATAAATCACAGCAAGATCTTTTTTGATCCACCTCCTAGAGTAATGGAAATAAAAACAAAAATAAACAAGTGGGACCTAATGAAACTTCAAAGCTTTTGCACAGCAAAGGAAACCATAAACAAGACGAAAAGACAACCCTCAGAATGGGAGAAAATATTTGCAAATGAATCAACGGACAAAGGATTAATCTCCAAAATATATAAACAGCTCATTCAGCTCAATATCAAAGAAACAAACACCCCAATCCAAAAATGGGCAGAAGACCTAAATAGACATTTCTCCAAAGAAGACATAGAGACAGCCACGAAGCACATGAAAAGATGCTCAACATCACTAATTATTAGAGAAATGCAAATCAAAACTACAATGAGGTATCACCTCACTCCTGTTAGAATGGGCATCATCAGAAAATCTACAAACAACAAATGCTGGAGAGGGTGTGGAGAAAAGGGAACCCTCTTGCACTGTTGGTGGGAATGTAAATTGATACAGCCACTATGGAGAACAATATGGAGGTTCCTTAAAAAACTAAAAATAGAATTACCATATGACCCAGCAATCCCACTACTGGGCATATACCCAGAGAAAACCGTAATTCAAAAAGACACATGCACCCGAATGTTCATTGCAGCACTATTTACAATAGCCAGGTCATGGAAGCAACCTAAATGCCCATCAACAGACGAATGGATAAAGAAGAAGTGGTACATATATACAATGGAATATTACTCAGCCATAAAAAGGAACGAAACTGAGTCATTTGTTGAGACGTGGATGGATCTAGAGACAGTCATACAGAGTGAAGTAAGTCAGAAACAGAAAAACATATATCGTATATTAATGCATGTATGTGGAACCTAGAAAAATGGTACAGATGAGCCAATTTGCAGGGCAGAAGTTGAGACACAGATGTAGAGAATGGACATATGGACACCAAGGGGGGAAAACTGCGGTGAGGTGGGGATGGTGGTGTGCTGAATTGGGCGATTGGGATTGACATGTATACACTGATGTGTATAAAATTGATGCCTAATTTAAAAAAAAAAGAAATAAATGAAAAAGAAATGAAGGAAACGATAGCAAAGATCAATAAAACTAACAGCTGGTTCTTTGACAAGATAAACAAAACTGATAAACCATTAGCCAGAGTCATCAAGAAAAAAAGGGAGAAGACTCAAATCAATAGAATTAGAAATGAAAAAGGAATAGTAACAACGGACACTGCAGAAATACAAAGTATCATGAGAGATTACTACAAGCAACTCTATGCCAATAAAATGGACAACCTGGAAGAAAAGGACAAATTCTTAGAAATGCACAATCTTGTGAGACTGAACCAGGAAGAAATAGAAAATAAGAACAGACCAATCATGAACACTGAAATTGAAACTGTGATTAAAAATCTTCCAACAAACAAAAGCCCAGGACCAGATGGCTTCACAGGGGAATTCTAACAAACATTTAGAGAAGAACTAACACCTATCCTTCTCAAACTATTCCAAAATATAGCAGTGGGAGGAACACTCCCAAAGTCATTCTACGAGGCCACCATCACCCTGATACCAAAACCAGACAAAGATGTCACAAAGAAAGAAAACTACAGGCCAATATCACTGATGAACATAGATGCAAAAGTCCTCAACATGATACTAGCAAACAGAATCCAACAGCTCTTTAAAAGGGTCATACACTATGATCAAGTGGGGTTTATCCCAGGAATGCAAGGATTCTTCAATATATGAAAATCATTCAACGTGATACAGCATATTAACAAATTTAAGGAGAAAATCCATATGATCATCTCAATCGACACAGAGAAAGCTTTTGACAAAATTTAACACCAATTTATGATAAAAATCCTCCAGAAGTAGGCATAGAGGGAACTTTCCTCAACATAATAAAGGCCTTATATGACAAACCCACAGTCAACATCGTCCTCAATGATGAAAAACTGAAACCATTTCCACTAAGATCAGGAACAAGACAAGGCTGCCCACTCTTACCACTATTATTCAACATAGTTTTGAAAGTTTTAGCCACAGCAATCAGAGAAGAAAAAGAAATAAAAGGAATCCAAATTGGAAAATGAGAAATAAAGCTCTCACTGTTTGCAGATGACATGATACTATACATAAAGAATCCTAAAGATGCTACCAGAAAATTACTAGAGCTAATCAATGAATTTGGTAAAGTAGCAGGATACAAAATTAATGCACAGAAACCTCTTGCATTCCCATACATTAATGGTGAAAAATCTGAAAGTGAAATTAAGAAAACACTCCCGTTTACCATTGCAACAAAGTGAAAAAAATACCTAGGAATAAACCTACCTAAGGAGACAAAACACCTGTATGCAGAAAATTATAAGCCACTGATGAAAGAAATTAAAGATGATACAAATATTTGGAGAGATAGAACATGTTCTTGGATTGGAAGAATCAACATTGTGAAAATGACTTTATTACCCAAAGCAATCTACAGATTCAATGCAATCCCTATCAAACTACCACTGGCATTTTTCACAGAAGTAGAACAAAAAAATTTACAATTTGTATGGAAACACTAAAGACGCAGAATAGCCAAAGCAATCTTGAGAAAGAAAAACGGAGCTTGAGGAATCAGGCTCCCTGACTTCAGACTATACTACAGGGTACAGTAATCAAGACAGTATGGTACTGGCACAGAAACAGAAATATAGATCAATGGAAGAGGACAGAAAGCCCAGAGATAAAACTAAACACATATGGTCACCTCATCTTTGATAAAGGAGGCAAGAATATACAGTGGAGAAAAGACAGCCTCTTCAATAAGTGGTGCTGGGAAAACTGGACAGCTATATGTAAAAGAACGAAATTAGAACGTTCCCTAACAACATACACAAAAATAAACTCAAAATGGATTAAAGACCTAAATGTAAGGCCAGACACCATCAAACTCTTAGAGAAATACATAGGCAGAACACTCTATGATATAAATCACAGCAAGATCCTTTTTGTCCCACCTCCTAGAGAAATGGAAATAAAAACAAAAATAAACAAATGGGACCTAATGAAACTTAAAAGCTTTTGCACAGCAAAGGAAACCATAAACAAGATAAAAGACAACCCTCAGAATGGGGGAAAATACTTGCAAATGAAGGAACTGACAAAGGATTAATCTCCAAAACATACAAGCAACTCATGCAGTTCAATATCAAAAAAACAAACAACCCAATCCAAAAATGGGCAGAAGATGTAAATAGACATTTCTCCAAAGAAGATATACAGATTGCCAGCAAACACATGAAAGAATGCTCAACATCATTAATCATTAGAGAAATGTAAATAAAAACTACAATAAGATATCATCTCACAGTGGTCAGAACGGCCATCATCAAAAAATCTACAAACAGTAAATGCTGGAGAGGGTGTGGAGAAAAGGGAACACTCTTGCACTGTTGGTGGGAATGTAAATTGATACAGCCACTATGGAGAACAGTATGGAAGTTCCTTAAAAAACTAAAAATAGAACTACCATACGACCCAGCAATCCCACTACTAGGCATATACCCTGAGAAATCCATAATTCAAAAAGTCATGCACCAAAATGTTCATTACAGCTCTATTTACAATAGCTAGGACATGGAAGCAACCTAAGTGTCCATCAACAGATGAATGGATAAAGAAGATGTGCAACATATACACAATGGAATATTACTCAGCCATAAAAAGGAACGAAACTGAGTTATTTGTAGTGAGGTGGATGGACCTAGAGACCGTCATACAGAGTGAAGTAAGTCAGAAAGAGAAAAACAAATACCGTAAGCTAACACATATATATGGAATCTAAAAAAGGAAAGAAAGAAAGAAAAAGGTCAGAAAAACCTAGGGGCAAGACAGGAATAAAGATGCACACCTACTAGAGAATGGACTTAAGTATACGGGGAGTGGGAAGGGTATGCTGGGACAAAGTGAGAGAGTGGCTTGGACATATATACACTCCCAAACGTAAAATAGATAGGTAGTGGGAAGCAGCTGCATCGCACAGGCAGATCAGCTCGGTGCTTTGTGACCACCTAGAGGGGTGGGATAGGGAGGGTTGGAGGGAGGGAGTTGCAAGAGGGAAGAGATATGGGGACATATGTATATGTATAACTGATTCACTTCGTTATGAAGCAGAAACTAACACACCAGTGTAAAGCAATTATACTCTAATCAAGATGTTAAAAAAAAAGAACCAAAAGTATGCTAGACAGAGATAGAATCCATATAAAGAAATAAAGCTCTCCAATAAAGGTAAATACATGGGCAAAGAGAAAATGCAGTATTAGTGTTTTTTGGTTCATATCTCTACATTTCCCACAGGATTAAATAAACAAATGAATAAAATAATTAAAATCTATCTAAATCCTATGTTACTGGGCACAAAATGTATAAAGATTTAGTTTGTTACTTTGATAACAGAAAGGGGAGACTGACCTGTGTAGGATTGGGATGCTTATATGCAATTGCACTTAAGTTGGTATTTATTCAAATTAGATTGTTTCAACTTTACGATATTATATACAATCCACAAGATAACCACAAAGTAAATATCTATAGAGTATACATAAAAGGAAATGAGAAGGAAATTAAAATATATCACTGCAAAAATGAACACAAAAGAAGTTAGTAATGGAGAAAATGAGGGACAAAAGTCTATAGGACATACAGAGTAAATAGCAAAATGACAGAAGTAAGTCCTAATTTATCTTTAATTAATTTAAATATAAATAGATTAAACATTACAGTCAAAAGGCAGAGATTGTAGAATGAAGGAAAAATTCAACTATATGTTGCTTAAAAAAGACTTACATTAGATCCAAAGACACATAGGTTTAAAGTGAAGGGATGGAACAATGCATTGTATGTAAATAATAAGCAGAAGAGAACTGGGGTGGCTATACTAATATCATTGAAAATAAACTTTAAGTCGGAAGCTGTTATAAAAGACAAAGAAGGATATTATATAATATATTGTTAAAATGTTGAATTCACCAAGAAAATATAACTATGATAAACATGTATGTACTGAACAACAGACCTCCAAAATATATGAAGAATAAAAAAAAACATTGACAGAATTGAAGGGTGAGATAGTTCAACAATCATAGCTGGATACTTCAATGTTCTACTTTTAATAATGGATGAAACATCTAGACACAAGGTATATAAAGAAATAGAACACTTGAAGATAAATATAAACTAATTAGACCTAACAGACATATAAAGAACGTGCTACCCATCAACAGCAGAATACACAGTCTTCTCAGGTGCACAGGGAAAGTTCTCCAGGAAGATCATATGTTAGACCACAAAACAAGTCTAAATACATTTTTAAAGAGTAAAATTATACAAAAGATCTCACAACTGCAATGGGATAAATTAGAAATCAATAACAGAAAGAAAACCAGAAAATTCACAAATATATGGAAATTAAACCACACACTCTTAAACAACAAATAGTTCCAAGTAAGACTCATAAGGGAAATCACAAAATACTTAGAGACAAATGCAAATAAAAACACAACATATGAAAATTTATGTGATTCAGTGAAAGCAATGATCAAGGTAATAGATATGTCTATAAATACCTATATTAAAAAAGAAGACAGGTCTCAAATCAATAATCTGAATCAACATCTTTAAGAACTAGGAAAAGAAGAGCAAACTAAACATAAAGCTAGCAGAGGAAGAAAATAATTAGGATTAGAGTGGACATGGAGAATAGAAAAACAATAGAGAACTAATGAAACCAAAAGTTGATTCTTTGAAAGGAGCAATAAAGTTGACAAACTGTTAGTTAAGCTGATAAAGAATATAAGAAGAAAGACACAAATAGCTAAATCAGAAACAAAAGTGAGGACAACACTACCAACCTTACTGGAAAAAAATAACGTATAATAAGAACAATTGTATATAATTGATCTTTGAACAAGTCAGGGGTTAGGGCTGCTGACCCTCCATACAGTCAAAAATCCACATATAACTTTACAGATGACCTTCCATATCTGCAGTTCCACATCCAAGATTCAACCAACTGTGGATTGTATAGTACTGTAGTATTTATTTTTTGAAAAAAAAATCTGCATATTAGTGGGCCCTCACAATTCAAACCTGTGTTATTCAAGGGTCAACTGTACAAAAATATTAGATAGTCTATATAAGATAAAGTAATTCCTAGAAACACACAAATTATCTAAACTGACTAAAAATGAAATAGAAATATCAAAAGAATGTTAAGTAGAGAAGAGATTGAACCAGTAATCAAAAACCTCTGGACAAAGGAAAGTCTAAGGTTCAGATAGCTCCTCTGGTTAATTTTATTAAAATTCAAGAATTAGCACCAATCCTTCTGAAACTCTTCTGAAAAGTTGAAGAGGAGGGAACACTTCCTAACTCATTCTATGAAGTCAGTATTACCCTTATATCAGAGCCAGATAAACACATCAAAGAAAATAAAGTTGCCAAAAATATACCTGTTATAAATATAGATGGAAAAATCCTTAACAAAATGCTAGCAAACTGAATCTGACAGCATGTTAAAAGGATATGTCATGAATAAGTGGGATGTGACATAAGAAAACCAATCAACGTAATATACCACATTAACATAATGCAAGGGAAAACCACAGATCATAACAATTGATGTAGGAAGAGCATTTGATTAAATCCTACACCTTTTCATGACAAAAACACTCAGAAAACTAGGAATAGAACACCTTCAAAATGATAAATGCCATTTATGAATAACCCACAGCTGACATTATACTTAACGGTGAAAGACTGAAGGTTTTTGTCTTAGAATCAAGAATAAAACAAAGATGACCACATTCACCTTCTTTACCTGTTTCACCTATGTTGAATGTTCTATTTAACAATTGCTGGAAGTTTTAGCCACAGCAGTTAGACTTAAATAAGTAATAAAAGTTATCCACATTGGAAAGAAGAAAGACAGTATCTCTTCTCAGATGATATGATCTTATATATAAAAAATCTAAAGAATCCAGAGGAAAACTATATCAGATAACTTTAAAAATTCAGGAAAGTTACAGGGTTTAAGATCAACATAAAAAATCAGTTTTATTTTGCCAGCAATGAACTATTCAAAAAGGAAATTAAGTGAGCAATTCCACTTGCAATAGCATCCAAAAGAATCAAATGCTGAGGAACACATTTAACCAAAGAGGTGAAAGATTTTTATACTGAAAAGTACAAAATATGGCTGAAAAAAATTAAAGACCTAAGTAAATGGAAAAACATCCATGTTCACAGGTTGCCTCTTTGATCTTTATTATTTCCTTCCTTCTACTAACTTAAGGCTCCATTAGCTTTTCTTTTTCAAGTTTCTTTAGGTGTAAGGTTACATTGTTTATTTGAGATTTTTCTAGTTCCTTGAGGTAGGCCTGTATTGCTATGAACTTCCTTCTTAGACCTGCTTTTGCTGCATACCATAGATTTTTGTATGTCATATTTCTGCTTTCATTTGTTTCTACAAATTTTTGAATCTCTTTTTAAATTTCTTCAATGATTCATTGGTTGTTCAATAGCATGTTGTTTTATCTCCACTTTTTTGTGGTTTTCCCTGTTTCCTCTTGTAATTTATTTTTAGTTTCATAGTACCATGATCAGAAAAGATGCCTAATATGATTTCAATCTTCTTGAATTTACTGAGATTTGTTTTGTAGCCTAACATGTTACATATCCTGGAGAATGTTCCATGTGCACTTGAGGAGAATGTGTATTCTGATGCTTTGGGATGGAATGTTTTGTATATACCCATCAACTCCATCTGCTCTAATGTGTTTTTTAAGGTCTATATTTCCTTATTGATTTCCATCCAGATGATGTATGCATTGATGTAAGTGGGATGTTAAAGTCTCCTACAACTATTGTGTTGCTGTCAATTTATCCCTTTAGATCTGTTAATATTTGCTTTATATATTTTAGTGCTTCTATGTTGGGGTGGCATATATATAAATACAATTGTTATATCTTCTTGGTTGGCTGACCCCTTTATCATTTTGTAATGTCCTTCTTTGTCTTTTATTCATGTTCACAGATTGGAAGAAATACAATTAAGATGTCAATACTACACAAAGTGATCTACATATTAAATGTAAACTCTATCAAAATTCCAACTACCCTTTTCAAAGAAATGGAAAAACAGATCCTTAGAGCTATATGAAATTGCAAGGGCTCAAGAATAACCAAAATAATATTGAAAAAGAAGAATAAATCTGTAAACCTCACATTTCTTGGTTTTAAAACTTAAACTACTGTGGTAATCAAGACAGTGTGGTACTGGCATATAGATAGACATAGGTCAATGGAATAGAGTTGAGAGAGTCTAGAAGTAAACCCATAAATCTCTGTCTAATTGGATTCCAACAAGGGGGCCAAATCCATCAGGAAAGAATAGTCTTTTCAACAAATGGTTCTTGAACAACTGGAATGCCACATGGAAAAGAATTAAGTTGTATCCCTACCTCACACAATATACAAACATTAAATCAAAGTTCTTTTGGGTCTTTGAGAAGATAAACAAAATATACAAACCATTAGCCAGACTCATCAATCAAAAAACTGAGAGGACTCAAATCATTAAAATTAGAAATGAAACAGAAGAAATTACAACTGACACTGCAGAAATACAAAGGATCATAAGAGACTACTACAAGCAACTATATGCCAATAAAATGGATAACCTGGAGGAAATGGACAAATTCTTAGAAAGGTACAACCTCCCAAGACTGAACCATGAAGAAATAGAAAATATGAACAGACTAGTCACAAGTAATGAAACTGTTATTAAAAATCTTCCAACAAATGAAAGTCCAGGACCAGATGGCTTCACAGGTGAATTCTACCAAACAATTAAGGAAGAGCTAACACCCATCCTTCTCAAACACTTCCAAAAAATTGCAGCCGAAGGAACACTTTGAAGCTCATTTTACGAGGCCACCATCACCCTGATAACAAAACCAGACAAAGATACCACAAAAAAAGAAAATTACAGGCCAATATCACTGATGAACATAGATGCAAAAGTCCTTAACAAAATGCTAGCAAACAGAATCCAACAACACATTAAAAGGATCATACACCATGATCAAGTGGAATTTATCCCAGGGCTGCAAGTGTCCTTCAATATACACAAATCAATCAATGTGATACTCCATATTAACAAATTGAAGAATAGGAACCATATGATCATCTCAATAGATGCAGAAAAAGCTTTTGACAAAATTCAACACTCATATATGATTAAAAACTCTCCAGAAAGTGGTAATAGAGGGAATCTACCTCAACATAATAAAGGTCATATATGACAAACCCACAGCTAACATCATTCTCAAGGGTGAAAACCTGAAAGCTTTTCCTCTATGATCAGGAACAAGACAAGGAGGTCCACTATCACCACTATGATTCAACATAGTTTTGGAAGTCCTAGCCACAGCAATCAGAGAAGAAAAAGAAATAAAAGACATCCAAATTGGAAAAGAAGAAGTAAAATTCTCACGGTTTGCAGATGACACTATACATATAAAACCCTGAAGATGTCACCAGAAAACTACTACAGTTCATCAATGAATTTGGTAAATTTGCAGAATACAAAACTGATGCACAGAAATCTCTTTCACTCCTATACATTAGCAGTGAAAGATCAGAAAGAGAAATTGAGGAAACAATCCCATTTACCATTGCAACAAAAAGAATAAGATACCTAGGAATAAACATACCTAGGGAGGCAAAAGACCTGTACCCAGAAAACTATAAGATACTGATGAAAGAAATAAAAGACGACACAAACAGATGGAGGGATAGACATGTTCTTGGTTTGGAAGAATCAATATTGTGAAAATGACTATACTACCCAAAGCAGCCTACAGATTCAATGCAATCCCTCTCAAATTACCAATGGTGTTTTTCACAGAATTAGAACAAAAAATTTTACAATTTGTATGGTAACACAAATGACCATGAATAGCCAAAGCAATCTCGAGAAGGAAAAATGGAGCTGGAAGAATTAGGTTCCCTGACTTCAGACTATCCTACAAAGCTACAGTAATCAAGACAGTATGGTACTGGCACAAAAACAGAAATATAGATCAGTGGAACAGGATACAAAGTCCAGACATAAACCCATGCACTTGTGGGCACTAATCTATGACAAAGGAGGCAAGGATACACAATGGAGAAAAGACAGTGTCTTCAATAATTTGTGCTGGGAAAACTGGACAGCTACATGTAAAAGAATGAAATTAGAACACTCCCTAACACCATGCACAAAAATAAACTCAAAATGGGTTAAAGACCTAAATGTAAGGTTGGACACTATAAAACTCTTAGAGAAAAACATAGGCAGAGCACTCTCTCACATGAATCAGAGAAAGATATTTTTTGACCCACCTCCTAGAGTAAGAAAATAAAAACAAAAATAAACAAATGGGACCTAATTAAACTTAAAAGCTTTTGCACAGCAAAGAGAACCATAAACAAGACCAAAAGACAACCCTTTGAATTGGAGAAAATATTTGCAAATGAAGCAACTGACAAGTGATTAATCTCCAAAATAAACAAACAGCTCATGCAGCTCAATATCAAAGAAACAAATAACCCAATCAAAAAATGGGCAGATGACTTAAGTAGACTGTTCTCAAAAGAAGACATACAGATAGCCAAGAGGCACATGAAAAGATGCTCAACATAGCTAATTATTAGAGAAATGCAAACCAAAACTACAATGATGTACCACCTCACACTGGTCAGAATGGCCATCATCAAAAAATCTACAAACAATAAATGCTGGGGTGGGTGTGGTGAAAAGAGAACTCTCCTACACTTTTGGTGGGAATGTAAATTGATATGGCCACTATGGAGAACAGTATGTAGGTTCCTTACAAAACTAAAAATAGAACTACCATATGACCCAGCAATCCCACTCCTGGGCATATACTCGGAGAAAACCATAATTCCAAAAGATACATGCACCCCAATGTTCATTGTAGCACTATTTACAATAGCCCAGACATGGAAGCAAACTAAATACCCATCAACAGAGGAATGGATAAAGAAGATGTAGTACATATACACAATGGAATATTACTCCGCCATAAAAAGGAACAAAATTGTGCCTTTTACAGAGACATGGGTGGACCTAGAGACTGTCATACAGACTGAAGTAAGTCAGAAAGAGAAAAACAAATATTTTACATTAATGCATATATGTGGAATTTAGAAAAATGGTACAGGTGAACCTATTTGCAAAGCACAAATAGAGACACAGAAGTAGAGAAGAAACGTATGGACACCAAGGGGGAGGAGGGGTGGGATGGATTGGGAGATTGGGATTGACATATGCACACTACTATGTATGAAGTAGATGGCTGATGATGGCCTATTGTATAGCACAGGGGGAAAAAAGACAGTACAATCTGTTTGCAGGACATATATTGTTAACCTTAAAAATGCATTCCAATATACATTAGGTGCAGACAAATACTGTTTCATTCCACTTATACAAGGTACCTAGAATAATCAAATTCATAGAGTCATAAAGTACATTGGTAGATGCCAGGGGCCAGGGGCTGGGGTTGGGTAGGGAAGGGGAATGGGGAGTTAGTGTTTAATGAAGACAGAGTTTCAGTTTAGGGAGGCGAAAAATTCGGGAGATGGATGATGGTGAGAACTGCACAACAATGTGAATGTACTTAGCACTAAACTGTACAGTTAAATATGGTTTAAAAAGTATGTTTTATATTATGTGACTTTTACCACAATAAAAAAAAATTTAAAAACTACATAAGGATTCTGAATAGTAAACAAAAGCAAGTAAAATGTGTATAGGAGTCAATATTTTGATATATGACTCCATACAGTTGAGTTTCCTAGTTTTTTGGTTTTATCGCTCATGACTTTGCCCTGAGGGTAAGATTCAGTTGCTGAGAAGCAAAGCAGTTGAGGCAGTTCTGGAGGCTAAAATTGTTAGATACCTAGTCTTCTTGTTCAGAGGAAGCAGTAATAGAAAGTCCTGGGGGCTGAAGATTGAGGAAATAATCTTTGTTTAGAGAAAGTTGGAGAAAGGTTCTCTAGTCTGTGTATGAATACTCAAAAATTTCAGGCTTGCCCCTGAGCTAAGCATGAGAGAAATTGTGGTCTGAGCCTAACCAGGTTGATTGCTTGCTAATTAATTCACACTTAGTAGAATATATTCCAAGTACACTGAGAAAACACAGTTAGTAGCATATATTCCAAGTTCATAAAGAACTTCAAAGAAATCTTGAACTTAAGTTTGTTGTTCATGGTGGCATTGGGGTCGTAATTCTAAATTATTTTAGTGGCTTGTACAATAGAATAGAGCAAATGAGCAAATATATTAAGGTTGTGGGTGCTAGGCTCCTAGCTATGAGTAAAATGACATGAAATATAAAATAAAGGAAGGTAAGAAAGAGCCCTATGGAGTTTGGTTTTAGTTGGAAGGATCAGTATGAAGATGTGATTAGAAATATGTCTAATACTCCCTTACTTCCCCTCTCCTCCTCTCCCCTCCTTCTTCTCCCTCCTACCCCTCCCCCTCTTCTTCCTTCTCTCTCCATGCTAAATCTATCTACTGAAAAGGCCTATAAACGATGATACCTCTGTATCAAAAAGCAAACTTCATGCCCAGGTTTTTGCCACTAATACCATTCCCAACTAAAGTGAACCAGAGATCTTTGAACAAATGTTTTATTTCAAGTCTGGGGAAAAATAAGCCTGGAAAGTATTTTTATTCCAGAAATCAAGGAAATGATCAGAAACTAATATGATCATGTCAGAAAGACAAAGGAACTGGCTTGAATGGGTTCCCACTGACTAAACTTTGGACAAATAAAGCAATGATTTAGTAAGGGATTATAACAATGAATTTTTTGAAAATCTATGAGGTTCTGGTCTAGATAATATGGAGTAAGTGGACTCCTTTCTGTCTATCCCACTATGAAATAATTAACTTAGGACAGAATGCTTGGATCAGCTATTTGATGACTCTGAAAAAAAATAGTAAAAGGTGGATTGGAAAAGAAGGCTATATTTTAATGTACCACAGAACCATTGACAAATTTAGTATGTTTTTCCTCTAGCAATAACTGGTCTGAACTCAATGCAGACTTAAACTGAGAAGTGTGAATTACTGTGGACAAAGGAAGCTCCAGGAAGGCTAGAGGAGTGGGAAATGGAATCTTCTAGCTCTCAGAGAGTATATGGAAATAACAAGGATATTTTTCTCTCTTTTTTCCTTTTCTTCATTCTCTTACACTCTAGCATACAAGCAAATCCTGTAGTGGCAGTGGCAGCAGCGACAAGGGCCAGCAAGAACCTAAAGCTCTAACAGAGGGCATTTTGCTCTTCATCAGAGGTTTTTGGTCCCTAGAGTGAGGTGTGAACACATGTTGTTTTATTTCTTCTCATCATGCTGCCCCTGATGAGGACATACTTTCGGAAAATGTGCAGTAGAGGAAGGTAAATAAAGTCTCAGCTCTCTGGCCAGAGAATCAGAAAAGGAGAACCTCAGAGAACCAAAAAGTTCTGGGAAGATCATAGAGAGAAGGGCTTAGGGAACTTACCTATTAAAGTTGTTTATAAACTCTGGAGCTGATCCTTGAACTGCGTATTTATAGATATAACCCTAAAGAGCATGCACAGATTGTGGGTACTGGACTATGGGAGAGACCACTGCCCTATTCCCATAATGGCTACTGTGCAGTGCAAACATGAAACAGATAGGGCAACACTGCAAAACTTTTTAAAGTTGAACTTATATTGGAGCCACTACCTACATAAAGCTGTTCAAAATGTGTCACATGAGTACAACATGAATAATTGTATACTAACACAAAAATGCCATATAATTTCAAAAAGACCAAGAGGCACACAATATAATGTTCAAAAATCCCAAAATAGAAATCTATTTCTGAAATGGCAGTGTGAGGAGCTCCATGGACCAGGCCCACAGTGAAACATATACACCTATTGAAAATTATTTTTTAACAAACCAACAATTTAAATTTCTGGAAATTGTCCTAAGGGCATACAGTAATTAAGTATTGGGCTGGCCAGAAAGTTCATTCTGTTTTTTCCATAAGATGTTATGGAAAAACCCAAATGAACTTTCTGGCCAACTCAGTAAGTAAGTAAGTAAAAAAATAAATAAATGTAGTTATTTATTTATTTTAGAAAATCTACCAAATCTTGGTAAGAAAGAGGATAGTCAGTGGCACTTGAGCTATGGTATGTTCCCTCCTCCACCCACCTCCCAGCTCAGTGTGATGGAAGTTCCAATCCAGGTGAGTATTATCATGA
The DNA here is from genome assembly GCF_028021215.1 of Eschrichtius robustus. Lineage (NCBI taxonomy): Eukaryota > Metazoa > Chordata > Mammalia > Artiodactyla > Eschrichtiidae > Eschrichtius > Eschrichtius robustus. Next base: position 73,756,764 of record NC_090845.1, on the reverse strand, counting down.
AGATTAGGCTCCCTCACCACCAGCTCTTAATCAAGGGCTACAGTATTTCCCATTGGAGGAACTGGCCACCAGCAATTCTCATCCTCCCCAGCTCCATATGGCAAAGGCTAAATTCCAAGTGACTGTACCAAAGAAGCTAAGATTCCCTTTCTCTACCCAGCCTCCATTTATAGAGTGTAAGCAATACCTCATATATGGCAGGCAGAGAATACTGGGGACCAAGTCATCCTTCACCATAGCTCATTCCTAGGGTAGGAGCTCCACCCTGGGAGATGCAAACCAAGAAGACAGAGGCTATACTTCCCATTCAGTAACTTGCTCATAAAATAGGACTATTACTCCATGAGAAATAAGCCATGGTCCCTGTCCCTAGATCCAGAGCTGTGCCTCAGATATCTTGCTCAAAGAGAGAGACACGATGTAAGGACAGCTCCAAAGCTCCCTCTAAAGGGATTGAATTTACTTAGAACAGACTATGGGGAAGTTTGAGCCTAAGGGCACTCTCAAAAACAATCAATATTTTAGCGGTAAGTAAATAAAAGGAGGCGGTCAACTCTAGTTTCAGAGAGTACCCAGGGAAACAATAGCAAAGAAGACCTCTCCTGTGGTCAGAACAAACTTCAAAAACTGGCCTTAAAAAACTATACCTGCAGAGGGACTTCCCTGGTGGTCCAGTGGTTAAGACTCCATGCTCCCAATGCAGGGGGCCTGGGTTCGATCCCTGGTCAGGGAACTAGATCCTGCATGCTGCAACTAAGAGCCCACATGCCACAACTAAAAGAGCCCACATGCTGCAACTAAAAAAAGAGCCCACATGCTGCAACTAAAGAGCCCATATGCCGCAACTAAAAAAAATCTCGCATGCTGCAATGAAGATCCCACATGCAGCAATGAAGTTCCTGCAAGCTGCAGTGAAGACCCAGCACAGCCAAATAAATAAATATTAAAAACAAAAACAAAAACTATCCCTGCAGAGAGGAATGAATTATTGCATCAGATATACTTTGGAACAAAAACCATTACTGGAAATAAAGAGGAATATTGTATAATGATAAAAGGGTAAATTTGTCAGATAGTTATAAAATTATAAACATATATGACCTTAGAACAGAAACTAAAATACTCAACACAAAGGCTGACACAATGGAGAAGTGCAATAGACAATTTAACAATTACTTGGAGACTTCAATAATCCTCTTTTTATATTGGACAGAATAGCTAGATAGAAGAACAAAAAGGAAATGGGAGAATTGGACAACACTATACTAAAAGTAGATCTAACAGATATGTGTAGAACATTCCACCAAAAAAGAGGGGAATATACATTTGTCTCATATGCACTTGAAATATTCTCCATGATAGAACATATGCTAGACCATAAAAAGTCTGACTAAATTTGAAAGAATTAAAATCAGGGAAATATATTCTCTAGCCACAATAGATATAAATTAGAGCTAAATGTAAAAAGAGAATTTGTAAAATTCACAAATATTTGGAAATTAAACAATACATCGCTAAATAACAAATGAAGAAATCACAGAACAAATTAACAATACTTTGAGGTGAATAAAAATAAAGACACAACATACCAAAACTTATGAGATGTAGCTAATGCAGTGATTACAGGGATATTTACAGCTGTATATGGCTATATTAAAATGGAAAAAAAGGAATGACACTAGAAAGGTGATGGAATAAAAGTTTTCAACCATCATCTCCCCACAGAAAATAAATTTTGACAATCATTCATGGACAAGAGCACCTTTGTGGAAGTCTAGAAGTCCAGAGGAGAAGTTCAAGCACACTGCTGGAGCAAAAGAATCCAGCACTACATGCATTAAAGAAGGTAAAAAAGAATAGTTTCACATTACCCACACCTCCCTCAAGGTGACATAGCTCAGTGCCAAGAGAGACTCCCTTGGACTGTGATTTCTACCACAGAGGAAAGTGACAGTATAGTGAGTGAGCTCCCAGCTTCCCCAGTTGTGTGCGACACTGTCTAAGAGGCCCATATTTTTCTCAGCCCACCCAGGGCACTGAAGTAATAAGTACAGCTGAAGGGTTGGGAAAGACTGGAAACACAACAACCAGGGTTCAGAATTCATCAAAAGGCTGCAGATCTTACTAAACACTTCATGGTCTACAGGAAGCCTGCCCATGAGCTCATTGGGATGCCTTTCCTCTGCACCTTATCCCCATTCTCCTCCCCCATGGACGTCCTGCTGTGCCACCATGGTGTTTAAGTGTGAGCCTTTGTAAGTGGCTCACAAGAATGCACAGAAACCTGGCTCAACTCTGCAGTCTTAGAAAAAAACACAACAATCTGAGCATTTCAGGGCACCATCCTAGGGAAAACAAATAGAAGGCTCTCAACACATGACCTGGTTGTGTGGGCCCAAGAAAGAACACACAATCTTAAGAATTCCTCACCAAGTGTGAATAAGAGGTGTGAGCAGGAACTTCCACAGAAAAGATCTGAGAGAGCTTCAGAATCCCCAGCAAGGCTGACTGCTGAAGGTATTTCTCTCCCAAAGCCAGTCAGTAAAGACTGGAAGAGGTGGCTGCTTTTTCAAATACAAACACAGTAACACAAGCCTTCAAGGAACATGAAAAATCAAGGAAACATGACATCAGCAAAGGAACACAATAATTTTCCAATAACTGGCTCTAAAAAAATGGAAATCTATGAATTGCCTAACAAAGAGCTCAAAATAAGTATTGTAAGGAATATAAGTGAGTTATAAAAGAATACATATAGACAACAAAATCAGGATTACAATACATGAACAAAACAAAAAGTTTAACAAAAAGATAGAAATCATAGCAAAGAACAAACAGAAATTATGGAGCTGAAGAACACAATGAATGAATAAAGAAATAGAGAGTATAAACATCAGACTTGACCAAGCAGAAGAAAGAATCTGTGAACTTGAAGACAGATCACTTGAAATTATACAGTTAGAAGAAAAAAAGAAAAAATCAAAAGAAATGGAAAAAGCCTAAAAGATTTATAGGACACCATCAAGAGACCTAATATACATGTAACTGGAGTTCCAGAAGGAGAATAAAGAAAGGGGCAGAAAGATTATTTAAAGAAATGATGGCTGTAAAATTTCTAAATCTGGGGAGGGATATGGACATACAAGTTCATGAAGCTCAAAAATCCCCAGCCAGGTGCCACCCAAAGAAGACTTCACCAAGACACATTATAATTAAGCTGTAAAAAAATCAAAAACAAAGAGTGAATTTTGAAAGTAAAAAGAGAAAAGAGACTTATCACATACAAGAGAAAACCAATAAGTCTATGAGCGGATTTCTTATCAGAAATCTGGCAGGCCAGGAGACACTGGAATGATATTATCAAAGTGCTAAAAGAAAACAAACAAACAAACAAACAAACAAAAAAACCTGGCAACCAAGAATTCTTTACCTGGCAAAGGTGTCCTTCAGAAATGAAGAGATATTTTCCTGGACAAGTAAAATCTAATGAGGTTCATCACCACTAGACTTGCCTTACAAGAAATGTTAAAGGGATTTCTTCAAGGAAATGAAAGGATACTAATCAATAACATGAAAACATATGAAAGATGAAAGTATAAAACTCACTAATAAAGGCAAGTATGCAGTCTGATTCAGAGTAACACTGGAAAGAGTAGTGTGTGAATAAAATTAAACTGTAGATTTAATGTAAAAGACAAAAGTATTAAAAATAACTATAGCTACAGTAATTTGCTAATAATTAAAATATAAAAGTTGACATCAAAAACAAAAAATATGTGTGAGGGAATAAAAGGGTAGAGCTTTTGTATGCAATTAAGGTTATCAGCTTAAACAACAGTTATAACTACAAGATGTTTTATGTAAGCCTTATGGTAACAAAAAAGCAAAAATCTATATAAGAAAAAAATACAAAAGAAATAAATTAAAGCATACTATTACAGAAAATCATCAAATAATAGAGGAAGACAGTATAAGAGGAAGAAACAAAAGTACTATAAAACATTCAGAAAGCAATTAACAAATGGCAATACTAAGTACTTACTATCAAAAATTACTTTAAACAGAAATGGAACAAATTATCCCATCAAAAGTCATAGAGTAACTGAATGGATAAAAAAATGAGATCTAAGTATGCTACCTACAAGGGATACACTGGAGTTTAAAGGATACACATAGGCTGAAATTGAAGGGATGGAAAGATATTCCATGCAAATGGAAGCCAAAATAGAGCAAGAGTGGCTATACTTATATCAAACAAAATAGCCTTTTAGTAAAAAACTGTAATAAGAGAAGAAAAGTCATTATATAATGATAAAGAGGTCAAGTCATCAAGAGGATATAACAGTTGTATCAGAGAGATAAATAAACAGATAGATACATAGATATAGATAGATATACATAACGAATATGGAGTTTGAATGAGTAATCAATAATGAGAAACCAATAATGAATGAGGGGATTGAATTAGTGACCAAATATCTCTGAACAAAAAAATGGATGAGATGGCTTCACTTGTGAATTCTATTAAATATTTAAGAAATAATTAACACTAATTATACATAAACTCTTCTAAGAAACAGAACAGGGAATATTTCCCAATCACAATTTATCTTATGTCAAAACCATAAAATAGCAAGTAGAATAGAAAACTAATGAATAAAAACTTATAAACATCAATGCAAAAACCCTCAGAAAAATACTAGCAAACTGAATCCAGCAAAATATAACAAGATTGCCCACCATGTCCAAGGGTGGTTTAATATACAGAAGTCAAGCCCCCCCCAGAGAAGATGGCGGAAGAGTAAGACGCGGAGATCACCTTGCTTCCCACAGATACTGTAGAAATACATCTACACGTGGAACTCCTCCCACAGAACACCCACTGAACGCTGGCAGAAAACGTCAGACCTCCCAAAAGGCAAGAAACTCCCCCCGTACTTGGGTAGGGCAAAAGAAAAAAGAAATAACAGAGACAAAAGAATAGGGACGGGACCTGCACCAGTGGGAGGGAGCCGTGAAGGAGGAAAGGTTTCCACGCACTAGGAAGCCCCTTCGCGGGCAGAGACTGCGGGTAGCAGAGGGGGGAAGCTTCGGAGCCACGGAGGAGAGCGCAGCCACAGGGGTGCGGAGGGCAAAGGGAGAGGTTCCCGCACGGAGGAGCGGTGCCGACCAGCACTCTCCAGCCCGAGAGGCTTGTCTGCTCCCCCGCCGGGGCGGGTGGGGCTGGGAGCTGAGGCTCGGGCTTTGGTCGGATCGCAGGGAGAGGACTGGGGTTGGCGGAGTGAACACAGCCTGAAGGGGTTAGTGCACCACAGCTAGCCGGGAGGGAGCCCGGGAAAAAGTCTGCAGCTGCCGAAGAGGCAAGAGACTTTTTCTTCCCTCTTTCTTTCCTGGTGTGGGAGGAGAGGGGATTCAGAGCGCCGCCTAAACGAACTCCAGAGACGGGCGCGAGCCGCGGCTATCAGCGCGGATCCCACAGCAACAGGGGCACAGAGGGAAAAATGGAGAGATTCCCGCACAGAGGCTCGGCGCCTAGCAGCACTCAGCAGCCCGAGAGGCTTGTCTGCTCACCCGCCGGGGCAGGCGGGGCTGGGAGCTGAGGCTCAGGCTTTGGTCGGATCGCAGGGAGAGGACTGGGGCTGGCGGCGTGAACACAGCCTGAAGGGGTTAGGGCACCACAGCTGGCTGGGAGGGAGTCCGGGAAAAAGTCAGGAGCTGCCGAAGAGGCAAGAGACTTTTTCTTGCCTCTTTGTTTCACGGCGCGCAAGGAGAGGGGATTCAGAGCGCCGCCTAAACAAGCTCCAGAGACGGGCGCGAGCCGTGGCTGGCAGCGCGGACCCCAGAGAAGGGCGTGAGACTCTAAGGCTGCTGCAGCCGCCACCAAAAAGCCTGTGTGCGAGCACAGGTCACTCTCCACACCGCCCCTGCCGGTAGCCGGTGCAGCCTGCCACTGCCAGGGTCCTGTGATCCGGAGACAACTTCCCCAGAACGCAAGGCGCGCCTCAGGCTGCTGCAACGTCACGACGCCTCTGCCGTCGAAGGCTCACCCAGCCTCTTCCGTACCCCTTCCTCCCCCCGGCCTGAGTGAGCCAGAGCCCCTGAAGCAACGGCTCCTTTAACCCCGTCCTGTCTGGGCGGGGAACAGACGCCCTCAGGTGACCTACACGCAGAGGCAGGTCCAAATCCAAAGCTGAACCCTGGGAGCTGTGCAAACAAAGAAGAGAAAGGGAAATCTCTCCCAGCAGCCTCACAAGCAGCGGATTAAAACTCCACAAACAACTTGATGTGCCTGCATCTGTTGAATACCTGAATAGACAACGAATCATCCCAAATTCAGGAGGTGGACTTTGGGAGCAGGATATATTAATTTTTCCCCTTTTCCTTTTTTTGTGAGTGTATATGTATATGCTTCTGGGTGAGATTTTGTCTGTATAGCTTTGCTTTATAATAGCTTTACTTTACTTCACTTTATTATATCCTCTTTCTTTCTTTCTTTCTTTCTTTCTTTCTTTCTTTCTTTCTTTCTTTCTTTCTTTCTTTCTTTCTTTCTATTTTTTCTACCCTTTTACTCTGAGCCGTGTGGATGAAAGGCTCTTGGTGCTCCAGCCAGGCATCAGGGCTGTGCCTCTGAGGTGGGAGAGCCAACTTCAGGACACTGGTCCACAAGAGACCTCCCAGCTACACATAATACCAAACAGCGAAAATCTCTCAGAGATCTCCATCTCAACATGAAGACCCAGCTTCACTCAACGACCAGCAAGCTACAGTTCTGGACACCCTGTGCCAAACAACTAGCAAGACAGGAACACAGCCCCATCCATTAGCAGAGAGGCTGCCTAAAATCATAATAAGGCCACAGACACCCCAAAACACACCATCAGACGTGGACGTGCCCACCAGAAAGACAAGATCCAGCCTCATCCACCAGAACACAGGCACTAGTTCCCTCCACCAGGAAGCCGACACAACCCACTGAACCAACCTTAGCCACTGGGGACAGATACCAAAAACAACGGGAACTACGAACCTGAAGCCTGTGAAAAGGAGACCCCAAACACAGTAAGATAAGCAAAATGAGATGACAGGAAAACACACAGCAGATGAAGGAGCAGGGTCAAAACACAGCAGACCTAACAAATGAAGAGGAAATAGGTAGTCTACCTGAAAAAGAATTCAGAATAATGATAGTAAGGATGATCCAAAATCTTGGAAATAGAATAGACAAAATGCAAAAAACATTTAACAAGGATGTAGAAGAACTAAAGAGGAACCAAGCAACGATGAAAAACACAATTAATGAAATTAAAAATACCCTAGATGGGATCAATAGCAGAATAACTGAGGCAGAAGAAAGGATAAGTGACCTGGAAGATAAAATGGTGGAAATAACTACTGCAGAGCAGGATAAAGAGAAAGGAATGAAAAGAACTGAGGACAGTCTCAGAGACCTCTGGGACAACATTAAACGCACCAACATTCGAATTATAGGGGTCCCAGAAGAAGAAGATAAAAAGAAAGGGACTGAGAAAATATTTGAAGAGATTATAGTTGAAAACTTCCCTAATATGGGAAAGGAAATAGTTAATCAAGTCCTGGAAGCACAGAGTCCCATACAGGATAAATTCAAGGAGAAACACGCCAAGACACATATTAATCAAACTGTCAAAAATTAAATACAAAGAAAACATATTAAAAGCAGCAAGGGAAAAACAACAAATAACACATAAGGGAATCCCCATAAGGGTAACAGCTGATCTTTCAGCAGAAAGTCTGCAAGCCAGAAGGGAGTGGCAGGATATACTTAAAGTGATGAAGGAGAAAAACCTACAACCAAGGTTACTCTACCCAGCAAGAGTCTCATTCAGATTTGATGGAGAAATTAAAACCTTTACAGACAAGCAAAAGCTGAGAGAGTTCAGCACCACCACACCGGCTTTACAACAAATGCTAAAGGAACTTCTCTAGGCAAGAAACACAAGAGAAGGAAAACACCTACAATAACAAACCCAAAAGATTTAAGAAAATGGGAATAGGAATATACATATCGATAATTACCTTAAATGTAAATGGATTAAATGCTCCCACCAAAAGACACAGACTGGCTGAATGGATACAAAAACAAGACCCATATATATGCTGTCTACAAGAGAATCACTTCAGACCTAGAGACACATACAGACTGAAAGTGAGGGGATGGAAAAAGATATTCCATGCAAATGGAAATCAAAAGAAAGCTGGAGGAGCAATTCTCATATCAGACAAAATAGACTTTACAATAAAGACTATTACAAGAGACAAAGAAGGACACTATATAATGATCAAGGGATCGATCCAAGAGGAAGGTATAACAATTGTAAATATTTATGCCCCCCCCAACATAGGAGCACCTCAATAGATAAGGCAAATACTAACAGCCATAAAAGGGGAAATTGACAGCAACACAATCATAGTAGGGGACTTTAACACCCCACTTTCACAAATGGACAGATCATCCAAAATGAAAATAAATAAGGAAACACAAGCTTTAAATGATACATTAAACAAGATGGACTTAATGGATATTTATAGGACATTCCACCCAAAAACAACAGAATACGCATTTTTCTCAAGTGCTCATGGAACATTCTCCAGGAACGATCATATCTTGGGTCACAAATCAAGCCTTGGTAAATTTAAGAAAATTGAAATCGTATCAAGTATCTTTTCCGACCACAACGCTATGAGACACGATATCAATTACAGGAAAAGATCTGTAAAAAATACAAACATATTGAGGCTACACAATACACTACTTAATAACGAAGTGGTCACTGAAGAAATCAAAGGGGAAATCAAAAAATACCTAGAAACAAATGACAATGGAGACACGACGACCCAAAACCTATGGGACGCAACAAAAGCAGTGCTAAGAGGGAAGTTTATAGCAATACAAGCCTACCTCAAGAAACAGGAAACATCTCGAATAAACAACCTAACCTTGCACCTAAAACAATTAGAGAAAGAAGAACAAAAAAACCCCAAAGCTAGCAGAAGGAAAGAAATCATAAAGATCAGGTCAGAAATAAATGAAAAAGAAATGAAGGAAACAATAGCAAAAATCAATGAAACTAAAAGCTGGTTCTTTGAGAAGATAAACAAAATTGATAAACCATTAGCCAGACTCATCAAGAGAAAAAGGGAGAAGACTCAAATCAACAGAATTAGAAATGAAAAAGGATAAGTAACCACTGACACTGCAGAAATACAAAAGATCATGAGAGATTACTACAAGCAACTCTATGCCAATAAAATGGACAACCTGGAAGAAATGGACAGATTCTTAGAAATGCACAACCTGCTGAGACTGAACCAGGAAGAAATAGAAAATATGAACAGACCAATCACAAGTAATGAAATTGAAACTGTGATTAAAAACCTTCCAACAAACAAAAGCCCAGGACCAGATGGCTTCACAGGTGAATTCTATCAAACATTTAGAGAAGAGCTAACACCTATCCTTCTCAAACTCTTCCAAGATATTGCAGAGTGAGGAACACTCCCAAACTCATTCTACGAGGCCACCATCACCCTGATACCAAAACCAGACAAATATGTCACAAAGAAAGAAAACTACAGGCCAGTATCACTGATGAACATAGATGCAAAAATCCTCAACAAAATACTAGCAAACAGAATCCAACAGCACATTAAAAGGATCATACACCATGATCAAGTGGGGTTTATCCCAGGAATGCAAGGATTCTTCAATATATGCAAATCAATCAATGTGATACACCATATTAACAAATTGAAGGAGAAAAACCATATGATCATCTCAATAGATGCGGAGAAAGCTTTCGACAAAATTCAACACCCATTTATGATAAACGCCCTGCAGAAAGTAGGCATAGAGGGAACTTTCCTCAACATAATAAAGGCCATATATGACAAACCCACAGCCAACATTGTCCTCAATGGTGAAAAACTGAAACCATTTCTACTAAGATCAGGAACAAGACAAGGTTGCCCACTCTCACCACTATTATTCAACATACTTTTGGAAGTGTTAGCCACACCAATCAGAGAAGAAAAAGAAATAAAACGAATCCAAATCGGAAAAGAAGAAGTAAAGCTGTCACTGTTTGCAGATGACATGATACTATACATAGAGAATCCTAAAAATGCTACCAGAAAACTCCTAGAACTAATCAATGAATTTGGTAAGGTAGCAGGATACAAAATTAATGCACAGAAATCTCTTGCATTTCTATTCACTAATGACGAAAAATCTGAAACTGAAATTAAGAAAACACTCCCGTTTACCATTGCAACAAAAAGAATAACATATCTAGGAATAAACCTACCTAAGGAGACAAAAGACCTGTATGCAGAAAACTATAAGACACTGATGAAAGAAATTAAAGATGATACAAATAGATGGAGAGATATACCATGTTCCTGGATTGGAAGAATCAACATTGTGGAAATGACTCTACTACCCAAAGCAATCTACAGATTCAATGCAATCCCTATCAAACTACCACTGGCATTTTCCACAGAACTAGAATAAAAAATTTCACAATTTGTATGGAAACACAAAAGACCCCGAATAGCCAAAGCAATCTTGAGAACGAAAAATGGAGCTGGGGGAATCAGGCTCCCTGACTTCAGACTATATTACAAAGCTACAGTAATCAGGACAGTTTGGTACTGGCACAAAAACAGAAATATAGATCAATGGAACAGGATAGAAAGCCCAGAGATAAACCCACGCACATATGGTCACCTTATCTTTGATAAAGGAGGCAAGAATATACAGTGGAGAAAAGACAGCGTCTTCAATAAGTGGTGCTGGGAAAATTGGACAGATACATGTAAAAGTATGAAATTAGAACACTCCCTGACACCATGCACAAAAATAAACTCAAAATGGATTAAAGACCTAAGTATAATGCCAGACACTATCAAACTCTTAGAGGAAAACTTAGGCAGAACACTCTATGACATACATCACAGCAAGATCCTTTTTGACCCAGCTCCTAGAGAAATGGAAATAAGAACACAAATAAACAAATGTGATCTAATGAAACTTAAAAGCTTTTGCACAGCAAAGGAAACCATAAACAAGACCAAAAGACAACCATCAGAATGGGAGAAAATATTTGCAAATGAAGCAACTGACAATGGATTAATCTCCAAGATTTACAAGCAGCTCATGCAGCTCAATAACAAAAAAACGAACAACCCAATCCAAAAATGGGCAGAAGACCTAAATAGACATTTCTCCAAAAAAGATATACAGATTGCCAACAGACACATGAAAGAATGCTCAACATCATTAATCATTAGAGAAATGCAAATCAAAACTACAATGAGATATCATCTCACACCAGTCAGAATGGCCATCATCAAAAAACCTAGAAACAATAAATGCTGGAGAGGGTGTGGAGGAAAGGGAACACTCTTGCACTGTTGGTGGGAATGTAAATTGATACAGCCACTATGGAGAACAGTATGGAGGTTCCTGAAAAAACTACAAATAGAACTACTGTACGACCCAGCAATCCCACTACTGGACATATACCCTGAGAAAACCATAGTTCAAAAAGAGTCATGTACCAAAATGTTCATTGCAGCTCTATTTACAATAGCCAGGACATGGAAGCAACCTAAATGTCCATTGACCGATGAATGGATAAAGAAGATATGGCACATATATACAATGGAATATTACTCAGCCATAAAAAGAAATGAAATGGAGGTAGTTGTAATGAGGTGGATGGAGTTAGAGTCTGTCCTACAGAGTGAAGTAAGTCAGAAAGAGAAAAACAAATACAGTATGCTAACACATATATATGGAATCTAAGGAAAAAAAAAAAAAGGTCATGGAGAGCCTAGTGGCAAGACGGGAATAAAGACACAGACCTACTAGAGAATGGACTTGAGGATATGGGGAGGGGGAGGGGTGAGATGTGACAGGGTGAGAGAGTGTCATGAACATATATACACTATCAAATGTAAAATAGACAGCTAGTGGGAAGCAGCCGCATAGCACAGGGAGATCAGCTCGGTGCTTTGTGACCACCTAGAGGGGTGGGATAGGGAGGGTGGGAGGGAGGGAGATGCAAGAGGGAAGAGATATGGGAACATATGTATATGTATAACTGATTCACTTTGTTATAAAGCAGAAACTGGCACACCATTGTAAGGCAATTATACTTCAATAAACATGTTTAAAAAAAAAAATCAAACCCCCACAGATGTATGTACCCCAAGTGGTCACTGCAGGCTTTGACTATGTATGGAATTTTGAAAAATACACATCAGTAATTTTAAAAGTTAACTCAGTAGCTAATAAAAAATAAAAATATAGTAGTGTCTGACAGGGGGTTGACAGTTTGTAAAAAAAAAAATAATACAGAAGTCAATTACTGTAATGAACCACATCAAAATAATAAAGTACAAAAAACACACACACACACACAAAAAACACACAACATCTGAAAAGATACAGGAAAATAATTAGACAAAATTCAACATTCCTTCATTTTAGTAAAAAACAAAACACTCAAGAAATTAGGAATAGGGAAGGAAATTTTGCTGTTTGCAACAACATGGATGGACCTGGAGGGTATTATGCTTAATGAAATAAGTCAGACAGAGAAAGACAAATATGTTATCACTTATATGTGGAATCTAAAAAAATAAAGGAATGAATATAACAAAACAGAAACAGACTCACAGATACAGAGAACAGACTACTGGTTACCAATGGGGAGAGGAGAGGAAAAGTGGGAGCGGCAAAATAGGGATAGAAGATTAAGAGGTACAAACTACTATGTATAAAATAAATAAGCTACAAGGGTATATTGTATAGTACAGGGTATATAACCAATATTTTGTAAATAACTAAATGGAGTATAATCTGTAAAAATTTTGAATCACTATATTGCACATCTGTAACTAATATAATATTGTAAATATACTATACCTCAATTTAAAAAAATTAGGAAAAGAAAGGTGCTTCCTCAATCTGATAAGTGGCATCTACAATAATCCCACAGCTAACATCATACTTGATGGTGAAAAACTGAATGCTTTTACCCTAAGATAAGGAAAAACATAAGGATGTGCTTTCTTACAACTTCTTACTGAGGGTTCTAGCTAGAGGAGCTAGGCAAGAAGATGGTATGAAATGCATTGAGATTGTAAAGAAAAAAGTAAAATTTCATTATTAGAACTAATAAACAATTTAAGCAAGTTTGGAGAATACAATATCATTATTAAAAAATCAAGTGTATTTCTATACAGGAGCAATAAGCAAACCAAAAATAAAATCAAGAAAGTAATTCCATTAATAATGCCACTGAAAATAATAAAATAATTAGGAATAAATTTAACACAAGGAGTGAAATACTTATAATCTGAAAGCTACAAAATATGTTGAAAGATGTTAAAAGACACCTAAAATAAATGTAAAGGTATCTCATGTTCATAGATCAGAAGGCTTAATATTATTAGATGACAGCAATACTTCCCAAGCTGATCTATAAGTTCAACACAAAACTTGTTAAATCCCAGCTGACTTCTTGGAAGAAATTGACAAGCTGATTGTAAAATTCATATAGAAATTCAGAGACCCAGAATAGCCAAAATAATCTTCAGTAAGGAAAACAAAGTTAAAAGATTCACACTTCCTAATTTCAAAACTTACCACAGAACTACAATAATCAAGATGGCATGGCACTGGCTTACAGACAGACATAAAAATCAATGAAATAGAATTGAGAAATCAGAAATAAATCTTCACATTTATGGTAAACTGTTCTTCAACAAGGGTACCAAGGTAATTCAATGTGGATATAATAACTCTTTTCAAAAAATGATGCTGGTTAAATTGAATTTCCCCATGCAAAAAAAAATGAGTTTGGGCCCCTACCCTTATACCATATACACATATTAACTCAAAATGGATATATAATCTAAATTTAAGAGCTAAAAGTATAAAATGCTTAGAAGAAATCTTTGGTGTAAATCTTTGTGACTTTGGATGAGGTAATGGTTTTTTAGATATGATAACAAAAGTACAAGTAACAAAAGAAAAAAAAAATAGGTAGCCTAGACAACATCAAAATAAAAATAATTTTTTAAAAAATTGTACTAAAAAATGTGAAGGGAAGAGAAAGCACACAGAAAGGCAGAAAATTTTGCACATCATATATATGATGAATGACTTGTTCCTAGATTACATAAAGAACCATTACAATGCAATAATAAAAAGACAACTCAGTTAAAAATGGGTAGGAGGTGAACAGATAGTCCTTCAATGAATATATACAAATACACAATATGCACATGAAAAGATCGTCAACATCATTAGGCCTCAGGGAAAAAAACCTATGAGATAGCATGTTACACATACTAGCATTGGTATAATTAAAAAGAAAGAAAGAAAAAGTGTTGGTAAGGATGTGGAGAAATTAAAACACAGCCAGTTTGAAAAAGTTTATGGCAGTTACATAAACAGTTAAACATTGAGTTCTCATATGACCTAGCAATTCTACTTCCACTTATATGCCCAACAGAAATGAAAACATGTCCATGAAAAAACTTGTATCTCGAAATTCATTACAGCATGTTTATAATACCTGAACAGTAGGAACAATACAAATGTCTAAACAACAAATGAATGGATAAGTATTGATAAAACATAATATATCCATACAGTGGAATATTATTAAGCAATAAAAAGATTAAGTAGTACTCAAATAATAAGAAATATAAACGAAAGAGGGAAATTACAACTGATACCACAGAAATACTAAGGATCATAAAAGACTACTATGAACAATTATAAGGCCACAAATTAGACAACCTAATAAGAATTGATAATTTCCTAGAAACATGCAACCTACCAAGACTGAATCATGAACTAATCTGAACAGAAAAAGCACTAGTAAGGAGATTAAATCAGTAATCAGAAACCTCTAATCAGAAAATTCTAAGATCAGATGGATACACTAGTGAACTCTGCCTAACATTTAAAGAAAAACTAATACAAATTCTTCTCAAGTTTTTAACAAATAGGAAAGAGAGGGAACGCTTCCAAACTCATTTTACAAGGCCAGCACTACCCTGATACCAATGCCAGACAAGACACTACAAGAAAATAAAATTATAGGTCAATTATCAGTGTTTAATGTAGGTGCAAATATCCTCAACAAAATATTAGCAAACTGGATTCAACAATAAGTTTAAAGGATCATACACCATGATTAAGTGGGATTTATTTCAGGGATGCAAGGATGGTTCAACATCTACACAATAATAATTGTGATGTACCACATTAACAAAATGAAGGATAAAAATCATAAAATAACCTCAAAAGATGCAGAGAAATCATTTGAAAGAGTCAATATTGCTTCATGATAGAAATTCTCAACTAATTTGATATAGAAGGAATGTACCTCAACATAATAAAGGCCATAAATATTAATCCCACCACTAATATCATACTCAATAGTGAAAAGTTGAAAGCTTTTCCTCTAAATTGAGAATAAGACTGGGGTGCCCACTACCAGCACTTCTAATTAACATAGTACTGGAAGTCCTAACCAGAGTAATTAACCAAGCAAAAATATATAAAAAGCATTTAAATTGCAAAGGAAAAAGTAAAAATTGTCTATGAAGATGACATAATCTTATATATGGAAGGTTCCACTAAGAATTTGTTAAAACTAATAAGTCAGTAAGTTTGTAGGATACTAAATCAATACACAAAAATAAGGTACATTTCTATACACTAAAAATGAACTATCTGAAAAATAATTAAGAAAACAATTCAATTTACAATATTATTAAAACCAATAAAATACTTAGTAATATATTTAACCAAGGAAGTGAAAGATCTCTACACTGAAAACTATAAGGCATCAATGAAAGAAATTGAAGCAGACACAAATAAATGAAAAGATATCTCATGTTCTTGAATTGGAAGTATAACTATTGTTAAAAATGTCCATACTACTCAAATGATCTATGGATTCAATGCAATCCCTATTAAAATTCCAATGCCATTTTTTTCAAAAAAATAGAACAATCCTAAAAGTTGTATGGAAACACAAAGATCCCAAATAATCAAAGCAATCCTGAAAAAGAATAACAAAACTGGAGGTATCACACTTCTTGATTTCAAACTATATTACAAAACTATAGTAATCAAAACAACATTGTATTAATACTGGCATGAAAACAGAAACATAGACCAATGGAACAGAATCAAGAGCCCAGAAATAAACCCACACATATTTGAACTTTGACAAGGGTGCCAAGAATACGTAATGGGGAAAGGTTAGTCTCTTCAGTAAATGGCTCTGGGAAAACTGAGTAGCAAAATGCAAAGGAATAAAGCTGAAACCTTTTCTTACATCATACACAAAAATCAACTCAGAAGGGAATAAGTACTTGAATGTAAGATGTGAAATTTTAAAATTCCTAGAAGAAAACATAGGGGATAAGCTCCTTGACATTGGTCTTGGCAATGATTTTTTGGATTTGTCTCCAAAAAGCAAAGGCAACAAAACCCAAAATCAACAAGTTAGATTACATCAAGTTAAAAATCTCCAGCAAAGGAAATCATTAATAAACTGAAAATGTAACCTATGGAATGGGAGAAAATATTTGCAAACCACATATCCCATAAGGGTTTAATATCCAAAGTATACAACAAACTCATACAACTCTATAGAAAATATATATATATCCCATTTAAGAAATGGGCAAAAGACCTGAATAGACATTTTTTCCAAAGAAGACAATGAAAAGGTGATCACCATCATAATCATCAGGGAAGCACAAATTAAAACCTCAATGAAATATTATCTCACTCCTGTTAGGATGGCTATTATCAAAAAGACAAGAGATAACAAGTGTTGGTGAGGATGTGGAGAAATGGGAACCCTTGTACACTACTGGTGGGAATGTAAACTGGTACAGCCAGTATGAAAAACTGTATGGAGGTTCCTCACAAAATAAAAATAGAACTTCCATGTGATCCAGCAATCCCAATTTTGGGTATATATCCAAAGGAAATGAAATCAGTATCTCAAAGAGATATCTGTGTTCCCATGCATTGCATCATTGTTCACAATAGTCAAGGTATAGAAACAACCTGTGTCTGTCAACAGTGAACAGATTAAGAATATTATCATACACACACACACACACAGGAATATCATTCAGCCTTAAAAACCAAGGAAATCCTGTCATTTTTGACAATATGGATCAACCTGGAAGGTGTTATGCTAAGTGAAATAAGTCAGACAGAAAGACAAATATTGCATGGTATTATTTATATGTGGAATCTAAAAAAAGGAAAACATTTTGAATTCAGAAACAGAGAGTAGAAAAGTGGTTACCAGGGGCTGCAGGTTGGAGGAAATAGGGAGGTGTTGGCAAAAAGGTAAAATATTTCAGTTATAAGATGAATAAGGTCTGAGGATCTAGTGTATAACATGGTTAATATAGTTGATAACACTGCATTGCATAATTGAAGTTTGCTATGAGAGTAGATATTAAATGCTCTCATAAAACAAAAAGGTTAATATGTGAGTAGATGTATGTGTTAATTAACTCGATTGTGGGAATCCTTTTGCAATGTATACATATATCAAATCATCTCATTGCACACTTTAAGCACTTTACAGTTTAATCTGTTAATTATATCTCAAAAAACTGAATTAAAAAACAGCATCTTAATGACTTTATTATGCATCATAGAAACACACATAGGTTTTACTACTTCAAAAAAGAAAAATATTTCCAATCAATAAATTGAACTTACAACTTAAAAAAAAACTAGAAAATAAGAACAAAATAAAATTCACAACAAGCAGGAAGAAATAACTGAGGATAAGAACAAAAAATAATTAAAATTGAGAACAGGGCTTCCCTGGTGGTGCAGTCGTTGAGAATCTGCCTGCCAATGCAGGCGACACGGGTTCGAGCCCTGGTCTGGGAAGATCCCACATGCCGCAGAGCAACTAGGCCTGTGAGCCACAACTACCAAGCCTGCGCGTCTGGAGCCTGTGCTCCGCAACAAGAGAGGCCGCGACAGTGAGAGGCCCGCGCACCGCGATGAAGAGTGGCCCCCACTCGCCACAACTAGAGAAAGCCCTCGCACAGAAACGAAGACCCAACACAGCCAAAAATAAATAAATAAATAAATAAATAAATTTATTTAAAAAAAATGAGAACAGAAAAATAAAAATAAAGTCAATAAAAGCAAAAGCTGGATCTTTGAAAAGATCAAAGATTGGTTAAAAGAGAGAAGATGACCAGTATTAACAATGAGACTTTCAATATCACTACATATTATGCATACATTAAAAGGACTAAGGAAATTTGGCATACAATCAAATACACATAAGTATAGCAACTTATAGGAAATAGAGAAATTCCTTGAAAACCACACACGTACTCAAATTGAAATAGATGATCTAAATAGTTGGATAATATTAAGCAAATTCTTGGTTAAAAATCTCTCCCAAGATATTTCAAGCCAATATGCTTTCACTGGTAAATTGTGCCAAAAGTTTAAAAATAAATAACTCCAATTCTATATAATCTCTTCCAGAACATAAAGCAGAGGAATAGTTCATTACTCCTTTGATGAAGTCAGCATTTCACATCAGCATTTTCTGATACCAAAACCAAATGAAAACAATCAAGAAAAGAAAAAACTATAGACCAATAGCCCTCATGAAAATAAATGAAAAATCCTCAATAAAATATTAATATATAGATTTCAGCAATAATCCAGAATAATACTATATGACCAAGCTGTTTTTATTCCAGGAATTGAGGTATGATTCAATATTCAAAAAATAATCAATGTAATCCACTATATTAACAGGCTAAAGAAACAAATCTATATGATCATATCAGTTGACGCACAAAATACCTAACAAAATACAACTCCTTTTTATGGTAGTGTCTCTCTTAGAAAACTAGAACTGGAAGGGAAATTCATCAATCTGATAAAGAACATTTACCAGAAACCTATGACTTATGCCATACTTAATAGTGAGTGAAAGATTGAAAGATTTCCCCTTCAGATGGGGAGCCAGGCAAGGATTCACACTCTCACAACACCTTTTCAGATAAATCCCTGTACACAGATGACATGATTGTGTACATACAATACATCAAGGAATCCACACAAAGACTCCTAGAATTAATAAATGAGTTTATCAAGGTTGTAAGACACAAGTAAACACATGCAAAAAATTTATCACATTTTATACAAAACCTAAATAAATGGAGAAACATCTATGTTCATAGATTGAAAGACCCAATTGTAGTAATGATGTCTATTTTCCTCAAATTTACCTAAAGTTTGCATGCAATTTCAATCAATATCCAGCATAACTTTTGTAAATATAGACAATTTGATTCTAAAATTTATAGGAAAATAAAAATTAATTAAAAGAACCGAAAAATTTTGAGAAAGCATTTAGTTGAAAGAACCACACTACATGATTTTAACACTTATTTCAAAGGTAGTATAGTCAAGGCAGTGTAGTAATGGTGAAGGTTAAGTACAAAGTTCAATGTAATAGAATAGACACTACAGATATAGACACACACAAATATAGTGAACTGATTTTTCATAAGGCGCGGAGGCAAATCAATGGAGAGAGACAATATTTTTTATTGAAATATAGTTGATTTACAATACTCTGTTAGTTTCAGGTTGTACAGCAAAGTGATTCAGATATATATATATATATATATATATATATATATATATATATATATATATATATATATATTTCAGATTATTTTCCATTATAGGTTATTACAAGACATTGAATATAGTTCCCTGTGTGATACAGGAAATCCTCGTTGCTTGTCTATTTTACATAGAGTAGTTTGTATCTCTTAATCCCATACTCCTAAATTATCCCTCCCCCACCTCCCTTTCCTCTTGGTAACCATAAGTTTGTCTTCTATGTCTGTGAGTCTGTTTCTGTTTTGTATAAATTCATTTTTATTATTTTTTAGATTTGACATATGTGATGTCAAAAAATGGGCAGAAGATCTAAATAAACATTTCTCCAAAGAATACATACAGATGGCCAACAGGCACATGAAAAGATGCTCAACATAACCAATCATTAGAGAAATGCAAATTAAAACCACAATGAGGTGGCACCTCACACTTGTCAGAATGGCTGTCACCAAAAAGTCTACAAATAATAAATGCTGGAGAGCGTATGAAGAAAAGGGAACCCTCCTAAACCGTTGGTGAAAATGTAAATTGATTCAGGCACTATGGAAAACAGTACGGAGGTTAAAACATACGGTGCTTAAAAAAACTAAAAATAGAACTACTATATGATCCAGTAATCCCACTCCTGAGCATATATCTCGAAAAGATGAAAACTCTAATTCGAAAAGATACATGAACCCAATAGTCATAGCAGCACTATTTACAATAGCCAAGACATGGAAACACTCAAGTGCCTATCAATAGGTGATTGACTTAAGATGTGGAACATATATACAATGGAATATTACTCAGCTGTGAAAAAGAATGAAACGTTGCCATTTGCAGCAACTTGAGTGGACCTAGAGAATATCATACTAAATTAAGTAAGTCAGACAGAGAAAGAGAAAGGTAATATATTCAAAAAATCATTTTATAAAAATTGAGCATGTATATGCAAAATTATGAACTTCAATTTAAAGCTCAGACCTCACATAAAATTAATTCAAAATAGTTCATAAATATAAATGTAAGACATAAAAGTATAAAACTTTTGAAAGAAAACATAGAAAACAAGATACATGAAAAAAGATGATAAATTAGACTCCATAAAAAGTAAAACTTTTGCTCTATGAAAGACACATGTTAAGAAAATAAAAAGACAAGCTACCTACTGAAAATCCAAATTCAAAAACAGGACTTGTATTCAGAATATATGAAGAACTCTCAAAACTCAAGAGTAAGAAAACAAACCCAATTGAAATAAAGGCCAAAGGCCTAAGAAAACAATTCATGAAAGAGGATATATGGTTTGAGATAAGCAGATAAAAAGATTTTCAACATATTAGCCATTAGGAAAATGTAAATTAATGATGAGATATTACTATACACCTATTAGAATGGATAAAATTTAAAATTATGATGTTACCAAGTCCTGGAAAGGTATGGGAAGCAGCCAGAATTCTCATACATTGCTGGTGGGAGTGAAAAATGGTACAGTCTCTCTGATAAATAGTTTGGTGGTTTCTTATGAAGTTAAGCAAGCTCTTACCTTATAACCTACCAATCCCATACTTAGGTATTTATCTGAGAGAAACAAAAACTCATGTTACACAAAATCCTGTACACATATGTTTATAGCAGCTCTTTTTATAATGTCGAGAAATGGAAACAATACAAATGTCCTTCAACAAGTGACTGGATAAACAAACTCTGGTATATTCCCACAATGGAAAACTATTCAGCAATAAAAATGAATGAATTGTTGATGCATGCAATAGCATGCATGAATCTCAGAGGCATTATGATCAGTGAAAGAAGTCAGTCTTAAAAGAGTAAAAGCTTTATGATTCCATTATTTTGACTTTTTAAAAGGAAAAAAAAAAACTAATAGAGAACAATTCGGTGGTTGTCAAGGGTTAGGGTTAGATAGGTTGTGACTACAAAGTATAGTATGTAGGAATTGTGGGGGGTGATGGAATTGTTCTGTATCTTGAGGTCTGACGGTTACATAAATCTATATATGTATTAAAATTCATAGAATTACACAAGAATCTATTTTAGTGCATGTAAATTTAAAATAAAATAAATTAAAAACTCATATAAAATGTATAACCTCAATCCAATCATGAGGAAACATCAAGCAGATCCAAATTGATGATGTTCCATAAAATATATATCCAGTATTCTTCAAATTGTCAATGATTATGAAATTCTAAGAAAGACTGAGAAACTATCACATATGGGAAGAGACTAAAGAGGAATAAACAGTAAATACAATGTGGTATCCTGAATTGCATCCTGGAAAGGAAAAGGACTTTAGTTGAAGAACTGGTAGAATCCAAATTAGGCCTATAGTTTGTTTCATAGTTTGTACCAATGTTAATTTCTTGGTTTTAACAATTATACTAGACTATGTAAGATGTTAACATTAGTAAAGGCTGGGTGAAGGGTATTTGGAGACTCTTCATATAGATTTACCAATTATTAATGTTTTGTGATAATTGCATTATCTCTATATGTATGTTAATATGTTTGTACGTGCATGTGTGTTTGCTGAGTCATTTCAAATTAAGTTGCAGACGTCATGATACTTCACTATTAAGTAGCTTGGCATGCATCTAAGAAGAAAAACATTCTCCTACTAACCACAATACCATTATCACATATAACAATAGTAATTTCAACTAATATCTAATATTCAATCTATATTTAAAATTTCCCATTGCCTCCCAATATATATTTTATGGCTTTCTGTACTACCTTTAGTGATGCCAAAAATTCTCTGACTCTTTCGGGGGGACAAATCAAGGCCAACCTAAGTTAGTGGTAAGTGCTAAGATGACATTGGCAAGGGAGAATGCATAGAAATTTTGAAATAACACAGTGCAATGGCATCCATTAAGAAGGTATCATTTCATCATTTCTAGAACCCTGTAAAGTCCCAGAGATAGGAATTGTTATGAAAATAACTAATAAATGATCCTGATATAAGCAGATATCAAATTTATCTGAGCCATAAAAATAATACTAAAACAATATAATTTCACATCTTATTTTTACAACCAACCTAATATGTATGAAAGTATGTATTGATACCCTCATTTGACATATAAATTGGACTCAATTTATCTGTCCAATTTACTTGTTTGACTCAAGTTAAAGCTAACATTTGTATAAGACCTTACACTACTTTACTCAAAGGGCATAAGATACACTGTAGTGTAATTTTTTTAAAGTGCTGTACTAGGATTTACTGGACCTAAGTTTTGCTGCTGGTTCAGTCATCAGATAGACACCTCGCTTTGTGCACTTCTATTTGCTATATTGAGCAACAGTTTTTTCATAAGAAAGATAGTAGGATAGGAAATAGATGTTTTCCAAAAACATTTCTAGTTCTTACATAATCTGAGTGTATGAGCTTTTCACATAGATTATATTGTGCATTTTACAAAAATATTTTTCCAGAGATTTCTCTATTTCATTGGGATTTTTTGGTTTATCAGCTCTATAACTTGTTTACTATTTCATTAATTACTGTTTTTATCTTTGGTTTTCTACTTTTGGGATTTACTTTATTCTTTTTGTAACTTCTTTCATTGAATGCTCACTATTGTCCATATTTCTTGCTTTTGAATATGAGTTTCTCACAGGAGAAATTTTCTTCTAAGAATCACTTTAGTTCATCTTAATGCTTTAAAATATAGAGTTTTAACTGCTTTTTGTCTCTGTTTCTTAATTTCTTTTAGTCATCAATTATTTAGAAGTTCTCTTATTGTGTTTTTTAAAATTTCCAAAAATCAAGTGGATTATTTTGTTTTTATTTTCTATTATCTTCATATTGATTTATATATTATTGCCTTGTGATTTGTATGATACACATTTTTTGAAATTTGTAGAGACTTCCTTTGTGGTCTAGTACATGGTCAGTCAGCTTTTATAAAATGTCTTAGTTGTGCTTGGAAAAAAAATTGTATTCTCTATTTATTGTGTGCTGGTTCAACGTATGTCTGCTACTCTTCCTTCATGTTACCCTTACCAAATATATGTAGATGCTCTTATAATTAATAAAGATTCATTTAATAGCACTACTGAATACATAGTAACTTTTGTTTTATGTAATTCTTGATCATCACATATAAAATTAGAACAAAAAAAAGTTTTTTTTTCACTTCTCTACTGGATTGAACCTCAATTTCCTTATTCTTTGTTAGATATGGATAGTGAAAGTCATGCACTCTCTTTCATCATCTCAGAAAATATTTCAGAAGATTCATATTTCCTTGTAGATATACACTAGGAACAAACCATTCTAGGAGTACTATTCAGCCCCTCTCTCTGGTTTCTGTAACCACCAAATTGTTTCCAACCATCTATGCTTGCTAGAAAATTGGAAGTCCTGGGAAGGAGGTCATTGGCAGCTAGCTAAATTAAAGCTAGAGGCACCAGTAGCTTCTATAGAACGTTCTTGTAATGTGAAAGTAATCATAAATTCACACCCAATTTGAGAAACAGAGCCACACTTAAGCACTCAAGCCATACTACTATGTATAAAACATGGCAGCAGAATAAAAGCCACAATAAATAGTCAATGATATATGATAGGTGACCACAGAAAGAAAATATAAAATAAGAGCAATGTTGGGCCATTTAGAATAAAGTTAAAGATCTTGATATTATCTCAGTAGTATAGCACAATAACTTGTGCTTATAATGGTCACCTGAGTGATAAAGCAAAAACATATGTTGTGAGGGAGGCCTTGTAGAAGGTATTCATTTGCATGAGTTGACCAAACAACAAGTCCCTGACGAATACTAGAATATGTGGTGGAAAGTATAAAGGAACTCAGACAGAAGGTTATATGTTTATGAACATCTAGATTTTTGAGAAAGTAATATTGAAATTATCTGAGAATATAAGAATAGGCAAACACAAAACTGCTTAGCAGATGAATGGGACAAATGAGAAATCTGTACGTGTTGGTAGGGAAAGGATTGCTACAATAAATCATAGCTAATGCTGTAAAAGAACTTATAGACTGCTAATGTGCATCCATAATAGTTATCAAGAAATATATTTGCTGTTAATAGTGAACGTTTGCTAGATAGCAGTGAAATGGAAGTTAAAGTGAAATATGGTAGTGTGCTACAGCTTGTTTCCATAATGATTATACAGATGGTGCAGGTTTAAAGGTCAAGATAATTAAAACTTTGCTTAGATTGCATTGTTACCTAAGAGCACCTCAGATCACCCCAGATGGTCAGTAGCCAAAGATAATATAATGATAAGATAATAAAAATAGCATTAATACTCATATGTTTCCCATCTCAGGGTACTGAATGGCAGCAAAAACTGAACTATCATCATTACATCAAAAAAGGGTCTCTATTCATGGAATAGTGGTGAGTCATTGGGACTGTTCAATCTAAATGATCAA
Source organism: Eschrichtius robustus (assembly GCF_028021215.1). Taxonomy (NCBI): domain Eukaryota; kingdom Metazoa; phylum Chordata; class Mammalia; order Artiodactyla; family Eschrichtiidae; genus Eschrichtius; species Eschrichtius robustus. The sequence continues at coordinate 73,731,579 of NC_090845.1, read as the reverse complement.
GTTGTTAATCCCATTCTAAAGGGCTCAGTATAAAAAATATATATAATATTCAACAACAAAAACATAAAAGAGGAACAGCCTTATTAAAAAAGAGGCAAAGGACTTAAATAGAAGTTTCCCTTAAAAAGATATAGAAAGGGCCCAGAAGCACATGAAAAAATCCTAAACATGATTATTCATTAGGGAATAAAAATTAAAACCACAGTGAGATACTGCTTCACACTCATTAGGATGACTGTAATCAAAAACATGGAAATTAGCAAGTATTGGTGAAAATTTAGAGAAATTGGTACCCTCATACCTTGTTGGTGGGAATGTAAAATAGCGCAGCAGGGACATTTTTGTTTTTTGGTCTAACATGTAAAGAGCTACAAAGTCATTATTCCCATCCTCACAACAAGCATAACAGCTGAACAAACTGAAAATCAACAACTTTTCTTACATTGATCAAAGAATTGAGGTCACATAGTAAATGCTTCCCCTCAAACTGGAGAGACAGACAAGTAGGTACAGAGACTCACAGCTTACTGGGAGCAGAACCTCAACTGGAGTCAGTATCAGTAGAAACATTTTAAACTGTAATTGACAAAATGCTAGGGGCTTAGTGTAGGCTAGCTTGAGAGTTTAAACTTCTGATGGGGCCCAGTCTTAAGGGAAACCCACTTTTGTGAATTTACCTCCAGGAGCCCCACCAGGTTCTCACTGTGATGATCTGAGAAAATTCCTCTTGAATTTCAGGGAGGAGAAAAGAAAAGTAACCATTTTGAAATACGTACATTGCTCTCTAATAAAAATCAGAGAAGAAATAAATGAAATTGCAAACAAGAAGTCATTAGAGAAAATCAATAAAGCCAAACTCTGGTTTTTTGAAAAAAATCAATAAAATTGGTGAACTTCTAGCCATGCTAAGAAAAAAAATACACAAATTTAATATCAGAAATGAAATAGGGTACATTACTACAGATCCGATGGGCATGAAAAGAATAATAAAGGAATAGTATGAATAATTCTATGCCCAAAAATTTGATAAATGAGATGAAATGGACCAATTCCTTGAATGATACCGTCTACCAAAACTCACATAAGGAAAAATAGATAATCTGAGTAGAGGTATGTCTATTAAATAAATTGAATCAGTAATTAATGACTCAAAGCACTTGGCTCAGATAGTTTCACTGGTGAATTCTACCAAACTTTTAAGAAAGAAAATATGCCAGTTCTCTACAATCTCTTCTGGAATACAGAAACATAGGAAATACTTCCCTCCTCATTCTATGAGGCCAGCATTACCCTAGTGCTAAAACCAGACAGATGGATTGCAAGAAAAAAAAAAAAAAAACAACACAGACCAATACTTCTTATGAATATAGATGTAAACATTTTCAACAAAATATTAGCAAATTGAATTTAAAATGTACTAAAATATTATATGCCATGACCAAGTGGAATTTATTCCAGGTAGGCAAGACTGTTCATCATTTGAAAATCAATTATTGTAATCCATCACATCAATAGGCTAAAGAAGAAAAATAATATGATCATATTAATAGATGCAGAAAAAGCACTTGAAAAGATTCAACACCCATCAATTCATGATAAAAACTCTCAGGAAACGAGGGATACTTTTCTATTTCTACCTCATAAAGAAAATCTACAAAAACATACAGCTAACATCATACTAATGGCAAGAAAGTAGATGCTTTCCCTTTAAGATCAGGAATAAGGTGAAGATGTCCTCTCTCACCACTCCACTTCAACGTTGTACTGGAAGTCTTAGTCAAGGCAATGAAAGAAGAAAAAGGAAATAAAAGGTATACAGTTTGAGATGAAGAAATAAAACTCTTTGTTCACAGATGACATGATTGTGTAGAAAAAAATGACAGAAAATTATTTGAATTAATAAGCAATTATAACAATGTTACAGGATACAAGGTTAATACACAAAAGTCAATTGCTTTCCAATATGCCAAAAATGAGCAATTGCAGCTTGAAATTTAAAAGGGAGAACCATTTACATTAGCACTA